>NC_086448.1:318354186-319050436 GCF_028390025.1 Pseudophryne corroboree | reverse complement strand
TACTCACCGGTAAATCTATTTCTCGTAGTCCGTAGTGGATGCTGGGCGCCTGTCCCAAGTGCGGATTGTCTGCAATACTTGTATATAGTTATTGGTTAACTAAAGGGTTATTGTTGAGCCATCTGTTGAGAGGCTCAGTTATATTTCATACTGTTAACTGGGTATAGTATCACGAGTTATAAGGTGTGCTTGGTGTGGCTGGTATGAGTCTTACCCGGGATTCCAAATCCTTTCTTTATTGTGTCAGCTCTTCCGGGCACAGTACCCTAACTGAGGTCTGGAGAAGGGTCATAGAGGGAGGAGCCAGTGCACACCAGGTAGTCCTAAAGCTTTCTTTAGTTGTGCCCAGTCTCCTGCGGAGCCGCTATTCCCCATGGTCCTTACGGAGTTCCCAGCATCCACTACGGACTACGAGAAATAGATTTACCGGTGAGTAAAATCTTATTTTCTATATTTTAAATGGTACGAATATATTCATTGAATGTTAAAGGGTTGAACTCCCCCAATAAACGCAGGCTAGCCTTGACCACTTTTCATAAACACAGAGCTGACATAGTTGCCTTGCAGGAAACACATTTTTCGTCAGCAGGTCCCCCGGCTCTGAGAGACCGGAGATACCCAGTTGGCTTTTTTGCAAATGGCCCCTTCAAGCACAATGTTCTTCTTCTGAGCTCTGTTTTCGTTTGAACTGCTGTCCCAGATAGCTGATAAGAATGGACGTTTCCTCATTCTAGTTGGAAAATTGGAGGATAAGATGGTTACGATTGTATCTCTCTATGCTCCCAATTCTAACCAAGTCCCGTTCCTTAGAAAAGTTTGCTCGGCTATTGCGAGGGTTCGTCAGGATGCCATGCTTATGTTGGGCGACTATAATTTAGTGCTTGATCCTAAATTAGATAGATCTCCTCAGTCTTCTTCACAGATATCTGCGCCTCCGGCTGGCCCATCCCTAGCCTTCCGTAATTTGCTGGCAGAATATGACCTGTATGACTTGTGGAGAGTTTAGAACCCAACTTCGAGAGATTATACGTATTTCTCTCCAGTGCACAATTCCTATTCTCGCATAGATCTTATTATTTGCGATAAGTGGACTTTGCAGCACTCAGCACAGGTGGATGTTCTGCCTATTTCCTGGTCCGATCATGCTCCTCTCCTATGGTCTTGGAATATTTGCCACCAATTTACCCCCCCTCGGCCGTGGCGCCTATCTGCCCACCTGTTATCGGACCCTATATCTAAAAAAGCGATTGATGATTGCATCTCCCTCTATATGGAAACTAATTCCCCCTCAGATACTTCTATCACGACTTTCTGGTGTGCCCTTAAGGCAGTTGTGCGAGGCACTGCGATCCAAGCCTGTGCTAGACTCAAACGACAAGCTATCCAACAACAAGACATGGAATCTAAACTTAAGGAGGTTGAAGATAGGAATAAGCTCCACCCCTCTAGGGCCCTACGTAGGGAATTAAAGGATATCCAAGGCCAACTTCAGAAACTCCTTATGAGACGGACCCATTTTGCTTTAAATAGGTTGAGACAGAAATTTTACCTGACTGGTAATAGACCGGGGAAAATGCTGGCTCGCAAGCTCCGTACTCTCCAGGCTCGTAATAGGATTAGACATCTGATTTCTCCTCAGGGTGGCAAAGTGTCCAATCCATATGACATAGCGAATCAATTCACTAGATATTATACCAAGCTGTACAACCTTTCTTCTGATCCCCTTACTTTTCAACCTACTCCTGATTCTATACAATCCTTCCTAGCTGACGTCAAACTCCCCTCTCTTTCTGCGGAACAGCTCGAGACATTAAATGTTCTGTGGACCACCACCCGAGGTAATTCAAGTAATGAAATCATTCCTGCATAATAAAGCCCCCGGTCCAGATGGCTTCATAAATTAATTTTACTTTTCTCTCTGTGATCAACTATCGCCCACCCTGACCTCCTTGTATAATTCATTCAGTTTCCTCTCTTGGTGCTTTCCCTACAGAAATGCTGGAGGCTCAAATTATCACTATACCCAAGCCAGGTAAAAACCCAGCGCATTGTCAAAATTATAGGCCCATTGCACTACTGAACGGCGATAAAACATTTTTTGCCAAACTTGTCGCTTTCCGTTTTAATGCCTTTCTGCCATCTCTCCCTACGATCAAGTCGGGTTTGTGCCTGGTAGACAGGCGTCTGATAATACCCGTAGGGTTTTTGTCTTGATTGATATTGTTCCCTCTAACACTGGCCTTCTCCTACTCTCTTTAGATGCGTTTGATAGACTGAACTGCCAATATATGTCCTCGGTTCTAGAAAAGTTTGGTTTTAGTGGCCATATTCTTTCTTCAGTTTTATCTCGATATAGCTCCCCCTCTGCACGGGTATTTAGTAACGGTTTCCTCTCCGATACATTTCCTATTACGAATGAAACCCTACAGGGTTGCCCTCTATCATCCTTAATATTTACGCTGGGCATAGAACCCCTTGCTGAGAAGATTAGGATGTCTGAGGGCTTCCTGGGGGTGACTTGGCACTACTACTCACAAGTTGTGCCTCTTTGCAGACGTCGTCCTTCTGTTTGTCACGGACCCGCTATCCTCCCTTCCTTGTTTGCATGCTATCTTGGGACAGTATAGTGAAGCTTCCTTTTATAAAATTAATACGACAAAGACAGATGCTCTCCCCATTAACATCCCAGCTCCCATAGTGTCCACCCTTCAATCACAATATCCATATAACTGGCGTTCGGCTTCAATTCAGTATTTGGGGATCCAAATCCCACCTTCTACAGCCTCTATTTTTGATGTTAACTTACCTCCACTCATTAATAGTTTTTTAGACCTGACTAAGTCCTGGCTATCTTATGATATTTCGTGGATTGGCCGCCTAGCAGCCTTCAAAATGACTCTCTTACCTAAACTCATGTACTTATACCGAACCATACCTTTTCTTTTCCCTAAAACGTACCTTGATAGATGTCGTGCTCTAATGCTACGCTATGTCTGGAAGGCACGGCCACCCCGATTGGCTCGGTCCAAAATGATTCTCCCTTGTAGAAAGGGAGGGCTAGATATTCCCGACCTGGTTCTTTACCAGGAGGCATGTGTGCTTGCCCAGTTTAAATACTGGTTGAGTGGGGCGCCTGTAGTGGGATGGGTATCTCTTGAACGTACTGGGAGTTTGGACCTTCCCTTAGAAGACCTTTTTAAGATACACCCAAACTCTAGACCCCGCTTATTGTCCCTCCTACTCGCCACTAGAACATCTTTACAAATCTGGGATAAATTGGTGACTCGCCTGCATGGACATCAATTTCCATATTCTACTATCTCACTACAAGCCATAGCTAAATTAATCCCTAATTTAAATCTCTCTACCTGGTTTGTTTGTGGTTTGACTGTCTTGGGGGATCTTATGGATGACAATGTTATGCTATCGTTTTCTCAACTCCAGTCTCGATATATTCTCCCCAGTGGAGAATTATTGCATTATTTCCAAATTCACCACTGGTACAAAGGTTTGCCTACACAGGTGGCTCCCCCGAACCCGTTATCCCAGGTTTTCTTAACACGCGACTCTAGTGGGGACATCTCGTTTTGGTACAGGACTCTTATCAGCTTGCTTACTACTACTAAGTCTAATGCGCAGCTGAAATGGGAACAAGACTTGGATCTTCCCGTCTGAAGCCCAATGGGAACAAATTTTTATTTCTTCTTACTGAATGTCCAAGTGCTTGAATCACACGGAGATGCATATCAAACTCCTTAATAGACTATTTAACACCGGATAGGTTACACTCATTCTGGCAGTCTTGTTCCAAATATTGCTGGCGTAACTGTGGGGAAATAGGCCATATTTTCCATATTTTCTGGTCTTGTCCTTCCCTTCGACATTTCTGGAGTGAGATATTTGCTTTGATTAATACGGTCTTACACCTGTCCCTTACCCCCTCTCCGGCCATGGCCCTGCTCCACATTTTTCCTGCTGAGTTACCACCTCATCCGAGATATCTGGTGGGGCATATTTGTATAGCTGCCAGGCTGCATTGGCCTCTTCCCCAATGGTGAAATGGAGAGCATGGCATGACTACGTCACTGCTGGAGGGGGTGTTTCACCTTCCCCCTAACTGACTTGGCTTATACTTCCGATCTGTGCACCGGCTGTGCCTTACTAGCCCTGTGTCTATTATTGATTATCTGTTTATTGATATGTTTTCATGTTTGATCCGTGTTTATCTTTATCTGTATCTTTTTCCAAGATGACTTTGTATTTTTCCTATTGTATCTATTTTGGATTGTTATATTTGACTTCTGACAATTTTGAAATTTGCATATTTACATCCCGTTCCCTTGGTTCTATGTAACCCACCCCCCACCCCTTCCTTCTTTCTTTCTGTACCCCTTCCCCTTGCAAAAAGAAAACTTGTTTTCAATAAAAATTATTGATGAAAAAAAAAAAAAAGGTCACACTCTGATACATGGATTTAACTAGCTGTGTCAGTGGTCTTTCATTGTTGCTAGGGGTTCCCGAGTGCCATCTGATTTTGCACATTACAAATTAGACATTCCCCTATTTGTTAGGCTACATAATTTTACTCTTGCCTACAATAATTTTTTACATGATGGACATTATTATTTATAACTCTGATGTGCCATGGGTTCAAATGTAGTACGACCGTACATTTTATGTTTTCACAAGAGATAAAGTTATTTCCAGCTAGAGTCATCTTTAATGATTCAGAGGAACCACGTGCCCCATGGGCTGCCCTTTTAGGGGTCACAACTCAAGCACAATTGGAAAATCAAAACCCTACCTAACCAGAAAGGGTGGACAGAACAAAAGGATCTGGAAGGCCACCAACAAACAGCACCAAAAAGAAGAATTAACATTTAACCTATCTTCTCATATCTTTACAGAGCTTGAAAAACAATTCTTGAATAAAGGGTTACCTTTATACCAACCAATCACCATGATTCTTTTAAATGGCATACTGAAAAATAAAATTTCACAAGAAACTTGGTCTTAAAGAATTATTAAAACACCAGGAAGACAAGAATGTAATTACCAGTGTTTGCAGATACCAACCAAGTCGATGTGTGATCCACCTTCCAATAACCCATCTAAAAAAATGTTTACGAGATTACTGGATGACTCCATCAACAAAATTTACAAGCTCAAACACATATCTTCAAATATATCACTAGAGAAGAGCAGAAAGCAATTAAAGCTTTATCCTCATATGATGATGTAATTATTCAACCAGCTTACAAATGTTGAGCAATTGTGATCCAGGAGAGACAACAATGTGTGGGTGAGATAGATGAGCAACTATCAGATCGCTCTACTTACAGAAGACTCTGAGCAATCAGGCTATAGAATTGGATGCTATATTGTCACAAGCCACTAGCAAGGACCTTATAGATAAAAAATTAAAATCAGCTCTTACACAGCCATTTCCCTTTACACTGGTTTTGTATACCGTACCTAAGGTACACAAAAATGCGATAAACCCCCTGTGGAGAACCATAATACATAATATCAACCCATTTCACAGTACGTGCACTCTACTCCAACCTACTGTAAACAGGACACATACTGAACTTAAAATATGCTACACATCTATTAAATTTGTTGAATGATTTTCCGGAATTACCATCCGGTACAATCATTTGTACTATGGGGGTCATTCCGACCCAATCGCAGGCTGCAGTTTTTCGCAGCGGTGCGATCGGGTCTGACCTGCGCATGCGCAGCGACTGCAATGCGCAGGCGTGTTGCTGCCCGGCTATGGGAAACGGCGGGCAGCATGGATCCTTACAAAGAAAGCGATCGCAGCTGCGATTGCAAGATGATTGACAGCAAGAAGGCGTTTCTGGGTGGCAACTGACCTGTTTTCTGGGAGTGCCGTGGAAAATGCAGGCATGTCCAGGCATTTGCAGGGGGGGTGTCTGACGTCAAAATCCGGGACCTGACAGGCTGAAGTGATCGCAGTGGCTGAGTAAGTTCAGAGCTACTCGGAAACTACACACAAACTTTTTGCACAGCTCCCTTGCACAAGCGATCGCACACTTGCTATGCTAAAATACACTCCCCCCATATACGACGACTATCTGATCGCACGGCTGCAAAAAAACTGCTACAGTGAGATCAACTCGGAATGACCCCCTATGTACGGGAAAAAAACAGTACGCAGTGATCCCACATAAAGTTAACTCAAACTAAAGAAAGTATCTTGTCCTTTCAGGCTGCCCAGTTAGAGGGCCTGAAGTCTGATATACAAACAGACTGGTTGATCAAACATAATGAGCAAACTGAAACACATAAACGGGATCTGGTAAACTGTAAGCGGAACAAATTAGCCATTGTACCAAGCGATTATCTGGATTTACAATCCCAGGGCTACCACTAAATACAACAGGCGTGACAGATGGAGATGGTAGAGAGACACAAATAACAGCGCTAATTAAAAAAGTGTGTGCTTTTATTTAACACAATTAAAAACTCAACATTTATTGATAAATCTTATCATAAGTACCGGTTACTCCTGCAAGGAATCACATTTAAAGGCACAACACAATTCTAAGCCTTTATGATAGTATTTAGTACACAAGCTATTTCAAGCAGATCTAATTAATTAGTCTCTTAACTCTTTCTAAAGTAGCCAGTCATTTGAAGAGCAGCAGTTGTTACTACTGATAGAAGCTGGTCAATTAATAGCAGCAGATAATACAGTCATTTGCAGAGCAGTTGTTGTTACTACTGATAGAAGCTGGTCAATTAATAGCAGCAGATAATAGTCATTTGCAGAGCAGTTGTTCCTACTGATAATCAGGAGCTATTTCAAAAGAAACCATGCACTTTTTGTTTTGTAATCACCCGGTCACCCCCACCTTTTATTATTTACCGAAAATTCATAAGGCACTTTCTACCCCACCTGGGAGACCTATTATTTCGGGAGTGGGTTCACTTACTAACAATCTTTCATTTTTTGTTGTTCCAAGGATATGTAGAGAAGTTAAAATCATATATTAGAGAGACTAAGAATTTTTTGAACTTGGTGAACAACGTCGTTTGGAAGCCAGGTTTGTACCTGGTAACATACGATGTTGAGTCACTATATTCAAATATTCCACATGAATTAGGCATCAAAGCAATTGAACACTATTTGCGAAACGACTCACATGTTGAAAGTAATTTAATAGAATTTATTCTGGAATCAATTCAATTAATTCTCACTCACAATTATTTCACTTTTGATTCTTTCTTTTATTTACAGACACGGGGGACTGCCATGGGGACCAGGTTCGCCCCGAGCTTTGCGAACCTATACATGGGGCTCCTTGAGGAGCAACGTGTGGGGGAGCGAGCTCGGGGGGAACCTGGCCCTCTATGGCAGGTATATTGATGACATTTTTTATTTGGACTGGGGATTTATCCACGTTGCATGCTTTCACGGAAAGTTTAAATAACAATCTGTTTGGTCTCAAGTTTTACCTGTTCTTTCAGTACAGTTACGATTAATTTTTTAGATATTACATTGACAGTACAGGAGGATAAACTAGTTACTCAAACATATGTAAAACCTGTCACTCAAAACAGGTATTTACATTGAGAGTTCACATCTGAGGGGGTGGAAAAAGAATATCCCCAAAAGCCAATTGATTATATTGAAAAGGAATTGTTTATCAAGTGTTATGTTTAGACAACAGGCAGGAAAGATATTGGAATCCTTTGAGGAACAAGGTTACCCCCCGGAATTATTACAAAAAGCATTAGTGGAAATAGAAAGGATGGATAGGGACTCATTATTATTATTAGAAGTAGACGAGGTGGAAAAGAGAGAGAGAACTGAAAGAGAGGATAATTCCAGGTCAATCACCTTCACTACCCAATATAATAGCCATGCGAGGGAAATAAAAAAGATTATAAAGAAGAATACTACCCTGCTATGCATGGATGAGATCTTAAAAGAACAGATCGACTCCCTGGGACAAGTTACTTTCAGGAAATCAGAAAATTTAAAATCGAAGTTAGTACATAGTCACTTTGCGAATTCAGAAACATCCACCATCTCGGTAAAAACGTGGTTGCCGTCGAAACCGGTCGGCTTCTATAAATGTGGGAGGAATGCATGTACTACATTCATGTCTACCCTTAAAAAGAACACAAGTTTTAGTTCATTCCACACGAAGGAAACTTATCAAATAAAGACATTTCTTAACTGCAATTCTACATATGTGATTTATTTAATCACATGTGAATGCAGTAAACAGTATGTGGGGCGTACAACACATACTCTCCATGTACGATTCTCCGAGCATAGGAGAAATATTCAAAAGGGTTATAGTACACCCCCCCCTTTCGCTTCATATATCACGTTGTCAGAAACAGAGTATGGATAAGGTGTCGGTAAAAGCAATACAACAGGTGGGGGTAACAAAACGTGGAGGAGATAGATTTAATCTATTATGTAAAAGAGAGGCACATTGGATCTATGTTTTGGGAACCTTAATACCAGGTGGTTTAAATGACACAGTAGAATTGAATAATATATAGTTTTAGTATAACTATTTTTATTTATATCTTGCGTGTTTTTCCCTCCTGTATGCTCAATTTTGATAAAAACTATTTAGTACTCTCCTTTAGATCTCAACCTAAATATAAAATGTAGAAAATATTGGATGTTAATGTAGGTTTATACATATTTTCATCTCTATTTGTACTAAGGATATATGTGGCGATGTGAGATATTTATCCAGGTATATGATGTATTGTATATATTTTTTTTATTTATTATTTTTTTAAATTCATTGTTTTCTCTAGATAATTTATGATCTTTTGATGTTTTGAATGACTTCCTCCATAGGTCTATAGCTCTATATAAATTTTCTCTTTATTGATTATATAAAGTTCTCCCCATTGATTATGCATCCCCTCTAGGACCACGTGCGCATATGGTATTCGTGCGCACCTGGTCATAGATGAATTGAAGGATGTAGAGTGTTCTCTTCTCCAGTAAAGAAAGAATAAGGAAATAGTAACTAGAATACTCAAAGTAAAGGAAATAAATAAGGATATTTAAAATACAAATAGCAATAAAACTAAAATAATAATAAAAATAAGGTTGCAATTGTTTCTAATATATATGCTAGCTATGAGCATGCATATCTGTAAGCAAGGTTATTAATAATAGGTGAATAGAATTATCTTAGTGAGCTAGGAAAAATATTCTCTCTCTATGAGACATCTGAGTGGCGACAATAAGGATAAGCTGGTTTGTGTATATGTATATTTATAAATTTTATAATGTTGAGTGTGCATTTATATGTTTTTATATTATTTAATAATATTTATTATGATATAATAATCTGTATGTCTGAACTTTAACTCCGTGCAAATGTATCTAGATTAGACTATAAAGTAACAAGCGGACCTGGACTATTTAAAGTATAAAACCGGAAGCTGTGTGGAACGCATTCAAGATCTCTAATATGGTATCGGCAAAGCAACGTCATACTTTTAACTGAGGCGTGAGACGTGGGCACGTGACTAAGACGTCACGAGTACGCCCAAGTGCGCAGGCGTATGCGCTCCACTCTGAAAGGAGGCTTGGTGTGGAGACGCGATGCGCCCCGTAGGCGGGAGAATGTTTGCTATTTAAATGAGAGCACGGAGGGACGGAGATATACTTCTCTGAGGAAGCCGCTGAACTAGTTATAGGCGGAGAAACGCGTAAGGGTTTTTCACCATCTTTGTCCAGTACCGGTCGCTATTTTCTTCCACCTGCATGTGTTAGGACCATTGTTGGGACACTCCGGATATGGCACCTTAAATGGGTAATTAAAAGCACCAGGAGCCGGGAGACACCAATACATTAGACCAAACGGTCAATTGCTAGATCCATGAAGCAGGTCTTATTGATCTAATAGCGTGGACTTTGTTTGTGGCTTTAAAGTTTAAATAATATAAGAAACAGCATGCTGCACTAATTGACTAACACTGCTTTGAATGTCTGCTGCAACTAACTGACCAGCTTTTATCAGTAGGAACAACTACTGCTCTGCAAATGACTGTATTATCTGCTGCTATTAATTGACCAGCTTCTATCAGTAGTAATAATTACTGCTCTGCAAATGACTGTCTAATTTGGAAAGAGTTAAGAGACTAATTAATTAGATCTGCTTGAAATAGCTTGTGTACTAAATACTATCATAAAGGCTTAGAATTGTGTTGTGCCTTTAAATGTTATGCCTTGCAGGAGTAACCGGTACTTATGATAAGATTTATCAATAAATGTTGAGTTTTTAATTGTGTTAAATAAAAGCACACACTTTTTTAATTAGCGCTGTTATTTGTGTGTCTATATTTTGTGTTTTTTGAAGGGTAGAGTACTCTCCCTTTTTTAACAGCTGCTATATTTGATCTGTGTGTTCTTTTTTGAAGATTCATATGCACACAAATTCTATCTAGCTGTTAGCGCCAAGTCGTTTTTTTCTGTTTGGAGATGGTAGAGACCTGGTGACAGTGAGACATCAAGTGGTGGCTATAAGTTTCAGAGTGAGCCAGAAGGTACAAGTAATTTCTCTGACGTCCTAGTGGATGCTGGGAACGCCGTAAGGACCATGGGGAATAGCGGGCTCTGAAGGAGACTGGGCACTCTAAGAAAGAATTAGGACTACCTGGTGTGCACTGGCTCCTCCCTCTATGCCCCTCCTCCAGACCTCAGTTAGAATCTGTGCCCGGCTCGAGCTGGTTGCACACTAGGGGCTCTCCTGAGCTTCTAGTAAAGAAAGTATTTATTAGGTTTTTTATTTTCAGTGAGATCTGCTGGCAACAGACTCACTGCAACGAGGGACTTAGGGGAGAGAAGCGAACCTACCTGCTTGCAGCTAGCTTGGGCTTCTAGGCTACTGGACACCATTTGCTCCAGAGGGATCGAACATAGGCCCAGCCTCGGTCGTCCGGTCCCGGAGCCGCGCCGCCGTCCCCCTTGCAGAGCCAGAAGCATGAAGATCTTCACGGAAATCGGCGGCTGAAGACTCCGGTCTTCATTAAGGTAGCGCACAGCACTGCAGCTGTGCACCATTGCTCCCTGTGCACACCACATACTCCGGTCACTGATGGGTGCAGGGCGCTGGGGGGGGGCGCCCTGGGCAGCAATTAGAGTACCTTAAAGTGGCTAATCACACATAATATAGCCTAAGAAGCTATATATGTGTAAAATACCCCTGCCACATTATTATTATAAGAGCTGGAGAAGTCAACCGAAAAAGGGGTGGGGCTATCTCCCTCAGCACACTGGCGCCATTTCCTCTCACAGCTCCGCTGGAAGGACGCTCCCCATGCTCTCCCCTGCAGTTTCCAGGCTCAATAGGGTAAAAAAGAGAGGGGGGGCACTAAATTTAGGCGCAAATACTATATATATAGCGGCTATAGGGTAAATCACTTGTGTAGTGTAACTCCCTGCATTATATAGCGCTGTGGTGTGTGCTGGCATCTCTCTCTCTCTGTCTCCCCAAAGGACTTTGTGGGGTCCTGTCCTCAGTCAGAGCATTCCCTGGGTGTGTGCGGTGTGTCGGTACGGCTATGTCGACATGTTTGATGAGGAGGCTTATGTGGAGGCGGAGCAGGTGCCGATATATGTGATGTCACCCCCTGCGGGGTCGACACCTGAGTGGATGGATATGTGGAAGGAATTACGCGACAGTGTCAACTCCTTACATAAAAGGTTTGACGACATAGCAGATGTGGGACAGCCGGCTTCTCAGCCCGTGCCTGCCCAGGCGTCTCAAAAGCCATCGGGCTCAAAAACGCCCGCTACCTCAGATGGCTGACACAAATGTCGACACGGATACTGACTCCAGTGTCGACGACGATGAGACTAGTGTACATTCCAATAGAGCCACCCGTTACATGATTACGGCAATGAAAAATGTGTTGCACATTTCTGACATTAACCCAGGTACCACAAAAAAGGGTATTATGTTTGGGGAGAAAAAGCAACCAATGGTTTTTCCCCCATCTGATGAGTTGAATGAAGTGTGTGAAGAAGCGTGGGCTTCCCCCGATAAGAAATGAGTGATTTCTAAAAAGTTGCTAATGGCATACCCTTTCCCGCCAGAGGACAGGATACGTTGGGAGACATCCCCTAGGGTGGATAAAGCGCTCACACGCTTGTCAAAAAAGGTGGCACTACCGTCTCAGGATACGGCCGCCTTAAAGGAGCCTGCGGATAGAAAGCAGGAGGCTATCCTGAAGTCTGTATATACACACTCAGGTATTATACAGGTTGAGCATCCCATATCCAAATATTCCGAAATACGGAATATTCCGAAATACGGATTTTTTTGAGTGAGAGTGAGATAGTGAAATCTTTGTTTTCTGATGGCTCAATGTACACAAACTTTGTTTAATACACAAAGTTATTAAAAATATTGTATTAAATGACCTTCAGGCTGTGTGTATAAGGTGTATATGAAACATAAATGAATTGTGTGAATGTAGACACACTTTGTTTAATGCACAAAGTTATAAAAAATATTGGCTAAAATGACCCTCAGGCTGTGTGTATAAGGTGTATATGTAACATAAATGCATTCTGTGCTTAGATTTAGGCCCCATCGCCATGATATCTCATTATGGTATGCAATTATTCCAAAATACGGAAAAATCCCATATCCAAAATACCTCTGGTCCCAAGCACTTTGGATAAGGGAGACTCAACCTGTACTGAGACCGGCTATTGCTTCAGCATGGATGTGCAGTGCTGCTGCTGCGTGGTCAGATTCCCTGTCTGATAACATTGATACCTTCGACAGGGACACTATATTGCTAACCATAGAGCATATTAAAGACGCAGTCTTATACATGAGAGATGCACAGAGGGATATTTGCCGGCTGGCATCTAGAATTAATGCAATGTCCATTTCTGCCAGGAGAGGATTGTGGACTCGGCAGTGGACAGGTGATGCAGATTCTAAAAGGCACATGGAGGTTTTGCCTTACAAAGGTGAGGAATTGTTTGGGGACGGTCTCTCGGACCTCGTTTCCACAGCAACAGCTGGGAAGTCGACATTTTTACCCCATGTTCCCTCACAGCCAAAGAAAGCACCGTATTATCAGGTACAGTCCTTTCGGCCCCAGAAAGGCAAGCGGGTTAAAGGCGCGTCCTTTCTGCCCAGAGGCAGAGGTCGAGGGAAAAAGCTGCAGCATACAGCCACTTCCCAAGCACAAAAGTCCTCTCCCGCTTCCTCTAAGTCCACCACATGACGCTGGGGCTCCACAGGCGGAGCCAGGTGCGGTGGGGGCCCGTCTCCGGAACTTCAGCTACCAGTGGGCTCGCTCACGGGTGGATCCCTGGATTCTACAAGTGGTATCTCAGGGGTACAAGCTGGAATTCGAGACGTCTCCCCCTCGCTGTTTCCTCAAATCAGCCTTGCCAACAGTTCCCCCAGACAGGGAGGCAGTGCTGGAGGCGATTCACAAGCTGTATTCTCAGCAGGTGATAATCAAGGTACCCCTCCTTCAACAAGGACGGGGTTACTATTCCACAATGTTTGTGGTACCGAAACCGGACGGTTCGGTGAGACCCATTTTAAATTTGAAATCCTTGAACACTTATATAAGAAGGTTCAAGTTCAAAATAGAATCGCTCAGGGCGGTTATTGCAAGCCTGGACGAAGGGGATTACATGGTATCACTGGACATCAAGGATGCTTACCTGCATGTCCCCATTTACCCTCCTCACCAGGAGTACCTCAGATTTGTGGTACAGGACTGTCATTACCAATTATAGACGTTGCTGTTTGGTCTGTCCACGGCACCGAGGGTATTTACCAAGGTAATGGCCGAAATGATGATACTCCTTCGGAAAAAGGGAGTTTTAATTATCCCGTACTTGGACGATCTCCTTATAAAGGCGAGGTCCAAGGAGCAGTTGTTGGTCGGCGTAGCACTATCTCGGGAAGTGCTACAACAGCACGGCTGGATTCTGAATATTCCAAAGTCGCAGCTGGTTCCTACAACGCGTCTACTGTTCCTGGGGATGGTTCTGGACACAGACCAGAAAAAAGTGTTTCTCCCGGAGGAGAAAGCCAAGGAGTTGTCATCTCTAGTCAGAGACCTCCCGATAGCTGTGGACGCTCTAGTGCCACCGTGGGTGTACCAGTCGGTTTATGTGTTCCCTCCTCTGCCTCTAATACCCAAGGTACTGAGAATAATAAGAAGGAGAGGAGTAAGAACTATACTCGTGGTTCCGGATTGACCAAGAAGAGCTTGGTACCCAGAACTTCAAGAAATGATCTCGGAGGACCCATGGCCTCTGTCGCTCAGACAGGACCTGCTGCAGCAGGGGCCCTGTCTGTTCCAAGACTTACCGCGGCTGCGTTTGACGGCATGGCGGTTGAACACCGGATCCTAAAAGAAAAGGGCATTCCGGAGGAAGTCATTCCTACACTGATTAAAGCTAGGAAAGATGTGACCGCAAAACATTATCACCGCATATGGCGGAAATATGTTGCTTGGTGTGAGGCCAGGAAGGCCCCAACGGAGGAATTTCAGCTAGGTCGATTTCTGCACTTCCTACAGTCAGGGGTGACTATGGGCCTAAAATTGGGTTCCATTAAGGTCCAGATTTCGGCTCTGTCGATTTTCTTCCAAAAAGAACTGGCTTCACTGCCTGAAGTTCATACTTTTGTAAAGGGAGTGCTGCATATTCAGCCCCCTTTTGTGCCCCCAGTGGCACCTTGGGATCTCAACGTGGTGTTGGATTTCCTAAAGTCGCATTGGTTTGAGCCACTTAAAACCGTGGAGATAAAGTACCTCACGTGGAAGGTGGTCATGCTGTTGGCCTTGGCGTCGGCCAGGCGTGTATCAGAATTGGCGGCTTTGTCATGTAAAAGCCCTTATCTGATTTTTCATATGGATAGGGCGGAATTGAGGACTCGTTCCCAATTCCTTCCTAAGGTGGTATCAGCTTTTCATGAGAACCAACCTATTGTGGTGCCTGCGGCTACTCGAGACTTGGAGGATTCCAAGTTGCTGGACGTAGTCAGGGCCCTGAAAATATATGTTTCCAGGACGTCTAGAGTCAGAAAAACTGACTCGCTATTTATCCTGTATGCACCCAACAAGCTGGGTGCTCCTGCTTCAAAGCAGACTATTGCTCGCTGGATCTGTAGCACGATTCAACTTGCACATTCGGCGGCTGGACTGCCGCATCCTAAATCTGTAAAAGCCCATTCCACGAGGAAGGTGGGCTCTTCTTGGGCGGCTGCCCGACGGGTCTCGGCTTTACAACTTTGCCGAGCTGCTACTTGGTCTGGTTCAAACACGTTTGCAAAATTCTACAAGTTTGATACCCTGGCTGAGGAGGACCTTGAGTTTGCTCATTCGGTGCTGCAGAGTCATCCGCACTCTCCCGCCCGTTTGGGAGCTTTCGTATAATCCCCATGGTCCTTACGGAGTTCCCAGCATCCACTAGGACGTCAGAGAAAATAAGAATTTACTCACCGGTAATTCTATTTCTCGTAGTCCGTAGTGGATGCTGTGCGCCCATCCCAAGTGCGGATTGTCTGCAATACTTGTATATAGTTATTGCCTTACTAAAGGGTTATTGTTTTGAGCCATCTATTCGAGAGGCTCAGTTGTTGTTCATACTGTTAACTGGGTATAGTATCACGAGTTGTACGGTGTGATTGGTGTGGCTGGTATGAGTCTTACCCGGGATTCCAAATCCTTTCCTTATTGTGTCAGCTCTTCCGGGCACAGTTTCCCTAACTGAGGTCTGGAGGAGGGGCATAGAGGGAGGAGCCAGTGCACACCAGGTAGTCCTAATTCTTTCTTAGAGTGCCCAGTCTTCTTCGGAGCCCGCTATTCCCCATGGTCCTTACGGAGTTCCCAGCATCCACTACGGACTACGAGAAATAGAATTACCGGTGAGTAAATTCTTATTTTCAACTCCAAAAAGCCCCCTTTAGGGGTACGAACCCGTGCACAGCCCGGTGTAGGAAAAGACCAAATAATCACCAAGGCGGCCAGTGCAAGAGGGACCAGCACAAAAGGGCCAAAGCTGAAACGGAAAACATAGTATTCATCCTTTCCAGCTGCAGATTGTCTGACATGGAAATGAAAGTACTTAATAAAGGGTCTTTCCTTTATTCCACCCACCAAATTTGGCGATTTTCAGTGGACTCTAGATTTAAATTGATTTTACAGACAACTCAGACTTAAAGAATTTTTTTGAGAAACAGCCTGCCCATAAACCTGTTGGTACAATGGAGGGGAGGTCATCCTGCTAATCAATCTCTCACTTTGACACAGTGTTTAACAATGCCTCCATCAAAAGCTTCTCTAGGTCTCTTTACCAGGAGGTAATAAATATATCCAAAAAAGCAACCAATATATTAGCATAATTTAACAATGCACACAGAGTGCACTAAACGATCTGCAGGGATTTCAGGCCATCATCATACGCCCCGCTGATAAGGTGTGGTAGTTTTGGCCTTGTCATACTATAGGGAAGAAATTTACTTAGTTACAGGACACCACAGTATATAATTAACTTCAGGGGGATCCTACATCCATCTTCCAGAAATAATTGGATACATTGTTTGGAGTAAAACAGCAGTTTATTACTCCTACAGAATGCAAAGCTTTGATTGAGGATTTTCCAGTGGCACCCCTACTATACACCATCCCCAAGATATACAAGTATGGCACACAACCACCGGTTGTGTGCCATACTTGCCATATCACAATTTTTGGATTCATTTCTACAAGCTCTAATACAACAGCAACACACCTATCTAAAGGATACAACTAGCTTTTTGAATAAGTTGGAATTTTTATCTCCTCTACCAGAAAACTGCTGCTTATTCACCATGGACATCTCCAGTTTTTATACTAACATTCCCATGTGAGTGGACTGGAGACGGTACGCAGATTTCTGATGGGTACATTGCAGTAGACTGGACCTGATTTTACTTTTTTCATGCAGCTACTAGAATGGACTCTAACCCGTAATTACTTCATGTTTGATAACAAATGATTCGTCCAATTAGAGGATGCAAGATGGGCTAATGTGTGACCCCATCGTTTGCAAACATCTTCATGTTTGATCTGTTTCTGTTGAATCCAGCTGTCAAGGACAAAATTATTTTCCTAAAGTGCAAATCGATATCACCACTTTATCCTTTGGCACTGTTACTCAATATTGACCACTTCCAAAAGTCCACCTCATACAGTTTTATTCTGGAGAGGAGAATTTCTTTCAATTCTTTGGTACACTCAAAAATAAAAGAGAGAAAAGGGCCTCATAGTGTATCACACCTTCATGGTTTTAACAGTCAAGGCCACACACTTAGCTTCTTACCAGAAATGGTGGTCTACAATGAATGTAGACAATAGCGCATTCACGGGAGCGGATAAAACCCTGTTATGATCACATTCCTTCCTTCCTTCAGTATACTTTTAGCATTATTCTGTTGTGTATATGGAATAGAGGGAAACTTCCAATAGTGTAATACAATCCTTTAATAACATCCATAAAACATACATATGAGAATATGAATGGACTCTCACCAGATCTTATGGTCTACTGGATTATAAAGTAGACAAATGCGCATCAGTTTACAAAGTGTCACAGGCATCCCCGGGTAACTCAGACTACCGGCAAATCTCAAAATAGTCCAGTCCAATATTCCTCAGCCAACGCGTATCTTCATCGAGGCATGAAAAAAAAAAAGTGCATTAAACCGGTATTTATACCTAAAATTATTGCAGGTATGTCCTCCTATTGCCAGACATGGAATTCCTATCTACTCTCCAACCTATTCCCATCCCACAATATACCATGTCCATATAGGTCACTCCTTTTCTTGTAACTTTCCTCAGGGGGGCACTTTTACTGCTGTCCATACATAATCACAGCCTGGAAAATGGTGGTCCACGCACTTTAACACTCCCCACTTTATGTTCCATAAGACATTCGCCTCTTTCGATAGCCTTTCTTTCTCTGCCGGCTCATTGACGTCACATACGCTGATGTATTTCTTGTTGTTATTGCGGGAATATGTCCTCAAAACTGGTGGTGGCCATTTTGGAGTAGACCTTTCGATAGGGATACATATTAAAATGTCCATATTTAAGTAGGTCAGTTATCTAGATTGTAAAAAAAACATGTTAACCAAAATTAATAATGGTTTATATCTTCGTTTACACATGTTGTACATTCAACCTACATAAAGTGCTAAATACAGATGGAGCCTCGCTCATCGATGCTATATATGGTGTTAGTCCTGATCATGGAGTCGCAGTGTGCCTGGGCGCAAGATGGCATGCCTAGTCGTAGGGAGGCTCACAGAACTTATCATGGCGTTTGGTGTTACCAGTGAGTGTAATACCTGCAATAATCCACCAGATGTCGCTTTTTAAAATCACCATTGCGCATGTGTGTGGTCTCCATTGAAATACAGTACACTATAGAGCAACAACTACTTTACTGTACACTGTATGGGCAATGCTGTACGAGCGTAGCATTACGCTATTTAAAATACACTGCGGCAATGAGGTCCCGTAGACAAGCCAATAAATAAAAAATAGTGTATACAGATGCAAATAAACATGCTAAAGCAATGATCCACTGACGTTAGGTTTATGTGAGCTATTAAATTAAATCAAAATGGGGTTAAAGCTTAATATCTCCAGTTCTGGGGGTCCAATCAGCTCAAAACTGGGTTCGTATGGAAGGGGAAATGATTAGCTACCAAAGGATACTGACCCCAAGTTTCTGTTACCCACACAAGGATAATGGAAAGTTTCAGAACCCATGGTGGGTCTGAATTAACGGGCCCATTATAGTCTATGGGAAAATGGGTCCACTTTGCGTCCCGATATCTCCGGTTCTGGGTGTCCCAGAGACTCAAGACCGGTACCAAATGAAAAAGGAGACTCTTGGCTTTTGGGACAGAGACTAGTTTATGTGACACTGCAAAGGGAAATGGCAAGCAACAGTGTGTATGGTCCCATCCAATTGTTCATCCAGCTTGTACGGGGTGCAGGGATTCTGACTAGATAGAAAATACTATACAGAGACGCTAAGCACAGTGTTTTGGCATCCAGGAAATTAGGGAGGAGCTTTTATCTTTCCCCTTTAGACTTCTAAAGATAACACTTGTGCTGTAGCCTTTAGAGCAGAGTATGTTACAAGCTGTTTGTGCTAATTAGTTCTCAAATAGAAAATACTGTACAGAGACACTAAGCAGTGTTTTGGCATCCAGGAACTTAGGGAGGAGCTTTTATATCTCCCCATTACACTTATAAAGATAACACATGCTGCTGTAGCCTGCCTTGGAAGCCAAGAGTCTCCTCTTTCGTATGGTACCAGTCTTGAGTCTCTGGGACACCCGGAACTGGAGATATCTGGGTGCAAAGTGGACCCATTTTCGTATAGACTATAATGGGCCCGTTAATTCGGACCCATCATGTGTTCCGATGCTTTCCATTAGTCTTGTGTGGGTCACAGAAACTTGGTATCGGTATCCTCTGGTAGCTAATAGTCTCCCCTTCCATACGAACTCGGTTCTGAGCCGATTAGACCCCCAGAACCAAAGATATTAAGCTTTAAGCCCATTTAATTTAATAGCTCACATAAACCTAACGTCATTGGACCATTGCTTTAGCATGGTCGTTTGCATCTGTATACACTATTTTTATTTATTGATTTATTGGTTTCTTTTGCTTGGGTTCCAACAGAGAGTGAATATTTTTTACAGCGTCTCTGTACTCTGCTGATTAAACACCACCTCCCCCCTCGCCCTTCCCCTGAGAGACTGATCTTTTCAGACAAAGAAGCCAGCTTAACAGTCAATAAATTGCCAATACAGTATGTAAATGAAGGGCTGATACTACAGTCGCTTTGGTTGGGGGAAAGGACTAGAGAGGGCCAGAGTGAATGTACATTAAACTATACAGTACTGTGCTACGGATTTGCGTGTCAGACGCCCGACAGTTAGTTATGGAAACAGGTCTTTTCCTGTGTGCATAATTCTGTTGAATGTAAGGTTCTTTATTATTTTTTTTTATAACATTCATATATTTAAGTGTCAAGAGGAAAAACAAAACAAAGGCATTCGCACTTTTGGAATCGAACCCGGGACTCTGAGTATGGGGGGGCCGGACACTTCACCGCTTGGCCACGACGCCTGGTGATAGAGACACAAGCTCATGGGTAGATGTAAGCAGTGATCCCTTCCCATGGGTTTTGCTGTATTGGCTACAAGACTTGGACGCTCACATACAGTACTGTATGTCTAACGTCAATGGACCATTGCTTTAACACGTTCATTTGCATCTGTATACACTAGTTTTATTTATTGATTAGTCTACGGGGCTTGTACGCTCATATAATCCTAACATCAGTGCACCATTGCTTTAACATGTTCGCTTGCGTCTATACACACAAAATTTATTTATTGATTTATTGTTTTTTTTTTTTAATTTGCTCCGTCTGACTATTGGTCTGTGTGTACAGTAACATTACAGTAATCACTGACCATTTGCCAGAGCTTGTAGATAAATCCACCACTATTCGCTTTACAGTACTGGATCAGTGGAGCACTAGCCACCATGTGGCGAAGATGTGTATTGCATGCTGCATATGTAGTCATGCCTCAACACGCCTTTCCATGCAACAACTGAACAACCTGAGCTATCGCTTAGGCGTGATTAATACTCAGTTTTGTCGGAGAAACAGCTACGATCAGGGATGCTTCATCTGTTTGAGTCTTTTACTACATAACATAAAAATGCTAAAAATCGTTTAAAAATAATTTCTAAAAACCATTTTAGCTCAAAGTCTTTATTGAGCCCAGACGGAATTAGAGTTTTGTATCTATATGTAAAATACATTTCTATTTTTGCTAAAAGCTGTGCACTATCTTTGTTACTCGCTCCTGGTATTACATATTTATATTAAAGAAGAATAACACCGTATAAAAAGAATGTGAATCACAGGCATGCATGGTAGAACAATAATTGAAAACAGTCCTCAATGGTTAGTAAGACAACACGACAGTACAGAGGGTGCAACCTGTTCACCAAGACACAAAACTACAGTTAAAGTAACATAGCATTTAAGATAATCACATGATACAGGAGGTCCATCCAAAAAATTATGAATGGTATTACTGTTTTAAGACCATAAACATTCTTTATATGGGCAATATCACATTGGTGATGCTATTTAAAATGCATAGATAATTCATGCATTTCTACACCTTTCTTTATATTTCATAAGTGTTCCGTCACTCACACTTTTAAGGATCTACTTGTTCGCACAATATAAAATTTATTACAGGAGCATTCAGTTCCATAGACAATGTTAGTAGAATGACAAGTTATAAATTCTTTATACATTACAGTGTTTCTTCAAAATATTCTGTAGCTGTTGATTTTGTGACGTATGTGTTGTCGTAAAAGCCCATTTATACCGATCTTCATTATCTGTAGAGGTTCTTTCCTTCCCAGTGATCGTCTCTTTCCTGTCAGTCCTAGAGACTGCCTCTAGAGATGCTGTAACGGTGGCTTCTGTATATCCACAGGATGTAATACAATCTTTCATTTCTAGGGCCTGTGTGTGGAAAACTTCTTCACCGGTACAATTTCTTTTTAAACATTTAAACTGGCCCATAGGGATTATATCTAGCCAATTTTTAGCCAATGAGAGCATCCGCTGCACAACAAATCACCTGCTGGGACTGGGTCCAAGATGGCCTCTTAACCCCTTCCATGCTGACCCACATACTCACACCTCTCCCTGAAGAAGGCCTAATATAGGCAGAAATGCGTTGGAGTACATTAAGATGTCATCAGCTACCACAACCTGCAATCTCTACCAGCCCAGCCACCTAAGTCTCCTTGTCGGCTGGCGAGTGGAGTGGCTGGTCAACAAGTTGCAGACCCTTGACGTCTTGCACACACCGGCAGCCCCCTTGGCAACCAGCCACAAGCAACACGGGGAGCCTACAGGGGACCGAGGGCAAGAAGACCATAGCAAGCATACAGATTCTGTGCAAAAGCACATGCACGTCCATCCACAAAAAAGGGTGAGTTCTTGCACTTAAGTTAAAGATAATAGATAAGTACCCACATATTACTAGAAGAAGAGAGATCCATTTTAGAAAAAGGTTTAAAATTTGCCCCAGCTACAAGAATAGAGCCCATTGATGCATTTATTGACTGTCAAAAATTCCTACGGAAATTGACACTTAAGACATTTTTAAATTACAACTTCTGGAAGATTCGATTATAGAAAGAGAGACTCCTTTCAAGCCTAAATCCACTTTTTTTCCAGCACATCCTAAAGGAAATTTTTTGGAAACATTCAGTGTCCTGGTTAAAGATGATCTGGAAAAATTAGAAGGAAGAAAATTGAAGAATAATCTCTTCTTTAAGGAATGAAAGGTGCTCAAAAAATTTTATAATAAGGCCAGCTGCAACCATAAAAATTGGCTAGATTTTTGTGGGCCAGTTTAAACATTTAAAAATAAATTGTACTGATCAAGAAGTTTTCCACACACAGGCCCTAGAAATGAAATATTGTCTTACATCCTGTGGATAAACAAAAGCCACAGTAATAGCAGCTCTAGGGGCAGTCTGTAGGGGTGGTCTTCAGTTTGCTGGTGGTCGGGATCTCGACAGCCGGCATACCAACACTTTTTCTCCCTCTTGGGGGTCCACGACCCCCCTGAAGGGAGAATAAATAGCGTAGCACGCGTAGAGCGCCACCGTGCCCGCAGCGTGGCGAGTGCAGCGAGCCCACAAGGCGCTCTTTTGCACTCGCCACGCTGTCGGTATGCCGGCGGTCGGGATCCCGGCGCCGGTATGCTGGTCGCCGGGAGCCCGGCCGCCGGCATACCATACTACACCCATCTGTAGGACTGGCAGGAAAAAGCCCCTAGAGATGATGTAGAGAAGTATAAATTGGCTTTTACGACAACATACAGTATAAGTCACAACATCAACAGGTACAGAATATTTTGAGGAAACACTGGACTATACTTCAAAAAGATCCCATAATAGGGAAAGATTTACCTGCAATTCCAGTATGTATTTTCCGGAATCACCAAGCCTAAAATCAATGTTGGTGAGGCGTTTCTGTGCAATATTGCCCAAACAGGGGATTATCATATCTGGGGGTTTCTACATGTGCGGTTTGTGCGTGGGATGTAAAAGCATTAAGAATACGTTTGTCAATAAAAAAAACTTATGTAGAAATTAATGGAAAAGGGCTAGAAATTAAAGAATTTATAATGTTATTCTACTAACATTGGGTATGGAATTGAATGCTCCTGTAATAAATGTTATATTGGGCGAACAAGTAGAGCCATAAAAATGAGAGTGGCAGAACACTTATGAAATATAAAGAAAGGCATAGAAACACATGCATTATCTATGCATTTTAAAAAGGATCACTAATGGAATATTGCCCATACTGTTTAAAGAATTTTTATGGTCTTAAGAAAGTAATACCAGGAGTAAGGAACAAAGATAGTGCACAGCTTTTACCAAAAACAGAAATTAATTTTGTATATAGATACAAAACTCTAATTCCATCTGGGCTCAATAAAGACTTGAGCTAAAATGGTTTTTAGAAATTATTTTTAAACAATTTTTATTGTATGTATTAAAAGACTCCTATTTAGCACTTTGTATAGGTTGAATGTTCAAAATGTGTAAATGAAGATAAAAGAATGATGAATTTTGGTTACTAATATGTTTTTTACAATCTAGGTAACTAACCTAATTAAATATGTATTTCTATGAAAAAGTCAACTCCAAAATAGCTGCCGCCAGTTTTGAGGACATATTCCCACATTTACAACAAGAAATACATCAGCGAATGTGATGTCAAAGAGCCGGCACAGAGATTGCAGAAAATAAATGGATATCCAAAGAGGTGGATGTTTTATGGAACATAAAGTGGGGAGTGTTAAAGTGCACGAACTACTGTTTTCCGGGCCAGACTGGAAGTGCTGCGATTATGTATGGATGGCGGGAAAATCGGCTCCTGAAGGAAATAATAAGAAATAGGAATGACCTTGTACTGGGTATATTGTAGGATGGGAATTGGTTTAATGCTGGATAGGAAATCCATTTCTGGCAAAAGGATTTACCTGCAAAGAGAATTTTAGGTATAAATACCGGTTTAAGGCACGTTTCCCTCATGCCTCAAAGAAGATACATCTGGTATCGAAATGGTATCCGTTCTTTAGGTTGACACTCATTAGGTCAATCACTATTGGTCGACATGCATACAACATCAGCAGTACGGTAGAACAATATTTGGATGTTAAGTGGATTGTTTCCTTCACACTGATATGTAAACCAAAAGACCAGAACACGGTTTTACATGCCAGCAGCCAGCCCCTTAGGACTACGGTGGAAGGACTTCTTTGATCTCAATTTTTGAGAGCCCACAGAATTTTGCATGCTACTCTTATCACCAACAAAAGGATTGATGAAATAATTGTGCAATATATTAGTCGTGGCTATGATTATAACACCTTATTAGCAACTAAGCAGCCAGGGGGCAGGCAGAATGTCAGCATGTATAGTGTAATCCACTGTTAAACTGGTAGCTTTGTAACCTCATTGGGCCTGATTCATGTTTGTAAGTAAAGCTACAAAAGCAAGTCATTTTGTGTTTGGAACAAACCATGTTGCCAAGCAAGGGGAGAAAATAAATGTATATTTTTTTCTGTGCAGGGTAATTACTGGCTCGTTTTCCATGTAGCCCACAAGTGTTAGACAGCTATATTTTTCCATTGCAATTTAGAGTTCAGTTTGAACACACCCCACTAAAATCTAAATCTCTCTGCACGTTACATCTGCCCCACCTGCAGTTTTGACCAGTTACTTGCTTTTTGCTTTACTTACAAAACATTAATTAAAGACAACTAAACTGTTAGATTACTACAGGAGAAGAATAGAAAATTGTGTGTAACTTCAACCCATTGAATATATATAGGACACATGTGGGGAATAGTTTGTTTAAAATTGTGTCAACCAAGCATAAAGTTGGCTGATAAAATGCTGTCAGAGACTGTAATGTTTTTGTTTTTTCTTAAACATTCATAAATTTTGTATGTGTATGTAATGCTTTGGAGTATAATGTTTTTAGTTTGTTAATATTCTTGTGCTCTGTTGGTCTAGCCCAGCCTACATGCTACTATATTGACTGGTTACAGATATTGCTTAACTATGAAGATAACTAAAAAATGAAAGAACAGTGGGGGAGATGTATTAACCTGGACAAGGCATAAGGAAGTGATAAACCAGTGATATGTGCAAGGTGATAAACACACCAGCCAATTAGCTCTAATATGTAAATTAACAGGTAGGAGCTAATTGGCTGGTGTGTTTATCACCTTGCACATATCACTGGTTTATCACTTCCTTATGCCGTCTCCAAGCTTAATACATTTGCCCCAATATAACAAGCACTCTTAAGGTGCCCACACATGGCACGATATAGCTGCCAATCTGACGAAATGGAACAATATAACAGCTATATCATTCCGCATTCCATGTGTGTGCATGATGTCATCCATAGCGCGCACCCGTGGTTCATCCGCATATATTGCTGATATTTCAGCATTTTCATAAGATCAGTGATTCGGGCGGACAATCCCATGCATCGTTATGCGCAGGAGGGCCGGCATAGCGGGATCGCCCCGTGTGTGGGGACAGCCCGATATATCGGCCCTTGGACACTCCGTCGAATCGGCTCCACACGTCGCTTAGTGTGTGGGCACCTTTAGCCAAATCACACTCTCCTAAGCACTGCAGGTATATGAAAAAGTTGTTCATTCCTTCATTTTTGCTCAACCTTGAAGAAACCACTGTAGGGGAGCATTGTAACTGTAGCAATATGACTGCATACCTCTCAACTGTCCTGATTTTATTAGGGTCGCAGTGTCCCGCCGGCGGGGGAAGGGGGGGGGGTGAGAGAACCAGTGATCACCGCTGCTCTGCTCTACAAACCAGCCGGTGATCACTGAATAGATGCCGTGCATCTAAACAGTGTGGGAAGGAGAGGAAGGGGCTGCTTGATAAGTGCTGGGCACACCCCCAAAATAAAAAACCCGGGGGTCGTAGTGTGATGCCCCATCCCTTATTCCAAGGCTCCGCCCATTTTTGCTAGGCTAAGTATACCCCCTTTCTGCACTGTGCTACACATTACAAAAGTTGGGAGGTATGTGACTGGCAGGGAGAGATTACATTCTCTATTATGTGCTGCTATCATCTGTGCACATCATAACAGAATATTGGGGGTCATTCCGAGTTGTTCGCTCGTTGCCGATTTTCGCAACGGAGCGATTAAGGTGAACATGCGCATGGTACGCAGTGCGCATGCGCTAAGTATTTTAGCTCAAAACTTAGTAGATTTACTCACGTCCGAACAAAGAATTTTCATCGTTGAAGTGATCGGAGTGTGATTGACAGGAGGTGGGTGTTTCTGGGCGGAAACTGACCGTTTTCTGGGAGTGTGCGGAAAAACGCAGGCGTGCCAGGAGAAAACGCGGGAGTGTCTGGAGAAACGGGGGAGTGGCTGGCTGAACGCAGGGCGTGTTTGTGACGTCAAACCAGGAACGAAACGGCCTGAGCTGATCGCAGTGTAGTAGTAAGTCTCGAGCTACTCAGAAACTGCTAAGAATTTTCTATTCGCAATTCTGCTAATCTTTCGTTCGCAATTCTGCTAAGCTAAGATACACTCCCAGAGGGCGGCGGCCTAGCGTGTGCAATGCTGCTAAAATCTGCTAGCGAGCGAACAACTCGGAATGACCCCATAGTAACTTAACAATGCTAATTTTTCTTTGCATTTCTATGGAGTCAGGGCCGGCTTAAGCCTTGAGGGGGGAGGGGATGTATATTAGATTGTGCGTACCGCTCAACATGACCCATTCTGGGAGGGACAAAATTCTCTCTACCTGGACATCACCTGTGTTGAACTATTTCATTGATAAAAAAAAAGGTATTTCAACAAAAATGATTACAATCATAAATTAAGAAGGAAGTCCAGGTAGAGAGCATTTTGTCCCTCCTGGAATGGGTCATGTTGGGAGGTATGGATTGTGTATATTAAATATAAACCAATGGTGTATATTAGAGTTAAACTAATAGATTAATATGGCCTGGGTACCGTTTATATCTCCATCTAATAGAGAGACAACTATTTTATAATGTTTTCCTGTAGTGGAACAAAGACAATTTAAGATTAAAATACACATAGAAAAATAAAATCTATAATTTACCTTGCAAAAATGCAATAGCAGCGGGATACTGTCATTAGGTTGACAACACTTAGGTCGAAATGCATTAGATCGACATGGCCACTAGGTCGACATGGTCATTAGGTCGACATGAACAAGGTCAAAATGAGTTTTTCCCTTTTTTTTTTTTTTACTTTTTCATACTTTACGATCCACGTGGACTACGATTGGGAATAGTAACCGGTGCCGAGCGCAGCAGTAGGGGAGCGAGGCACCTTGCCCAAAGCATGGTGAGCGAACATGGTGCACTAATTGGGGTTCCCCGTCACTTTACGAAGAAAACAACACAAAAAAAATAACAAAACTCATGTTGACCTTTTTCCAACCTTGTTCATGTTGACCTAATGACTGTCGACCTAAGTGTGATCGACCTGATGACCCATACCCATAGCAGCAGCCTATGTACTACTAACACACTCGGATCCCTGGGTCACTTACAGCTCTCTTCCCTGGGTGTAGTATGGTTTGCCGGTGGTCGGGGTCCCGGCGACCAGAATACTGGCGCCGGAATCTTGACTGCCGGCATACCGACAGCTGGGCGAGCGCAAATGAGCCCCTGGCTCACTGCGCTCGCCACGCTGTGGGCACGGTGGCGCGCTACACGCACCACGCTATTTGTTCTCCCTCCAGGGGGGTCTTGGACCCCCAAGAGGGAGAAAATATGTAGGAATGGTGGTCGCCGGGAGCACGGCCGCCGGCAACCTGAAGACCACCCCTCTCCTCTGGTCAGGAAGCTCTGTCGGTATCTTTTGAAACCTGATACTCCTGTGTGACTGCCTGCAATGCATTCTGTCATGCTCACATTCTGGCGGCCTGGTTCTTCTGCTGCACAAGAGAGAGAGCTAGTGATTTCAGTGTGCTCTGGCTGGGGGTCCCCTTAATCTGGCTATGTATGGAGTGCGAGGGAAAATTAACAGTTTTACCATACCTCCCAACTGTCCCGATTTCGGCGGGACAGTCCCGTTTTTCATGGTCTGTCCCGCTGTCCCACCCGCGGGTCGCAGTGTCCCGCGGGTGGGGGGGCAGTTGGGAGATCCCCCCCTGTCACTCGCTGCTCTGAGCAGAGCAGCGGTGAATAGATGCTGTGCGCATGCGCACAGCGTCTATTCACGGCAGAGAGGGAGAGGGGGCATGACCAGCAGCTCTCACAGCACTGTTCATGCCCCCATAATGCCGAAAACGGGGGCGTGGCTTGCGATCGCTGCACTTGCCGTGAGGCCACGCCAGTTTCTGTTAGGCCACGCCCCCTAAAAGTCGGATGGGAGAAAAGTTGGGAGGTATGGTGTTACTGGCTGCAAAGTGCCTTTGTCTGAATGTTGCTAGTGGAACTTATTGGCCATTGTGCTGTACTGAATTCCCCCAAAGTATTTTGTTGTAGCGATTGCAATAAACATCATCATACAATCAGCTGTTAGCAAACCTACATTTGTGGCACTCCAGTATGAAGGGTGCCACTGTAATGGGTATTGTTAAGAGAACCCTGTATTAATAACTATATATACATTTGTTTTGTACGGGTTGGGTATAAGGTGACCAGGGCTTGGGATCCCGCCGGTCACCATACTGACGTCGGGATCCCGGGGATTGGAATGTCAGCGAGTGGGGGGCGAGCGCAACAAAGCCCCCTGTGGGCTCGCTGCGCTCACCTTGCTGCGGGCTCGGTGGCGAGCTTCGCTTGCCGTAGGTTTTATTCCCACTCTATGGGTGGCGCGGACACCCACCAGTGGGAATAGTCTCTGTTAGTTGGCATGCCGACTGTTGGAATCTTGAGGGGGTGGAATGTAGGCATAGGTCTTGTGACTGGCTGTCTCCTGACTGCTGGTCACTTAACTACAGAACGTTTTGTACATCTCAGTTACTTTCCTGCATACTTGTCCCATACCTCTGAAATTAAATGATCCTTGGCGTAGAGCAGGGGTATTTAACATGCGGCTATCCAGCTGCTGCAGAACTACACATCTTATCATGCACTGCCACATGTTTGCTATTAGGGTGTTCTAAAATTGTGGTAGTGCATGCTGGGATATGTAGTTCCACAGCAGCTGGAGGGCCTCATGTTGACTACCCCCGGCATAGAGAATAAGAAATGACAACAGCAAAGTTATGAACAAGTGAGGAAGCCAAATGTATTAATGAACTGGTCCTCCATGTGGGGAACAAATCCCCGCTAATCTAATGAGTATGGATTTTATGTGGAAGATTGTACAAGTGCAATTAATTATGCATGGCATCCACATCATTAGGATTTCATTTAGTTTAAAGGTCTCTAAGTGAGTAAGGAAATTGGGTTAGGTTAAAAAGGAACCACTGTGGTAAGGAAAAGCTTTTTATTATATTGGTTTTGTATAATATTTTCTAGATAAATATGAATATTATAAGAACAAATCAGCCTAAGTTGAGAGAGTGACTACTAGGAGTTCCAGACAACACTTTGCACTTAAAGCTTTGTGTAGTATAAATAGTTCATGTTGCCGAATCAATAGCTAAAGTGCATGGGACAATGGCCTTTGTTTCCTATTTTTGGGTGACATCACATACATAGCAGCGCATGACTAGGATGAATTTCAGGATTGCTAATATCTATACACACTGTAATTGCAGTGCGGGAAGACGTCCCATGACATTCCAGCAGGCCAGCAGAAGTTACGTACCCAGGACTGTGGTGTATTCTCTATGGTGCATTGCTGTTATTAATCTGGTACATTATCATGCATGCGCTAGCAGTATTCACTATATATATGCGGCTATCCAGCTGCTGCAGAACTACACATCTTATCATGCACTGCCACATATTTGCTATTAGGGTGTTCTAAAATTGTGGTAGTTCCACAGCATCTCTACAGTGCATTGCTGTTATTAATCTGGTACATAATCATACATGCACTAGCAGTATTCACTATATATATTTTAGAGATGTGCGGTGGGCACTTTTTGTGTTTTGGTTCTGGTTCCATCCTCGTGTTTTGGATCTGGATTGGTTTTGCCAAAACCACCCTTTTCGTGTTTTGGTTTTGGATCTGGATGATTTTTGAAAAAACACACAAAAACAGCTAAAATCACAGAATTTGGGGGTAATTTTGATCCTACGGAATTATTAACCTCAATAACATTAATTTCCACTCATTTCCAGTCTATTCTGAACACCTCACAATATTGTTTTTAGGCCAAAAGGTTGCACAGAGGTGGCTGGATGACTAAGCTAAGCGACCAAAGTGTGAAGTACTAACACCTGGCCCATCTAGGAGTGGCACTGCAGTTGCAGACAGGATGGCACTTAAAAAAATTAGGCCCCAAACAGCACATCATGCAAAAAAGTAAAAGAAGTGCAATGAGGTAGCTGTATGACTAAACTAAGTGACACAAGTGTGCGGCACAAACACCTAGCCCATCTAGGAGTTGCACTGCAGTGGCAGACAGGATGGCACTTAAAAAAACTAGGCCCCAAACAGCACCTCACACAAAGAAGTAAAAGAGGTGCAATGAGGTAGCTGTATGACTAAGCTAAGCGACACAAGTGTGCGGCACAAACACCTGGGCCATCTAGGAGTGGCACTGCAGTGGCAGACAGATTGGCACTTTAAAAAACTAGGCCCCAAACAGCACATGATGCAAAGAAGAAAAAGAGGTGCAAGATAGAATTGTCCTTGGGCCCGCCCACCCGGGCCCGCCCACCCATCCATGTTGTATAAACAGGACATGCACACTTTAACAAACCAATCATTTCAGCGTGAAATGACTGGTTTGTTTGGGCCCCCACCAAAAAAGAAGCAATCAATCTTTCCTTGCACAAACTGGCTCTACAGAGGCAAGATGTCGACCTCATCCTCCGATTCCTCACCCCTTCCACTTTGTACATCCTCCTCCTCACAGAGTATTAATTCGTCCCCACTGCAATCCACCATCACAGGTCCCTGTCTACTTTCTGGAAGCAATTGCTGGTAAAGGTCTTCCCGGAGGAATTTATAATTCATTTTGATGAACATCATCTTCTCCACATTTTGTGGAAGTAACCTCCTACACCGATCGCTGACAAGGTTACCGGCTGCACTAAACACTCTTTCGGAGTACACACTGGAGGGGGGGGCAACTTAGGTAAAATAAAACCAGTTTGTGCAAGGGGATCCAAATTGCCTCTTTTTCCTGCCAGTACATGTACGGACTGTCTGACATGCCTGCTTGGATGCTGTCATTCATATTATCCTCCACCATTCTTTCAATGGTGACAGAATCATATGCAGTGACAGTAGACATGTCAGTAATCGTTGGCAGCTCTTTCAGTCTGGACCAGATGTCAGCACTCACTCCTGACTGCTCTGAATCACCGCCAGCGGGTGGGCTAGGAAATATTATCCTTTTTTCTCGCAGCCCCAGTTGCGGGAGAAAATCAAGGAGGAGCTGTTGACGGGTCACGTTCCACTTGAGTTGACAGTTTTCTCACCAGCAGGTCTTTGAACCTCGGCAGACTTGTGTTTGCCGGAAAGAGAGATACAACGTAGGCTTTAAACCTAGGATCGAGCACGGTGGACAAAATGTAGTGCTCTGATTTCAACAGATTGACTACCCTTGATTCCTGGCAAAGCGAATGAAGGGCTCCATCCACAAGTTCCAAGTGTTTGATGGCGCTCCAGTCTTCGCCGTGTATGTGCAAAACATGGGACATGCTGGGATTTGCCCAGATGTAATGCACGCACAATATTGGTGGCGTTGTCCGATATCAAAAATCCCCATGAGAGTCTAATTGGGGTAAGCTATTGTGCAATGATGTCCCTCAGTTTCTGTAAGAGGTTGTCAGCGGTGTGCCTCTTATGGAAAGCGGTAACACATAGCGTAGCCTGCCAAGGAACAAGTTGGCGTATGCGAGATGCTGCTACCGGTGCCGCTGCTGTTGTTGTTGCTGCGGGAGGCCATACATCTACCCAGTGGGCTGTCACAGTCATATAGTCCTTAGTCTGCCCTGTTCCACTTGTCCACATGTCCGTGGTTATGTGGACAGTGGGTACAACTCCATTTATTAGGACACTGAGCACACTTTTTCTGCCGTCTCTGTACATTCTCGGTATCGCCTGCCTAATGAAGTGGAACCTAGATGGGATTTGATACCGGGGACACAGTACCTCAAACAATTCTCTAAGTCCCACTGAACTAATGGTGGATACCAGATGCACGTCTAACACCAACATAAGTGTCAAGGACTTGGTTATCCACTTTGCAAAAGGATGACTGCTGTAATATTTCATCTTCCTCACAAAGGACTGTTGGACAGTCAATTGCTTAGTTGAAGTAGTACAAGTGGTCTTCCGACTTGCACTCTGGGATGACGATCGACTCCCAGCAGCAACAACAGCAGCAACAGCAGGGGTACCACTCAAGGATCCTCCGGAGGAATCCCAGTTTGACATGGCCTGCAGGACTACTGACGTTCCTGACTGGAAGTTGACGTTGAGGGAGTTGGGGGTGTGACTTGCAGGAGCTTGGGTACAAGAGGAAGAAGGGATTAGGTGTCAGTGGACTGCTTATGCTCTTACCCAAAGGTTGACACTGACTTCTGATGAAAGCGCTGCAGATGATGTATAAGGGAGGATGTTCCTAGGTGGTTAACGTCCTTACCCCTACTTATTACAGATTGACAGAGGCAACACATGGCTTGACACCTGTTGTCCGGATTTGTGGACAAATTATTCCACACCGAAGAGGTGGCTATTTTAGTATTTTGCCCAGGCATCACAATGGGCTTATTTATCCCACGGACAACAGGTGTCTCCCCCGGTGCCTGATTTAAACAAACCACATCCCCATCAGAATCCCCATTGTCAACTTCCTCCTCAGCGCCAGGAACACCCATATCCTCATCCTGATGTACTTCAACAGTGACATCTTCAATTTGAATATTAGAAACTGGACTGTGGGTGCTACTTCCAACACTTGCAGAGGGTGTGCAAATGGTGGAAGGAGCCACCTCTTCCCATCCAGTGTTGGGAAGGTCAGGCATTGCAACCAGCAACACACTTGGACTCTCCTTGGGGATTTGTGATACCAGCTTAGAACGCACAGTTTCCACCTTAACTCTTATAATTTTTCTAGCTGGAGGATGAGGACTTCCATCGTCATGTGAAGCTGAACCACTAGTCATGAACATTGGCCAGGGCCCTCTACTATCATATTGGGTATCTGCCTTGGCAGACGACATTGATGGGATTTCATCATCTATGTCATAACCAGAAAATATTTCTCCTATGGCGCTGCAATCGAAGCAGCAAAAGATGGTACTAAATAGGTCACCAACCTATTATAGCAAATAGAAAACAAAAAAGTACAATCTCACTTTGCGCGTCCAAATGTTCGAACTGTCCAATGATCCTCACAATGGAGTATGAAGATTTTTCAAACTAACATGAAACAAAAAAGATATAAAACACAACATACTGTAGTGTAATACTGCAAAAATAAGATATATGGATAAAGTTCCTGCCAATGTGTAAAAAGGGTGATGTTGGTGACAAAATAGTCCCAAATCCAAGATCCACCTCCGTCTGAGAAAGGTCACCCGAATGTTGTGTCAGAAAGGGGTCCTTACATGTATGCTTACTTGTATACAAATTATGTCAAGCATGTAAAGGTTTCTTTAAAGCTCCGGGTCATTCGTCACTGTATGAATAAGAGCCACTTTTTCTTCATCAAAAATATGTGTTCCTAAGGCAATGTTTCTAGACAATATTTTCCATCAAACAGGCCTCACGCAGTTGAAAAGGTGAGTATTGTTGCCTGATTGTGTCTACAAAAGGCATATGATACTTAGGACGCCACAATCGTGAGAAAGGTTCACAGGAAAAACTCTGATTCATTCAACCATCTAGTGAAATGAGTGGTGCATCCAAGTATCGTGTTTTATATCTTTTTTTTGTTTCATGTTGGTTTGAAAAATCTTCATACTCCATTGTGAGGATCATTGGACAGTTTGGACATTTGGACGCGCAAAGTGAGATTGTACTTTTTTGTTTTCTATCATCTATGTCATGACTAGTGGCAGCAGCTTCAGCACTAGGAGGAAGTGATTCTTGATCTTTCCCTATTTTATCCTCCATATGTTTGTTTTCCATTATTTTTCTGGAGTTATATAATAATATGCGGTACAGGAGAGCGTACCTCTACACCACACAGGACAAACCCTGTGAAAATTATTTGGATTAGATATTAATAACCCCTTTATTTGGAGTAAATAATATACAGAATAGGACAGCACCACTGAATTTATATGGCAACACCACTGGACCGGACTTATACGGCAATACCACTGGACATATACAGTAGTATCACTGGACTGGATTTATACACCAGTTCCACTGGAAATATGTGGCAGGATCACTGGAATTATACGGCAGTATCACTGGAAATAGGCGGCAGGATCACTGCAATAATACGGCAGTACCACTGGACATATATTGTAGTATCACTGTACTGGATTTATATGCCGGAACCACTGCATTTATACTCCAGTACCACTGGAATTATACGGCAGGATCACTGGATTTATATGCCAGTACCATTGGAATTATGCAGCAGGATCACTGGATTTTTACACCAGTACCACTGGAATTATACGGCAGGATCACTGGAATTATACGACAGGATCACTGGAATTATACGGCAGTACAACTGGACATATATGGCAGTATCATTGGACTGGACTTATATGCCGGAACCAATGCATTTATATGCCAGTACCACTGGAATTATACAGCAGGATCACTGGATTTATACGGCAGTACCACTGGATTTATACGGCAGTACCACTGGACATATACGGCAGTATCACTGGACTGGACTTATACGCCAGTACCACTGGAATTATACGGCAGGATCACTGGATTTATACAGCAGGATCACTGCAATTATACGGCAGGATCACTGGCATTATACGACAGGATCACTGGAATTATATGGCAGGATCACTGGAAATATATATGGCAGTACCACTGGACTTATATGGCAGTACCACTGGACATGTACGGCAGTATCACTGGACTGGATTTATACACCAGTACCACTGGAATTATGCGTCAGGATCACTGTATTTATACACCAGTATCACTGGAATTATACGTCAGGATCACTGGAATTATACGGCAGTACCACTGGAATTATATGTCAGTATCACTGGAATTATTCGGCGAGATCACTGGAACTATACGGCAGTACCACTGGAATTATACGGCAGGATCACTGGATTTATATGCCAGTACCACTGGAATTATATGGCAGGATCACTGGATTTATACAGCATTACAGCTGGACATATACGGCAGTATCACTGGACTGGATTTATACGCCAGTACCACTGGAATTATACGGCAGGATCACTGGAATTTGTACAGCAGGATCACTGGAATTATACAGCAGGATCACTGGATTTATACAGCAGGATCACTGCAATTATACGGCGGGATCACTGGCATTATACAGCAGTATTACTGGACTGGATTTATATGCTAGTATCACTGGAATTATGCGGCAGGATCACTGGATTTATACACCAGTACCACCGGAATTATACGGCAGGATCACTGGAATTATACGGCAGGATCACTGGAATTATACGGCAGTACCACTGGATATATACGGCAGTATCACTGGAATTATATGGCAGGATCACTGGATTTATACGCCAGGATCACTGGAATTATACTGCAGGATCACTGGAATTATACAGCAGTACCACTGGATTTATACTGCAGTACCACTGGACATATACGGCAGTATCACTGGACTGGAGTTATATGCCAGTATCACTGGATTTATATGCCAGTACCACTGGAATTATATGGCAGGATCACTGGAATTATATGGCAGGATCACTGGAATTATATGGCAGTACCACTGGAATTATATGGCAGTACCACTGGAATTATACGGTATTACCACTGGAATTATACGGCAGTACCGCTGGACATATACGGCAGTATCAATGGACATATACGGCAGTATCACTAGGCATATACAGCAGTACCACTGGACATATACAGCAGCACAGGGACACTACCGCTGGACTGATGCAGGACAACACAGCACCACTGCAATGGACTGGACTTATACAGCAGCACTGGACATATGGCAGCAGAGGACACCACCGCTGTGACTGGACTTATGCAGCACAAGATACCACCACTGGACTGATGCAGCACAACACAGCACCACTGGACTGGACTTATACAGCAGCACTGGACATATGGCAGCAGATGACACAACCACTGTGACTGGACTGATGCAGCACAAGACACTAACACTGAACTGGTGCAGGACATTGAGGACAGAGACACGTCCTCTTTCTGCACTCTCCAATGCCGGATTGAAAATTGTTGCGACACGCAGCTCCTTATATGGAATCCAAACCCCGCGAGAATCCGACAGCAGGATGATGACGTTTTGCCTCATTCTGGTTTCCAAGTCAGGGGGGAAAACCCAGCCTGACTCGGATCAGGTCTCGTGACATGAAGTTCGGAGGGGTTCGGTTCTATAATAACCGAACCCGCTCATCTCTAATATATTTAACAAGGGTACAAAGGGAAAAAGTAGCAGGTGCACTATCTCACACTAGCTCAACCTGTAATAACCAGAGGCATTTAGCATATTCCTGGCCAGGGCTATGAGCTTACCCACCGCACCAAGGTAGCCTCTCATTGGGTAAGACCCTAACACTAACTGCAGGGGTTCAGGTCCAGGGGGCAGGACACCACAAAGCCACCCAGCCAGACAACCCAAGGGCAATGCAAGAGTGATACAAACAAAGAGTTAAGTGGGTAGGAGCAGCTACTGCTGCATGTGTAAGTAATGTGAAAAGTGAAAGAAATTGGTGTGAAAGTGTTACACATATATAAAACAAACTGGCTTTGGGGTATCCTGCCCCCCAGGCCTGAACCCCTGTAGTTAGTGTTAGGGACTTACCCAATGAAAGGCTACCTTGGTGCGGTGGGTAAGCTCATAGCCCTGGCCAGGAATATGCTAAATGTCTCTGGTTATTACAGGTTGAGCTAGTGTGAGATAGTGAACCTGCTACTTTTCCCTTTGTACACTGTATTAAGTCTCAAGCAGAGTAGCACCTCATTACCTAATTATGGTGTGCAAATTAGGGCCCCCTTCCCTCTATATTTAACAAGGGGCCTAGACCGTGAACTCTAATGATTAGCCAAGCCTCTGTGGTGACTGGCCATACCCACTCTGTAGACTGGCCACAACCCTAAGCATGGGCCCCTACCATTATATTCCCCCGATGGGCCCTTCATGCCCATTTTTCAACACTGACTGCTGTACCAGAGTGTCAAGATATGTGACAAGGATAGAGTGGGGCATATGAACCATGCAGAAGGCGGGTTAGAGTCACAATATGTGACACATGACTGAGATAGAGGTGGATGCAGCTAGACCAGGCCAGGCAGATGTGTTGCACTCTGTACATGTATGTTTTACATGTAGCTAAGACTAGCATATAGGGTGAAGGCCCATTGCGTAAGTACAAGGCACTATTTCATCATAATCCTCCACTGAGGCTAGGTCTACACCAGGCCTGGCCAACCTATGGCTCCCCAGCTGTTGTGAAACTACACATACCAGCATCCCCTTCTGCAGTTCTAGCATTCCCCAATAAAAAAACTGTGGCAGGGCATGCTGGGACTTGTAGTGTTACAACAGCTGGAAAGCCACAGTTTGGCCAGGCTTGGTCTACACAGAAGTTACCATTAAGCAGAGGACAGAAAACTTGCCTGGAGGATTGTTGGTTGCTGTGGGGTCCCTGCATAACTGGGTTCATCCAGGGGGTGATCCCAATAAAGCTGCACAGACACGAATATCCCTATGCACACTTGTGGTCATTCCGAGTTGATCGCGCGTAGAAACTTTTTGCTGCTCGTGCGATTAAGTTGACGCTGCCTATGGGGAAGTGTAGTTTAGCATAGCAGGGCTGTGATCGCTTGTGCAGCCCTGCTATGCTAAAATTTTTTCCTGTAAAACAAGACCAGGGTCAGACCTATTTACCCTGTGTGACGGATCCAGCGACAAAGGTCCGGGATTGACGTCAGACATCCGCCCTCCAAACACCTGGCCATGCCTGCGTTTGAATCTCCACACCCGGAAAACGGTGAGTAGACGCCCCGGAACGCCTCCCCGCTGTCAATCTTCTTTTAATCGCAATAGCTATCACTTTCATCTTTGTTATAGCCGCTGCCGTCGCTGGGCAACGATGCGTGCGCAGTTCTGACCCGTTTGCACCGCAGTGAGGAACCATTGCGTGCGAATGGGTCGGAATGGTCCCCAATGCTGGGAGCCAGGAAAAGAAAATCTTCTATTGTATTTCTACATCAATGCAGGAATCAGTAGCGGATCTTGCCACGGTCAAGCAGGACTTTTGCCTGGAGCGCCGCCTTCCGGAGGGTGCCGTCGCCATCCAGAGGGTGCCGCACCATGGCAAGATCTGCTACTGTTTGGCAGTGCCCCCCCCCAGCTGTGTCCCCCGCTGTGAAGGGTACTAGTTGCTACCGATCTGGTTTCCCTTCGTGGAGAGGACCTTTGCTGTGCGGTGCGCAATGACGTCATCGCGCACTGCACAGCACTTAGGACTGGCACAGACGCTAGGGTTCATAATTGACCTCTAGTGTCTATCTATGATGTGGAGAGAAGTGGCGCCGGTGGAGGTCTGCAGCGGTCGAGAATCAGGAGTTGGGATAGTAAGTATTCATTTTTTATTTTTTTTGTAAGCGGCGCTACTGTACAGGGGGCACAAATGGGGGCACAACTCTACAGGGTGCGTAACTGACCACGCCCCTGTATGAAGCCACACCCCTATTTTCCGCCCGGGGCACCACAAGGGCTAGAACCGGCCCTGGCAGGAATCTTAGGTACCCACTTATGCAAATATACGATAAGCAACGCATCACATCAAGGTACTCCTGCAAGTACAGTGGACATAACTCTACACTTTGAGAGTCCCATTATTGGGTCATATATTCATGTTTTAGTAATTGAGAGCCAACTGACACAGAGGTAATCCAGGAATCACCAAAATGGCAATAGCAAGACCAGTCAGCTACTGAACCCATAATACCCTTTCAGACAGAAATGTCTGAAAATCCCGGCTTTAACCCAGGATTTGAGTGCCGGGTCGTTTAGCTGGTCCCTGCCTAACCCCCCTTTCACACAGACAAGCAAATTACAGGGTCAGGAATTTCTACCCGGAAATTTGCGGATATTTTGTCTGTGTGAAAGGGTCAACGCAGGTCGAATTCCTGGGTCTCCGACCCTGGTAAATTCCTGGGTCTCCGACCCTGGTAAATTCCTGGGTCGAACTCCCGGGAATTTCAATACAGGTTGACCCTTTCACACAGAAACAGGACTTGTGTTGATCGGCAAATTACCGGGTGTCACAACTGAGGGCCTGAGCTGACGGGAGGCAGCCTCAGTTGTAGGGGCTGAGATGTACCGGAACCTGGGAGGTTGTATCAGACCCCTGGACATGTAAGTAACATGAATAATAACTGCCCGAAGGCGTGACCACGACAACTTGGATAAAAGTCAATGATGTTTATTATGACAACTCCGCAACACAGCAGCAGTAAAAGAAAACGTAAAAGTCAGCAAAGAATAAATACAGTTCCTGGGTACTACAGGATGGCAGGAGCCACAGGGCACTGGTAGTGTGAGATAGTTCTTATGATCTTCTAGATGGAAAGTCCTTACCAGGCCCGACTGTAGCAATGGAGATAACCCAGGATTGTGCCAGCTGGTGTTCCAGGAAAAGCTGGGTTGCTGAAGATAAAACAGCTGCTGTGGATACTGGCTGGAACCAGACTGTTGTTAGCACGGAGTGGATACTGGCTGGAACCAGTTAAATAATAAATGAACTTGGGAGCGATGAAATATGAACTGAAATGTAGAACTTGAGAGCGGAGAAATAATAATACCGGTGGAGAGTGGTAAAGTGTAGAAAGGACACCGGCCCTTTAAGGGAAGCTGTACTCTGCTGGAAGCTGAGCTGGAAGCAGGTAATGTTGTAGCTGGAAACAGATGAATCCACAATGGATTGGAGAGTCAGGCTACACCGCAGGTGGAATGCTGGTGCGGATCTCTATGGTGGAAGTCTTGAGACAGGAGCTGGAACCTGGAAGACAATCACAGGAGAGAGACAAACAGGAACTAGGTTTGACAACCAAAGCACTGACGCCTTCCTTGCTCAGGCACAGTGTATTTATACCTGCAGCAAGGAAGGGATTGGCTAGGCAATTATGCAGATTATCAATACTGAGAACAGATTGGTGGAAATGATCAGCTGACAGAATCCAAGATGGCTGCGCCCATGCAGACACTTGGAGGGAAGTTTGGTTTGTAATCCATGTGGTAATGAAAACAGTAATGGCGGCGCCGGCCACCGGAGACAGGAGGCGCCAGGCTGACAGATGCACATCAACTACGCGGACACAGCGGAGGCCGCGGCTGACGTAATCGCCACTCAGACACTCTGCATGCAGAAGTTCAGGGACGGCGGCGGAGGCCGCGGGAGACGCCATGCCAGGTGTAATATGGCGTTTACTGTGACAGCGTCCCAGAGTGACAGGAGAGGATACAGGAATGTACACATCAGGATAACAGATGGGATCCGGTCCTGGAGCGCTGAGCCAGCCTTAGGAGGCATCTGATGGGTAAGAAATGGCGTCCAGATACCCGGATCGTGACAGCACCCCCCCCTTTAGGAGTGGCCCCAGGACACTTCTTTGGCTTTTGAGGAAACTTGGAATGGAATCTCCGGACCAAGGCAGGAGCATGGACATCAGAAGCATTGGTCCATGAACGTTCCTCAGGACCATAACCCTTCCAGTCAATAAGATATTGTAGTTGACCGTAACGGTGACGTGAGTCCAGGATCTTGGCCACTTCATACTCAACGCCTCGTTGAGTTTGGACTTTCGGAGTTGGAGGAAGTGAGGAATGAAACCGATTCAAGATCAGCGGTTTCAACAGGGAAACATGGAATGTCCTGGGTATTTTTAAGAAGGGAGGCAACTGGAGTCTGTAAGCAACAGGATTGATGACTTGTTCAATCTTGAAAGGACCGATATAGCGAGGTGCAAACTTCATACTGGGAACTCTTAACCTCAAATTCTTCGTGGATAACCATACCCGATCACCCACCTTGAGAGCAGGAACTGCTCGACGCTTCTTATCCGCAAACTTCTTGTACCTGAACGATGCCTTGAGCAGAGCTGATCGTACGCTCTTCCAGATATTGGCAAACTGATGCAAGGTGATATCCACTGCGGGAACAGAAGTTGCTGGAAGCGGTTGGAACTCAGGGACTTTAGGGTGGAATCCAAAGTTAGTGAAGAATGGTGTTGAAGCAGATGAAGAATGATACTGGTTGTTATGACAGAACTCGGCCCAGGGAAGTAATTGAACCCAGTCATCTTGAGAGGAGGACACATAGATGCGGAGGAAGGCCTCCAAGTCCTGATTCACCCTCTCGGTTTGACCATTGGTCTGAGGATGGTAAGCCGTGGAAAACTTTAGCTTGACTTGGAGGACTTGACATAAACTTCGCCAGAATTTGGCTGTGAATTGAACTCCTCGATCTGAGATAATTTCTTCAGGAAGACCGTGGAGTCGGAAGATCTCTTGTATGAATACTTGAGCCAACTTGGAAGCTGACGGAAGACCGGTGAGAGGAATGAAGTGTGCCATCTTGGTGAACCGGTCAACTACCACCCAGATGGTATTGAACTTGTTGCACATGGGTAAGTCTGTAATGAAATCCATCGACAAGTGGGTCCATGGTCGACGGGGAACGGATAGTGGAACCAGTTGCCCCGCAGGCGACTGGCGGGATACTTTATGTTGGGCACACTTTGGGCAAGATGCAATAAACTCCAAGACGTCCTTTTTCAGTGTTGGCCACCAATAGGACCTAGAGATAAACTCCAGGGTTTTTTGGATACCTGTATGTCCGGCAAAACGGGAAGCATGGGCCCAATGCATGAGCTTCTTCCTTAGCATCGGCTTCACAAAACTTTTCCCTGATGGGGGCGTAGAGTCCATCCCTACCGTGGAGAATGCCAACGGATTTATAATAGGATGCTTGTCTGAAGACTCTGACTCATTTTCTTGCTCCCATGAGCGGGAAAGGGCATCGGCCTTGCGATTCTGAGAGCCCGGACAGAACTGGAGTTTAAAGTCGAACCTGGAAAAGAAAAGTGCCCATCTGGCCTGACGAGGGTTGAGACATTGTGCGCCCTTCAGGTATAAAAGGTTCTTGTGGTCTGTAAGTATGGTGATTGAATGAGAAGCTCCCTCCAACAGATACCTCCACTCTTCTAGAGCGAGCTTGATGGCTAGCAACTCCTGGTCGCCAATGGCATAGTTGCGCTCAGCTGGGGAGAACTTCCGGGAGAAGAAACTGCAAGGGTGTAAATGGCCATCTTTAGCCCTCTGAGATAACACCGCTCCTACTCCAACGGAGGAGGCATCCACCTCTAAGATGAAAGGAGAGTCGATGTCAGGCTGTTTCAGAACAGGCGCAGAGATGAACCTTTGTTTTAAAAGATGAAATGCTTGCATGGCTTCTTCAGACCACTTGGACGGGTTAGCACCCTTCTTAGTGAAAGCAGTAATAGGCGCCACAATGGTGGAAAAGTCTCGTATAAACTTTCGGTAATAGTTGGCGAACCCTAAGAACCTCTGGACCCCTTTGAGGGTTAAGGGTACCGGCCAATTTTGGATTGCTTGTAGTTTCTCAGGATCAGTGGCGTAAGTTCGTCCCAGTCGCCCGGAGGCATGATAAATGATGGTGCCCCCCTACATATACACACACATACCATATATTACTATCCGGCACTAAGGGTGAACAGTAGCAGCGTGCTCAGGTACCTTTCCCAATAGTAATATAGATACACATACAAAGGGGACGCACTCCAAGTCAGTCATTACAATAAAATAGACACCAGCATACCTTTATAGTACACCTACACAAAGCAGTTTAACACCTGGAGGTGGGCGGAAACGGAGCGTCAACGCAAACGCAGCGGCCCAAAACACGGTGGGTAGCTGTCTGCCTTTGCAGGCTGCATAGGCAGAGGACTACTCAAACCATGCAAAAGCACCACCGCTGTGTGATGCTTTCGCATGTCTGCGTGCAGGGAAGGGCCGGAGGGGGGGTGGCAGGACCCGGCATGCAGGGTAGACTTGCCCTGTGCTTGGCGTCCTTCCGCATGTCAGAGAAAATGATCGTAGATGTGTGTTTTTTCGCACATCTACTATCAGGTCTGAATTACCCCCTTGTGTACATATTGCCAACGTAATGAGCAACTGTATTGGCCATCAATAACAAAATAAAAATAAAAACTAATTGCAGCCAATACTTACTAATAAAAATGGATGCTGCCAATGTAATTGCTATTAATTTCCCATGAAGGCATGTATGCAATAGTGATCCTTTTTACCATGCGTCCTGCCCCCCCCCCTCTGTGTCCTCTTACCTTCCTGGATGGGACCTTTCCTGCTTAACTTGCAGACAGTGTTCAGCAAGGCACAGTACACCTTCCACCTGCCCCCATACTATCCAATCAGATCGTCTTCCATCTTCAGACAATCCTCATCTCCCAGCACACTGTCTGAAGCAGATGAAGGGGGAAGTTAACCCTGCAGTGCCAGGCCCAGCTACAGCAGCCCTTTAATTACTGTGTGTGTGTATGCAGAACATGCGGGGGTCTGGTGTGTTACATAAATAAATCAGGTGCACTGACACAATCCTTAGGACTGACGACTCCCACCACATACAGTATCAGTTCCTGTGCTCCCACCCTGGGCCCTGGCTATAGGAATGGCAGTAAACAAACAGTTAACAGCAGGAGCTGCAGGAGGGGGAGATGAATAGGCAGTGGGCTGCACACAACACGGATGGACTGTGGCCGCGCAGATCAGATGTCAGTGAGTGTGCACTGTGCAGATGTCCCGAGACAGTGAATTACCTTACGCTGGTGATTAAGCAGCTTCACCTCTGACCACCCTGGCAGCTCTGTCCGGCAATACACAGCAAATGGCAGTGGAAACAGGTGTGCCTGTCACATCGTTTCCACTAACACACAGCTCGAGCCCAGCAGCCGCACACACTGCTCTCGGCTAACGGCACCCGGAAGTGGCAGCAGGACGGAGCAGGTAATAAGTTCTGTGTTGTGTTCCAGCTTCTGGAACGCAAACCCGAAAGCGTGGAGGCCAGCAGCAAGCTGCAGGGACTCGCATGGTGTCCTGCTGGACCAATCCGCCCGGCCCCCTCCGTCTGCAAGAATGATTTACAAAAAAAAAAAAAAAGTAGCAGCGGGAGACAGTGGAGAAGCGCCCCCTTGAGGCCAGGAGCCCGGCGGCAGCCGACTCCACTGCCTCCCACAGTTCCGCCCCTGCTCAGGATCCATCTCTAGTCCGGAACCGGACACAATGTACCCTAGAAACGGAATGGACTTGACTTCAAAGACGCATTTTTCTAATTTACAATAGAGATGATTGACACGGAGACGGGACAGAACCTCTTTAACCCAAAAACGATGTTCCTCTAAATCGTTGGCAAAAATGAGGATATCGTCTAGATAGACCACGACATGACGGTATAGAATGTCTCTGAAGATCTCATTGACAAAATGCTGGAAGACAGCTGGAGCATTGCTCAATCCGAAGGGCATGACGAGGTACTCATAATGTCCGTCACGGGTGTTAAAGGCGGTCTTCCACTCGTCACCCTCACGGATCCGGATGAGATTGTATGCACCTCGCAAGTCCAGCTTTGTAAAGATGGTAGCTCCGCTAACTCTGTCAAAGAGCTCAGTAATCAGGGGTAAAGGATAACGGTTCTTGATGGTAATGTCGTTCAAACCTCTGTAGTCGATGCACGGCCGCAGACCACCATCTTTCTTTTTTACAAAAAAGAAGCCTGCGCCGGCTGGAGAAGAAGAAGGTCGAATGAACCCCTTTGCTAGGTTCTCTTTAATATATTCCTCCATAGAATGCGTCTCAGGCAGAGACAACGGATAAGTTCGGCCTCGAGGTGGAACCTTCCCTGGAACGAGATCAATCGGACAGTCCCATTCTCTATGAGGAGGAAGGATATCAGCAGAAGCTTTACTGAACACATCCGTGAAATCTTGATATGGAGGAGGTGGAACATCAGACGACCTGGGGGAGGAAGAACAGACAGGCAATACTTTAAACAAACATGTCTCAGCACAGGAGGAACCCCATGCCAGGATTTGCGTAGTCGTCCAATCAATTGTAGGATTGTGAAGATGGAGCCATGGAAGGCCCAGGACCACAGGATGTGTGGCTCTTGGAATCACTAAAAAAGAAATAAGTTCGGAATGAAGAACTCCCACTCTCAGACGAACTGGTAGAGTCCTTAAAGAAATAACTGCATCAAAAATTTTGCTGCCATCCACGGCAGTTAAAGAAATGGACGAAGGAAGTCTCTCGGTGGGTAGGGACCACCGTTTAACATAGGCTTCGGTAATAAAGTTCCCAGCTGCTCCGGAATCAAGGAGGGCAATGACGTTCCGATAACGTTGAACAACTTGAAGCGAGACTGGGAGATTACAATCTTGAGGAGATGGAGAGGAGATCATTACTCCTAGCCGGCCCTCTCCTTGGCGAGCTAGGATTTGGAGTTTCCCGGACGTTTGGGACAGGCATTAATGGTGTGAGACGGAGCTGCACAATAGAGACAGAGAAACTCGGAGAGACGTCTTCGGCGCTCAGCAGGAGTTAAACGGGAACGGCCAAGTTGCATGGGCTCATCTTTAGATGGTGACAGTTGACGAGGAGGAGGAGCAGAAGATTTTGGAGCAGATGATCTTCCACGCTCAGTTGCTCTCTCTCTGAAATGTAAATCAACTTTCGTGCAGAGTGAGATTAGCTCATCTAATTTAGAAGGTAAGTCTCTGGTAGCTAACTCATCTTTAATACGCTCAGATAAGCCATGCCAGAATGCAGCATACAGGGCCTCGTCGTTCCATGCCAGTTCGGATGCCAGGATCTGGAACTGTATCAGATATTGTCCTACAGTACGTGACCCCTGGCGTAAACGGAGAATCTCGGATGAAGCTGAGGTTACCCGGCCTGGCTCGTCGAAGATGCGCCTGAATGTTGACACGAAGGCAGTGTAGGAAGATAGCAGGGTGTCGGACCTCTCCCATAACGGTGATGCCCAATCAAGGGCTGAGCCACTGAGAAGAGAAATAATGTAGGCAATTTTTGTACGGTCACTGGGAAAATTGCCAGGTTGTAGCTCAAACTGAATCTCACACTGGTTGAGAAATCCCCTGCAGAATCTTGGAGATCCGTCAAATTTTGCTGGCGTTGGAAGATGAAGACGTGGAGCAGAAATGGGTAAGGTGGGTGGGGTTATAGCTGGAGTCACTGTGGTTGACGCACCAGACGCGCCTGATCCACGGAGAGTTGTCTGAATCCCATCCAGCCGAGTAGAGAGATCCTGGAGACAGCGGATGATGTGGCCCTGTGCAGCCTCCTGATGTTCTAGTCGGGCTGCCAGTTCTTGCATCGGCCTGGCCGCTTGATCCTGGTCTCCGGCTGGATTCATTAGGTCAGTGCTTACTGTCACAACTGAGGGCCTGAGCTGACGGGAGGCAGCCTCAGTTGTAGGGGCTGAGATGTACCGGAACCTGGGAGGTTGTATCAGACCCCTGGACATGTAAGTAACATGAATAATAACTGCCCGAAGGCGTGACCACGACAACTTGGATAAAAGTCAATGATGTTTATTATGACAACTCCGCAACACAGCAGCAGTAAAAGAAAACGTAAAAGTCAGCAAAGAATAAATACAGTTCCTGGGTACTACAGGATGGCAGGAGCCACAGGGCACTGGTAGTGTGAGATAGTTCTTATGATCTTCTAGATGGAAAGTCCTTACCAGGCCCGACTGTAGCAATGGAGATAACCCAGGATTGTGCCAGCTGGTGTTCCAGGAAAAGCTGGGTTGCTGAAGATAAAACAGCTGCTGTGGATACTGGCTGGAACCAGACTGTTGTTAGCACGGAGTGGATACTGGCTGGAACCAGTTAAATAATAAATGAACTTGGGAGCGATGAAATATGAACTGAAATGTAGAACTTGAGAGCGGAGAAATAATAATACCGGTGGAGAGTGGTAAAGTGTAGAAAGGACACCGGCCCTTTAAGGGAAGCTGTACTCTGCTGGAAGCTGAGCTGGAAGCAGGTAATGTTGTAGCTGGAAACAGATGAATCCACAATGGATTGGAGAGTCAGGCTACACCGCAGGTGGAATGCTGGTGCGGATCTCTATGGTGGAAGTCTTGAGACAGGAGCTGGAACCTGGAAGACAATCACAGGAGAGAGACAAACAGGAACTAGGTTTGACAACCAAAGCACTGACGCCTTCCTTGCTCAGGCACAGTGTATTTATACCTGCAGCAAGGAAGGGATTGGCTAGGCAATTATGCAGATTATCAATACTGAGAACAGATTGGTGGAAATGATCAGCTGACAGAATCCAAGATGGCTGCGCCCATGCAGACACTTGGAGGGAAGTTTGGTTTGTAATCCATGTGGTAATGAAAACAGTAATGGCGGCGCCGGCCACCGGAGACAGGAGGCGCCAGGCTGACAGATGCACATCAACCACGCGGACACAGCGGAGGCCGCGGCTGACGTAATCGCCACTCAGACACTCTGCATGCAGAAGTTCAGGGACGGCGGCGGAGGCCGCGGGAGACGCCATGCCAGGTGTAATATGGCGTTTACTGTGACAGCGTCCCAGAGTGACAGGAGAGGATACAGGAATGTACACATCAGGATAACAGATGGGATCCGGTCCTGGAGCGCTGAGCCAGCCTTAGGAGGCATCTGATGGGTAAGAAATGGCGTCCAGATACCCGGATCGTGACACCGGGGAGAACTTCACCTGGTAATTTGACTTTCTGTTTGTAAGGGGTATTAGAGAAAGCTACAGGATATGTTTTGTGTAAGCAGGGTTGGACTGGACCACAGGGGTACAGGGGAAACCACCGGTGGGCCCTACTGCCTGGGGCCCCACCCCCTTCTCTAGGGGTCAGGTTCCAGACTGTGCTGTTACTAATCTAGTACATTATCTTGCATGCACTACAGTATTTACTGTATATATTTATTTAGGGGACCAACACTTGAAAAATGGTTAGGCAAACCAATGTGGTGGCTCGGCACATCCCCTCTAGTGACTGGCCACACCCCTAAACATGGCCACTGCATTCCCCCGGTGGGCCCTACATGCCCCAGTCTGACACTGCATGTAAGTAAACATTGCACTTGTCTCCAGCTGCAATTGTATTATATGCTGTTTGTGGGGAGACATTTCAGGTCTTGGAAAGAGATAAAGTGGAGAAGTTGCCCAATGCAAGATCATCAGCTTCTATCATTTATTTAGCACAGTCTATAAAATGACATTTACAAGCTCTTTGGTTGCGATGGACAACTTTTCCATTTTACCTCTTACACATCAATGTGCGATTTACTTTATTCATACATCCAAACATGGGGGGTCATTCTGAGTTGATCGCTTGCTGACGTTTTTCTCAGCACAGCGAACAGGTTACTACTGCGTATGCACCGCAATGTGCAGGCGTGTCATACAAGTACAAAGTGGATTGTTGCTGGGCGATGGATTTGACGAAGAATCCATTCGCACAGCTGCACACGCATTTACGCATTTGCACACTTGCAAGCGAAAGTACACTCTCCCGTGGGCGGCGTCTATGCCTTTGCACGGCTGCTGTAGCTAGCGAGCGACCAACTTGGAATGACCCCCATTGTCCAAATCAGGATGAGGTGTTGCTGTGGCACCCTGGGACGTGGTCATGCTCCTAGTGGACTATTTTTTTTTTCTTTTACCAGATATACTCAAGTTTTTTATGCAGCTTGCGACAGTCGAATAACTACCAACCCAATGAGATTAGGAGAGTTGGAAAATAACTTTTGTTTAATACAGGCTAATCAAACAGTAAAAACTATAAATTAATTATCCATATATTATTTTAAATGGGAATTAATTGGAAAAATAGGAACAACTACACCAAATGAGGTGAATACTAGCCTCTGACCAGGGGAAGTAATTCAGACCTGATCGCTGCTGCAAATCACATCGCAAGCGGCATTTTTTTTGCGCACATGCAGGCCTCACCGTGCGACAAATGTGCAGACATACACATGAATTTTGTGAACGCAGACAGGCAACGACAGAGAGGCGTGGTGAAGGAAGGCTTTGAAGGCTAGCTAAAATGGACGTGAAGGTGGGTGTGTAGCGGGGGAGTGTGCTATGGGCTGCAGGTAGGGTTTCTGCATGGCTGCAAAGCAAATCGCTGTCAGTGCACACTGAGGGTCATTCCGAGTTGATCGTAGCTGTGCTAAATTTAGCACAGCTATGATCGTAAACTCAAACATGCGGGGGGGACGGCCAACACAGAGCTAGTCTGCCCCGCATGTCAGTTTCGGCCCCCCCCCGCACAAATACAAAAGCATCGCAAAGAGGCAATGCCTTTGTATTTGAGGAGTAACTCCCAGCCAGCGCAGCTCCTGCGGCTGCCTGGGAGTTACTTGTTGCTCCCGCTGGCCGCAGCAGCTGCGTGAGATGTCACACAGCCGCCACGGCCCGCCCCCGAACGGTCCGGCCACGCCTGCATTGGCCGGACTGCTCCCCCTAAACGGCGGCTTAACGCTGCCGTTCAGCCCCTTCCCGCCTAGCGACCGCCTCTGTCTCAGAGGCGATCGCTAGGTAACGATGGCTGCCATGCGCCGGAGCACTGCAGCGCCAGCGCATGCGCAGTTCCGACCCGATCGCTGAGCTGCGACAAACTGCAGCGAGCGATCGGGTCGGAATGACCCCCCACTGAGCATTCGCTGATGCCGAGTAAGTCTAGGGCTGAGCACAGCTTGCGAATGCTCAGCACAGGTGTCCTGTCAGCGGCCTTCCAGGAAATAATTGCAAATCACACTCAACATCTCATTATATCTCTAGCTTTCTGTGAAATGGTAGGTATGTAGCCTCTCAATCCCTGGATATGTGCAACAAGCAATCCACACACATTTGTTTACAACTATTACATGTGTACTGCACATGTACTACATGTGTCATTTGATAAACAATTGTACACATTACACACAACAGATTAACTCATTTTAAAGGGCCTCTTTCTTGGGTTCACATTGCTTTGAGCTGTCTATCAAGATGCATTGTGCTTTCAAAATACACATACTGTATGGATCTCACCCACATACATGCCATGTTTTCTGGAGGAATGCATTTTGTTGTGTGACTCACATTACAACATTCCCACCATACTGCAAGTTTACATATAATGTTCAGTAATGATGCTTTAGGTACTAGATTAATAGTTGACCCAAAAAATTTAGTCATAGCATTATGTTGTTTTCAAATTAATCAGCCATTACCATGCATCACAATCAAATAAACACTATTTGTGAACAAAGTGTAAAGGGAGAAAATTTTTTTAATCATAAATCAACATTTTTTAAATCATAAGACAAAGAAAAAAACTATGCCAAATGGCACAGCAACAAGCACCTGGCTGTGCAGAAAAGAGAATTACAGTACCCAGTAGTCAGTTACCCCCATCTCTGCAACAAACACAACTAAAATATGGTCTCAGTACCCTGGCTGAGGAATATGTGAGGCAAACAGAAGAAGAAACTGGTCCCAGTACTAAGACACAACTATCAGGTCCACAAACAGAAGAGGAAGATGACTCAAGTTCACAGTCTACTACATTGTAGAGATGTGCACCGGAAATTTTTCGGGTTTTGTGTTTTGGTTTTGGATTCGGTTCCGCGGCCGTGTTTTGGATTCGGACGCGTTTTGCCAAAACCTCCCTGAAAATTTTTTGTCGGATTCGGGTGTGTTTTGGCTTTGGGTGTTTTTTTTACAAAAAAACCTCAAAAACAGCTTAAATCATAGAATTTGGGGGTCATTTTGATCCCATAGTATTATTAACCTCAATAACCATAATTTCCACTCATTTTCAGTCTATTCTGAACACCTCACACCTCACAATATTATTTTTAGTTCTAAAATTTGCACCAAGGTCGCTGGATGGCTAAGCTAAGCGACACAAGTGGCCGACACAAACACCTGGCCCATCTAGGAGTGGCACTGCAGTGTCAGGCAGGATGGCACTTCAAAAAAATAGTCCCCAAACAGCACATGATGCAAAGAAAAAAAGAGGCGCACCAAGGTCGCTGTGTGACTAAGCTAAGCGACACAAGTGGCCGACACAAACACCTGGCCCATCTAGGAGTGGCACTGTAGTGTCAGGCAGGATGGCACTTCAAAAAAATAGTCCCCAAACAGCACATGATTCAAAGAAAAATGAAAGAAAAAAGAGGTGCAAGATGGAATTGTCCTTGGGCCCTCCCACCCACCCTTATGTTGTATAAACAGGACATGCACACTTTAACGAACCCATCATTTCAGCGACAGGGTCTGCCACACGACTGTGACTGAAATGACTGGTTGGTTTGGGCCCCCACCAAAAAAGAAGCAATCAATCTCTCCTTGCACAAACTGGCTCTACAGAGGCAAGATGTCCACCTCATCATCATCATCCTCCGATTCCTCACCCCTTTCACTGTGTACATCCCCCTCCTCACAGATTATTAATTCGTCCCCACTGGAATCCACCATCTCAGATCCCTGTGTACTTTCTGGAGGCAATTGCTGCTGGTGAATGTCTCCACGGAGGAATTGATTATAATTCATTTTGATGAACATCATCTTCTCCACATTTTCTGGAAGTAACCTCGTACGCCGATTGCTGACAAGGTGAACGGTTGCACTAAACACTCTTTCGGAGTACACACTGGAGGGAGGGCAACTTAGGTAGAATAAAGCTAGTTTGTGCAAGGGCCTCCAAATTGCCTCTTTTTCCTGCCAGTATATGTACGGACTGTCTGACGTGCCTACTTGGATGCGGTCACTCATATAATCCTCCACCATTCTTTCTATGGTGAGAGAATCATATGCAGTGACAGTAGACGACATGTCAGTAATCGTTGGCAGGTCCTTCAGTCCGGACCAGATGTCAGCACTCGCTCCAGACTGCTCTGCATCACCGCCAGCGGGTGGGCTCGGAATTCTTAGCCTTTTCCTCGCACCCCCAGTTGCGGGAGAATGTGAAGGAGGAGCTGTTGACTGGTCACGTTCCGCTTGACTTGACAATTTTCTCACCAGCAGGTCTTTGAACCTCTGCAGACTTGTGTCTGCTGGAAAGAGAGATACAACGTAGGTTTTAAATCTAGGATCGAGCACGGTGGCCAAAATGTAGTGCTCTGATTTCAACAGATTGACCACCCGTGAATCCTGGTTAAGCGAATTAAGGGCTCCATCCACAAGTCCCACATGCCTAGCGGAATCGCTCTGTTTTAGCTCCTCCTTCAATGTCTCCAGCTTCTTCTGCAAAAGCCTGATGAGGGGAATGACCTGAGCCAGGCTGGCAGTGTCTGAACTGACTTCATGTGTGGCAAGTTCAAAGGGTTGAAGAACCTTGCACAACGTTGAAATCATTCTCCACTGCGCTTGAGTCAGGTGCATTCCCCCTCCTTTGCCTATATATCGTGGGCAGATGTATAGGCTTGAATGGCCTTTTGCTGCTCCTCCATCCTCTGAAGCATATAGAGGGTTAAATTCCACCTCGTTACCACCTCTTGATTCAGATGATGGCAGGGCAGGTTCAGGAGTGTTTGCTGGTGCTCCAGTCTTCGGCACGCGGTGGCTGAATGTCGAAAGTGGCCCGCAATTCTTCGGGCCACCGACAGCATCTCTTGCACGCCCCTGTCGTTTTTTAAATAATTCTGCACCACCAAATTCAATGTATGTGCAAAACATGGGACGTGCTGGAATTTGCCCAGATGTAATGCATGCACAATATTGCTGGCGTTGTCCGATGTCACAAATCCCCAGGAGAGTCCAATTGGGGTAAGCCATTCTGCGATGATGTTCCTCAGTTTCCGTAAGAGGTTGTCAGCTGTGTGCCTCTTATGGAAAGCGGTGATACAAAGCGTAGCCTGCCTAGGAATGAGTTGGCGTTTGCGAGATGCTGCTACTGGTGCCGCCGCTGCTGTTCTAGCTGCGGGAGGCAATACCCATCTACCCAGTGGGCTGTCACAGTCATATAGTCCTGAGTCTGCCCTGCTCCACTTGTCCACATGTCCGTGGTTAAGTGGACATTAGGTACAACTGCATTTTTTAGGACACTGGTGACTCTTTTTCTGACGTCTGTGTACATTTTCGGTATCGCCTGCCTAGAGAAATGGAACCTAGATGGTATTTGGTACCGGGGACACAGTACCTCAATCAAGTCTCTAGTTGCCTGTGAATTAACGGTGGATACTGGACACACGTTTCTCACCACCCAGGCTGACAAGACCTGAGTTATCAGCTTTGCAGCAGGATGACTGCTGTGATATTTCATCTTCCTTGCAAAGGACTGTTGGACAGTCAATTGCTTACTGGAAGTAGTACAAGTGGTCTTCCGACTTCCCCTCTGGGATGACGATTGACTCCCAGCAGCAACACCAGCAGCGTCAGCAGCAGTAGGCGTTACACTCAAGGATGCATCGGAGGAATCCCAGGCAGGAGAGGACTCGTTATACTTGCCAGTGACATAGCCTGCAGGACTATTGGCTTTCCTGTGTAAGGTGGAAATTGACACTGAGGGAGTTGGTGGTGTGGTTTGCAGGAGCTTGGTTACAAGAGGAAGGGATTTAGTGGTCAGTGGACTGCTTCCACTGTCATCCAAAGTTTTTGAACTTGTCACTGACTTCTGATGAATGCGGTCCAAGTGACGTATAAGGGAGGATGTTCCTAGGTGGTTAACGTCCTTACCCCTACTTATTACAGCTTGACAAAGGCAACACACGGCTTGACACCTGTTGTCCGCATTTGTGTTGAAATAATTCCACACCGAAGAGGTAATTTGTTTTGTATTTTGACCAGGCATGTCAATGGCCATATTCGTCCCACGGACAACAGGTGTCTCCCCGGGTGCCTGACTTAAACAAACCACCTCCCCATCAGAATCCTCCTTGTCAATTTCCTCCCCAGCGCCAGCAACACCCATATCCTCATCCTGGTGTACTTCAACAGTGACATCTTCAATTTGACTATCAGGAACTGGACTGCGGGTGCTCCTTCCAGCACTTGCAGGGGGCGTGCAAATGGTGGAAGGCGCAAGCTCTTCCCGTCCAGTGTTGGGAAGGTCAGGCATCGCAACCGACACAATTGGACTCTCCTTGGGGATTTGTGATTTAGAAGAACGCACAGTTCTTTGCTGTGCTTTTGCCAGCTTAAGTCTTTTCATTTTTCTAGCGAGAGGATGAGTGCTTCCATCCTCATGTGAGTCTGAACCACTAGCCATGAACATAGGCCAGGGCCTCAGCCGTTCCTTGCCACTTCTCATCAGACGCTTTCAATTTTGATTTTTGGGTCATTTTACTGAACTTTTGTTTTTTGGATTTTACATGCTCTCTACTATGACATTGGGCATCGGCCTTGGCAGACGACGTTGATGGCATTTCATCGTCTCGGCCATGACTAGTGGCAGCAGCTTCAGCACGAGGTGGAAGTGGATCTTGATCTTTCCCTATTTTAACCTCCACATTTTTGTTCTCCATTTTTTAATGTGTGGAATTATATGCCAGTATCAATAGCAATGGCCTACTACTATATATACTGCGCACAACTGAAATGCACCACAGGTATGGATGGATAGTATACTTGACGACACAGAGGTAGGTAGAGCAGTGGCCTTCCGTACCGTACTGCTATATATACTGGTGGTCACTGTCAGCAAAACTCTGCACTGTACTCCTCCTATATAATACTGCTGGTCCCCAGTCCCCACAATAAAGCAGTGTGAGCACAGATATATGCAGCACACTGAGCACAGATATGGAGTGTTTTTCAGGCAGACAACGTATACTGGTGGTCACTGGTCAGCAAAACTCTGCACTGTACTCCTCCTATATAATATACTGGTGGTCCCCAGTCCCCACAATAAAGCAGTGTGAGCACAGATATATGCAGCACACTGAGCACAGATATAGAGTGTTTTTCAGTTAGACAACGTATACTGGTGGTCACTGTCAGCAAAACTCTGCACTGTACTCCTCCTATATAATATACCGGTGGTCCCCAGTCCCCACAATAAAGCAGTGTGAGCACAGATATATGCAGCACACTGAGCACAGATATGGAGTGTTGTTCAGGCAGACAACGTATACTGGTGGTCACTGTCAGCAAAACTCTGCACTGTACTCCTCCTATATAATACAGCTGCTCCCCAGTCCCCACAATAAAGCAGTGTGAGCACAGATATATGCAGCACACTGAGCACAGATATGGAGTGTTTTTTCAGGCAGACAACGTATACTGGTGGTCACTGTCAGCAAAACTCTGCACTGTACTCCTCCTATATAATATACTGGTGGTCCCCAGTCCCCACAATAAAGCAGTGTGAGCAGTGGCGTCACAACATGGGTGCGGGGGGGTGCGGCCCGCACCCGGGTGTTCCCCTCTGAGGGGTGACACCAAACTGCCGGCTCCTGCTCAGTGGCAGGAGCTGGATGCTGCAACCCGGCTCCTGTCACAGTGCAGAAGCCAGCACTGCAGATTCAGCAGTCTCCGGGTGAAGCCCGCATCCCCCGGACCCACAATGTGCCGAAAACAAGGTCGGGACGTGAAGCCACGCCCCATTCCGCGAAGCCACGCCCCCTTTTCACCCGCGACCGCACCAGGTGTTTTAAAAGTTAGTGACGCCTCTGATATATGCAGCATACTGAGCACAGATATGGAGTGTTTTTCAGGCAGACAACGTATACTGGTGGTCACTGTCAGCAAAACTCTGCACTGTACTCCTCCTATATAGTAATGCTGGTCCCCAGTCCCCACAATAAAGCAGTGTGAGCACAGATATATGCAGCACACTGAGCACAGATATGGAGTGTTTTTCAGGCAGACAACGTATACTGGTGGTCACTGTCAGCAAAACTCTGCACTGTACTCCTCCTATATAATACCGCTGCTCCCCAGTCCCCACAATTAAGCAATAAGCACAAATATTTGCATCAACATTAATAAACGGAGAGGACGCCAGCCACGTCCTCTCCCTAACATTTCCAATGCACGAGTGAAAATGGCGGCGACGCGCGGCTGCTTATATAGAATCCGAATCTCGCGAGAATCCGACAGCGGGATGATGACGTTCGGGTGCGCTCGGGTTAACCGAGCCATACGGGAGAATCCGAGTATGCCTCGGACCCGTGCAAAATGGGTGAAGTTCGGGGGGGTTCGGTTTCCGATGAACCGAATCCGCTCATCACTACTGCATTGAAGCCAGGGAAAGAGAAGAGAAAATACCAACTCCCATTTGGCAGGAGGGAGTTGGACATTCTTCTCCTGCAAGCCATTGACAGAATTCACTATGTCACCAAAAAGATAAACGCTGGAACAGAGTACTGCATCTGGAGAGAATAATCATCTGCCCCTTTTTTTGGCCGACTGAAGGGGTTATTCTGCGCATGGATCTGCAAAGGCCCTACCCAGTGAGATCTTGTTCCTTGGCAGGGCTAGGGGATGGGGCAGGTGTTGTAGCCTCCCTGAGAATCTGGCCATGGAGGGCTGCGATGGTCTGCACAACTTGGGCAACAGTGGCAGTTGTGTCACACATGCCTTCAGCAACAGTGGAGGAGATCTCACACATGCATTGTCTTATAGTGGAGGTGAGCTCACGGACCTCCAGGAGCATTTCTTCTTGGAAGTCAGCGTTGTTTCGGCTTTGGTGCTCAATTTGCACCATAATCTCCTGGAGACTGGGTTGGAGGGGTGCCTCAGTGTGTTGGCGGGATGGTGGGCTTTCCGGGCCCACACTGGAGCTGTCGTCGTTAGTATCCTCCCCAGCCTCAGTGAGCTGCACCTCCTGTGCTGTGATTGGAAAAGGAGACAAAAAAAATTTACATTTTTTTTTTACATTTACCAGGCAAGGCATGTGGAGATTCAAGGGCAGGCATGTCTGTGTCCATTTCGGACACACCTGCCACATCCTCATTTGCCACACAGACCAAGGCTTGCTCCTTCAAGGTTTGTGTATTTAAGACTTTCAGGGATTTGCCCTCCCCCTGTTTCCCTCGCAGATCTCCACCACGTAGACATCTTGTTCTTCAGCTGGCACTTGAAGTCAGCCCAACTACAGAAAACATCAATATTTTATATTTCATTATTAAATTGTTTACATTTTTTAAAACTTTCCTTTTTTAAAATTCTGTCCGTCTACTCTAATTTTTTGGTTTGTTGAGTTATTGGTGCAATTGTATACATCAAACAATCACAAATATCATACCCTAGATTACTTTGGTCAACTTCTACTTGTACACATATATAGCAGTAAATATTGTAAGATGTAATTTGTACTTCAAGATCGAATTTGGCACATAGCAACCAAACATTAAACTGCTCATTTATCTTGTACCTTCTAGAAGGTTATATATGTAATAGTCTTGGTTGCTATAGGCAACATCACATCTAAAAAGGAACTACTATCTTAGTAAATGCACACAATATTTTTTTAGAGTGTGATTCAGTACTTACCGTCTCTTTCCTTCTTGGGTTGTGCAGAGCATTGGGGCCACCTCATTCACCGCGTCAGTGATTTCTCTCCAGATACGGTCCTTGGTCGCAGCGCCCATGTTCTTAGATCCAAAATTAATTTTGTCAGTAGCTTGTGGGACAAGAATGTCCAACTCCCTCCATCCAAATGGGGGTTGGCGTCTTTGCTTCTCTTTACCTGGTAGTTTGTGGGCCTGATTGTTGCGTTTGGGTACTGGGCTCAGATTTGTCCTCAGTTTGCCCCATGTCTTCCTCAGCCAGGGTACTGAAACCAGCTGCTTGTTATATTTGCACAGTAGATGGGGGTACCTCACTACTGGGTCCTGATCCTCTCTCCTCTGCACAGCCCGGTTCTTGTTGCTGTGCCATTTGGCATTGTCTTTCTTTCATTTCTTTTACGCTTTGTTTTACAGCTTAATACTGTGATTTTAGCCTTCTAAGCTCTTGTGCTGTCTCACTTTCAAAATCCATGACGCAGGTAGAATGTGCATTTGGTTCAGGGGGTGTTGTTTTATACCTGCGTATGCATGCTTAACATAAATTTGCACAGGTGATGCATACACAATTGGTACATTTGCTTTGATTGCTTACAATATTTAAGCATGCTTTAGCCATCTGTGGTTTGTGGGTGTATGGAGGCTAAGCAGTTGTGAGAGGTGGAGAGAGGTTTGTGGAGGTCAGTGTTTACTTTTTGTGTTTCTGTCTTAAATATGTAGTGGTTTGTCTCATATTTCCTTGGAATAATTTTCATTTTCTTATGTGTTATGCAGATTCGTCCAGATTTTGACATTTTTTAGTCATTTTTCTGGGAAGTATGTGGTATGGTGATGGTTGTGTGAGTCCACACAGCATGTGTTTGCAACACATCCTTGAGTAGTGTGTGTTGGGATGGCTTGCATTTATGTGGAGTATTGCAGTCGCACAGTGGGGGTAATTCCAAGTTGATCGCAGCAGGAAATTTTTTAGCAGTTGGGCAAAACCATGTGCACTGCAGGGGGGGCAGATATAACATTTGCAGAGAGAGTTAGATTTGGGTGGGTTATATTGTTTCTGTGCAGGGTAAATACTGGCTGCTTTATTTTTACACTGCAATTTAGATTGCAGATTGAACTCCCCACACCCAAATCTAACTCTCTCTGCACATGTTATATCTGCCTCCCCTGCAGTGCACATGGTTTTGCCCAACTGCTAACAAAGGGGGTAATTCCAAGTTGATCGCAGCAGGATTTTTTATAGCAATTGGGCAAAACCATGTGCACTGCAGGGGAGGCAGATATAACATGTGCAGAGAGAGTTAGATTTGGGTGGGTTATTTTATTTCTGTGCAGGGTAAATACTGTCTGCTTTATTTTTACACTGCAAATTAGATTGCAGATTGAACACACCCCACCCAAATCTAACTCTCTCTGCACATGTTATATCTGCCTCCCCTGCAGTGCACATGGTTTTGCCCAATTGCTAACAAAAATCCTGCTGCGATCAACTTGGAATTACCCCCAAAGTTCCTGCTGCGATTAACTTGGAATTACCACCAGTGTGTAGGACAAACAATGCATGCTGTATTTTTTTTTTTAAATGGTTTTTTTTGTTTGTATTTAGGGATGTTTGTAGTCAGGGCCGTCTTTTCATATGGGCTCAATGGGCACTTGCCCAAGGGCCTTTGGCTTATAGCTGAGGGTCCCCTCTTTCCAGGGGTACCAGATTTTTGAAAATCGGACATGGGGAACGGGAGATATCTGACATTAAAGCAGTGGTCCCCCTCTGAGCCTATTAATTGCTCTTCCCAGACAGATTACTTGGATTCTCTCTGATTTAGAGTTTTTTGAGGGCATACTCTAAAAGCTGGGACTCTCCCCTTTCGGTGGATACTGACAGCTTGCCTCTACTATTCCCAGAACCAGAGATATCAGCCTACCAGCAGCTGGTCACTGCTCCAACTATACATGCCTTGTATGCAGTTTTATATTTTTGTTGGTGGATTGCTCTGGCTCCTGAACTCTGATCCCCAAGTCTCCAGTACCACCTGAAAGGTGGGACTCTCTAGTGTTTTACCTCATAAATGCTAAGAAATCTATTTCCAGGAGATATCTGCAATCAAGCAAGCTGCCCTCCCACCAGAAAATGATGACTATTAAGCCCACTCCACTATCCATCCCTGCCCTATGTATGAAACCTTGCCTTACCACTCTGTAAGTCATGTACCGCAGCCCCTTCATTCAGCCCAATGCCCCATCTACAGTTTAGTGTTCTCCCTCCCACCCCATCTCCCACCATCTGTGCAGTAAAAGAGTAAAAGGATCCTCACTAAAGAGGAATATATCAAGCGCTCCCAATTAAGCAATAATATTGTAAAAAATACAAATACACATACACCTATAGATACACAGTAGCTGCTCTCAGGAGGTGCTCTGAACACCTAATGCTCAAAACCAATAATGTCTAAAAATAATTAAACAATAGAGAGAGCGCATAAATAGTATATACCAATTTATTGTTGGATAAAACACTTAAAATGCAATATGCTAATCAAAATAAATGAATGAAACCGCACAAAAGGAAACCACTGAACTGACAATGATATGTACTTGTATTCCCAAATGATTGTGGGAAAGGAAGCAAACGTTCTCAATGCAACTGAGGAAAGAAAATGTTCAATGTCCCACCAAGCAGGTGATGGCTAATGAGCAGAACAATAGAACCATAGCAGGTCCACTTTATCCTCTTAAAAGATTTGTAACATTTGTTGAGATGAAGTATGAATTCAACTGATTCCTCCCACAGCAAGTGGGTAGGCTACAACCCCCCGCCGCAATCCGACAGTATGGTAGCTCACCGCTGCAGATGTAGAGAGTGGTCCGCTTCCAGAGCTCCTGGGCAATGCGGTAATCACAGGTGCGGCGGTCAGATGCGGACAACGTCCCAGCAAGGGAGAGGGGGGGAACCCACACCACAGCTGGAGCTGGTGACTGAAGGTGACAGTCAAAGTGCTGGATCAGCGCTGCGGCTGTAAAGGTGCAGTAGTCAGGACTCCCAATTATGCGGTTAACGTCCCTTATCCTTAACGCGTTTCTCCGACATACGGCATGTCGGTTTCATCAGAAGGTAATTTTGAGGCACAAGGGTTGCACTATTTAAGGTGATTGGTAGCCTATCAGCATTTTTCCTCACCATAATTACAATTAAGATAACAGGTGCATATCAGATGTATCTAATCATTACGGTTTTAAACATGCTTATCTTTATACATACAAAGAAGAAAACAAAATAATACATTTAAAAAACCTTATAACAGACTTATTATTAAGTCTGATTACGAACACAGAACATTTAATAAGTAATACAATAATATTCTTTAGAGTGATATGGCATCACGGAGAAATCTAAATTTATAAAAACCTAAATGCATATAAAGTATATCATCCAGCACATTCGCTGTAACATTAATCAGTGTGGCTCACTCACCACACTAATGCCTAGGACAGAAAACAATGGTGAACGACAGAGACCCAAGTTCGAATCCCCCTTCACAATTAATTATTTTACCATAGATTAGTGATAAATATATATAGAATTCACAACGTATATAATACGTACAAAATCCCAATTTTTAAGAACATAATTAACCATAAATGGTAAACATAATATAAATACTACAGAAAAGGATAGTTAGATGAATAAATAGAGATGAATAAATAGTCCTACCTAAATATTATTAATCTCTATACAGTCATTGAGACCCCTGGGGAATAAGGTGCCCAAAGTGTAGATCCAGAAAGCCTCCCGTTTACATAATAAATTGAATCTATCCCCTCCTCTGGTGGTGGGCTTAATACTGTATGTTCTACACCCTGAACTTTTATACATTTAATATCCCCATCATGTTCCTGTAACACATGCCTCACAAGACTGTGTTGACTGGTACCCCTGCGTATGTTGCCCCTATGCTCTAAAAATCGTATGTGTAGCATACGTGTGGTGCGACCCACGTATTGTACACCACACATACAACTGATGACATAGACAACATAGCTGGTGCGGCAATCAATCACACTACATACATCAAAATGGGTCCGAAATGTCGATGAATATACCTTAGTAGTTTTATCCATAATATATTCACATGTAATACATTTGTATCTATAACATTTATATCACCCCTTCGATTTTGCCACATTTTTTAACCCAGTAGCTCTATTCGATTCTATATTTAACTCCATTGAAGAAACATGACTAGGAGCTAAAAAAGGTTTGTAAATTTGACGCTTTTTTAAAAATAATACACGGTTCATCATCTAATACAGTAGACAAAATCCTATCCGTTTTTAGGATCGGATAGTTTTTTCGAATAATATTTTTAAGTTCTCTAGAACATGTATTAAATTTGGTCACAAACCTAGGTTGATGTATATTGAAGGAGGAGTCCTTTATATCTCTCCGAACTAATAGGGAGTCCCTATCTTTATGGCGTGCTTCCACTAATGCTTCCTCAATAATATTCACAGGATAACCTTGATCTTCAAACGATGTAGTTAATTCAGATGCTTGAATCTCAAATTGTTCAATATGCGAACAATTACGTCGGATTCTATAGTATTGGCTTTTCGGGATATTATTAAGCCATGGACGAAAGTGGCAACTTCCATAATTCAAAAAATTATTAGTGTCAACTTCTTTATGATACGTTGAAGTGACCATTTGCTGATTACAGATAGAAATATCGATATCTAAAAAATTAATACGTGATTCATGTGTAGTGCACGTTAGAGATGAGCGGGTTCGGTTTCTCAGAAACCGAACCCCCCCGAACTTCACCCTTTTTACACGGGTCCGAGGCAGGTTCGAACCTTCCCGCCTTGCTCGGCTAACCCGAGCGCGCCCGAACGTCATCATCCCGCTGTCGGATTCTCGCGAGATTCGGATTCTATATAAGCAGCCGCGCGTCGCCGCCATTTTCACTCGTGCATTGGAGATGATAGGGAGAGGACGTGGCTGGCGTCCTCTCCGTGTATTGTTGAACTTGATTGCTTTATTGCTTAATTGTGGGGAGGACTGGGGAGCAGCTGTTAGGAGGAGTACAGTGCAGAGTTTTGCTGATAAGTGACCACCAGTTTTTATCCGTTCTCTGCCTGAAAAAAACGCTCCATACCATATCTGTGCTCAGTGTGCTGCATAATATATCTGTGCTCACACTGCTTAATTGTGGGGACTGGGGAGCAGCTGTATTATATAGCAGGAGTACAGTGCAGAGTTTTGCTGACAGTGACCACCAGTATACGTTGTCTGCCTGAAAACACTCCATATCTGTGCTCAGTGTGCTGCTTTATTTTAAAGTGGGGACTGGGGACCACCAGTATAATTAATATTATATAGGAGGAGTACAGTGCAGAGTTTTGCTGACCAGTGACCACCAGTATACTATATATAGCAGTACGGTAGGCCACTGCTGTACCTATCTCTGTGTCGTCATTCATTAAGTATACTATCCATCTACATTCTATACCTGTGGTGCATTTTAGTTTTGCAGTTTGCTGACACAGTGACCACCAGTATACTATATATAGTAGTACGGTAGGCCACTGCTGTACCTACCTCTGTGTCGTCATTCATTAAGTATACTATCCATCTACATTCTATACCTGTGGTGCATTTTAGTTTTGCAGTTTGCTGACACAGTGACCACCAGTATACTATATATAGCAGTACGGTAGGCCACTGCTGTACCTACCTCTGTGTCATCATTCATTAAGTGTTAGGCGCCGGGGTCCGCTTGTCTGCGCGGCCCGGCGCCTAGCAACTAGAGACGCCGTGCGCGTACAGCCGCCGGCTCCCTAGCAACGCTAGTCGCCGGGCGCGCTGAGCCGCACGGACCCTAGCAACGGGGACGCCACTGGCGGACCGCGTTCCCCGTTGCTAGGCTTTAGGAAATTAAGATATTCACCTGCTCTCTGGCCGTGCAGCAAGGCAGCTGCACGGCATTTATTCTAATCAGCCTTTAGCAGCTGATTGGAGGACTCCTTGTTAAATACACTCCCAGGGCTTCTCACAGACGCCGGTAATAGCTTCCTGCATGCTGCCTTTGTTTGCTGAGAGTCTGTTTCCAGTCCTGCTGTATCCGGTCATTCCAGTCCTCAGAAGTCCGGTATTCGGGAGTTGTCATCTCATCCCAAGAGGTCGTTTGGTTCCCTGGAGTCCTGACTGATCACCGTTTTATATCCAGTGGTGTTCGTGAGTTGCGGCTCTGCCGTGTGTTGCGGCTCAGCCGCTTTACCTTTTATATTTTGTGTTTGGAGCATTTGCGGAGGGTTCCGCTTCCACAAGTCCTCTCTGGTACTCGGCGGTGCCGGGTAGGAGAATTGGACAAGTGGATATTTTGGTTGTCCTTTTCCCTGGCGGTTTCTCCGCACATATTATAGTTTTGAGTTTGCTTAGCCCCTGGCCTGGTTGTTTAGTTAGAGGGCCTCTTGTTATCACCCTGTCTCGGGTTTCCCTTTGTCTCTCATTAAGACCAGGGGGCATCGAAGTTGGGCAGACATAACTCGCCCTTCAAACGCGGCTGCCAAGGGCTCAAGAAACCATAGTCTCGCAGGGGATTTCTGACAACACGGGTGAGACAACAGAGTTAGGGCGCCAGGGGCTATTTTCCTGTCCTGCTCCCTTCCCCAGCATTCCGTTCCAGTGCTCCGGTCCTTGCCATAAGATCTCCTCTGACCAGAGTGCTGGAATCATAACATTATTACCGGCCATACCAAAACTTAAAATTAAACGGGGTTTAATTTTTTCTCATTCAGTTTTGTGAGAGTTTATCGGCCTCATGAATCCAACAGGTTTAGGGCCAAATCCTGGTCAGCTCTTAGTCAGCCAGATTCAAGAACTTACTCAGATGGTTCAGGATCTTTCTCTTCGGGTGAAGTCGCAGGAAGATCTTTTGCGAGCTTCCCCAAGGGTAGTCCCTGAACCAAAGATGCATTTGCCTGACCATTTTTCTGGTGATAGAAAAGAGTTTTTTAATTTTAAAGAATCCTGTAAGCTTTATTTTCATTTAAGACCGACTTCCTCGGGTACTGAATCTCAGCGGGTCGGGATTATTATTTCTTTGCTCCTGGGGGATCCTCAGACCTGGGCATTTGGTTTAAGAGCAGAGGATCCGGCATTGTTGTCAGTTGACGCTTTTTTTGAGTCTTTAGGGCTCTTGTATGATGACCCTGATAGAGAGGCGTCCGCTGAAAGTCAGTTGCGCGCTCTCAGACAGGGTAGAAATCCTGCGGAGGTTTATTGTACGGAGTTTCGCCGTTGGTCGAACGACTGTGGCTGGAATGACCCAGCCCTGCGCAGTCAGTTTCGCCTCGGCTTATCAGAGTCTATAAAAGACATTCTCCTTCAGTACCCCGCTCCTGAGACTCTCGATAAACTCATGGAGCTTTCTATTAAGATTGATCGTCGTCTCAGAGAGCGGAGGGCTGAAAAAGGAGCACCTGTAAGGTCAAGTCCGTGTGTATATTCCATTCCTGAAGACGTAGAGGAGCCCATGCAGATGGGTCTCTCCCGGCTGTCTCCTGAAGAAAGAGCCAGAAGGCAAAATTCTGGTCTTTGTCTGTACTGTGGGGGTAAGGGACATTTTGCTCGTAATTGTCCGAACAAGTCGGGAAACGCTTTGACCAGGTGAATTGTGAGGGGGTTCACCTAGGTCTGCAGCTTATCTCCTCGAATAACTCCCTTTTAGTCCCAGTTAAAGTTTCCTTTGGCAGCCTCAGTTCTTCGGTGTCGGCTTTTGTTGACAGTGGAGCTGCAGGAAACTTTATGGATTTAACTTGGGCTAAGGCCTTAGGCATTCCTCAGTTACCTTTGGGTAGGTGTGTCACCATGCATGGCTTAGATGGGAGTCCGCTGTCTAATGGGATTATTTCTCTCCATACACCCCCTGTACTACTTACAGTAGGAGCTCTACATTCCGAGAAAATCGAGTTCTTTCTTACACATTGCCCAGCAGTTAAAGTTGTTCTGGGTCACCCTTGGCTGGCCTTTCATAATCCCACCATTGATTGGCGGTCGGGGGAGATTTCACAATGGGGTACTTTTTGTGATAAGGAATGTATCACGTTTCCAGTCAGAGTAGCAGCTATCATTCCAGAACTCATTCCGGTGGAATACCAGGAGTTTGCTGATGTTTTCTCCAAAGGCAATGCGGACATTCTGCCTCCCCATCGGCCTTATGATTGTGCTATTGAGTTAATTCCTGGTGCCGCATTGCCAAAGGGAAGATTATATGCATTATCCGGGCCAGAAACTGCGGCTATGAATGATTATGTAAAGGAGAGCCTTGAGAAAGGATTTATTAGACCATCAAAATCTCCTTTAAGTGCAGGCTTCTTCTTTGTGGAGAAAAAGGATGGCTCGCTTAGACCTTGCATTGATTTTAGAGCCCTGAATAAGATCTCAGTTAAAAACACCTATCCTTTGCCGTTGATTTCTGTACTCTTTGATCAGTTACGTTCTGCTGTGATTTTTTCAAAAATTGACCTGAGAGGAGCGTACAACCTCATCCGAATTAAATCTGGAGATGAGTGGAAAACGGCCTTCAGTACTCAGTCGGGTCACTACGAATACCCGGTGATGCCGTTCGGCCTGTCCAATGCTCCGGCAGTTTTTCAAGACCTCATTAACGATGTGCTCCGTGACTTCCTATGGAAATTCGTGGTCGTTTACTTAGACGACATCCTGATTTTTTCTGAATCAATGGAACAACATGTTACCCAGGTGCGTCTGGTTCTTCAAAAGTTACGCGAGAATCATTTATATGCCAAGCTGGAGAAGTGTGAGTTTCATGTCACGGAAATATCTTTTTTAGGGTACATAATTTCCCCTCAGGGATTTTCCATGGAACCAAAGAAACTCCAGGCCATCCTTAGTTGGGTGCAACCCACCAATTTAAAAGCAATTCAGCGCTTTTTAGGGTTTGCGAATTATTATAGGAGGTTCATTCATTCTTTTTCTGACCTGGTTGCTCCCATTGTAGCTCTGACAAAGAAAGGAGCGGATCCTACCAACTGGTCGCGTGAAGCTGAGTTGTCCTTCCGGGCCTTGAAACAAGCCTTTGTCTCGGCTCCAGTCCTCAGACATCTTAATCCGGAATTGCCCTTTGTGGTGGAGGTTGATGCCTCGGAGGTTGGAGTGGGGGCTATCCTTTCTCAAAAGGATCCGGAGTCTCTGGAGTTACATCCTTGTGCCTTTATGTCCAGGAAATTCTCCTCCGCTGAATCCAACTATGACGTTGGTAATCGGGAGTTACTGGCGGTAAAGTGGGCTTTCGAGGAGTGGAGGCATTGGCTGGAGGGAGCAAAACATACTATTTCGGTATTGACTGACCATAAGAACCTGCAATACATTGAATCGGCTAAGCGGCTTAATGCCCGGCAGGCACGTTGGGCATTATTTTTTACGCGTTTCAAATTTATAATCACTTTCAGGCCTGGTTCCAAGAATACTAAGGCTGATGCCCTGTCACGTAGCTTTCTTCCGGTTCACAATAACAATCCTGTTACCCCCATACTTCCATCTTCGGTCATCTGGGCGGGCCTCACACAAGATTTATTTACCCAGTTAAAACAGCTTCAACACCAAGCTCCTAGAATTACTCCTGCTGGTCGTCTTTACGTCCCTGAGTTTTTGAGAGCTACTGTTTTAACGGAATTCCATGATAACAAAGTTTCAGGGCATCCAGGAGTCTCTAAGACATTGGAGATAGTCTCTCGCTCAGTATGGTGGCCTGGTCTTTCTAAAGACGTCAAGGAATTTGTTTATTCATGTCAGGTTTGTGCACAGCATAAGGTTCCCCGTTCCTTGCCCATCGGGCAACTTATGCCCTTAAATGTTCCTCTCAGGCCGTGGTCTCATATTTCCATGGATTTTGTGGTTGACCTTCCCCTTTCAGCCGGATTCCGAGTCATATGGGTGGTAGTGGACCGTTTTAGTAAAATGGCTCATTTTATTGCTCTTCCCCGATTGCCTTCTGCCCAAGGGTTGGCAGTTTTGTTTCTCCGCCATGTATTCAGGCTTCAAGGGTTGCCTACTGATATTGTTTCTGATCGGGGTCCACAATTCATCGCACAATTCTGGAAATGTTTTTGTGCCTCATTGAAGATGAAATTGTCGTTAACATCCGGTTACCACCCACAATCCAACGGGCAAACCGAACGAGTTAATCAATCATTGAAACAATATTTGCGCTTGTATTCAGCCAAACTCCAGAATGATTGGTCCGAGTTTCTTCCGTTGGCTGAATTTGCTTACAATAATTCTTGTCATTCCTCCACTAAAGAGTCTCCATTCTTTTCAGTTTCTGGTTTTCACCCCAGAGCTAATTCTTTTTTTTATCATTCCTCAGTCTCCTCGCTAACCTTAACCTCCCATCTCAGAGCCATTTGGAAAAAGGTGCACCTTGCTCTCAGAAAAGCGGCCTTTCGAGAGAAGAAATTTTCTGACAGGCTCCGACGTCCTTGCACTTTTAAGGTGGGAGATAGGGTGTGGTTGTCGACTCGCAACATCAGGCTTCGACAATCCTCGGCTAGACTGGGACACAAATTTATTGGGCCATTTCTTATTATTAAAAGAGTCAACCCAGTTGCCTTTCGGTTACGTTTACCAAGATCTCTCAGGATTGGAAATACGTTTCATTGTTCCCTGTTGAAACAATACGTTTCTTCCAGTAGATTTCCTCGGAAGATCTCTCAGGGTAGATCTCCAGTGGATGTACAGGGACAACAGGAGTTCTTGGTAGAGAAGGTTCTCGATTCCAAATTGTCCCGGGGTCGGCTGTATTTTCTAGTTCACTGGAAAGGCTATGGTCCGGAGGAAAGTCCTGGATAAGGATCTTCATGCCCCGAGGCTCAAGAGGGCATTTTTTCGGGAATTTCCTCAGAAACCTGGCTTTAGGGGTTCCTTGACCCCTCCTCAAGGGGGGGGTACTGTTAGGCGCCGGGGTCCGCTTGTCTGCGCGGCCCGGCGCCTAGCAACTAGAGACGCCGTGCGTGTACAGCCGCCGGATCCCTAGCAATGCTAGACGCCGGGCGCGCTGAGCCGCACGGACCCTAGCAACGGGGACGCCACTGGCGGACCGCGTTCCCCGTTGCTAGGCTTTAGGAAATTAAGATATTCACCTGCTCTCTGGCCGTGCAGCAAGGCAGCTGCACGGCATTTATTCTAATCAGCCTTTAGCAGCTGATTGGAGGACTCCTTGTTAAATACACTCCCAGGGCTTCTCACAGACGCCGGTAATAGCTTCCTGCATGCTGCCTTTGTTTTCTGAGAGTCTGTTTCCAGTCCTGCTGTATCCGGTCATTCCAGTCCTCAGAAGTCCGGTATTCGGGAGTTGTCATCTCATCCCAAGAGGTCGTTTGGTTCCCTGGAGTCCTGACTGATCACCGTTTTATATCCAGCGGTGTTCGTGAGTTGCGGCTCTGCCGTGTGTTGCGGCTCAGCCGCTTTACCTTTTATATTTTGTGTTTGGAGCATTTGCGGAGGGTTCCGCTTCCACAAGTCCTCTCTGGTACTCGGCGGTGCCGGGTAGGGGAATTGGACAAGTGGATATTTTGGTTGTCCTTTTCCCTGGCGGTTTCTCCGCACATATTATAGTTTTGAGTTTGCTTAGCCCCTGGCCTGGTTGTTTAGTTAGAGGGCCTCTTGTTATCACCCTGTCTCGGGTTTCGCTTTGTCTCTCATTAAGACCGGGGGGCATCGAAGTTGGGCAGACATAATCCGCCCTTCAAACGCGGCTGCCAAGGGCTCAAGAAACCATAGTCTCTCAGGGGATTTCTGACAACACGGGTGAGACAACAGAGTTAGGGCGCCAGGGGCTATTTTCCTGTCCTGCTCCCTTCCCCAGCATTCCGTTCCAGTGCTCCGGTCCTTGCCATAAGATCTCCTCTGACCAGAGTGCTGGAATCATAACATTAAGTATACTATCCATCTACATTCTATACCTGTGGTGCATTTTAGTTTTGCAGTTTGCTGACACAGTGACCACCAGTATACTATATATAGCAGTACGGTAGGCCACTGCTGTACCTACCTCTGTGTCGTCATTCATTAAGTATACTATCCATCTACATTCTATACCTGTGGTGCATTTTAGTTTTGTAGTTCGCTGACACAGTGACCACCAGTATACTATATATAGCAGTACGGTAGGCCACTGCTGTACCTACCTCTGTGTCGTCATTCATTAAGTATACTATCCATCTACATTCTATACCTGTGGTGCATTTTAATTTTGCAGTTTGCTGACACAGTGACCACCAGTATACTATATATAGCAGTACGGTAGGCCACTGCTGTACCTACCTCTGTGTCGTCATTCATTAAGTATTCTATCCATCTACATTCTATACCTGTGGTGCATTTTAGTTTTGCAGTTTGCTGACACAGTGACCACCAGTATACTATATATAGCAGTACGGTAGGCCACTGCTGTACCTACCTCTGTGTCGTCATTCATAAAGTATACTATCCATCTACATTCTATACCTGTGGTGCATTTTAGTTTTGCAGTTTGCTGACACAGTGACCACCAGTATACTATATATAGCAGTACGGTAGGCCACTGCTGTACCTACCTCTGTGTCGTCATTCATTAAGTATACTATCCATCTACATTCTATACCTGTGGTGCATTTTAGTTTTGCAGTTTGCTGACACAGTGACCACCAGTATACTATATATAGCAGTACGGTAGGCCACTGCTGTACCTACCTCTGTGTCGTCATTCATTAAGTATACTATCCATCTACATTCTATACCTGTGGTGCATTTTAGTTTTGCAGTTTGCTGACACAGTGACCACCAGTATACTATATATAGCAGTACGGTAGGCCACTGCTGTACCTACCTCTGTGTCGTCATTCATTAAGTATACTATCCATCTACATTTTATACCTATGGTGCATTTTAGTTTTGCAGTTTGCTGACACAGTGACCACCAGTATACTATATATAGCAGTATGGTAGGCCACTGCTGTACCTACCTCTGTGTCGTCATTCATTAAGTATACTATCCATCTACATTCTATACCTGTGGTGCATTTTAGTTTTGCAGTTTGCTGACACAGTGACCACCAGTATACTATATATAGCAGTACGGTAGGCCACTGCTGTACCTACCTCTGTGTCGTCATTCATTAAGTATACTATCCATCTACATTCTATACCTGTGGTGCATTTTAGTTTTGCAGTTTGCTGACACAGTGACCACCAGTATACTATATATAGCAGTACGGTAGGCCACTGCTGTACCTACCTCTGTGTCGTCATTCATTAAGTATACTATCCATCTACATTCTATACCTGTGGTGCATTTTAGTTTTGCAGTTTGCTGACACAGTGACCACCAGTATACTATATATAGCAGTACGGTAGGCCACTGCTGTACCTACCTCTGTGTCGTCATTCATTAAGTATACTATCCATCTACATTCTATACCTGTGGTGCATTTTAGTTTTGCAGTTTGCTGACACAGTGACCACCAGTATACTATATATAGCAGTACGGTAGGCCACTGCTGTACCTACCTCTGTGTCGTCATTCATTAAGTATACTATCCATCTACATTCTATACCTGTGGTGCATTTTAGTTTTGCAGTTTGCTGACACAGTGACCACCAGTATACTATATATAGCAGTACGGTAGGCCACTGCTGTACCTACCTCTGTGTCGTCATTCATTAAGTATACTATCCATCTACATTCTATACCTGTGGTGCGCCTCTTTTTTTCTTTGCATCATGTGCTGTTTGGGGACAATTTTTTGGAAGTGCCATCCTGTCTTGACACTGCAGTGCCACTCCTAGATGGGCCAGGTGTTTGTGTCGGCCACTTGTGTTGCTTAGCTTAGTCACACAGCCACCTTGGTGCGCCTCTTTTTTTCTTTGCATCATGTGCTGTTTGGGGACAATTTTTTTGAAGTGCCATCCTGTCTTGATTGACACTGCAGTGCCACTCCTAGATGGGCCAGGTGTTTGTGTCGGCCACTTGTGTCGCTTAGCTTAGTCACACAGCCACCTTGGTGCGCCTCTTTTTTTCTTTGCATCATGTGCTGTTTGGGGACAATTTTTTTGAAGTGCCATCCTGTCTTGATTGACACTGCAGTGCCACTCCTAGATGGGCCAGGTGTTTGTGTCGGCCACTACTGTCGCTTAGCTTAGTCACACAGCCACCTTGGTGCGCCTCTTTTTTTCTTTGCATCATGTGCTGTTTGGGGACAATTTTTTTGAAGTGCCATCCTGTCTTGATTGACACTGCAGTGCCACTCCTAGATGGGCCAGGTGTTTGTGTCGGCCACTTGTGTCGCTTAGCTTAGTCACACAGCCACCTTGGTGCGCCTCTTTTTTTCTTTGCATCATGTGCTGTTTGGGGACAATTTTTTTGAAGTGCCATCCTGTCTTGATTGACACTGCAGTGCCACTCCTAGATAGGCCAGGTGTTTGTGTCGGCCACTTGTGTCGCTTAGCTTAGTCACACAGCCACCTTGGTGCGCCTCTTTTTTTCTTTGCATCATGTGCTGTTTGGGGACAATTTTTTTGAAGTGCCATCCTGTCTTGATTGACACTGCAGTGCCACTCCTAGATGGGCCAGGTGTTTGTGTCGGCCACTTGTGTCGCTTAGCTTAGTCACGCAGCCACCTTGGTGCGCCTCTTTTTTTCTTTGCATCATGTGCTGTTTGGGGACAATTTTTTTGAAGTGCCATCCTGTCTTGATTGACACTGCAGTGCCACTCCTAGATGGGCCAGGTGTTTGTGTCGGCCACTTGTGTCGCTTAGCTTAGTCACACAGCCACCTTGGTGCGCCTCTTTTTTTCTTTGCATCATGTGCTGTTTGGGGACAATTTTTTTGAAGTGCCATCCTGTCTTGATTGACACTGCAGTGCCACTCCTAGATAGGCCAGGTGTTTGTGTCGGCCACTTGTGTCGCTTAGCTTAGTCACACAGCCACCTTGGTGCGCCTCTTTTTTTCTTTGCATCATGTGCTGTTTGGGGACAATTTTTTTGAAGTGCCATCCTGTCTTGATTGACACTGCAGTGCCACTCCTAGATGGGCCAGGTGTTTGTGTCGGCCACTTGTGTCGCTTAGCTTAGTCACGCAGCCACCTTGGTGCGCCTCTTTTTTTCTTTGCATCATGTGCTGTTTGGGGACAATTTTTTTGAAGTGCCATCCTGTCTTGATTGACACTGCAGTGCCACTCCTAGATGGGCCAGGTGTTTGTGTCGGCCACTTGTGTCGCTTAGCTTAGTCACACAGCCACCTTGGTGCGCCTCTTTTTTTCTTTGCATCATGTGCTGTTTGGGGACAATTTTTTTGAAGTGCCATCCTGTCTTGATTGACACTGCAGTGCCACTCCTAGATAGGCCAGGTGTTTGTGTCGGCCACTTGTGTCGCTTAGCTTAGTCACACAGCCACCTTGGTGCGCCTCTTTTTTTCTTTGCATCATGTGCTGTTTGGGGACAATTTTTTTGAAGTGCCATCCTGTCTTGATTGACACTGCAGTGCCACTCCTAGATGGGCCAGGTGTTTGTGTCGGCCACTTGTGTCGCTTAGCTTAGTCACGCAGCCACCTTGGTGCGCCTCTTTTTTTCTTTGCATCATGTGCTGTTTGGGGACAATTTTTTTGAAGTGCCATCCTGTCTTGATTGACACTGCAGTGCCACTCCTAGATGGGCCAGGTGTTTGTGTCGGCCACTTGTGTCGCTTAGCTTAGTCACACAGCCACCTTGGTGCGCCTCTTTTTTTCTTTGCATCATGTGCTGTTTGGGGACAATTTTTTTGAAGTGCCATCCTGTCTTGATTGACACTGCAGTGCCACTCCTAGATAGGCCAGGTGTTTGTGTCGGCCACTTGTGTCGCTTAGCTTAGTCACACAGCCACCTTGGTGCGCCTCTTTTTTTCTTTGCATCATGTGCTGTTTGGGGACAATTTTTTTGAAGTGCCATCCTGTCTTGATTGACACTGCAGTGCCACTCCTAGATGGGCCAGGTGTTTGTGTCGGCCACTTGTGTCGCTTAGCTTAGTCACGCAGCCACCTTGGTGCGCCTCTTTTTTTCTTTGCATCATGTGCTGTTTGGGGACAATTTTTTTGAAGTGCCATCCTGTCTTGATTGACACTGCAGTGCCACTCCTAGATGGGCCAGGTGTTTGTGTCGGCCACTTGTGTCGCTTAGCTTAGCCATCCAGCGACCTCGGTGCAAATTGTAGGACTAAAAATAATATTGTGAGGTGTGAGGTGTTCAGAATAGACTGGAAATGAGTGGAAATTATGGTAATTGAGGTTAATAATACTATGGGATCAAAATGACCCCCAAATTCTATGATTTAAGCTGTTTTTTAGGGTTTTTTGAAAAAAACACCCGAATCCAAAACACACCCGAATCCGACAAACATTTTTCCGTGAGGTTTTGCCAAAATGCGTCCGAATCCAAAACACGGCCGCGGAACCGAATCCAAAACCAAAACACAAAACCCAAAAAATGTCCGGCGCACATCACTAGTGCACGTAAAGTGTAAACCAAATTCATTAGAATTAAGGTGCTCTAAAAATGATACAGTGGAAAGAAAATCCCCCTCCCAAATAAAGAACAGGTCATCGATGTAGCGACCATAAAGGACCAGGTTCGCCCTGAATGGGCCCCCCCCCCAAATGAGGGATTCCTCAAGGCGGCCCACGTAGAGATTGGCAAAACTCTGGGCGAACCTGGCACCCATCGCCACACCGAGGACCTGTAAATAAAAGTGATCGTCAAACGTAAAATAATTGTGAGATAGAATGAATTGAATGGCATCAATAATAAAAATGCGGAGTGAATCTTCAATAGACTCATCTTGTTCCAAATAGAATTTGGTAGCCAGTATCCCTTGATCATGAGGTATATTGCTATACAGGGATTCCACATCACACGTCATGAGCCTATAATCTTTTTTCCACTCTACATTTTTAATTAAACTCAAAAAATGGGTGGTGTCTCTGATGTGTGATTTAAGTGCAGTGACATGTGGCTGTAGAAAAAAATCAACAAACGACGACAAATGAGAGGTGAGGGACCCTACACCAGAAATAATAGGATGACCAGGGGGTGCTTGGAGGGACTTGTGTATCTTAGGGAGGTGATAATACGTGGGGATAATGGGATATTTGTTAAATAAAAAAGCATATTCAGTTTTGGAAATTGTGCCAGCTTTAACAGCAATATCCAAAAGAGATTTACATTCCAACTGAAAAGCTTTTGTGGGATCAGTTTTTAACTCTGTATAAAATAAAGTATTACCGTAGTTAATTGTCTATAAGCTTCCTTCAAATAGTCGACCCGATCCTGTACTATGGTCCCACCCCCCTTATCAGCTGCCTTTATAATAATATTTTTATCTCTCATAAGACTATTAAGGGCGGCTCTCTCTCTAGGATGTAAATTATCCCTTTTATGATTTTTGGATTTCGATACAGCGCATAAGGCTTGGAAATCATTTAGTGTAAGGTTGTAAAAAGCTTCAATATTACCACTCATGTGTTGTGTAGGATAAAATTCTGATCTATTTTTAAACAAAGTATCCTTCTTTTGAGATCTATTAATATCATACACCTTGGAGATTGATTGGTCTACATACCCACTTTCTTCCTCTAATTCCAATAGTGTATTGAGACCCACTATATCCGTGGAGTCCAAGACAATAGGAACGCCCGACTCATGTCGTTTCTTGAGATTTTTCTGAGTAAAGTCTCTAGTACCACCTGAAAGGTGGGACTCTCTAGTGTTTTACCTCATAAATGCTAATAAATCTATTTCCAGGAACTGGAGATATCTGCAATCAAGCAAGCTGCCCTCCCACCAGAAAATGATGACTATTAAGCCCACTCCACTATCCATCCCTGCCCTATGTATGAAACCTTGCCTTACCACTCTGTAAGTCATGTACCGCAGCCCCTTCATTCAGCCCAATGCCCCATCTACAGTTTAGTGTTCTCCCTCCCACCCTATCTCCCACCATCTGTGCAGTAAAAGAGTAATTAGAAATTACTGCTCCAGGTCCTACATGCAGAGCAGAAGATAGAACACCCCCTACCATCCCTGGAGTATCAAAGCTGCCGCTGATAGCACTTCCCACCCCTACCGCTGCATGGTGGGTAGGGGCCCCAGTGCATTGCTTTGCCCAGGGGCCTACACTGCTGATAAGATGGCACTGTCCCTGATGCACTATGTGTAGTGGCCGCACCCCTTTTTGGTCCCACAAGGGACCCTGCTCTTCCCACTATGCAACTCTCAGTCTGGCTTCCTGCTGCCTGCATTCCCCTCCTCACATCATGTCACTGTCCCTGTCACATGCAGCCCTATCATCACTGAGATATAATGCATGTCCTGATTTAGTGTGTTCTACTGTTCCACCCCTAGGGGTGCTAGTGGTGTGTTACCCTCACAGTGTTTGTTCCCAGAGTGTAAGTCATATGTGTAGCAAGTTTGGTGTAAATTGCTCCAGGCATTCCAGAGTTATGCTGACTGCTGAAAAACTCTGTGCTGCTGCCTCACCCCTAGGGGTGCTAGGGGTGTCTTATCCCCACAGTGTTTGTTCCCAGCTTGCAAGTCATATGTGAACCAAGTTTGTTGTAAATTGGTCCAGGCATTCGGTAGTTATGCTGTCTCCTGATATACTCTGAGCTGCTGTCCCGCCCCTAGGGGTGTCTAACCCCCACAGAGTTTGTTTGCAGATTGTAAGTCAGATGTGTACCAAGTTTGGTGTAAATTTCTCCAGGCCATCCACAGTTATGCTGTCTGCTGACATACTCTGTGCTGCTGTCCCACCCCTAGGGGTATTAGGGGTGTCTAACTCCCACAGTGTTTGTTCCCAGATTGTAAGGCATATGTGTACCAAGTTTTGAGTACATTGCTCCAGCAATTCCAGAGTTATGTTGTCTCCTGATATACTCTGTGCTGCTGTCTGCCCCCCTAGGGGTGCTAGGGATTTCTAATTGTTTTAGTTGCCTCCGCCGTGTTTTAATACGATAATATGTAAAATTTCACGATTGTCGCTTGTAACCTGTGGATTTGCATAGAAGGACAGATTTTCGCTTTTACAGTATATAGTAGATACACTTAGGGGGAGATTCAAATGTTTGAAAAGTTGGTTGGCTGTGTGTTTTTTCCTGTCTTATTAGATAGGAAAAAATAGACTCCCAACTGACTTTTCAAACATTTGAATCTCCCCCTTAGAGTTTACTTTGATATGTGACGAGTGTCGGACTGGGGCATGTAGGGCCCACCGGGGAATGCAGTGGTAGGGGCCCATGTTTAGGGGTGTGGCCAGTCTGCTGAGGGGTGTGGCCTGCCATCTCATTGGTTTGACTAAACATTAGAGAGTGCAACGTCTGGGCCCCTTCATAAATATATACAGTAAATTCAGCTGCTGCATGCATGGCAATGTACCAGAATAATAACAGATATATAACAGCAATGCACTGTAAAAAATACACCATAGTTCAGTATAAGGTAACATATGTATAATGTATAATTCAAATGCACAGTCCAGAACCTGATCCTTAAAGTAGGAGGGGGGCCCCCAGGTAGTCGGGCCAACCAGTGGTTTCCCCTGTACCCCTGTGGGGCAGTCCAAGCCTGTATGTGACTGTCATACTTGGCAAAATATTATAACAAGTTCCAGGGATGCTTGGTGGCTGAGCCCAGTGCATGGTGGAATGTCATGTGCGGATCTGTCTAGGAGGACCTTGGTGCACTACAACTCCCATCGTATCATGTTTACTGGACTTCATTATAATGTGATGATTTGTTTTTAATTCATGTTAATTACTCATGTTCCATACATTTTCATTTATACCACTTAATGTGCACGTAACACAGTGTTTATAGGACCTAATTCAGACCTGATCGCTCGCTAGCGTTTTTTGCAGCGCTGCCATCAGGTCAGAACTGCGCATGCATATGCACCGCAATGTGCAGGCACGTCGCACAGGTACAAAGCGGATCGTTGCTCTGCGTTGGGTTTGTGCAAAGAATCCATTCGCGTGGGTGATCACAAGGAGATTGACAGGAAGAAGGCATTTGTGGGTGTCAACTGACCGTTTTCTGGGAGTGGTTGGAAAAACGCAGGCGTTCCCAAACGTTTTCAGGGCAGATGTCTGACGTGAATTCAGGTCCCGGACAGGTTGAAGTGATCGCAGCGGCTGAGTAAGTCCTGGGCTACTCAGAAACTGCACAAAATCTTTTGAACCACTCGGCTGCACATGCGATCGCACACTTGCTCAGCTAAAATACACTCCCCGGTGGGCGGTGACTATGTGAACGCAGGACTGCAAAAAACAGCTAGCGAACGATCAGGTCTGAATTGGCCCCATAGATCCTCCAGAAACCCCATGGGGCTGTTTTACTGGTCCATGTCAGGTTTGGCCATCCAAGTGTGAGGTCGAATTGATGAATAATCCTGGGCCGCAGCTCCAGAGGCGGGATGGGCCTGCGTGTGGCCAGCTGTACAGTGGAGACATCGGATAACAGCCCATGTCCTCTCATGCTTTACAGTGTTTAGTTGCAAAATTGGTGGTGGTGGTGGGTGTTTGGTAGGCTAAAGCACTGGGGCTCGTTACAAATACTGGAGTCTATTTACTAAGCCTTGGAGAGAGATAAAGTGGACGGTGATAAGTACCAGCCAATCAGCTGCTAACTGTCATATTATAGGCTGGGTTTGAAAAATGACAGGAGCTGATTGGCTAGTACTTTATCTACATCCACTTTATCTCTCTCCAAGGCTTAGTACATAGGGGGTCATTCCGAGTTGTTCGCTCGCTAGCAGTTTGTAGCAGTCGTGCAAACGCTAAGCCGCCGCCCTCTGGGAGTATATTTTAGTTTAGCAGAAGTGCGAACGAAAGGATCGCAAAGTGGCTACAAAAAAAAAGTGCAATTCAGAGCAGATCCAGACCTACTCAGCACTTGCGATCACTTCAGACTATTTAGTTCCTGTTTTGACGTCACGAACACGCCCTGCATTCGCCCAGCCACGCCTGCATTTTTCCTGGCACGCCTGCGTTTTTTTCAAACACTCCCTGAAAACAGTCAGTTGACACCCAGAAATGCCCTCTTCCTGTCAATCATTCTGCGGCCAGCAGTGCGACTCAAATGCTTCGCTAGACCTTGTGTGAAACTGCATCGGCCGTTGTGAAAGTACGTTGCACGTGCACATTGCACTGCATGCGCAGAAGTGCCGCTTTTTTGCCTGATCGCTGCGACCGAAAACAGCTAGCGAACAACTCGGAATGACCCCCATAGACCTCATTGTATGCAGTGGATGTGGGGGTGATGAAATGGTTAAAAAATAGATACTTTCCTGCTGGTGAGCTACAGGGCCCAGATATCACACACTTACCAAGTTCTTGGCTGCCAGTTGGGAGGGGTATGGTGCAACCATGTGGGCAGTGCAGGGGCATGACAGCAAAATCACATCATCAAGGCACAGTATATAAAGCCACGATTACATCATTGTAAAGCGGGGGAAGGGGCCATGATGATGGGATTCAGCAGGAATAGCATCATCAGCTCGCCTGGACTGGTCACTTCACAGGTGAAGTGGACATAAGCGTGTCTACTACCATAGGTGCAGGGAGTGCAGATGCTATGGGACCCAGTGCTGAGAGAGGCCACCTTCCCTGTCACAGTTACAGTACATGTGTTATATACAGGGAGTAGCTACCATAGGTGCAGGGAGTGCAGCTGCTATAGGGCCCAGTGCTGAGAGGGGCCACCTTCCCTGTCACAGTTACATATGTTATATGCAGGGTGTAGCTACCATAGGTGCAGCTGCTTTGGGACCCACAGCTGAGAGGGGCCCCCTTCCTGGTCACACTTACGTGTTATATATAGCATAACTCCCAAATTTGAAAGGGGAGGAAGAGGGACCGCTGCGCGGCGACGCCGTGCGTGACGTGAAAAGGGAACATGGCTTATCATGAAGGGGGTGTGGCCGAGCGCCACGGACCCATTTTCGGCATTTTGTGGGCGTGCCAGCGCACGGCATCTATTCAGTGATCACCGGCTGCTTTGCAGAGCAAAGCAGCGGGTGATCAAAGCCTTCCCCAACTGCCCCGCCCGTGGGACACTGTGACTCGTTGGAGAGACAGCGGAACAGTGTCCGAATAGCGGGACTGTCCCACTGAAATTGGGACAGTTGGGAGTTATGTATATAGGGGTGTAGCTACCATAGGAACTGTGACTGCCTACCAGTGCAATGCCTCACCTACTGGTGTGACTCCACTTCCTGTGACATGACCCTCCTGCTGGTGCTGTGACTACCTACCAGTGTAATGCCTCACCTACTGTTGTGATCTTCACCTCCTGTGACACGATCCTCCTGCTGGTGCTGTGACTACCTACCAGTGTAATGCCTCACCTACTGTTGTGATCTCCACCTCCTGTGACACGATCCTCCTGTTGGTGCTGTGACTGCCTACCAGTGCAATGCCTCAGCTACTGGTGTGATCTCCACCTCCTGTGACAACTTAGATCCTCCTGTTGGTGCTGTGACTGCCTACCAGTACAATGCCTCAGCTACTGGTGTGATCGGGTGGTCTTCTGTATGCCGGCGGTCGGGCTCCCGGCGCTCAGTATACCGGCGCCGGGAGCCCGACAGCCGGCATACCGACACTTATTTTCCCTCGTGGGGATCCACGACCCCCATAGAGGGAGAATAAAATAGTGTGGCGCGCGTAGCGCGCCACCGTGCCCGTAGCGTGGCGAGCGCAGCGAGCCCGCAAGGGGCTCATTTGCGCTCGCCACACTGTCGGTAAGCCGGCGGTCGGCCTCCCGGCGCCGGTATGCTGGTCGCCGGGAGCCCGACCGCCGGCCAGCCGTAGTGAACCCGTGTGATCTCCACCTCCTGTGACATGATCCTCCTGCTGGTGCTGTGACTGCCTACCAGTGCAATGCCTCACCCACCGGTGTGATCTCCACCTCATGTGACACGATCCTCCTGCTGGTGCTGTGACTGCTTACCATGCTGCATTAGCCTTGCTTACTACCACTGTGGGTAATACTAACAATTTGCTTAAGACCAATTTGTGTTGGGCCCCGCTTATAGCTGACTTACTCCAACCTACATGAGGCCACTTTTCATATATTTCCAGGGCCACTTTACGTTCCCAATCCGCCCCTTTCTGGCATGGAAGAAATGTGAATCATAAATCAATGTAAATGTACCGGGAGGTATTGACAAGCCTTTATAACATTATCTTATACTGTACTGTGAATTTCTTACCCTGTTTCCAAGACAATTAATTAATTTATCTTGTTAATTAAGTGAAAGGAAGACATGATATTTTCCAGGAGATATATCAAGCCATGGAGAGAGAAAAAGTTGAGTATTTGCCCAAATCAATTGAAACTTCTAACTACGGGTATCATTTCATGTACTGTGCTAGATAAGTGACAGAAGATGATTGGGTAGTTTGGACATCTGCACTTTATCTCTCTCCATGGCTTGATACATTTCCCCAAGAGTGCTGTATATGGCTGCTATACAGCAGGCCAGGAGCACCAGCAGGACAGTAGAGTAACAGTCATATCAGTAATAATTTGCAGACCCTGTGAAATTCGCATTCAGTAAAGACGGGAGACTCAGTCAATGAATACATAAAACATTTTTTAGTTTATGTTAAAATATCAAAAGTTTATTAAGTGGAATATTTAATAAATAATATTTGCGAGACATCTCCAAAACAGTCGTTTTTGGGGGCTGCCCACAAATATTAACCAGCCCCTGAATGTATTGATGACTACAATGGATATTTGAGATATCTATTGCGTTCTTCCTATTGAACACAAAAGCAGCCACCAAATGTTTCTACTGCAGATGGTAAACTGTGAAACTCACCAAGCTCCAGAATGAAAGCATTTCTGAGCTTGGCTCGGCAGCTAATTCCATTTCTAAATGGCTTTTGTAGCCTGTGGGCTACATTATGCAATAATTCCCAGGAGAAGAATCTCTGGGATCCCTCTGCATTACTGTCTGCTCTCACATATGCAGTCTGACGATTGCACATGCAAACTAGCGCAGCCAGGGTCTAAACCCAGAAGTAAAGTGATCACATTAGCAATTATTTTACTTCTTATACATTGCAGGGATGGACATGAGATTGGTACTCATTATGGCATAAAAGCTACACCTCTGGACTCATGAAGAGTCATCCTTCAGCACTCAGGAGAGGAAAAACCCCCTTGGGGGGAAACCTCTGGGGAACCATGGCCTCAGGATCGCCCTTCCCTCTGGGCATTAAGAGGTGTACTAATAGAGGGGTCAGTATGCTTACGCAGCGCATGGGATCCCGGTGGTTATCATACCGATGCCGGGATCCCAGTACAGAAAAGACCGACAGGGGTGAGTAAGGGGTGTTCTCCCCTCTCCCCACACCCCTAACCCTGCCTGTTTGCAGTCTAACCCTAACCTCCCCCCTTGTGCCTAACCCTCCCGCAGAGGTGTCTAATACTAACCTCCGTCCCTGATGCCTAAACCTAACCCTCCCTTCCCCGCAGCCCAACCACTCCCAGGTGTGCCTAACCCTAACAAACCCTACCCGCTGCCTAACCCTAATCTCCCCCCACCCACAGCCTAAACCTAACCCCCCACCTGATGCCTAAACCTAATTTCCCCACCTGATGCCTAACCTAACCTCCCCACCCCGAAGCCTAACCCCCACCGGGTGTCCCTAACCATAACCCACCCTACCCGCAGCCTAACCCTATCCTCCCCCCACCCGCAGCCTAGCCCTAACCCCTCCGTCTGATGCCTAACCCTCTCCCTCTCCCCACCCCCCTAACCCTGCCTGTCCGCAGTCTAACCCTAACCTCCCCCTTTGTGCCTAACCCTCCCGCGGAGGTGCTTAATCCTAACCTCCGTCCCTGCTGCCTAAACCTAACCCTCCTGATCCCACAGCCTATCCACCCCCCCTCCATCCCTGCTGCCTAAACCTAACCCTTCCTCCCTCGCAGCCTGACCACTCCCGGGGGTGCCTAACCCTAACACACCCTACCCGTAGCCTAACGCTAACCTCCTCACACACGCATCCTAAACCTAACCCAGCGCCTGATGCCTATACCTAACCCACCACCTGATGCCTAAACCAAACCCTCCCTCACCTGCAGCCTAACCACCCCAAGGGGTGCCTAACCCTAACCCACCTTACCTGCAGCCTAACCCTAACCTCCCCCCACCCACAGCCTAAACTTACCCCCACCACCTGATGCCTAAACCTAATCCCCCTACCTAAACCTAACCATCCCTCCCCCGCAACCTAACCACCCCCGGGGGTGCCTAACCTTAAGCTCCCCCACCCACAGCCTAAATTTAATCCCCCACCTAACACCTAAACCTAACCCTCCCATCTGATGCCCAAATCTAAACCTCCCTCCCACACAGCCTAACCTCCCCCAGGGTTGCCTAACCCACTCTATCTGCAGCCTAACCCTAACCTCCCCCCACCTGCAGCCTAACCCTAACTCCCTGCCTGATGCCTAAACCTAACCTCCCCTCCTGAAGCGTAAACCTAACTCTCCCTACCCTGCAGCCTAACCCCCCCCCCCCTTCCTGTGCCTGATGCCTAAACCTATCCCCCGTTGCCCAGCACCAGACCTATGATCATGGGGATACGGGCATCGGTATCCTTGCCTTTTCGGGGTTCCAACGTCGGGATTCTGAAGAGTGTCGGGATCCCAGTGTCAGTATTCTGACTGCCGTAAAACTGACATCCGGCAGCTTTACTGCATCTCCTAATAGGTAATGCATATGTCCCAACATTTGGAGCATGTGTCCGCAGCTCTCCTCCCAGGGCAGCTATTCAGGGATCACCCACTGCGTGTAGACGAAGAGGAAGAGATGAAAAATCATTGTTAGTGGATGAACAAGCAGAGAGACAAACTGCAAACAGTGGTGTGGTTGTGTAGAGAGAAAAATCTCTCTATGTAAATATGTTACTCTAACTCCTGAGGACATGGAAAATACCTAAAATAAGGACAATTATCCCAAAGGGCCCATTGTTTTTATACAATACACACATTGGGGGAATAAGTTCTCTCTTATAGTAATTAGTGGGTACCTTCAGAAAAGAAATGTGACCAGTAAATAATAAAAGCTATAAATTGCTAACATTTAGGGGTCAATCCAATTAGGTACAAGTTACCATTGCTGCAACGTTTCAACAGCATCCAAACTCACACCATTCGTGGTCAGATTCAGCCTATGGGGCTACCGGAAAGTGCGGCTGTTGTAAGACAAACTCGCACCTAATTGAACTGACCCCTTAGTTGTTAAATGTGATAAAATAGTAAAATATAATGGTGTAATTGTGGGCCTGATTCAGTTGTGGTTGTTGAAGTGATCACTGCTGCAATCTTGCCGCTCACAATTGCATCGTGAGTCTGAGCAGTCGTAGGCTGAGCAAGTCTCCTAGACACAGGGGCTCTCCAGCAGCAACACAGGTCGCAATGGGTAATTTATGCACGCACATGGAGTGGCGTTTGAACGGACCTGACATGCTTTTATTCAGTTAGCCACCCCCGTTACCACCTCAAACGCTGACTTCCTGTCAATCACTTTGCAATGAGATCCTCTATGTGAGCTTGATTTCATTTTGTGCGCAGTGCAACTTGCATGCATGCACAGTGAAAAAGCATTGAGCCACTTGGTGCAACAGCAGCTCTGCGTCCGCATCTGAATCAGGCCCCCTGAGCGGTAAGGAGAAGGACTCTAGGAAAAGGACTATGTCACCTTTATTATATGTAAAGATAGGGAAACAGTCACTTGTTACAGCTCCAATTCACATAATTTATAACCTTCTGTACCATTTCATCATTTGGTTATTCTATGGGGGAGATGTATTAAGCCCTGCAGAGTGATAAAGTGGAGAGAGGTAAAGTACCAGCCAATCAGCTCCTAACTGCCATGTTACAGGCTGTGTTTGAAAAATGACAACTAGGAGCTGATTGGTTATTAGTTTATCTCTCTCCACTTTATCACTCTCCCAGGCTTTGTACACCTGCCCCCAGTTCATTGATATACTGTAAATGTCAGCCATTTCACTATCTCCCCCGATCTGTATTGTTCTTCCCCCGATCTGTATGTTCTGTATCATGCTCTGCCCACCCTTACTGTTTTTCTGTATTACAGTATGTTCTACATCTCACAGCCCCCAAAAAGTGTATGTCCTTCCTCTATATGTCCTATAGAGTACGCCACAATTTCTATGTTTTTGTATTGTGCCCCCACACCATCTGTATGTGCTATACCAAGTTGCCCCCTTCTGCATGTTTTGCATTGACTGCTCTCCCCCACCATAGACCCTATGTTTTGTACTGTGCTCTCAATACCCCCCACAACACACACAATTACACAAGTATGGTAACTTACCTCCTGCATGCTATTCTCCAGTCACTAATTACTCTGCGATCCTTCCCGTCGTCTTCAACTGACACTTTGCAGATCTCTTTGCCGGTCACCCGACACTCTGCAAATCTCTTTGCTAGAACTTTACCAAATGATGATCTAAATAACCAGAATTTCCTGGTCAGACATACTATGTATATAATTATACTACTACATTTTGTTACGTACTTTCATTTTTATTCATTTGCAATTTATCTATTTTATTGACTTTTTATCCAAAACCCAAGATCCTTTCTCATAGAGACCCAAGTTATCTGCTCCAGGTTTTATCTTCCCTAGTGCTAGGACCATGTTAGTATCATACACTGGGCCTAATTCAGACCTGATCGCAGCAGCAAATTTGTTCTCTAATGGACAAAACCATGTGCACTGCAGGTGGGGCAGATGTAACATGTGCAGAGAGAGTATGGTAACTTACCTCCTGCATGTTATACTCCAGTCGTTGCTACCTCCGTAACCCCTCCCGTCGTCTTCAACTGACACTTTGCAGATCTCTTTGCCGGTCACCCGACACTCTGCAAATCTCTTTGCCAGATGATCTAAAAAAATACAAAAGACTATCATTAAGCATAGTACTAGTTTAAGTACAATAAAATGTCTATGAGTCAACCAGTTTCCCAATTTTCCTTAAACCAAACAAGATACTTTCAAAGTTATCAATATCCCATTTATCTATTTTATTAACTTTTTCATCCCAAAGCCACGATCCTGCCTCATAGAGACCCAGGTTATTTGCATCCCCTGTATGTGTGCTTATCCTCCATACTGTCCTCTTTATTCCTGTAACGCTACATTTTTATTCCTAAATATGTCGTTCCTTCCTGCGCTTCTCCTATTTATGTGTCCTTGTACCTGTATTCCCTTTTCTTCTTTCTCCATCTTGTCTTGCCTTTCAGCTGGCTGTACTGCACTCTGTCTTCCTTACCCCTCTCCATCATACTCTGCTATGTAGGACTCACCTCCTCCTACCTGTATTCCTGCATGGAAACTGGAAACGTCAGCAGCTGTAGATAGGAAATTACAGGAAGAAGCATTGTGATGTAATGGGCTAGTGATGTCATAGGCTAGGTGTGATGTCACAGTAACCAGCAGCAAAGCTACAGAGTTACAGCTATTTTACATATACATTTTCTACATCAATTACAACTGGATATATATGAGTTTCTAGTTTAAAAAAATGAGACTAGTGTAGAAAATGAAGTATAAGGCAATGTTGTACAGAGTGCCTCAATATATAGATAAAGGGAAAATATAAGTGACAGGAATTTCTAGACTAAATCACCACTTATATTTTATAAGGAAATAAAGCTCTTTCTCTAAGAGGCTGAATTAATCATTTTCCATTTTGTGTGTGTGTATATGTATGTATGTATATATATATATATATATATATATATATATAGAGAGAGAGAGAGAGAGAGAGAGAGATAGCTATACTAACTATACGATCCCATTAAAATAAGGAAACTCACGAATTATACAGTTTCTGTGGTTGGTTGACCACAAGTCTGCATTTCACCTGGTTTAATCAGCCACAGAACCTGTGTAAAGAGGAGAAGAAATAAGAGTTGTCTTTTTTGCTGGCACACTAGAAATGTATTATTCAATACCAGTGTATATAAAACGATAAGGTGGGCCCGCAAGGTGACATTCACAGGGAATCGGTAATCACATCCACTCGACTTGTTCACACCCACTGGACGCGTTGGAAAGAGGTTGAGTGGACAGTGAGCATGGCTGTGCCCTGTGGCACCATTGTACCAACAGCCGGAATGCAGAGAACGGAACCTGGAGGGTACATAACTTTTTGGTTTTCATTTCATCTCATGACACTCCACCCAAAGCTACTCTTCTGGTTATCCTATCAACTAGGACAACAATGACGGTGACTCCATAACATTTCTTCCATTGTTTTTCCATGTCACAGAAACATTGCATGTGTGTTACAGGTGACCATCCTAATCGTCTCTCCTTCACTTCACAGTAATGTCATTGTTAGTGATACATTATTTGGCTCAAGCATCAAAAGGAAACTTAGGTATAAGAGTCTGGCCGGCATATCACGTATTGCATGACGACCTTGTGCCTGTGCTGTACTGTATGTAGACGGAGCATTTGGTTTTGCTAATGACTTATATAGACTCCATAAGAGGGCATGCCGACATAGCATATTGTTGAATGTTAACATGCATGATCTTAAACTCCATCTATAAATATTCTGTTGTGAGACTTCCAATATGCTCAGAATATTGCTACTATGACAAATGATTGAGTACACTATATACTAGCTGGAATACCTGGCATTGCCCCGGATTTTAAGAATGTCTGTTTACAAAAATAAATGTAAATATTAATCACAAAGTATAAATAACATCGTAGATAGCTGAATACCCGTGCTTTGGTATGGGATGAGGATGGTAAATTAGAATAATAGTTTGTTAATTTACGTTGATTGGAGATCTAGTATATAGGCATATCTTGCTTCCGTGATCAGGGCCGTCTTTTCATATGGGCTCAATGGGCACTTGCACAAGTGCCCCAGGAGTCTACAAGCCCTAGGCTGATAGCTGAGGGTCCCCTCTTTCAAGGGGTACCAGATTTTTTAAAATCGGACCTGGAGAACCGGAGATATCTGACATTAAAGCAGTGGTTCCCCTCTGAGCCTGTTAATTGCTCTTCCCAGCCAGATTACTTGGATTCTCTCTGATTTAGAGTATTTTGTGGGCATACTCTAACAGCTGGGACTCTCCCCTTTCGGTGGACACTGACAGCTTGTCTCTATTATTCCCAGAACCAGAGATATCAGCCTTCCAACAGCTGGTCCCTGCTCCATCTACACACACCTTCTAAGCAGTTTTATATTTTTGTTGGTGGATTGCTCTTGCTCCTGAACTCTGATTTCCAAGTCTCCAGTACCTCCAGAAAGGTACAACTAGTGACCTTGTTTATGCTAATGAAGTACAGAACATGATAGTTCCATCCTTCATTAAACTCGTTCCAGTGTGTACTCTCAGTCTGGGCTCAAGGGCATTCATTCAGATGTCTGATCAGATGTCCCTCCCTCCACTGTTTACCCAGCTTAATAGTCTCTGTACAGTGGTGCATAAATTGGTGGTGCTGAATAAATAAACAATAATATACAGCATGACATTGTTTAACCCATTTGTGTTAACCCCTTCTGTGTGTACCCTGTGTGCTCCCATACAGCTCAGTGTGCTTTAAGTGCAGTGACATGCTTTAATGCATAGAAATGATATAAGCATGCAGCAAGTATAAACACAACTAGGTATCACACACCTTGAGTCATAGGTGTATGCACTGACGATATCAGATGTAGTGTAGATTTTTTTTTTTCCATTACTATGCATGCATCATCCTGATTGTGTCTGTACAGAGTCGCAGTTATCATCCCTGGTGCATGCAAGGCAAAGTGTGTTGAAAATGTAGTGGGTACTCATGAGCGGTGACAGGGAGGTGTCTTGGCACATGCACGGATATGGTCCATCTTATAATCATGCTATGGAAGTGTCGTGGACATGTCTGAAAGTGGTTGCTTCTTAATATTGTAAGTCATCTCTACTCTTGAAGGGAGAGCGCGTATATTAAGAGGTCTCCATTATTTCCCTGTAGTGTCCATGAAATAACATCCTTATTTCATGTCACCCATGCAACTACCACCCTATTACCACCCTTTTATGCAAATAACATTCAGTTTTAAGGTGCATACACACTGGGCATTCTTGGCCAGTGTGTATGCACAGCGATGTGAACATCGCTGGCAGGAAAATAGCTCAGTGCATGAGGGAGCACGCATCTGTTCTCATCGCCCGCCCATACACACTGGCCGAGTTTGAGTTCAAAGTAGCTCAAAACACCAAAAGTGAGATACTTTGAGCTCAAAATCAGCTAGTGTGTATGGGCCTTTACACTATATTGCTTACACTAGTGAAAAACTTTGCTACTAGAGCACAGTACATTTTTTTTTATTTTTTTTTCTCTTCCTAGAGAGTTTTTCCAAGCAAAGCTGGCTTGGAGGCTCCTATTCATTTAGTGTGGCTTTTGCCATGTATTTTTATGTATCACTGGAAGCAATTCATTCTGTTCTGTATAATTGACCCTAGTACCTTCATAGCCTATAGAATACGTTTTTGGGGATTAAGCAGCAAGTGTTCAAGTGCTAGCTTATGCATTTATTTATTTATTATCAGTTATTTATATAGCGCACACATATTCCGCAGCGCTTGACAGAGAATATTTGCTCATTCGCATCAGTCCCTGCCCCAGTGGAGCTTGTAATCTATATTTTAGTTTTCCAAATGGACTCGTGGGTGATTCAGTTGTAATTCATGGGTGCCCTATGGACCAATTCAGTAGTTTTGTGCATCCATTAATTATCAAGCACAATAAAGCACAAGATGGTTAAACCAGTCTAAATGTATGCACTTGACATATGGTTTTATGGTCACTTGAACTTTCCTGACCATTATATAGACTTTCCTGAACATTGTATTATATTATTATATAGATTAGCTAGTTAATCTAGAACTCTCCCCATTGAATTTTTATTTAAAATTTTATGCGTGTCCCAAATGAAAAGTTTTACTTTCAATTTAAAGAATTTCCTGAATGGGTGTCATGAGGGTGATTCGATTGTTTTCTCCCCGCAGCTGCCAATAGTGAATGTCTGATGGAGCAATTTAATTGTTGCTCTGTTCAGACGTGAGTGCCACGGGTGGAGACACTTTTGCTCACAGCATCCTGAGGTGCCGAGCAGAAATGTGCATAAACTTTTTCTTTTTGGTGCCCCAACCAGGAGTTTAGACAGATTTAACCAATATATGCTGCTTAACCCGATCCAATCAGGTGCGACAAGCACAATTATTAATGGGCACCCGAACAATTGAATTACTCCTTCGGAGTCCCATTAATTTGTGCTGCGTAAAAACCAAAAACAAAAAAAACAATTGAATTGCCCCCTATGAGTTCTTTCAGTGATACGCAAGATCCAATGGTGGAAATCCCACCTACCTTCCTAGATGGTGGTGCTACACTTCTGTTCATGTTTGGTTTTAAGTAAAAAAAATTATGTACATTATTTTAGATGTCGTATGCAGATTTAGAAAATTTCCTTAGCTCTTACGGTACATACACACGGTGCTATTTTCCTTGCGATATGGACTATATATTCCATATCACAGGAAAATATAGTGCATATTGCACTGTGTGTATACAGATTGCGATGTCGATGTGCAGCATCGTAAGAAAAAATAGACTGTGCAGGCAAGCCAACATTGACTATATTGGTGGTGCCGGGTACCTGCCACATCTCATAGTCAGTGTCGGGCATTTCCTTCATCGCACCGTGTGTATGCATCTTTACTCTCCACTGAGGAATGGTGTCAATATTTCACCATATATGAACCAATGTACAGAACTGACCATGGGGCAGATGTATTAACCTGGAGCTGGCATAAGGAAGTAATAAACCAGTGATATGTGTAAGGTGATAAAGGCACCAGCCAATCAGCTCCAATATGTAAATTAACAGTTAGAATCTGATTGGCTGGTGCCTTTAAAACCTTGCACATATCACTGGTTTATCACTTCCTTATGCCTTCTCCAGGTTAATAGATCTGCCCCCATATTCATTATAGCACAGTTCAGAAGCATAGCATGGAACCAATGTGGCTGGGGGTAGATTTTCCTGGCTGAAAGAAAAATCTGTTCTTCTTTCAACTACTGCATATGAGAATTATTTTCCTTGGCCATTTATTTGCTGTCATTAAGTCCTAGTATCATGTAGCGTTCCATGTACCTAAAGACTCCCGTCTTATTGGGTGTGAGGAATCTCCAGATCTTAAGGTTTTAGTGCTACCCAGTGCTATTGTGAAACAGGTTGTTATAAGAGAAAAATGTGGTTTATATTTTAAAGTCTGTACAGCGCTGCGGAATATGTGTGCGCTATATAAAATAACTGGTAATAATAATAAAGTACACCTGTCAACTGTAGTAAATGGTAGTAGACACTTTGGGGTCAATTCAATCCAACAGTCTACTTAACTGGAGTGCCACATTGCTTTTATCACAGGTAAGGCTCCAACTGTCCTGCACCATTCTCTGCTTCTCTACTAACTGTCACACCGCACAAATAACCGGTATCGGCCCGGTTCGGTGTGCGGTGTGAAAGGGCCAAGGTCGAATTCCCAGGTTGCCTGACCCGGGAATAAAGCAGTGTTATTCCCGGGTTCAATACCGGATCAGTGGCAGCGTGAACAGGTTTCCGGGTCGATGGGACTCGTTCACTACATAGGGAGAGGTGGCGCAGAGATGAGCTCATCTCCCAGCGCCGCCTCTGACCCCCGCCGCTTTAGCAACCGACCTGGTAAATTGCCGGGTCAGGAAGCCTGCTGGTAGGGTCCAATGCCGGATTCCACCCGGGAAGGACCCGTTTCCAATTTCCGGATGGGATCTGGCATTGGCAGTATGGATGGAGTAATGATTAGCATTACTGCCTCACAGCACTGAGGTCATCATGGGTTCGATTCCCACCATGGCCCTAACTGTGTGGAGTTTGTATATTCTCCCTGTACTTGCGTGGGTTTCCCCTGGGTACTCCGGTTTCCTCACACAATCCAAAAAATATACTGGTAGGTTAATTGGTTCCCAACAAAATTAACCCTAGTGTGAATGTGTGTGCGTGAACATGTGGTAGGGAATATAGATTGTAAGCTCCACTGGGGCAGGGACTGATGTGAATGACCAAATATTTTCTGTAAAGCGCTGCGGAATATGTGTGCGCTATATAAATAACTGGTAATAAAAATAATAATAAAATTGGCGATGTGAAAGGGGTATAGGAGGTCTGGTTTAAACAGAAATGAGCTATGTTGATTTTACCTCTCCCACCATTAAAGTAATATAGCATGCAGGTTTGCAACAAGTTGTAGTAACAGATGAGGGGCAGGACAGTTGTCTTCTGTGACTGATTTTGCCAGATCAGAGCCAATTTTACATCCCATATAATCACAGATACATTTTATTAACTGTGCCCAGCATTTGTAAAATTTTTTCCTTGGCTTTCTTCTTCAGTCTGTTTTATATCTGTTTGTCTCTTTAACTAGCGCAGGTAATTGCTACCCAAGTATTTAGGTCAGAATTCAATTAGCTGCGGTAATTTACCATGGGCTAATTGAAGCAGTGGGGCTACTCAATTAGAGCCAAAGGTAGCCCGCAGGCTGTAGTTCAGAGTTCAGGTTCTAGGGTCCATCCATTGCCGGCGTGCTTGCTTGTGGTCCTGTGTGGCCATGTGGGGATGCGGCGTGATCAGCGGCAGAGGTGATGCAGGTTCTGGGGACCCGGGAGTGCGGGGACCAAATGGCCAAAGGCACCACTGTGTCTGCAGTATAGGAGGCCATGTTGGAGACCAAATGAGCACCTGTGAAACACCTGTGGGCAAGTGTTAGCCAATACCATGCTTGTGTTGCCTTTAAGTAGGCTGGGATTATGTTATTCTGAGCCAGTGCTTAGTTGTATCTACTCTATGTCCTAGCTCTGTGCTCTCTCCGTGATATTCTGTGTGGTTCCAGTCGTCCTGATATCGCCTCCGCTACCAGGGGTCTGCCTGCAGCCTTCACCATAAGAGATCCACCAGCTCCCTGCTGTGCTGTCAGTTAATCGCGCTCCAAGTGGCAAACAAGTGGATTCCCGGAGTTCTGTAAAAGGTTTCTCTGTTCAGTGACTGCTGTAATCACACAGCCTGTGGAGGCTTCTACTTAACCCTGGTTCTCATTCTCTCATCATCCAGTTTAACTCATTCTACACCACTGTTGTCTGCTGCAGCTACACAGTGCTTCAAGTGTTATCTTCAATCTGCAAGTATTATTGTATCTTCATTGTTGCTTCATTTAAGGACAATACATCAAAACCTTCCAGTTTAACCTTTAAGCTTCAGTACAAGTCTCTACAGTTATTCATTTTTGTCTACAATATCCAGTTAACACTCCTTACAGTTTGGCACCAATCATTGCTTCATTTGGACAATTCTTTATTCATTCTCAAGCCTGCTTAAACTCAGTTGTATGAACATTTCTTCAATGCATCTATAATACTATTCCTGCTTATCATAATGCCATTCATTGCAGTACGTCAGTTTACATACGGTGACTAATGATTGTCATTTAACTCATTATTGGAATTGTTGTCCTTAATAAATATATGAAACTGAACTTTCTTTGTCCTCCCTGTTTTCACCATACCCCAGCACCTACACCTTTGATTGGTCCAGGGTTAACAGATTCACAAAAACAGTCAGCCCTGACAGTGATTACTGGTAGCAAGGTCCAGACAAACTAATATAAGCTAGTAGCATGATCCAAAGTACAGACTCTGAGGCAGACGGTAACAGCTAATTACCAAGCTACAGATACTCAGGCCAGAGTGCTGAAGCACCAGAGCAGAGAGCGACACCCCAGGCACGGAAGAGAAACTGCACGGATTACGACACTACCAAAAGTAGACTTGTGGACTAGTAGGAATTAGCGGGCAACCAGGAGATGATGCAGAAGCATGACTACACATACCCAGAAATAAGCGGTTTCGGGCGCCACTGTAGGAGCCTGGGTGGAACAAATTGTTCCAAGTGTCAAAGCCTGGTGTTGGCAGTGAAGTACCCCCTCATGATGCAGTGGGAGGAGTCAATTACAGGTCATTATTGATGGTAAGAAGGAATCACTAGGAGTGGTGAGGTGAGCCCAAAATGGTTGTTCAAGGATGAGTAACCTCTTCTACCTACAAGAAATCTGTGACTAACTGGCGGAGTGGGGTCATCAGCTCACAACTGAATTCTTTTAAGTAATTTTTTTTAAATGTGTTGCCAGGAAAAAGAAAAATATAAAATGTAATTCCGAATAGCAGTGATGAAAACCATTCCGTTTTCCTATAAACACATGTAAAATATCAACATTTATCTGGTAAAAGTAGAGCAAATTCAAATAATCCTTATTCTAGAAACAATAAGTGTTTCTAATAATCTTGATTAAAACAATTGTTCATATACTTAGATAATGTTCTTGGTGTGCACTGCATCTATGTCTTTCATATTAGAAATCATGGATCCCATGCCACAGTGTTAACTGAATAGACACCATGGTTGTATACAGTATGATATTTCTATAGTACATGACTGAAAGCTGTTCCTAGTAACAAAGCCTGAGGTAAGGCGTTGACGATAAATACAGTAATTGTAGTATTTTCAGGTGTGTAAAGCACTATAAGGTCAGATGTCTGTAGGTGCTGTAACAGAATTCCTGTAAGCTGCTGTCCCTAGGGGCATAGATATAAGTTATTTATGCATATCGTATGACACGATTACGACAGGAATGTTTGTGATTTATTTTTTTATGGCATACAATTTGGTAAAGCAAAGTTCCCTTTAATTCCCTTACAGATTTTTTTTAATGTAAACAATTATAACCAAGAAAATAAAAATGCTAAAATAATTGTAAAGATATCTCCATGGGTATATAATTCCATGTGATTTGGAACATCGCAACTTTATTTGGTAAAATGTGATCAAATTATGTAAAATACTCAAACCCATTACAACTGATTTTGAATTTAACATAGGAAGTTTATTTAAGCCGTGCAGGCGGAAATGTTCTCGGATAAATATGTAAAGATAGGGAAACAGTCACTTGTTACAGCTCCAATTCACATCATTTATACCATTCTGTACCATTTCATCATTTGGTTATTCTATGGGGGAGATGTATTAAGCCCTGCAGAGTGATAAAGTGGTGAGAAGTAAAGTACCAGCCAATCAGCTCCTAACTGCCATGTTACAGGCTGTGTTTGAAAAATGACAACTAGGAGCTGATTGGTTGTTAGTTTATCTCTCTCCACTGTATCACTCTCCCAGGCTTTGTATACCTGCCCCAGTTCATTGATATACTGTAAATGTCAGCCATTTCACTATCTCCCCCGATCTGTATTGTTCTTCCCCCGATCTGTATGTTCTGTGTCATGCTCTCCCCACCCTTCCTGTTTTTCTGTATTACACTATGTTCTACATCTCGCAGCCCCCAAAAGTGTATGTCCTTCCTCTATATGTCTTATAGAGTACGCCACAATTTCTATGTTTTTGTATTGTGCCCCCACACCATCTGTATGTGCTATACCAAGTTGTCCCCTTCTGCATGTTTTTGTATTGTCCGCTCTCCCCCACCATAGACCCTATGTTTTGTACTGTGCTCTCAATACCCCCCACCACACACACAATTACACAAGTATGGTAACTTACCTCCTGCATGCTATTCTCCAGTCACTAATTACTCTGAGACCCCTCCCGTCATCTTCAACTGACACTTTGCAGATCTCTTTGCCGGTCACCCGACACTCTGCAAATCTCTTTGCCAGAACTTTGCCAAATGATGATCTAAATAACCAGAATTTCCTGGTCAGACATACTACGTGTATAATTATACTACTACATTTAGTTACGTACTTTCATTTTTATTCATTTACAATTTATCTATTTTATTGACTTTTTATCCAAAACCCAAGATCCTTTCTCATAGAGACCCAAGTTATCTGCTCCAGGTTTTATCTTCCTTAGTGCTAGGACCATGTTAGTATCATACACTGGGCCTAATTCAGACCTGATAGCAGCAGCACATTTGTTCTCTAATGGACAAAACCAGGGCCCTCATTCCGAGTCGTTCGCTCGTTCTTTTTTTTCGCATCGCAGTGAAAATCAGCTTAGAGCGCATGCGCAATGTTCGCACTGCGACTGCGCTAAGTAATTCTGCTATGAAGAAAGGATTTTTACTCACGGCTTTTTGTTCGCACCGGCGAACGTAGTGTGATTGACAGGAAATGGGTGTTACTGGGCGGAAACACGGCGTTTTATGGGCGTATGGCTGAAAACGCTACCGTTTCCGGAAAAAACGCAGGAGTGGCCGGAGAAACGGGGGAGTGTCTGGGCGAACGCTGGGAGTGTTTGTGACGTCAAACCAGGAACGACAAGCACTGAACTGATCGCACAGGCAGAGTAAGTCTGGAGCTACTCTAAAACTGCTAAGTTTTTTTTGTTCGCAATATTGCGTAAACTTCGTTCGCACTTTTAAGATGCTAAGATACACTCCCAGTAGGCGTAGACTAAGCGTGTGTAACTCTGCTAAATTCGCCTTGCGACCGATCAACTCGGAATGAGGGCCCATGGCCCTCATTCCGAGTCGTTCGCTCTGTATTTTTCTTCGCATCGCAGCGTTTTTCTGCTTAGTACGCATGCGCAATGTTCGCACTGCGACTGCGCCAAGTAATTTTGCTATGAAGATAGTATTTTTACTCACGGCTTTTTCTTCGCTCCGGCGATCGTAGTGTGATTGACAGGAAATGGGTGTTACTGGGCGGAAACACGGCGTTTTATGGGCGTGTGGATAAAAATGCTACCGTTTCCGGAAAAAACGCGGGAGTGGCTGGAGAAACGGGGGAGTGTCTGGGCGAACGCTGGGTGTGTTTGTGACGTCAAACCATGAACGACAAGCACTGAACTGATCGCAGATGCCGAGTAAGGTTGAAGCTACTCAGAAACTGCTAAGTAGTTTGTAATCGCAATATTGCGAATACATCGTTCGCAATTTTAAGAAGCTAAGATTCACTCCCAGTAGGCGGCGGCTTAGCGTGTGTAACTCTGCTAAAATCGCCTTGCAAGCGAACAACTCGGAATGAGGGCCCATGTGCACTGCAGGTGGGGCAGATGTAACATGTGCAGAGAAAGTATGGTAACTTACCTCCTGCATGCTATACTCTTGTCATTGGTACCTCTGTAACCCCTCCCGTCGTCTTCAACTGACACTTTGCAGATCTCTTTGCCGGTCACCCGACACTCTGCAAATCTCTTTGCCAGATGATCTAAAAAATATAAAAGACTATCATTAAGCATAGTACTAGTTTAAGTACAATAAAATGTCTATGAGTCAACCAGTTTCCCAATTTCTCTTACGTCCTAGAGGATGCTGGGGACTCCGTAAGGACCATGGGGAATAGACGGGCTCCGCAGGAGACATGGGCACTAAAAAAGAACTTTAGGTATGGGTGTGCACTGCCTCCTCCCTCTATGCCCCTCCTCCAGACCTCAGTTTAATACTGTGCCCAGAGGAGACTGGGTGCACTACAGGGAGCTCTCCTGAGCTTCCTGAAAGAAAGTATTTTGTTAGGTTTTTTTTATTTTCAGGGAGACCTGCTGGCAACAGGCTCCGTGCATCGTGGGACTGCTAGGCTCTGCTTCTTAGGCTACTGGACACCATTAGCTCTAGAGGGAGTCAGAACGCAGGTCTCCCCTAGCGGTTCGTCCCGGAGCCGCGCCGCCGTCCTCCTCACAGAGCCGGAAGATAGAAGCCGGGTGAGTATAGGAAGACAGAAGACTTCAGAGGCGGCAGAAGACTTCAGATCTTCAGTGAGGTAATGCGCAGCGGTAACGCTGCGTGCCATTTCTCCCACACAGAACACACACAGCGGGCACTGTTGGGTTCAGGGCGCGGGGGGGGGGGGGGGGGGGCGCCCTGGGCAGCAATGTATACCTCTAGGACTGGCTATAAGTATATACACTAAATTGTGTTGTTTTTAGAGTATCCCCGCCAGTTTTGTTTAAAAGAGCGGGACCGAAGCCCGCCACTGATGGGGCGGGGCTTCTCCCTCAGCACTCACCAGCGCCATTTTCTCCACAGCACACGCTGAGAAGCTGGCTCCCCGGTCTCTCCCCTGCTAATCACCGGTGACAGAGGGTTTTAAAGAGGAGGGGGCACATAATTTGGTGCAGTGAATATATAAAGAGCGCTGTATCTGTGTAATTTTTTCCAGGGTTATTGGCGCTGGGTGTGTGCTGGCATACTCTCTCTCTGTCTCTCCAAAGGGCCTTGTGGGGGAACTGTCTCCAGATTAGACCTTTCCCTGAGTGTGTGGTGTGTCGGTACGTGCGTGTCGGCATGTCTGAAGCAGAAGGCTCTCCTAGGGATGAGGTGGCGTGCATGAGTGTGGTGTCTCCGTCGGCAACGCCGACACATGACTGGATGGATATGTGGAATATTTTAAATGCAAATGTGAATTTATTGCACAAACGTTTGGACAAAGCAGAGTCCAGGGACAGTACAGAGGGTCATACCCTGCCTTTCCCTATGTCACAGGGGCCTTCTGGGTCTCAAAAACGCCCACTTTCTCCGGTAGTTGACACAGTTACCGACACGGATTCTGAATCCAGTGTCTATTATGATGATGCGAGGTTGCAGCCAAAATTGGCAAAGAGTATTCATTATATGATTATTGCTATAAAGGATGTACTGCATATTATAGATGACCCCGCGGTGCTTAATCCAAAGATCCACATGTTTAAAGAAAAGAAGCCTGAGGTTACTTTTCCACCTTCTTTTGAATTAAATGAGTTATTTGAAAGTGCTTGGGAAACTCCAGACAAGAAACTACAGATTCCCAAAAGGATTCTTATGGCGTATCCTTTCCCGGACAAAGGACAGGATAAGGTGGGAATCCTCCCCAAGGGTGGACAAAGCGTTGGCGCGCCTTTCCAAAAAGTTGGCGCTGCCGTCTCAGGATACCGCTGCCCTCAGGGATCCTGCTGATCGCAAGCAGGAAACTACCTTGAAGTCAATTTACACACATACCGGTACATTACTCAAGCCGGCGATAGCATGGAGGTTATGCCTTACAAGGGTGAGGAATTGTTTGGGTAAGGTCTCGCGGACCTAGTTTCCACGGCTACTGCAGGTAAATCATCTTTTTTACCTTATGTTTCCTCACAGCCTAAGAAAGCGCCACATAATCAGATGCAGTCCTTTCGGTCGCATAAATCCAAGAGAGCTCAGGGATCTTCCTTTCTTGCCAGAGATAAGGGCAAGGGGAAAAAGCTGCCAGCTACAGCCAGTTCCCAGGAACAAAAGTCCTCCCCGGCTTCTACTAAATCCACCGCATGACGCTGGGGCTCCGCGGGAGGAGTCCGCTCCTGTGGGGGCACGTCTTTGTCTTTTCAGCCAGGTCTGGGTTCACTCTCAGGTGGATCCCTGGGCAATAGACATTGTTTCCCAGGGGTACAAGCTGGAATTCGAAAAGGTGCCTCCTCGCCGGTTTTTCAAATCGGCACTGCCGACTTCTTCCCCAGAGAGGGAGGTGTTTTAGCAGCAATTCACAAAAGTTGTGCCTTCAACGAGTGGTGGTCAAAGTTCCCCTGCTGCAGCAGGGGATGGGCTATTACTCAACCCTGTTTGTGGTCCCGAAACCGGATGGTTCGGTCAGACCCATTCTGAATTTAAAATCCTTAAACCTATACTTAAAGAGGTTCAAGTTCAAGATGGAATCGCTCAGAGCGGTCATCGCAAGTTTGGAAGGGGGAAATTATATGGTGTCCCTAGACATAAAGGATGCATACCTTCATGTCCCCATTTATCAACCTCATCAGGCTTTCCTGAGATTTGTGGTGCAGGATTGTCATTACCAATTTCAGACGTTGCCGTTTGGTCTTTCCACGGCCCCGAGGATTTTTACCAAATTAATGGCAGAGATGATGGTGCTCCTGCGCAAGCAGGTTGTCACAATTATCCCATACTTGGACGATCTCCTGATAAAAGCGAGATTGAGAGAACAGTTGCTGGACAGCGTATCACTCTCCCTGAGGGTGTTGCAACAACACGGTTGGATTCAAAATCTACCAAAGTCACAGTTAGTTCCAACGACCCGATTGCCTTTCTTAGGCATGATTCTGGACACGGAACAAAAGAGGGTTTTTCTCCCAATGGAAAAGGCCCAGGAGCTTCAGAGCTTGGTCAGGGACCTGTTAAAGCCAGACAGGGTGTCGGTACATCACCGCACTCGAGTGCTGGGAAAAATGGTGGCATCTAATGAGGCCATTCCATTCGGCAGGTTCCATGCCAGGACTTTTCAGTGGGACATTCTGGACAAGTGGTCCGGGTCACATCTACAGATTCATTAGATGATCCGCCTGTCCCCCAGGGCCAGGGTATCTCTCTGTGGTGGCTGCAGAGTGCTCACCTTCTAGAGGGTCGCAGGTTAGGCATTCAGGACTGGGTTCTGGTGACCACGGACGCGAGACTCCGAGGATGGGGAGCAGTCACACAGGGAAGAAACTTCCAAGGTCTGTGGTCAAGCCAGGAGGCTTGTCTACACATCAACGTTCTGGAATTAAGGGCCATATACAACGGCCTTCGTCAGGCGGAGACCTTACTTCGAGGTCTACCGGTTCTGATTCAGTCAGACAACATCACAGCAGTGGCTCATGTAAATCGCCAAGGTGGCACAAGGAGCAGAGTGACAATGGCAGAAGCCTCAAGGATTCTTCGATGGGCGGAGAGTCATGTAAGCGCTCTGACAGCAGTCTTCATTCCGGGAGTGGACAACTGGGAAGCAGACTTCCTAAGCAGACACGATCTGCATCCAGGAGAGTGGGGACTTCATCAGAATGTCTTCGCAGAGATTGCAAGTCAGTGGGGACTGCCTCAAATAGACATGATGGCTTCACGCCTCAACAAGAAACTGCCGAGATATTGCACCAGGTCAAGGGACCCTCAGGCGGTTGCAGTGGACGCACTGGTGACACCGTGGGTGTTTCAGTCGGTCTATGTGTTCCCTCCTCTTCCTCTCATCTAAAAGATACTGAGAATCATAAGACGAAGAGGGATTCAGACAATTCTCATTGTTCCAGATTGGCCTCGAAGGGCCTGGTATCCGGATCTACAGGAAATGCTCACCGAAGATCCGTGGCCTCTTCCTCTCAGGGAAGACCTGTTACAACAAGGGCCCTGTCTGTTCCAGGACTTACCGCGACTGCGTTTGACGGCATGGTGGTTGAACGCAGGATCCTAGCGGAGAAAGGCATTCCAGAAGAGGTCATTCCTACTCTGATAAACGCTAGGAAGGGGGTGACATCGAAACATTATCACCGTATCTGGAGGAAGCATGTGTCTTGGTGCGAAGCCAAGACTGCTCCTCCGGAAGAATTCCATCTGGGCCGTTTTCTCCACTTCCTGCAAACTGGAGTGAATTTGGGCCTGAAGTTAGGCTCCATTAAGGTTCAGATTTCGGCCCTATCCATTTTCTTTCAAAAGGAATTGGCTTCTCTTCCAGAGGTCCAGACTTTTGTGAAAGGGGTGCTGCATATCCAGCCTCCTTTTGTGCCTCCAGTGGCACCTTGGAACCTTAACGTGATGTTACGGTTTCTTAAGTCTCACTGGTTTGAACCTCTTCAAACAGTTGGATTGAAGTATCTCACTTGGAAAGTGGTCATGTTATTAGCATTGGCTTCGGCGCGGCGAGTGTCGGAGTTGGCGGCTTTGTCTCACAAAAGCCCTTATCTGATTTTCCATGTGGATAGAGCTGAGTTGCGGACTCGTCCTAAATTTTTGCCTAAGGTGGTTTCTTCTTTTCATATGAACCAACCTATTGTGGTGCCTGTGGCTACAAGGGACGTGGAGGATTCCGAGTCCCTGGATGTGGTCAGGGCATTGAAAATGTATGTGGCCAGAATGGCTCTGGTTAGGAAAACAGAGGCCCTGTTTATCCTGTATGCAGCCAACAAGGTTGGCGCTCCTGCATCTAAGCAGACTATTGCTCGCTGGATCTGTAACATGATTCAGCAGGCTCATTCCACGGCTGGATTGCCATTACCGAATTCGGTAAAGGCCCATTCCACTAGGAAGGTGGGCTCTTCTTGGGCGACTGCCCGGGGCATCTCAGCATTACAACTTTGCCTAGCGGCGACTTGGTCGGGTTCAAACACTTTTGCAAAATTCTACAAGTTTGATACCCTGGCTGATGAGGACCTAATGTGTGCTCATTCGGTGCTGCAGAGTCATCCGCACTCTCCCGCCCGTTTTGGAGCTTTGGTATAATCCCCATGGTCCTTATGGAGTCCCCAGCATCCTCTAGGACGTAAGAGAAAATAAGATTTTAAACCTACCGGTAAATCTTTTTCTCCTAGAGGATGAGGATGCTGGGCGCCCGTCCCAGTGCGGACAACATCCTGCAAGACTTGTATATAGTTGTTGCTTACATAAGGGTTATGTTTCAGTTGGATCAGTTTTGGACTGATACTGGTTTTGTTTCATACTGTTGACTGGTTCGTATATTCCATGTTATACGGTGTGAATGGTGTGGCTGGTATGAATCTTGCCCTTGGATTTCCAAAATCATTTCCTCGTACTGTCCGTCTCCTCTGGGCACAGTTTCTCTAACTGAGGTCTGGAGGAGGGGCATAGAGGGAGGGGCCAGTGCACACCCATACCTAAAGTTCTTTTTTAGTGCCCATGTCTCCTGCGGAGCCCGTCTATTCCCCATGGTCCTTACGGAGTCCCCAGCATCCTTTACGGACTAGGATAAAAAGATTTACCGGTAGGTTTAAAATCTTATTTTTCCTTAAACCAATCAAGATACTTTCAAAGTTATCAATATCCCATTTATTTATTTTATTAACTTTTTCATCCCAAAGCCACGATCCTGCCTCATAGAGACCCAGGTTATCTGCATCCCCTGTATGTGTGCTTATCCTCCATACTGCCCTCTTTATTCCTGTAACGCTACATATTTATTCCTAAATATGTAGTTCCTTCCTGCACTCCTCCTATTTATGTGTCCTTGTACCTGTATTCCCTCTTCTGTCTATCTTGTCTTGCCTTTCAGCTGACTGTACTGCACTCTGTCTTCCTTACCCCTCTCCATCATACCCTGCTATGTAGGACTCACCTCCTCCTACCTGTCTTCCTGCATGGAAACTGGAAACATCAGCAGCTGTAGATAGAATGTTACAGGAAGAAGCATTGTGATGTCACGGGCTAGTGATGTCACAGGTTAGGTGTTATGTCACAGTAACCAGCAGCAAAGCTACAGAGTTACAGCTATCTTACATACACATTTTCTACATCAATTACACCTGTATATATATGAGTTTCTAGTTTAAAAAAAATGAGACTAGTGTATAAAATGAAGTATAAGGCAATGTTGTACAGAGTGCCTCAATATATAGGCAAAGGGAAAATATAAGTGGCAGGAATTTCTAGACTAAATCACCACTTATATTTTATAAGGAATAAAAGCTCTTTATCTAAGAGGCTGAATTAATCATTTTCCGTTATGTGTGTGTATGTATATATATATATATATATATTTATATATATATATGGAGAGAGAGAGAGAGAGAGAGAGAGAGCGCCCACCTTCATGCAGGTCCTACACTATCACATAGTTCTAAAACCTGACTACTGTTTCACACCTGCCTATTTTGTCAGTCCCGGGCCCTGCAATTTCTGATGGCAGCCCTGAGTAGGTGTATTCCTGTATCCTCATACAAGAAAAACAAGCGGCAATCACTGAACTTCGTTCAAAAAATCTTTGTATTGGTGCATAGCAATGAAGCAAAATTTACAGTATATTGTGCATCCCAATACAGGCTGAGTATCCGATATCCAAATATTCTGAAATACCGAATTTTTTGAGTGAGAGTGAGATAGTGAAACTTTTGTTTTCTGATGGCTCAATGTACACAAACTTTGTTTAATACACAAAGATACTGTATTAAAAATATTGTATTACATGACTTTCAGGCTGTGTGTATAAGGTGTATATGAAACATAAATGCATTCTGTGCTTAGACTTGGGTCCCATCACCATGATATCTCATTATGGTATGCAATTATTCTAAAACACGGAAAAATCCCATATCCAAAATACTTCTGGTCCCAAGGATTTTGGATAAGGGACACTCAACCTGTATATATATATATATATGGGTTTAGTATGAAATACCTACAATCAAAATACCAACAACAATTAACAGACAGTCATTATACAGACAAGGTCAAAATACCGTCATTTAAAATGTCGACAGGTCAAAAGGTCGACACAAGGTTTTTTATTGTGCTTTTTTGTGTCTGTGTATGTCGACATAGGTTGACATGGATACTGTATAAGTGTACCGCGTCCTCTCGCATGGCTCGCTGTGCTTATTGTGCTCGGCACCCTATTATATTCCCCCTCCAGGTCCACTAGGATGGTAAAGTATGAAGAAGTCGGTTTCCATGACAAAATAATGAAAAACTCATGTCAACTTTTTGACCCGTCGACATTTTAAATGTCGGTATTCTGACTTTGTCTGTATTTTAAATGGCGGTATTCAGACCATGTAGGGATTTTGACCTTGTCGGTATTTTGTCATTGTCAGTATTTTGACTGCCGGGATTTTGATTGTAGGTAAATTGACCGCATCCCATGTATATATGTATATGTATATGTGTGTGTATATATATATATATATATATATATATATATATAGAGAGAGAGAGAGAGAGAGAGAGCGCTATACTAACTATACTATCCCATTAAGCCAGGAAACTCATGAATTATACAGTTTCTGTGGCTGGCTGACATCAAGTCTGCATTTCACCTGGTTTAATCAGCCACAGAACCTGTGTAACCTATGAGTGTATGAACAGGAGAAGAAATAAGAGTTGTCTTTTTTGTGGCTCACTAGAAATGTATTATTCAATACCAGCGTATATAAAACTATAAGGTGTGCCCGCAAGGTGACATTCACAGGGAATAGGTAATGACATCCACTAACTTGTTCACACCCACTGGATGCGCTGGAAAGAGGTTGAGTGGACAGTGAGCGTGGCTGTGCCCTGTAGCACCATTGTACCGTCAGTCGGACTGCTGAGAATGGAACCTGGAGGGTACATAACTTTTTGGTTATCATTTCATCTCATGACACTCCACCCAAAGCTACTCTTCTGGTTATCCTATCAACTAGGACAACAATGAAGGTGACTCAATAACATTTCTTCCATTGTTTTTCCATGTCACAGAAACATTGCATGTGTGTTACAGGTGACCATCCTAATCATCTCTCCTTCACTTCACAGTAATGTCATTGTTACTGATACATTATTTGGATCAAGCATCAAAAGGAAACTTAGGTATAAGAGTCTGGCCGGCATATCACGTATTGCATGACGACCTTGTACCTGCGCTGTACTGTATGTAGATGGAGCATTTGGTTTTGCTAATGACTTACATAGACTCCATAAGAGGGCATGCCGACATAGCATATTGTTGAATGTTAACATGTATGATCTTAAACTCCATCTATAAATGTTCTGTTGTGAGACTTCCAATATGCTCAGAATATTGCTACTGTGACAGATAATTTAGTATATACTAGCTGGAGTACCCGGCATTGCCCCAGATTTTAAGAATGTCTGTTTACAAAAATAAATGTAAATATTAAACACAGTATAAATAACATTGAAGATAGCTGAATACCCTTACTTTGGTACGGGATGAGGATGGTAAATTAAAATGATAGTTTGTTAATTTACGTTGATTTAGGATCTAGTATATAGGCATATCTTGCTTCCCTGATCAGGGCCGTCTTTTCATATTAGCTCAATGGGCACTTGCCCTAGGCTGATAGCTGAGGGTCCCCTCTTTCCAGGGGTACCAGATTTTTTAAAATTGGACCTGAAGAACCGGAGATATCTGACATTAAAGCAGTGGTCCCCCTCTGAGCCTGTTAATTGCTCTTCCCAACCAGATTACTGTACTTGGGTTCTCCCTGATTTAGAGTTTTGTGAGGGCATACTCTAAAAGCTGGGACTCTCCCCTTTCGGTGGACCCTGACAGCTTGCCTGTACTATTCCCAGAACCAGAGATATCAGCCTTCCAGCAGCTGGTCCCTGCTCCATCTATACACGCCTTGTATGCAGTTTTATATTTTTGTTGGTGGATTGCTCTGGCTCCTGAACTCTGATCCCCAAGTCTCCAGTACCTCCAGAAAGGTGAGACTAGTGTTTTACCTCATAAATGCTAAGAAATCTATTTCCAGGAACTGGAGATATCTGCAATCAAGCAAGCTGCCCTCCCACCAGAAAATGATGAATATTACGCCCACTCCACTATCCATCCCTGCCCTGTGTATGAAACCTTGCCTTACCACCCTGTAAGTCATTTACCGGGCCTCTTCATTCAGCCCAATGCCCCATCTACAGTTTAGTGTTCTCCCTCCCACCCCATCTCCCACCGTCTGTGAAGTAAAAGAGAAATTACTGTAGCAGAAATTACTGCTCCAGGTCCTACATGCTGAGCAGTAGATAGAATACCCCCTACCATCCCTGGAACATCAAAGCTGCCGCTGCTAGCACTTCCCACCCCTACCGCTGCATGGTGGGTAGGGGCCCCAGTGCATTGTTTTGCCCAGGGGCCTACACTGCTGATAAGATGGCACTGTCCCTGATGCACTATGTGTAGTGGCTGCACCCCTTTTTGGTCCCCCAAGGGACCCTGCTCTTCCCACTATACAACTCTCAGTCTGTGGCTTCCTGCTGCCTCCATTCCCCTCCTCACATCTTGTCACTGGCACTATCACATGCAGCCCTGTCATCACTAAGATATCAAGCATGTCTTGATTTAGTGTGTTCTGCTGGCCCACCCCTAGGGGTGCTAGTGGTGTGTTACCCTCACAGTGTTTGTTCCCAGAGTGTAAGTCATATGTGTAGCAAGTTTGGTGTAAATTGCTCCAGGCATTCCAGAGTTATGCTGACTGCTGAAAAACTCTGTGCTGCTACCTCACCTTTAGGGATGCTAGGGGTATCTTACCCCCACAGTGTTTGTTCCCAGCTTGCAAGTCATATGTGAACCAAGTTTGTTGTAAATTGGTCCTGGCATTCAGGAGTTATGCTGTCTCCTGATATACTCTGTGCTGCTGTCCCACCCCTAGCGGTATCTAACCCCCACAGAGTTTGGTTGCAGATTGTAAGTCAGATGTGTACCAAGTTTGGTGTAAATTGCTCCGGGCCTTCCACAGTTATGCTGTCTGCTGACATACTCTGTGCTGCTGTCCCACCCCTAGGGGCGCTAGAGGTGTCTGACCCCCACAGTGTTTGTTTCCACAGTGAAAGTCATATGTGTACCAAGTTTGTTGTAAATTGCTGCAGGCATTCTAGAGTTATGCTGTCTGCTGAAATACTCACTGCTGCTGCCTCACCCCTAGGGGTGCTAGGGGTGTCTTCCTCCCACAGTGTTTGTTTGCAGATTGTAAGGCATGTGTGTACCAAGTTTTGAGTACATTGCTCCAGCAATTCTGGAGTTATGCTGTCTCCTGATATACTCTGTGCTGCTGTCTAACCCCCTAGGGGTGCTAGGGATTGATCATTGTTTTAGTGGCCTCCGCCGTGTTTTAATACGCTTGTATGTAATATTTCACGATCGTCGCTTGTAAACTGTGGATTTGTATTGAAAGACAGAAGGACGGATTTTCACTATATAGTAGATACACTTAGGGGGAGATTCAAATGTTTGAAAAGTCGGTTGGGTGTGTGTTTTTTCCTGTCTATTAGATAGGAAAAAACAGACTCCCAACTGACTTTTCAAACATTTGAATCTCCCCCTTAGAGTTTACTTTGATATGTGACCAGTGTCGGACTGGGGCATGTAGGGCCCACCAGGGGAATGCAGTGGTAGGGGCCCATGTTTAGGGGTGTTGCCAGTCTGCTGAGGGGCTGTGGCCTGCCACCTAATTGGTTTAACTAAACATTAGAGAGTGCAACGTATGGGCCCCTTCATAAATATATACAGTAAATACAGCTGCTGCATGCATGGCAATGTACCAGAATAATAACAGATTAATAACAGCAATGCACTGTAGAAAATACACCATAGTACAATATATGGTAACATATGTATACTGTAGAGATATGCGGCGGGCACTTTTCGTGTTTTGTGTTTTGCTTCTAATTCCATTTTCGTGTTTTGGTTTTGGCTTAGTTTTGCCAAAACCACCCTTTCGTGTTTTGGTTTGGGTTTTGGTTCTGAATGATTTTTGAAAAAAAACATAAAAACAGCTAAGATCACAGAATTTGGGGGTCATTTTGCTCCTACAGTATTATTAACCTCAATAACAATCATTTCCACTCATTTCCAGTCTATTCTGAACACCTCACAATATTGTTTTTAGGCCTAAAAGTTGCACCGATGTGGCTGTATGACTAAGCTAAGTGACACAAGTGTGCGACACAAACACCTGGCCCATCTAGGAATGGCACTGCAGTTGCAGACAAGATGACACTATTCAAAAACTAGTCCCCAAACAACACATAATGCAAAGAAGATAAAGAGGTGCAATTAGGTAGCTGGATGGCCAAGCTAAGCGACTGTGTGGCACAAACACCTGGCCCACCTTTTGAGTGGAACTGCAGTTACAGACAGGATGGCAGATTTAAAAAATAGGCCCCAAACAGCACATGATGCAAAGAAGAAAAAGCGGTGCAATGAGGTAGCTGTATGACTAAGCTAAGCGACACAAGTGTGCGGCACAAACACTTGGCCCATCTAGGAGTGGCACAGCAGTGGTAGACAGGATGGCAGATTTAAAAAATAGGCCTTAAACATCACATGATGCAAAGAAGAAAAAGAGGTGCAATGAGGTAGCTGGATGGTTAAGCTAAGCAACACAAGTGTGCGGCACTAACACCTGGCCCATCTAGGAGTGGCACTGCAATTACAGACAGGATGGCACTTAAAAAACTAGTCCCCAAACAGCACATGATGCAAGAAGAAAAAGAAGTGCAAGATGGAATTGTCCTTGGGCCCTCCCACCCACCCTTAATGTTGTATAAAGAGGACATGCACACTTTAACAAACCAATCATTTCAGCGACAGGGTCTGCCACACAATTGTGGCTGAAATGACTGGTTTGTTTGAGCCCCACCAAAAAAGAAGCAATCAATCTCTCCTTGCACAAACTGGCTCTACAGAGGCAAGATGTCCACCTCATCATCATCCTCCGAATCCTCACCCCTTTCACCGTGTACATCCTCCTCACAGAGTATTAATTTGTCCCTACTGGAATCCACCATCACAGGCCCCTGTGTTCTTTCTGGAGGCAATTGCTGGTAAAGGTCTTCCCGGAGGAATTTATAATTCATTTTGATGAACATCATCTTTTCCATATTTAGTGGTAGTAACCTCCTACGCCGATCGCTTACAAGGTTAACGGTTGCACTAAACACTTTTGGAGTACACACTGGAGGGGGGGGGGGGGGCAACTTAGGTAAAATAAAGCCAGTTTGTGCAAGGGCCTCCAAATTGCTTCTTTTTCCTGCCAGTATACGTACGGACTGTCTAACATGCCTACTTGGATGCTGTCACTCATATAATCCTCCACCATTCTTTCAATGGTCACAGAATCATATGAAGTGACAGTAGACATGTCAGTAATCGGCAGGGCCTTTTGTCCTGACCAGATGTCAGCTTTTGCTCCATACTGCCCTGCATCACCGCCAGCGGGTGGGCTAGGAAATGTTATCTTTTTCCTTACAGCCCCAGTGGCGGGAGAAATTGAAGGAGGAGCTGTTGATGAGTCACTTTCCGCTTGAGTTGACAATTTACTAACCAGCAGGTCTTTGCACCTCTGCACACTTGTGTCTGCTGGAAAGAGAGATACAACATAGGCTTTAAACCTAGGATCGAGCATGGTGGCCAAAATGCAGTGCTCTGATTTCAACAGATTGACCACCCTTGAATCCTGGCAAAGTGAATGAAGGGCTCCATCCACAAGTCCCACATACTTTGCAGAATCGCTCCATCTTTGCTCCTCCTTCAATTTATCCAGCTGCTTCTGCAAAAGCCTGATGAGGGAAATGACCTGACCCAAGCTGGCAGTGTCTGAACTGACTTCACGTGTGGCAAGTTCGAAGGGTTGGAGAACCTTGCACAAGATGGAAATCATTCTCCACTGCACTTGAGTCAAGTGCGTTACCCCTCCTTTGCCTATATTATAGGTGGATGTATAGGCTTGAATGGCCTTTTGCTGCTCCTCCATCCTTTGAAGCATATAGAGTGTTGAATTCCACCTCGTTACCACCTCTTGCTTCAGTTGATGGCGGGGCAGGTTCAGGAGTGTTTGCTGGCACTCCAGTCTTCGGCACGCAGTGGCAGAATGCCGAAAGTGGCTTGCAATTTTTCGGGCCACCGACAGCATCTCCTGCACACCCCTCTCATTTTTAAAAAAATACCTCACCACTAAATTAATTGTATGTGCAAAACATGGGACATGCTGGAATTTGCCCAGATGTAATGCATGCACTATATTGGTGGCGTTGTCCGATATCACAAATCCCCAGTAGAGACCAATTGGGGTAAGTCATTCTGCGATGATGTTCCTCAGTTTCCGTAAGAGGTTGTCAGTGGTGTGCCTCTTATGGAAAGCGGTGATACATAGCATAGCCTGCCTAGGAACGAGTTGGCATTTGAAAAGAAGCTGCTACTTGTGCCACAGCGGGAGGCCATACATCTACCCAGTGGGCTCTTACAGTCATATAGTCCTTAGTCTGCCCTGTTCCACTTGTCCACATGGTAAAGTGGACAGTGGGTACAACTGCATTTTGTAGGACAATGAAGACACTTTTTCTGACGTCTGTGTACATTCTCGGTATCACCTGCCTAGAGAAGTGAAACCTAGATGGGATTTGATACCGGGGACACACTATCTCCATCAAATCTCTAATTGCCACTTAACTAATGGCGGATACCGGACGCACCTCTAACACCAACATAGCTGTCAAGGTCTCAGTTATCCGCTTTGCAAAAGGATGACTGCTGTCATATTTCATCTTCCTCACAAAGGACTGTTGGATAGTCAATTGCTTTGTTGAAGTAGTACAAGTGGTCTTCCGACTTGCCCTCTGGGATGACGATCGACTCCCAGAAGCAACAACAGCAGCGGCAGCAACAGCAGGCGTACCACTCAAGGATCCATCGGAGGAATCCTTGTTAGGAGAGGACTACTCAGTCTTTGCCAGTGACATGGCCTGTAGGACTACTGATGTTCCTGACTGAGGAGGAAGTTGACGTTGAGGGAGTTGGTGGTGTGGCTTGCAGAAGCTTGGGTACAAGAGGAAGAATGGATATAGGTGTCAGTGGACTGCTTACGCTTTTACCAAAGTTTCACAACTTAACACTGACTTCTGATGAATGCACTGCAGGTGACGTATAAGGAAGGATGTACCTAGGTGGTTAACAATCTTATCCCTACTTATTACAGATTGACAGAGGCAACACCCAATATGCGTCACAGGAGAGCATACCCCTACACCTCACAGGGCAAACCCTGTAAAAATAATTACTTGGAGTAAATAATATACAGCACAGGACAGCACCACTGAACTTATATGGCAGCACCACTGGAATTAATTTATACGGATTTTTATGGAATTATATGGCAGGATTACTGGAATTATACGGCATGATCACTGGATTTTTATGGCAGGATTACTGGAATTATACACCAGTACCACTGGAATTATATGGCAGGATTACTGTAATTATACGGCAGGATTACTGGAATTATACGTCAGGATCACTAGAATTATATGGCAGGATTACTGTAATTGTACAGCAGTATTACTGGAATTATACAGCAGGATCACTGGAATTATACGGGAAGGATTACTGGAATTATACGGCAGGATTACTGGAATTATACGCCAGTACCACTGTAATTATATGGCAGGATTTCTGTAATTATACGGCAGGATCACTGGAATTATACGGCAGGATCACTGGAGTTATACGCCAGTACCACTGTATAATTAGACGGCAGGATTACTGGAATTATACGGCAGGATCACTGGAATTATACGGCAGGATTACTGGAATTATACGGCAGGATCACTGTAAGTATATGGCAGGATTACTGGAATTATACAGCAGGATTACTGGAATTATACGGCAGGATTACTGGAATTATACGATATTACCACTGGAATTATACGGCAGGATTACTGGAATTATATGGTAGGATCACTGGAATTATACGGCAGGATTACTGGAATTATACGGCAGGATCACTGGAATTATACGGCAGGATCACTGGAATTAAACGGCAGGATTACTGGAATTACACAGCAGGATTACTGGAATTATATGGCAGGACCACTGGACATATACGGCAGTACCACTGGACATATGCGGCAGCACAGGAACACCACCACTGGACTGATGCAGGACAACACAGCATCACTGCAATGGACTGGATATATACAGCAGCACTGGACATATGGCAGCAGAGGACACCGCTGTGACTGATCACTGGACTGACTGATGCACAGGACACTACCACTGGTCTGATGCAGGACAACACAGCAACACTGTAAGGTACTTATTATACAGCAGCACTGGACATATGGCAGCAGAGGACACCACCACTGTGACTGGACTGATGCAGCACCATATACCACCACTGAAATGATGCAGCACAACACAGCACCCTATACAGCAGCACTGGACATGTGGCAGTAGAGGACACCACTGTGACTGATCACTGGACTGACTGATGCACAGGACACTACCACGGGTCTGATGCAGGACAACACAGCAACACTGTAAAAGACTTATTATACAGCAGCACTGGACATATGGCAGCAGAGGACGCCACCACTGTGACTGGACTGATGCAGCACAACACACCACCACTGAACTGATGCAGCACAACACAGCACCACTGGACAGCACTGGACATATGGCAGCAGAGGACACAACCACTGTGACTGGACAGATGCAGCACAAGACACGGACACTGAGGACACTGAGAGAACGTCCTCTCTGTACACTCTCCAATGCAGGAGTGAAAATGGCGGCGACGCGCGGGTCCTTATATGGAATCCAAACCCTGTGAGAATCCGACAGCGGGATGATGACGTTTTGTCTCGTTCAGGTTTCCGTGTCAGGCGGGAAAACCCGAGCCTCACTCGGATCTGGGTTCGGAGCGTGAGGTCCGGTAGGGTTTGGTTCTCTGAGAACCGAACCTGCTCATTTCTAGTTGCCAACATAGATATTTTTACAAAAGATTTTTTTTTTTAGTTTTCCTTTTTTTTTTTTAAACACATATAATCAAACACTACAATCCTGCAATGTTTAGTTGAGTGAGGAACACAGATGTTTGGTAGGTATTTTGCGAATTCACCACTTACAGTAGCATACACTCGCAATTGCATTCACAACTGAGAAAACGGACCATACTGTTAATGTGCATTAATAGCAATAAAGCTCATTTGTATTTATGAGCATCACAGCTGGCTACCAATCAACAGCAGGCAGACAGTCTAAATATTGGTATTTATGATTAATTCGCCATTGGCACCATGCGAGCTGCCGCATTTAGCATAAGGGAGCTGCGCCTTCTGACATCAGTGATGGACCACCGCGTAGGCCTTATGTATCTAACGCCAGAAAGCTGCGGGCGAGGCTCCGAACCAGGTCGACCATCGTCTAGCTGGAGAGGTGGTGGTTTTACCTGCGCTGCAGGCAGCCGCGTTTGCTGGCGGAGATGAGCCAGCAAATTCAAAACCATAAGTAATGTATACTGTAGCATTTATGTGCGCATGAGTGTGTTTGCAGTTACCATTCCCCAGTCAAGCCCCTTCCCCCATCCAACTGTGGAGATGTGCCCCGTGTCCCAGGGCACATCGGACCGGCAGGGTGCAGGGGATCTGCATCCCCTGCAGTTCCTGGCTGTGGGCAGCGCTGGGACAGTTTGTCTGTCCACAGCGCCTGTCAGTGTGTGGCGGCGGCGGGTGTCTGGTGCAGGGATCGGATGTTTCCCTGCACCGGGCTGTCGTCGTCGGCGGGTAGCGGCGCGGCGGCACTTTAAACTTGGCGCCGTTCTGGCCGCCAATCAGAAGCGCCGCCCGAGGCTTTTTAAATCCGGCGCCGTCCGCGAGCCAATCGCGGCTTGCGGGGCGCCGGCCAAACAGAAGCGGGCCCGGCGAGCCAATCGGCACTCACCGCGTCACAGGCCCCGCCCCCGGCGTCTGACGTCAGACGCCGGGCGGGAGCCTAAGAGGTCGGGCACGCAGAGGAGCGCGAAAGAAGACGCCGGGCGGGAGCCGAAGACGGAGGGCGCGCGGAAGAGCGCTGAAGAGCTCGGGTGGCCGCGGAAGAGGCCAGAAGACTCCAGGCTCGGGGAAGGAGATGTCCAGCGGCGGCTGGACGCGGCGAAGCGACGGCGGCGCCGCTGGCCAGGACGGGCCAGCGGCAGAAGAGGCCATCCCGGATTGAGAAGCGCTGCAGTGGTGGGAAGCAATGGAGCTTTGCAGTTCCCCACTGCAGCCTTCTCCACCAAGGTAGGCCCTTGTAAGGTGCCCCCCCTCCCATTCCTCCCTAGACCACTGCGTGTTCGGGCATTAGGCCCGTGGGCATGGACGGGTAATAGGCCCGAGCGCAGATAGGAGTTTGGGGGTCATTATTTGGTTCGGTGGTTTGGGCATTAGGCCCAAGCCACCCTCTCCCAGCGCAGTAGGCGGGCACTAGGCCCGGGGGCACATCAGGCAATAGGCCTGTGGGGCATTAGAGGGCATTAGGCCCTAGTGTATTTTGGCCAATTAGGGTAACATAAGGTGACCCTGGGCACCAGGCCCAGGTCACCCAATGAGGGACGAGTTAGGCGGGCACTAGGCCCGTGGGTAAGGTCGGGCCTCGGGTCCGTGTGCAAATAGGGGGCGCTAGGCCCAATAAATAAGCGGTTCCCGCAAAGTGAATAGAGGTGGCACTGGGCACTAGGCACAATTCACCCTGAGGTGTTAGGTAGGCAGGTCCGCTTGACCTGAGCCCCTGAGAAGAGAGTACGGGAGGTGGGTGAGCTGTGCGGCCCCCACTACCGGGTGTTCTGAGTCGGGTAACTAAAGGGACAGCACCGTGGTAGTTGCTTGCACTGTGTATCGTGATGTATGCTGTTACCGTGCGGGGTAAAGTGTGAACTTGTTAAGTGTGTTTAGTTTTGTTGCACCACACCCACAGAGCTAGTTTGAGGGCTCTGCCGTTGTAGTTAGTATAGGGGTGTGACACTAGGCTAGAGTTAGGCCCTGCACGGCTGTTTGCTTGTTTGTTTGCCTCCTTACAGGGACCTGTAAGAGAAGAAGACGTTCGCAGTGCGGAACTGACGGTGAATAGCATCTGTGTGCGCTTGTCCCTTGTCTGTCCCCGAGCGCCGGAATAGGGATTGCTCACGGACGTGAGAATCCCCTTCATCACACTACGCGCGAGAGTGCGAGTGTGTGAAATCTGGGTGGCTGAGGCTTTGTGCCAGTGATGACCTTTCACCCAACCGGTGAAGGTCGCCGTCACCCCTGGGGTATCCCCTTTACCGGTGGAAGAAGGGTTGATACCCCCCTTAAGGTAACCTATTTTCTCCTCAGCTCGGTCGTCGGTCAGCTCCGAGAGGGAATCGCCGTGTCCGGATCCGACTGAAGATTGCCAGGTCCGTTGAAGGTTCCGGTACCTGAAGGTGAGAGAGAGCGGCGCCTGGTGAGTACCGAAACTACACCTGCACGGCAGCAGGCACCACCACACGCACCGCCGCACCTCTTACACAACCACCATCCCCAAGTCAAAGAGGAATGGCCCAAACTATTAGGCATGCTGGTATTAAGGCATGCTAAAACCATAGTTGCCTACCCTCCCTCATTCTGCAGGAGACTCCCTGAAATAGCAGCAATCTCCCTCATTCCCTGAAAAGTCCAGCAATCTCCCTGAATGCACCTTACCCCCATTATGCAGCTATTCAGTGCCGTTTCTTGCGGCGGGCGAGCCGTGCAACCGCACGGGGCGCCCGCCGCGGCACTTCTTCATACTTTGAAACCCCCTTCTCCCTCCTCCCGAGTGCCCAGCTCGGGGGGGCGGGGTTTCGCAGAATGACGCGTTTGCGTCGTGACGTCACGACGCAAACGCGTCATTCCGCGAAACCCCGCCCCCCCGAGCTGGGCACTCGGGAGGAGGGAGAAGGGGGAGCCGCGCAGACAAGGAGGGAGAGGCGGCTGAAGAGCGGCGAGAACCGCTTCAAATGTAAGTCAGCCCCTCTCCCTCTCTCTCCCTTTCTCCCTCCCCACCACCTGCAGTAATATGTAAAATGGGGACCTGTCTGCCTTAATGTGTAAAATGGGGACCTGTCTGCCTTAATGTGTAAAATGGGGACCTGTCTGCCTTAATGTGTAAAATGGGGACCTGTCTGCCTTAATGTGTAAAATGGGGACACCTGTCTGCCGCAGTGTGTAAAATGGGGACACTTGCCTGCGTACTATGTAAAATGGGGGCACGTATCTGCCGCAATGTGTAAAATGGGGACACCTGTCTGCCGCAATGTGTAAATGGGGACACCTGTCTGCCGCAATGTGTAAAATGGGGACACCTGTCTGCCGCAATGTGTAAAATGGGGACACCTGTCTGCCGCAATGTGTAAATTGGGGACACCTGTCTGCCGCAATGTGTAAAATGGGGGCACGTGTCTGCCGCAATGTGTAAAATGGGGACACCTGTCTGCCGCAATGTGTAAAATGGGGACACTTGCCTGTCGTACTGTGTAAAATGAGGACACTTTTTCCTGCCGCAATGTGTAAAATGGGGGCACGTGTCTGCCGCAATGTGTAAAATGGGGACACCTGTCTGCCGCAATGTGTAAAATGGGGACACCTGTCTGCCGCAATGTGTAAAATGGGGACACTTGCCTGTCATACTGTGTAAAATGGGGACACTTTTTCCTGCCGCAATGTGTAAAATGGGGGCACGTGCCTGTCGTACTGTGTAAAATGAGGACACTTGCCTGCCGTGCTGTGTAAAATGGGGTAGCGTGCCTGCTGTAATGTGTAAAATGAGGACTTTTTTTTTTTTATATCCTGTGGTGGCCGTGTTGATGAGATCAGATGAGGCCACGCCCAGCTTAACAAAGCCACGCCCATTTTTATGAGGTCACGCCCCTTACCGGGAGCGCGCGCGCCTTCGGCGCGCGCATGCTTTTCCTCTTTATATCTATGGGGGGGGGGGGGGCGCATTTTTAAATCTCGCACTGGGAGCCAAATTGGCTAGAAACGGCCCTGCAGCTATTACATTCTTGGGGGGAAAAGAAATAAGAGCTACATACATTCAAATGGGATCATAAGTGCCATTTCCCTGCATTGGTTATAAGGCACAATGGGGCAGATGTATTAACCTGGAGAAGGCATAAGGAAGTAATAAACCAGTGATATGTGCAAGGTGATAAAGACACCACCCAATCAGCTCCAATATGTAAATTAACAGTTAGGATCTGATTGGCTGGTGCCTTTATCACCTTGCACATATCACTGGTTTATCACTTCCTTATGCCTTCTCCAGGTTAATACATCTGCCCCAATGATCCCTATGGCCACTTACAGTATATGGAACCTCTTGTAAAACACAATACACAAACAAATCCTGCAAAATGTCTGTATCTCTTCTTCAACACATAGATCTTACTAACTTTTGGGCTCATTTACATTTGGATGTAAGTAATTTTTATGACACGCCTCTCAGATATAGCAGTACACGCCCGTGCTGATAGGTGTTACTTTCACAATCTCCCTGAAAATCTTTTTCAAAAGTAGGTAAGTATGGCTAAAACTGTTGCAGGGCATGCTGGTATGTCTAGTTCCGCAGCAGCTGTAGGGCCAAAGGTTCCCCATCCCTGGTCTAGCTCCTGGGTCAGCAACCTTTGGCACCCCAGCTGTTGTTGAACTACACATACCAGCATGCCCTGCAACAGGTTTGGCATGGCCAAAATGTACAACTGTTTCAGGGCATGCTGGGATGTGTAGTTCCACAGCAGCTGGAGAGCCAAAGGTTCACCATGCCTGACCTAGACAGTGAGCTGTTGAAGTGTGCTTTGTACATTTCTTCTACATTGCAGTGCATAAAGGCCCTCATTCCGAGTTGATCACTCGCTAGCTGCTTTTAGCAGCATTGCACACGCTAGGCCGCCGCCCTCTGGGAGTGTATCTTAGCTTAGCAGAACTGAGAACGAAAGATTAGCGGAACTGCTACTAAATAATTTGCTGCAGTTTCTGAGTAGCTCCAGACCTACTCCTAGACTGCGATCACCTCAGTCCGTTTAGTTCCTGGTTTGACATCACAAACAGGCCCTGCGTTCGGCCAGCCACTCCCCCATTTCTCCAGCCACTCCTCCGTTTTTACCTGGCACGCCTGTGTTTTTTTAGCACACTCCCTGAAAATGGCCAGTTTCCGCCCAGAAACACCCACTTCCTGTCAATCACACTACGATCACTCGAGCGAGGAAAAAAACGTCGCTCGAGCTTGTGTAAATCTACGCTTTCTGTGAAAGTACTTAGCGCATGCGCGCAGCGTACCATGCGCATGCGCATTTTTGCCTTTTTTTACGTAATCCCTGCACTGCAAAAATTGTCAGCGAGCGAACAACTCAGAATGACCACCAATGACCCTCATTCCGAGTTGAACGCTCGCTAGCTGCTTTTAGCCGAGGAAGAAGAGGAGGCTGATTGTGTGGCTATGGACGATAGTAAGTTTTTTGTGTGTTTTTCCTTTTTATTTTTTTGGAACATATACTACAACATGTGTCTTCAACCTGCGGCTCTCCAGCTGCTGTGGAACTACACATCCAAGCATGCCCTGCCACAGTTTAGCTATTAAGGCCTGCAACAGGTTTGGCATGGCAGCAGCTGGGGAGCCAAAGGTTCACCATGCCTGACCTAGACAGTGAGCTGTTGAAGTGAGCTTTGTACATTTCTTCTATATTGCAGTGCATAAAGGCCCTCATTCCGAGTTGATCGCAGCAGTTCATCGCATCGCAAAACGGCGAAAATCCGCCAACTGCGAATGCGTAACAGCTGTACTGCGCGTGCGCAAAGGGAGCGATATGACGCTTGAGCAAAATTACTAACTGAAAATCTGCTCGTACTACACCACCGAAAACAGGGAGTGACGGAGGCGTGACAGAGGCACGGCTTCGCTATCTAACGAAATGGGTGTGAAAGTGGGCGGCTAGTGTGAGAGTATGCAACCAGCAGTAGGCGTGTTTTGAGCAGAAATGCGTATACGATGATAAATGTACACAACAAATGTTCGCTATCCTGTCGCAGCCGAGGAGTAAGTCTGCAGTTACTCTGCACTTGCGAAGTACTGTTACAATTGTTACTGCCCTAATTAGCAATTATTATGCCAATGAATTCACCTGTTGTCCAATTACTTAGCAAACACTGCTCAGCCAAAATACTACAAACCGCAATTGTCTGGACACATAACATTTTTATTGTTAGCACCTACACATTTGACATGCTCCCAAATAATCTTGTTTTTATTTTTATTTGCAAAATAAACATTGATGTTAAATGCATGTTGTTATTATTTATTTAATAGTAGCAAATGCAATCAAGTGTGAATAAACCAACTTATAAACTACATCAGCTCAATCTTATCAACATAGATATATTCCTTTGTACATACCAAATAACATGAACCACATAATGCAGGCTACACTTAATGTTACTTAATAAAATTAATTTTCAATTTGTTGGGAATATGTGTCCATAACTAATATTATGTAATGTTGCTCCTAGTAACCCCAGGTCCTATTTTTTTATTTTTAATTATATGCCCAGTTAAGTGTTGTGCAAGGCATACATGTTTAAATTTATAATATGCAATGTTTGTCTAAATATTCTGATTGTTCCCTTGTTCCACAAATGTCTATATGCCATGCATCTGTTTACATTACAAATGACACAACATATGATCCTAAATGTCGAAAACTTTGTGACTTTGTGCAGCTGATTGTTATTGACAAATGTGGTGAGTACACAGATTGTAACAATTACTTTTCTATAAGTGTGTGTGTGTGAGTGTGATTGTGAGTGTGTGTTTGTGTGTGTATGTGAGTGTGTGTGAGTGTGATTGTGAGTATGTGTTTGTGTATGTGCATGTGAGTGTGTGTGATTGTGAGTGAGTGATTTTGAGTGAGTGTTTGTGTGTGTGTATGAGTGTAATTGTGAGTGTATGTATTGTTTTTCTTGTTCTTCCGCGGCTGCAAATTTCCGCTATTGTGAACTGTACCCACTGTCCTTCACAGCAATGCACACATCAATAAAGTTTATTAGATGACACCATAAATTTACAACCAATCACATGCCACCACACACTATAAATATAAGCCCATATATGGAAAACGCCATTGGCACCATGCGCGCAGCTGCATTTACCCACCGTGAGCTGCGCGTGTTGGTCGTGGTAATGGACCGCCGCGTAGGCCACGCAGGGCCCTTTGATCCCCAATAGGATAAAGCGCGAGGCCTACGCGGAGGTCCGCCGCATACTCCGCACCCGGACCACACGCACAATTATTCAACTTGAAAGGCGCTGGAGCGACCTCCGCCGTCGCACACCGGACCTGTTGGCGGAACTCCGCCAACAAATCTGCAATAGACGTAGGTGCAGTAAGTTTCATATTACATTAAATAACACTGAGATTATTAGCAGAAACTTTTAATGCAAAACTTGCATATTTTCACTAAGTTATATAGTGTGAAAATTAGCACACTGACAATGTACTATTGTAGAACAAACATGACAGTGTGTGTGGTTATGGCAAGCAGTACTGACTGTGTAGCAAAGTGCTTCTGAAAAAGTGAAAGTTGTTGTACTGAGTTGCTACACAGGCTGTCAACTGAACCCAATAACTTGCTCTGTGGGGTAAATTTACTAAGGTGGGAGCTTTTTAGAACTGGTGATGTTGACTATAGCAACCAATCAGATTCAATCTATTATCTTCTAGAAGCAGCTTAATAAATGTTACGTAGAATCAGATTGGTTGCTATGGGCAACATCACCAGTTTCAAAAATAAAAAAAACTTAGTAATTTTACCCTTGTGTCTTTAACATGGGACAGAACAGTGTAATAGAAAAATGCTGTTGTTATAATTTTTAAAGCCACAACCTAAATATTACATATGTCATACTAGGGCAAGCACAACGGCAAGCTGCTGCTGGAAGCCCGGACCAATCCCCTTCTCAGCCCCCCTCCCCTTCTGTGGCCCAATCCCCCTCTCCTTCCCAATCCCCTTCTCAGCCCCCCTCCCCTTCTGTGGCCCAATCCCCCTCTCCTTCCCAATTCCCTTCTCAGCCCCCCTCCCCTTTTGTGGCCCAATCCCCCTCTCCTTCCCAATCCCCTTCTCAGCCCCCCTCCCCTTTTGTGGCCCAATCCCCCTCTCCTTCCCAATCCCCTTCTCAGCCCCCCTCCCCTTCTGTGGCCCAATCCCCCTTTCCTTCCCAATCCCCTTCTCAGACCCCCTCCCCTTCTGTGGCACAATCCCCCTCTCCTTCCCAATCACCTTCTCTGCCCCCCTCCCCCTCTCTTTACCAATACCCCTCTCTGTCCCCCTCCCCCTCTGTAGGCCAAACCACCACTCCGCCCACCTCCCCCTCTCTTTCCCATTCCCCCTCTCTGGCCCCCTCCTCCTCTGTGGCCCAAACACCCTCTCCGCCCCCCACCCCCTCTCAATCAGACCCACCCTCTGTAAACAGCTCCCCATTCCATCCTCCTTCCCCAATCCTTCCTCCTTCCCCAATCCATCCTCCTTCCCCCATCCAGCCTCCTTCCCCACCCAGTGAATGCGGATCTTCAGGGTACTGCACATGTGGCAGATGAGAGTAAGTTTTTACACATTTAAAATGTATTTGTTACCTACTTAAACTTCAAATTCCAATACATGCAGTGTTGTACTGTGGCCAATCTTGGCCCAAGGAAAAATGTTTGTGTTCTTCATCATGGTATGGATGTTGCATTTACATTTATGTGAGTATCATTAGATGTACAGTGTCTATGTCTGCAATGTTTAGGGTGTCCACTCTAGGTCAACACTCATTAGGTCGACAGGGTTGCCAGGACAACAGGGTTTATATGTGCTAGGTTGTCAGTGAAACCGTTAGACCTGAGTGGAGTTTAGTATGTTGTTGGTCTTTTACACTTGTGCCTGGGTATTCCTAATATTTGCACATTCAACTCTCATGCTTCACTTTGTTAGCCAGGCTTAGGACACAATGATTTGTGTTGTGAAAGTTACACTCAAAAAATGATTATTTAAAAAAAAAAACATAACCTGTTTCACCTTATGTAGTAAGGCAGGCTTTCAGGGAGTGTGGGCATGCTAGGATATGTTGTCCTTCTGAAGATGTTGATATGCAGTGTGATGATGCAGGGCAAACACAAAAAAAGACAAGTCTGCTTCACTCCAGATGTGAATGAATCCCAGCATGGGGTTACATTTACTAAGATGGGAGTTTTATTCAAGATGGGATGTTGCCCATAGCAACCAATCAGATTCAATTTCTCATTTATTTAGCACCTTCTAGAAGATATGTGGAATCTGATTGGTTGCTATGGGCAACGTCCCATCTTAAATAGAACTCCCATCTTAGTAAATGTACATCATGGTGTGGTACACTTTTTAAATTTTTAATTTAACAATAACAAACATTGCTGAGCATGCTTGTGTGTTGGTATGCTACTGTTTTAACATTCAAACATCCATGATGTAGTCCCTTTGCCATTAAAGTGTGCTTTGTGGCTTGCTTGTGTAATAGGTAATGTGAGTAAGTTTTTTATTTTTATTTTTGCTCTTCTTTTCAGATGGTGCAGTTGGAGATCCCACAAGCCTGCCTGGCATCCTTGCCAGCCTAAAGGCAAATTTGCAGGCCATGCTGGCCGATGTTGACCGGCTGCAATCATTTTTTTAATTTAAAACTATTTTTAATTTGTTACAAAAAAAAAAAATTATGTAAAAAAAAAATTAATTTGTTTACAGTTTAGCGGTTGTTTTTTTTTTTAATGCAATAAAGGAACAGCATATTGCCTAGAGAAATTGGTTACCTTACAAAAATCACACATCAAACTTACGATTATTATTCTTATTATTTACAAACAAACAAAAAAAATTATGTCAGTTAGGAGCTTATTGTTTAGAAAAACATGTAAACACATATATTCACACACTACACCTCCACACAAAAATATGCTATTTAACATTAGCCCAGGCACAGTTAACACATCTATTTCACTCATTTATAAACAAACATGGTATTGGCCAATTATGCCTACAAAGTGTTCTGTAGGTATACTTTGAAGACTTAATTGGTCATGACCACAATCATTCATTACACTAATTGGATTCGTAATTGAGGAAGACTTGTTGAGTTTGAATTGAAAAGTGTAATTTAACTTGAAAAAACCCCCATTGCTGTGCGTTTTTCAGCAAAAGCGTGTGCAATGTTAAGAAGAATGTGTAAATCTACGAGAAGTTTGTATTTTTACGATGCGGTTTGGGGTAATGCGATGGATTCGCATTAGTGCGATGGCATTTGCCATATGCCTACTTTGTGTAATACTGTGTTGGACGTAGCAAAAATACGTTGGAGGCGGATATTCGCTATTGTGCAACATGTTCGCACTACCTTTTCGAGTTGATCGCTTGCTAGCTGCTTTTAGCAGCATTGCACATGCTAGGCCGCCGCCCTCTGGGAGTGTATCTTAGCTTAGCAGAATTGCGAACAAAGATTAGCAGAACTGCTACTAAATAATTTGCTGCAGTATCTGAGTAGCTCCAGACCTACTCCTAGACTGCGATCACCTCAGTCCGTTTAGTTCCTGGTTTGACGTCACAAACACGCCCTGCGTTCGGCCAGCCACTCCCCCGTTTCTCCAGCCACTCCTGCGTTTTTACCTGGCATGCCTGCGTTTTTTAGAACACTCCCTGAAAACGGCCAGTTTCCTCCCGGAAACACCCACTTCCTGTGAATCACACTACGATCACTCGAGCGAGGAAAAAACGTCGCTCGAACTTGTGTAAATCTACGTTTTGTGTGAAAGTTCTTAGCGCATGCGTGCTGCGTACCATGTGCATGCGCATTTTTGCAGTTTTTTTACTTAATCCCTGCACTGCGAAAATCATCAGCGAGCGAACAACTCGGAATAACCACCAATGGCCCTCATTCTGAGTTAATCGCTCGCTAGCTGCTTTTAGCCAAGGAAGAATAGGAGGCTGATTGTGTGGCTATGGACGATAGTAAGTTTTTTGTGTGTTTTTCATTTTTATTTTTTTGGAACATATACTACAACATGTGTCTTCAACCTGCGACTCTCCAGCTGCTGTGGAACTACACATCCAAGCATGCCCTGCCACAGTTTAGCTATTAAGGCATGCTAAAACTGTTGCAGGGCATGCTGGTATGTCTAGTTCTGCAGCAGCTGGAGAGTCGCAGGCATAGGTGTTCGCAGGGGGGGTTCCTGATGCGCACAGGCACCCCCTAATGTCTGGCACCCTAATCTCACATGCCTGATGCAGCGATTGCCGAGCAGGCTGATTACTGTCCCCTCTGCGCTGCACCCTGTCAGGATTGCATTACTGACCGGACGCCTGGGTTAATCAAGGGTGCCACTGCCACCGGCTTTCAAACTCCATGTACAAAAACATGCTCGCACGCCCTCCTGCCACATGCCCACCTCTCTCCTTCTATGCTATGCCAACGCCAGCCACTGATGAGGATCAGCATGCAGCCAGCTTTCCACTTAGGAAGACAAATTCAATACTGGCAGGCGGTCGGCAGCAGCATTGACACGTCACTCGTTTTTACCAGCAGCAGCAGTACTAGTCTGTGACTGTCATTGTCAGTGAGTGACTGACTTGTAAGTAAGCTGCTGCAGCTTGCAGGGGAAAGAGAGGGGGAGCCAGACCAGGCTGAGGAGGAGCAGAGTAATTGCAGTGAGTGCCATCAGGGGTGTTTGTTTGGTGCACACCACAACATCTGACAATGTATCTGCTTTATTAGGATTGGTACAAGGGTGGATATTTTATATGCGTTGACCATCAATAGATGGTACTAGACACGCCAATAAGGCGGTGCTAGACATACCCCTCCGATGGTGCACCCCCTAATAAAATGTGCTGTGCACGCCTATGGTCGCAGGTTAAAGACACATGTTGTAGTATATGTTCCAAAAAAATAAAAACCTAGCTGCTTTTAGCAGCATTGCACACGCTAGGCCGCCGCCCTCTGGGAGTGTATCTTAGCTTAGCAGAATTGCGAACGAAAGATTAGCAGAACTGCTACTAAATAATTTGCTGCAGTTTCTGAGTAGCTCCAGACCTACTCCTAGACTGCGATCACCTCAGTCCGTTTAGTTCCTGGTTTGACGTCACAAACACGCCCTGCGTTCGGCCAGCCACTCCCCCGTTTCTCCAGCCACTCCTACGTTTTTACCTGGCACACCTGAGTTTTTTTAGCACACTCCCTGAAAACGTCCAGTTTCCGCCCAGAAACACACACTTCCTGTCAATCACACTGCGATCACTAGAGCGAGGAAAAAAATGTCGCTCAAGCTTGTGTAAATCTACACTTTCTGTGAAAGTACTTAGCGCATGCGCGCAGCGTACCATGCGCATGCGCATTTTTGCCTTTTTTTTATTTAATCCCTGCAGTGCAAAAATTGTCAGCGAGCGAACAACTCAGAATGACCACCAATGGCCCTCATTCTGAGTTAATCGCTCGCTAGCTGCTTTTAACCGAGGAAGAAGAGGAGGCTGATTGTGTGGCTATGGACGATAGTAAGTTTTTTGTGTGTTTTTCCTTTTTATTTTTTTGGAACATATACTACAACATGTGTCTTCAACCTGCGGCTCTCCAGCTGCTGTGGAACTACACATCCAAGAATGCCCTGCCACAGTTTAGCTATTAAGGCATGCTAAAACTGTTGCAGGGCATGCTGGTATGTCTAGTTCCGCAGCAGCTGTAGGGCCAAAGGTTCCCCATCCCTGGTCTAGCTCCTGGGTCAGCAACCTTTGGCACCCCAGCTGTTGTTGAACTACACATACCAGCATGCCCTGCAACAGGTTTGGCATGGCCAAAATGTACAACTGTTTCAGGGCATGCTGGGATGTGTAGTTACACAGCAGCTGGAGAGCCAAAGGTTCACCATACCTGACCTAGACAGTGAGCTGTTGAAGTGTGCTTTGTACATTTCTTCTATATTGCAGTGCATAAAGGCCCTCATTCCGAGTTGATCGCTTGCTAGCTGCTTTTAGCAGCATTGCACACGCTAGGCCGCCGCCCTCTGGGAGTGTATCTTAGCCATACTTACCAACATTCTGGCTGCTCCCTGCGGGAGAGAGCAGCCAGGTCGGCTCAGCGGGCGGGCAGGGGAGGCTGTGACGTAAAGGAGGGGGTGGCCGGAGGCGGGATGGGGGCGGAGCAAGGGTGGGACGGGGCGGAGCAATGACAGGGTCACAGTGACGCCTCCTTTAAGCCACGCCCTTGCTCTGTAATGCCGCGATCACTTTACACTCTAAGTGGGTGGACGGGCAGGGGGGACACCGCAAATCGGGAGACTTGCCTGCTCTTCCGGGGGGCTGGGAGGGTCACCCGATTTTCGGGAGCCTCCCGGCCATTCCCGGAGAGTAGGCAAGTATGATCTTAGCTTAGCAGAATTGCGAACAAAAGATTAGCAGAATTGCTACTAAATAATTTGCTGCAGTTTCTGAGTAGCTCCAGACCTACTCCTAGACTGCGATCACCTCAGTCCGTTTAGTTCCTGGTGTAACCCTTTCCTACCCACTATTTCCCTGCAGTGAGGGGGTTACTATTAGTGACAACTAAGGCGTGCCTCCACCCAAGCACTTATGTAGTTTAGGCTTGCTTGGGAAAGCCAATGAAGAGCATGTATTAATACCCTTCCCCTAGGTTACACTTTGACCTGTACCTTCACAACTGTCTGTTCTTCCTTGTGTTTCAGATTCACTCCAACGGTCATCAACTGGATTCTCAATTAACCCTATTGGTAAGTATTTCTGACAAATAAAACACAACCACTTCTCCCACTTATAACTTTGCAATTATATTGTAATAAATTTTTATCTCAGCTTATCTCTTTATATCATAGAATATCCTATATACTCTATACCATACATTTCCAACTGCATGCATTACAAAAAAAATACTCTTTGAAATAACACCTATAGGTGTTTGAGTGACCCGGGTACTCTTAGGGTGATAGTGCACTATAGGGCCCATTGATGCTGCAGTAAGGGGCTCTCTCTACTCCTCCTCTCTCATTTGCATAGGCCACTTCTTCACTGCTTATAGGCGCCTCACTCTGTGGCTCGGCCTGGGGTTAGGGTGTGTGTGGCTGTTGCTAGGCTGCTACTGGCGTCTATGTTGTTATAGCACCGGCCAACTCCGCTTCCCCTCCCGCTGCTTCTGCCGCTCAGAGGACTCTAAGAGGGCTCTCCGCCGGGTCACACCACCTTCCCCTGCCTGCCTGGAAGACTCTGCGGGGGCAGCGTGCAGCGGCACAATACCTCAGTGTGATCTCCTCCTCTCCTCCTGATGCCTGGAAGGATAGCTGGCAGGTACCGTGCAGACTCCGGGCTCCCGACCGCGTCTTCTCTGGGCTGCGTCACAGTCTCACCGTGCTCCCCCTTGTAAAGTTCTGCCGGTTCTCCCTAGCGGCTGTCGCTTGTCTCCTCTCACCGCTCCTGGGGCTGGCTGTGTTCAGCAGTTCCTAGCTGCATCCAGTCTCCTGCATCACCGGCACCAACTGACTTTTGTGCACCTGCTCTCCTTCTCGTGCGGTCTCTGCCATTTGACCGTTATAGCAGCGTGAGGGTCAGTTTCTGGAACAATCTCTCCAGCTGTCCCATAAGTAGTATCAGCCCTGTACACCATGTAATTGTTACCAGCCACATACATAGTTAAATATATATATATAATGGAAAATACATGAATTCATTTATATACACCATTACATAGTATAATTCAATAGGTCATAGTAACTTGTCATACCTCTAAATAAACTCCCATGGTCTTCCTATGTTAGGGCGCTACATTCTCCCCCTGGTGAGTACACATAGATTCTAGTGGACATCACCACCTACTCTTGCGCCCTACCGTTTCATCCGCTAACCACTTGACTGATACCCAAAATATGGCCATGCCATCACCATGTTAGGATGTAACATCAGTGGGATCTCTGTGGGAGTTCCCAATTGCTCATAAGTGAGAATTCAAGGAGGTTTTCAAACCCTTTGAGGCCTAGGAGACATACTCTGTCTTTCTGACACAATCTCAGGTCCCCTCTGTACATTAACGCGTGACTCAGATTCACCACCTTCTTCCCAATCCACATTAGGTATCATTCTCCTATCCTCTTCCCCTTCGTCCTGGTCCCAATGATGGGGTGGGGATAGTATTTTCTGGGCCTGATGATCCTGCCCCAACGTAGACTCCTCTGACCCCAACCCTCGATCATGGTAGTAATATCCTGGAGCATATTCATTATCATTGTTTCCATTCTCCTCTTCCATCGCGATACTACTCCCCCGGGGCTGTGTCATACCCTTTGCCGTACTTTCCTCTGGGAGACTGTCTTCTCCAGAATTCTCCCACCGGATGTCTTGAACAATGGGGAGCAAATGCTGCCTATGGTATGTTAGAAAAGATCCCTGTCCATCAGCACGCACCAGTTGATAGGCCGGTATATTAGGTAATTGCTTCACTACTATGTAAGGCTCCATCCTCCACCTATTATGCAATTTTTGTTTCTTGGGCAGCCCTAATGCTCGTATCAGAACTTTATCTCCCGGCTTTAAACAATGCTCTTTGACACCTTGATCAACTTGAGCTCTATTCTTTTTCCCCATCTTGTGAGCAGACACTTGTGCTAACTGATATGCTTCCCGCAGCTGTCGCCTGAGTTGTGTTACATACTGTGACACAAACTTACGGTAGTAACCACAGAATCCGAGGAAGGATCTTAACTCTTTAAGGTTGCCTGGTCGGGGCCAGTTCTTCACAGTTGACACCTTCTCTGGATCAGTTGCGATGCCTTGTCTACTCACAATATGCCCTAGGTATTTGACTGAAGAACGACAAAACTGACACTTCTCAATGGATAATTTCAATCCTCTATCCTGCAGTCGATCTAACACCTTGAGTAGCCTCTCATTGTGTTCGTTCAGATCTTTTCCAAAGACGATAATATCGTTGAGGTACACCAATAGCTCCCGGTAGCACATATCCCCTACCGTCTTTTCCATTGTTCGTTGGAATGTGGCCGGAGCTCCTTTTATACCTTGGGGCATCTTTACGAACTCAAAGAACCCAATGGGGCATATAAAGGCGGTCTTGGCTCTGTCCCTCTGGCTCATCGGAATCTGGTAATACCCGCATCGAAGATCGAGGACAGAGAACCATTGGCTCCCCTGCAAGCAATCGAGTGCTTCATCTACTTTTGGAACCGTGTACTGATCCGGCACCGTCCGACTATTCAAGGTGCGATAGTCTATACATAGCCTGATCTCCCCACTTTTCTTACGAGCGACCACTATCTGAGAGGCGTAGGGACTTTCTGAGTCTGCAATAACATTGTTCTCTAATAATTTGCGTAAGTGCTCCCTGACATCTTCGAAATCGGCCAGGGCTAGCCGCCGCGACCTTTCCCTGAACGGGGTGTTATCCAACAAGTTGATGTGATGTTCTACCCCACTCACAGTACCTAGATCCCAGTCGCTCCTGGAGAATACAGATTTCCTCAACTGCAGTTGTTTGATCAGTTGTTGCCTACTGTCATTGTCAATATCGCTGCCCCGTAAACATGGTGATAGGTCAATGTCCCCTTGGATAGTGGTCTTGAAACTGAGGGAAGCATCACCAGGGACAGACTGGTTTCCTACCAGTGGACATATATAACCTCCTTCACATATGCGAACACCCCCCGTCAGACGACTCTCCTTCTCTTGTCTTTCACACCATCGACTGCGATTTCGAAACATGTTGGTGTTAGTTCCCACTATGGCGGGTAGCTGTCCATTATCCCCCAGAGAATCAGGGCATACTAATGCTATCAAGGGTACAGTCTCATTAGGGGTGATCAGTCCGGGTTCAAACGTGATTTGGGTGATGATATACCCTAAATAGGGATACTTCTGCTCGCTCAAACCCCACACAGTAAGACCACTTAGAGGGTGGATGGGTACATCCGGCAGGTGCTCCTGGTACCAAGATTCAAATACAATAGATACCTGTGACCCACTGTCCATTAGAATAGTACAGTCTTGTCCATTGATCATGGCTTTAACCAGTGGTGCGGGTCCCATTAGGCTATCTGGTATGGTGGACGACCACTGGGCACTCCCCATTGCTCTAATATTTATAATTGGGGAGCCTGTGAGGGGGTCACAGCACTCCCATTGGAGTTTTCCAGGTTAGTTCTCCTGCTCGGGCTACTACTATTTCCCCTCTTCCGACTGCATTACCAGGACATTCAAATGATCTATGCCCGGCTTGCCCACAACTGTAGCATATGATTGGATTCCGGGGCCTACTTCCCTGATTTCTCCCCCTTGGAGGCCAGTATGGGCTAGACTGAGAGCTTGTCTGCAGCGCAATCAGCTGGTCTATTTTTTTATTTTGCTCTTCTAACAATTTTGGCAACCGGTCATCCATGGAGGGAGGGGTCGGAGTTGGTAATACGACTTTCACCTTTTTTTATACTCTTTTCCCTAGTTTCGATTTGCACTTCCTCCAGCTTGACTTCTTTGACTAGTTTAGTCAGCGTAAGAGGAGGTCCTGTAGTCATGGTGCACCTTAATCTCTGCGCCACCGGATTATTAGTCATGGCCCCTTTTAATATCTGTCTCCAGCGATTCTCAGCCACTGCCTCCTTGGCAATTCCTCCCTTGTCTACAATCTTGTAGATCAGTCGATCCACCCTATATATATATATATATAGTGGGTCAACGTCTCCCCCGGCTCCTGATAAGTCCGATTCAAGCGGGCTAGTAAATCTCCAACATCCTCTATAGTACCGTAAGAGAAATCCAAAGCCTCGATATAATCTTTCAAGCTAGCTGTCACTTTACTTCGCCGGGTGGCCTGAATTACTCTCATAGCGGGCCCTCGTAAACCCTCCACAATACGCTGTTTTTTGATGTGTTCAGGGCATTTCCATTCCTCCGAATGTTGGATGGCGGCTTCCCGCCATGTGTCATACGTTTCCTCTCCTGCCGGTACTGGGGTGATTCCTGAGAATATCCTTAGCCGTCTATGGCCACCTTCATAATGCCAACGTTCCATTTGGCTGACCATCTTCCCACAACTGCGTCAACTCCTGTGCTAGTGGCGTACTCCTTATTACCAGGTACCTCTTGGGCACTGGGGTGGCATGGTCCCTCCCCACAGGCAAGTGGCTCCATGCCATCCTCTCCCCCAGATGTGGCTTCTTCTCCCGTAGTCTCATCCGCTTCGGGCCACAGTACATTTACTTTCCGCCCAGCTACTCCTTTCACTACCAACATAATGGGGATTAAGGTCTTATCCAACAGATTCCGATTACTGATCAGCATGGCATATGTATCACCATACTGTCCTTCCACCGGTCAATTATACAAGGCTGACTTATACCGTAAAGATTTCCCACTGCTCGTAACACGGAATCATCATCCACAGTGGCCAATGCTCCCCTGATGCCGAAACTACAGAGGGGCTCCCAGAGGCGTATCTAGGGTAAGGCGAGTGGGGCACGTGCCCTGGGCACCTTGGCAGGCCCAGGAGAGGGGGGCGCCGCCGGCAGCCAGGGCAACATGCCCCACTCGCCCCTGTCAACCCTAAATGTGAGGGGAGGAGAGCGCAGCGTCTCTCCCTCCCCTCACCACCGCTGCCAGCACTAGCAGCGCTGCTGTGTCCGGTCTCCGGCGTTAGCCAATCAGAGCTTGCGGACTGGCTCCTGATTGGCTGCCGGTCCGCGAGCTCTGATTGGCTAGTGAACCGGCGCCAGACAGCCGCCGGAGACCTGGAGCGGTGAGGGGACGGAGAGGCGCTGCGCTCTTCTCCCCTCACATATCAACAACAAGGCGGCCGGTGAGTGACCGGGGGGGGGGGGGGGGGAGGGGGTCGGCGGCGGCACAGTGGGGCATGTATCTGGCACCAAATGGGGCATGTTACTGGCACTGAGTGGGGCCTGGCACTGTTGGGCATGTAACTGGCACTGTGGGGCATGTATCTGGCACTGTGGGGCATGTATCTGGCACTGTGGGGCAATGTAACTGGCACAGTGGGGCAATGTAACTGGTACTGTAGGACAATGTAACTGGCACTGTGGGACAATGTAACTGGCACTGAGTGGGGCATGTATCTGGCACTGTGGGGCAATGTATCTGGCACTGTGGGGCAATGTAACTGGCACTGTGGGGCAATGCAACTGGCACTGTGGGGCATTGTAACTGGCACTGTGGGGCAATGTTACTGGCACTGAGTGGGGCATGTATCTGGCACTGTGGGGCAATGTATCTGGCACTGTGGGGCATGTATCCGGCACTGTGGGGCATGTATCAGGCACTGTGGGGCAATGTAACTGGCACTGTGGGGCATGTATCTGGCACTGTGGGGCAATGTATCTGGCACTGTGGGGCAATGTATCTGGCACTGTGGGGCATGTATCCGGCACTGTGGGGCGATGTATCCGGCACTGTGGGGCGATGTAACTGGCACTGTGGGCGATGTATCCGGCACTGTGGGGCGATGTAACTGGCACTGTGGGGCATGTATCTGGCACTGAGTGGGGCATGTATCTGGCACTGAGTGGGGCATGTATCTGGCACTGTGGGGCAATGTATCTGGCACTGTGGGGCATGTATACGGCACTGTGGGGCATGTATCCGGCACTGTGGGGCAATGTAACTGGCACTGTGGGGCATGAATCCGGCACTGTGGGGCATTGTATGTGGCACTGTGGGGCAATGTAACTGGCACCGTGGGCCATTTTCAGTGGCCACACCCCTTCTGGAGCGTGGCCACACCCCTTCTGGTGTGTGGCCACACCCAGTTTTCCGACGTGCGCACCTTAGGCGTGCACACATCCTTTTTGTGCTTTAATTTATTTTATTTTTTTGGGGGGGGCGCCATTTTCCATCTTGCCCTGGGCTCCGAAAACCCTAGCTACGCCTCTGGGGGCTCCACTGCCTTCTCTCTACACCATCGATAAATATCGGTCAATGTTACCTCTTCCATTGTTCACCTGTATTATAGACCAGAGAGACCAGTGCCTCCATATGTAACCCTTTCCTACCCACTATTTCCCTGCAGTGAGGGGGTTACTATCAGTTACAACTAAGGCGTGCCTCCACCCAAGCACTTATGTAGTTTAGGCTTGCTTGGGAAAGCCAATGAAGAGCATGTATTAATACCCTTCCCCTAGGTTACACTTTGACCTGTACCTTCACAACTGTCTGTTCTTCCTTGTGTTCCAGATTCACTCCAACGGTCATCAACTGGATTCTCAATTAACCCTATTGGTAAGTATTTATGGCAAATAAAACACAACCACTTCTCTCACTTATAACTTTGCAATTATATTGTAATAAATCTTTATCTCAGCTTATCTCTTTATATCATAGAATATCCTATATACTCTATACCATACATTTCCAACTGCATGCATTACAAAAAAAATACTATTTGAAATAACACCTATAGGTGTTTGAGTGACCCGGGTACTCTTAGGGTGATAGTGCACTATAGGGCCCATTGATGCTGCAGTAAGGGGCTCTCTCTACTCCTCCTCTCTCATTTGCATAGGCCACTTCTTCACTGCTTATAGGCGCCTCACTCTGTGGCTCGGCCTGGGGTTAGGGTGTGTGTGGCTGTTGCTAGGCTGCTACTGGCATCTATGTTGTTATAGCACCGGCCAACTCCGCTTCCCCTCCCGCTGCTTCTGCCGCTCAGAGGACTCTAAGAGGGCTCTCCGCCGGGTCACACCACCTTCCCCTGCCTGCCTGGAAGACTCTGCGGGGGCAGCGTACCTCAGCACAATACCTCAGTGTGATCTCCTCAGCACAATACCTCAGTGTGATCTCCTCCTCTCCTCCTGATGCCTGGAAGGATAGCTGGCAGGTACCGTGCAGACTCCGGGCTCCCGACCGCGTCTTCTCTGGGCTGCGTCACAGTCTCACCGCGCTCCCCCTTGTAAAGTTCTGCCGGTTCTCCCTAGCGGCTGTCGCTTGTCTCCTCTCACCGCTCCTGGGGCTGGCTGTGTTCAGCAGTTCCTAGCTGCATCCAGTCTCCTGCATCACCGGCACCAACTGACTTTTGTGCACCTGCTCTCCTCCTCGTGCGGTCTCTGCCATTTGACCGTTATAGCAGCATGAGGGTCAGTTTCTGGAACAATCTCTCCAGCTGTCCCATAAGTAGTATCAGCCCTGTACACCATGTAAGCGTTACCAGCCACATACATAGTTAAATATATATATAATGGAAAATACATGAATTCATTTATATACACCATTACATAGTATAATTCAATAGGTCATAGTAACTTGTCATACCTGTAAATAAACTCCCATGGTCTTCCTATGTTAGGGCGCTACATTGGTTTGATGTCACAAACATGCCCTGCGTTCGGCCAGCCACTCCCCCGTTTCTGCAGCCACTCCTACATTTTTCCTGGCACGACTGCGTTTTTTAGCACACTCCCTGAAAATGGCCAGTTTCCGCCCAGAAACACCCACTTCCTGTCAATCACACTACGATCACTCGAGCGAGGAAAAAACGTCGCTCGAACTTGTGTAAATCTTCGTTTTGTGTGAAAGTACTTAGCGCATGCGCGCTGCGTACCATGCGCATTTTTGCCATTTTTTTACTTAATCCCTGCACTGTGATAATCAGCAGCGAGCGAACAACTCGGAATGACCACCAATGGCCCTCATTCCGAGTTGATCGCTCGCTAGCTGCTTTTAGCCGAGGAAGAAGAGGAGGCTGATTGTGTGGCTATGGACGATAGTAAGTTTTTTGTGTGTTTTTCCTTTTTATTTTTTTGGAACATATACTACAACATGTGTCTTCAACCTGCGGCTCTCCAGCTGCTGTGGAACTACCCATCTAAGCATGCCCTGCCACAGTTTAGCTATTAAGGCATGCTAAAACTGTTGCAGGGCATGCTGGTATGTCTAGTTCCGCAGCATCTGTAGGGCCAAAGGTTCCCCATCCCTGGTCTAGCTCCTGGGTCTGCAACCTTTGGCACCCCAGCTGTTGTTGAACTACACATACCAGCATGCCCTGCAACAGGTTTGGCATGGCCAAAATGTACAACTGTTTCAGGGCATGCTGGGATGTGTAGTTCCACAGCAGCTGGAGAGCCAAAGGTTCACCATGCCTGACCTAGACAGTGAGCTGTTGAAGTGTGCTTTGTACATTTCTTCTACATTGCAGTGCATAAAGGCCCTCATTCCGAGTTGATCGCTTGCTAGCTGCTTTTAGCAGCATTGCACACGCTAGGCCGCCGCCCTCTGGGAGTGTATCTTAGCTTAGCAGAATTGTGAACGAAGATTAGCAGAACTGCTACTAAATAATTTGCTGCAGTTTCTGAGTAGCTCCAGACCTACTCCTAGACTGCGATCACCTCAGTCCGTTTAGTTCCTGGTTTGACGTCACAAACACGCTCTGCGTTCGGCCAGCCACATCCCGTTTCTCCAGCCACTCCTGCGTTTTTACCTGGCACGCCTGCGTTTTTTTAGCACAGTCCCTGAAAACGGGCAGTTTCCGCCCAGAAACACCCACTTCCTGTCAATCACACTACGATCACTCGAGCGAGGAAAAAACGTCGCTCGAACTTGTGTAAATCTACGTTTTGTGTGAAAGTGCTTAGCGCATGCGTGCTGCCTACCATGTGCATGCGCATTTTTGCCATTTTTTAACTTCATCCCTGCACTGTGAAAATCAGCAGCGAGCGAACAACTCGGAATGACCACCAATGGTCCTCATTCCGAGTTGATCGCTCGCTAGCTGCTTTTAGCAGCACTGCACACGCTAGGCTGCCGCCCTCTGGGAGTGTATCTTAGCTTAGCAGAATTGCGAACGAAAGATTAGCAGAACTGCTACTAAATAATTTGCTGCAGTTTCTGAGTATCTCCAGACCTACTCCTAGATTGCGATCACCTCAGTCCGTTTAGTTTCTGGTTTGATGTCACAAACACGCCCTGCGTTCGGCCAGCCACTCCCCCGTTTCTCCAGCCACTCCTGCTTTTTTACCTGGCACGCCTGCGTTTTTTAGCACACTCCCTGAAAACGGCCAGTTTCCGCCCAGAAACACCTACTTCCTGTCAATCACACTACGATCACTCGAGCGAGGAAAAAACGTTGCTCGAGCTTGTGTAAATCTACAACATTTTGTGTGAAAGTACTTAGCGCATGCGCGCTGCGTACCATGCGCATGCGCATTTTTGCCATTTTTTTACTTAATCGCTGCACTGCGTCAATCGGCAGCGAGCGAACAACTCGGAATGACCACCAATGTCTGAAATGTTTATTGAAAATTTGTTAAACATTCTTTACAGATGCTGAGGTTGGAGATCGGAAAGAGCATGTGCGTGCCCTCCTTGAAGATATTATTGTCCTCAAAAATATTTTTGTGTAATTTGTGTTTAAAAAATCTAACTTTATAAAAAATGTTTTTATTAATATTAACAATTGAATACAAAAAATGTTTGTGTTGTGTTTTTTTTATAAGGGAAATATCATATATGTAGCATCACTTTGAAAGTGATAAAGTACCAACAAAAAAAACTCCTAAATGCTATTTTAAATACACAGCCTGTGACATGGCAGTTAGGAGCAGATTGTTTGCTACTTTATCACTCCCCTTTTAAACACTTTCAATAAGATGAAGCATATATACAAAAGTGATTAATGTGTATATAATGTATGTCATACATTCACGGTTTATTCATTCTCATAATAAATGACATATTGAAACATTTAACTTTTTTAAATAAAATGTTAAATGTAAAAAAATCCTGGGTATTGTTTAAATAGGACAACAAAGATATTAAACTGATATATTTGTTGCCTTAATTGCTGAATGTTATTGAGCAATTAGGTTGCCAAACTTTTCAATTTTACAGCGTTTGATCATTTAATTGTTCAATTGCATTACAATTCCTTAGGGTAATTTTTTTTTTTTATAAACCCCCCCCAAAAAATATTGTGCGATTATTTGCAAGCTAGCAAATGCAACGCACATATACGTCAAGCTCAATGTTGCAAGTGATGCAAATAGCAATCTTGCGAACGCATCGCTCCCGTGCAAAGCAAAATAGTAAACACCTCTTTTGTGCACTGCTGCACATTTTTGTGCACTCGTTCCTGGTAGGCGTGATTTTCTGTCTGATCGCACTCTTGTGTTCTGTTCGCACACTTGTGAACGCTGCTTGAATGCGCATTGAACAGCAATCAGGTCTGAATTAGGACCCATATTCTATAATATTTTCAAATGATCATAAAAAACTACTGGCCCCAAACTAAATTTTGTCCTGTAAAATAATTGTTTCTATATAGATCAGGCCCCTAGACTGATTACAAACAGATGGAATCTCACTTCCCAGTTGGTGTTTGTTAATAAGTAATATGCTGAAATATAAAGTTCAGAAGACAACTAAGAAGTCAAAAGTCTAATACTACTTAAAATAAATCAAATCAAGACAACATATATACAAAAACTACAGATAATATCATGTTGACAAGTTTTATATGAAAAGGTCAGGTATAATCTTAAGAGAATTTAAGTAAACACTTGTCAAACCCCACTGCTAAGAAAACTGTACTTGATGATGTTTGTAGCATACCGAGAAATGATTGAAGTGTCAAGAATCTTCATATGAAACAGATTAAACAATTTCTCTAAAGTTTGAAGCCATGTAACATGCAAATGACCCATTCTTTTAAGACATTTATTAATTCCTTATACCCTTGTTATGCAGGTAGGCTGCGAAGGGAAAGAGGGCTACCCTTAAGATGTGAGCGCATCGCTGTTTAGCGATTCACTCAAATTTCAGCTGGGGGGGGGGGGGGAATCAGCATGCTAGAGAAAGAATTCTCGCAAAACTACAACTCATGCTGAATTAATGCCCATGTTCAGATCACACCCCTATAAACTGAATAAAAGGCAGGAAAACAGCGCTTTATGGAGAATTACTGATCTTTCAAAAAAACAGATGGAATGTATTAACATTAAAAAAGCTGCAGGAACCCAGCAAAACACGTGAGATGTTTCTCTACACTGCACTCCTCTTTTTCTATTGGACTGTGAAGTGAACTTAACAAGACGTGAACCAGACCTCCAGACTTTGGCACACATTATCAGGTGAACTCTTGGCTTTATACACTCTACAAGAGCCTCCGGCGACCAGTAACCAAGTCCAAGGGACCCATCAGCTGAGCGTGATTGCATTCTACCAATAAAAAACCCTGTACATCAGGGGTGTGAGACTCGTGGCCCCTACCACATCATTTTGCGACCCACGGACATGAGTTCTTTTGCTGCCCATTGGCAGGTCGGAACGGGACAAAAATGCGTCCCCGGCGTTCAGCCTCCATCCACTTACGCTGATGTTGCCCCGCTGCCTGCACCGCCCACCAATACCTCTGCAGTGGTGTGAAGCAGCTAGCAGGGAGCTAGGGAGCTCTGACAGACAGCTGCAGCGCTGACTGCCAGAACCCTTAAAGCCACAGCCCTTACAGCCGGAACCCTGACCCCTAAAGTAGCATGCCCACGAAGGAGCATCCTGCTAATGTAAGTCTCTAGGGCATGCTGCACAGGTGGATGAGGGTGTAATGGGGATATATGTGTATCAAGCACTATACTGAGGGACATTATGTGTAACTGGCACTATACTGGGGGACATTATGTGTAACTTGCACTATACTGGGGGACATTATGTGTAACTGACACTATACTAGGATACATTAGGTGTAACTGGCACTATACTGGGGGACATTATGTGTAACTGGCACTATACTGGGGGACATTATGTGTAACTGACACTATACTGGGTTACATTATGTGTAACTGGCACTATACTGGGGGACATTATGTGTAACTGGCACTATACTGGGGGACATTATGTGTAACTGGCACTATACTGGGGGACATTATGTGTAACTGACACTATACTGAGTTACATTATGTGTAACTGGCACTATACTGGGGGACATTATGTGTCACTGGCACTATACTGGGGGACATTATGTGTAACTGGCACTATACTGGGGGACATTATGTGTAACTGACACTATACTGGGTTACATTATGTGTAACTGGCACTATACTAGGATACATTAGGTGTAACTGGCACTATACTGGTGGACATTATGTGTAACTGACACTATACTGGGGGCATTACTTGTATCTACCACTATACTGAGGGCATTATGTGTCACTGGCACTATGGTGGGGGCATAAAAATATTCCGAAATAAGGAATAAACCTTTATTCAAAATGCTTCTAGTCCCAAGCATTTTGGATACTTTTTCTTGCAGCCCACACAAGACTTAGGGGTACATTTTTAGAACTGGTGATGTTCCCATAGCAACCAATCAAATGCTATCTATTATCTTCAAGAAGCAGCTAAATAAATGTTAAGTAGAATGTGATTGGCTGCAACATCACCAGTTCTAAAAAAAATTCCCACCTTAGTAACTTTACCCCTTAGACCTTGATAATTCGGATCAGTTGGGATTTTGAGTTTGACATGCCAGCTGTACATCATGAGCTGGTAATTATACAGGGTGGTCCATAAGTGTGGAAACACCCTTATAAAAAGGAAATGAGTAACGAAATATTAAACCAGTGTCTACACATATAATATGGGAGTGGGGAAAAACGTTTTTAGAGTATGTCACCAGTATGGTGGCCATATTGGATGCATCTCTAATTTTTTAATTGGGAAGGTAGTCATGTGACATATCAAACAGATGCATAATTTCAAAAGAAAAAAATGGTGTTCTTTGCTTTAACGTATCTTTATTCATTCTCGGATTTTAACATAAAGTACCTACAAAAGACAACTCAAGAACACAGGAACTGGACAGTAAATAATTGGAAATGGATAATTTGATCTGACAAATCATTTGTTAACTACACCATGCAGATGGCAGGGTGAGCATATGGAGACAGCAGCAGGAAAGAATGGATCCTTTTTGCACTATTACGATCTGCTAACTTCAAACCTTCCATAACTGGAAGATGCAGTTAACTCATTTGGGCAAATATTCCCTACAAAACGTACCAACAGTTATTAGAATCCATACCTAGAAGAAATCATGTCATATTAAAGGCAAAAGGTGCTAAGCATAATAATGGCAAAGTACTAACCTGGTGGTCATAATAATTTGGCTTCTCAATGTATATAGCCCTCTGTCACCAAGATTGGGGAACTGTCCTGGAGGAGAAAAAATAGAGAGCGCAAACAGACTTAATTAATAGTATTTATTATACTGATAGAAACCCATAACCACTGGGTATTAAATCAATAAAATCACAAATTATATTGCATATGTGTACATACATTAAAATAAATTTAATAAATGGGATCCTCTAACCTAAAATTCACAAAAAAATGACTGGACACAAAGTTCTCCTTTTGATATGGCAATAAAATGTATATGATAGTATAAATAAATATAACTGTTTTTTTCCTTTAGCTCCGTAATCCCCAGAATAGTTCAAATAGCTAGTGCAAGACTTCAATCTTTGATATATAGTTGCAATTCATTGGAGTGAAAAGTTTTCAAGTCTCTAATAGCAAGTGCACTGCTGTTTGTACGGCTTCCAAGAAGTTAATCTAAATGCAGCGGCTCCGTCACACGCTCTCTACAGATGGCAATGAGAGAGATGTTTGGAGTGGTTACGGCTTACCGCTTCCAGGGTGATTCGGACCGGCGGCGCTGGGAGTCTCCTCGCGCTGGCTGGTTACACCGATCACTTGTGGATACAATGGTTGTTAAGATTATTTTCCCCTTTGAAGAAACGACCGGTGCCTTTGGTCGAGAAACGCGTCAGGGTATAGGCTGTGGGACTCCTGCCTTTTCCACGGACACATACATTTACGGCTCTGCATTGCATTGCACCACTCTCTTCAATTTTGGAGCCACCAGCAGTGGTCCTCTGCAAACGGGGACCGTGGCTAACAACCATTTTATCCACAAGTGATCGGTGTAGCCAGCCAGCGCGAGGAGACTCCCAGCGCCGCCGGTCAGAAATCACCCTGGAAGCAGTAAGCGTAACCACTCCAAACATCTCTCTCATTGCCATCTGTAGAGAGCGTGTGACGGAGCCGCTGCATTTAGATTAACTTCTTGGAAGCCGTACAAACAGCAGTGCACTTGCTATTAGAGACTTGAAAACTTTTCACTCCAATGAATTGTAACTATGGGGGTCATTCCGAGTTGTTCGCTCGTTATTTTTTTCTCGCAACGGAGCGATTAGTCGCTAATGCGCATGCGCAATGTCCGCAGTGCGACTGCGCCAAGTAAATTTGCAATGCAGTTAGGCTTTTTACTCACGGCATTACAATGTTTTTTCTTCGTTCTGGTGATCGTAATGTGATTGACAGGAAGTGGGTGTTTCTGGGCGGAAACTGGACGTTTTATGGGAGTGTGTGAAAAAACGCTACAGTTTCTGGGAAAAACGCGGGAGTGGCTGGAGAAACGGAGGAGTGTCTGGGCGAACGCTGGGTGTGTTTGTGACGTCAAACCAGGAACGAAACTGACTGAACTGATCGCAGATGCCGAGTAAGTCTGGAGCTACTCAGAAACTGCTAAGAAGTGTCTATTCGCAATTCTGCTAATCTTTCGTTCGCAATTTTAATATGCTAAGATTCACTCCCAGTAGGCGGCGGCTTAGCGTGTGCAAAGCTGCTAAAAGCAGCTTGCGAGCGAACAACTCGGAATGACCCCCTATATATCAAAGAGTGAAGTCTTGCACTAGCTATTTGTACTATTCTGTGGATTACGGAGCTAAAGGAAAAAAACGGTTATATTTATTTATACTATCGGATACATTTTATTGCCATATCAAAAGGAGAACTTTGTGTCCAGTCATTTTTTTGTGAATTTTAGGTTAGAGGATCCCATTTATTAAATTAATTTTAATTTTTAATGTATGTACACATATGCAATATAATTTGTGATTTTATTGATTTAATACCCAGTGGTTATGGGTTTCTATAGATCAGTATAATAAAATACTATTAATTAAGTCTGTTTGCGCTCTCTATTTTTTCTCTTTTTTCAGTGCTATACAGGGTTGCTAATACCCTGGTTTGTGAGAGCAGCAAACAGCATATCAGCACAGGTTCAATTAGGGCGCCTTTCTTCTGGTGTTTTTTTTTGTCCTGGAGGAGGATTATTTTTTTCAAAATAATGTTCATTCACACAATAATTTATTAAGAGCACTCGTAGTAAGGGAGGAAGTACACATTAGGGGTAGGCTGTCTAGCAGTGCCATGTCTGTGACAGGCAGCCTTGGCAGCAAATCAGATATGCTCTCGCACTTCCTGATTTTGCCTAATGTCAAGGGGATGTGGCCATGATGATGTAATTTACAGGACCATGCCCCCAACCTGCCAACTTGTACTGTACCTCTCTCTCAGAGACTGTCTTGCCAAAGTCATCAAAGGTGACTACAGTAAGCTTAAATACCAAATACAAAGAAATACTATTAAAAATAAAAAAAAGTCTGAATATAAAGGTACAGTACCGTACGTAATAGCTCCTGCAGTTGATTTTCCTAAAGAGGTCGGGCTGCCTGTGCATGAAGCCTTACCACTATCGCTAGAGCAACCTTACAGTGCATTCATGCCCAAGCTTCCTGTGGGGCAAATTGGTATGCCCTCTGTGTGGTACCCCCATAAAATGGGGTCACCCGTTTATCAGTCAATGTCTCCCATGTGTCCTATTATTAATATTCCGGGATTACATATGTAACTGCTGACCCTGTAGTTTTTATTTGTGTGAAGTGCTGTCCCACTCAGCTCTAACAGAGAAGCCAGGTGAAAATTAAGTGGCCCTTTCTCCGGGCCACTCACTGAGCATGTGCAGGAGTGCCTGGAAAAGGTCCTTGAGCAGCCAGCAACACAAATCCCCAGAAAAATCCCTCCATCTGATTAAGGGCTTGAGTTGCAGGGTAAAGGAGCCTGGGGCTTTCTGTCCCCAGGGCAATCCAGGCCTGTAAGGTAATAGAGTAGAGGCAGAACTCCCAGCGGGAAAGGGTTAAGAGAGGCAGCTGAGGAACAGAAGGGAACTCAAACACAGATGGGAATGTACCTGTGGAGCAGTTTCACCATGTGAGCAACCAGGAGTGCAGCACAGTCTGGCAGGACAGAGGGGATGCCCAGATGCCAGGAAGATGTGGATGGCCGGAATGGTCTGGGGCAGACACAGAGAACTGCCACAGTGACAGAATCCCGGCTGCATCGAGTCGGCGCTAAGCCCCACAGAAAGTCCGGCTGAAAGAGGGTGGCAGTGTGGTGTAGTGCCTGCTGCCGTGCAGGTGTAGATTCACCACTTACCAGGCACCACACTCTCTCACCTTCAGGTACTGGAATCTTCAACGGACCTGGTAATCTTCAGTTGGACCCAGACACGATGACGGACGAACTGGGGAGAAAGTAAACCAACTTATGGAGGTGTATCAACTCTTCTTCCACCGGAAAAGGGGATACCCCAGCGGTGGCGGCGACCTTCACCGGTTGGGAGTAAGGTCATCACCTGCACAAAGCCTCAGCCACCCAATTCTCACACACTCGCACTCTCGTGCTTAGTGTGATAAAGGGGGTGAGCAAACCCCTATTCCGGCGCTCAGGGGACAGACAAAGGGACAGGCGGACATAGAGGTTACTCACCGTTGTTAGTTCTGCACTGAGAACTTCTTCTCCACTTACAGGTCCCTGTAAGGAGGCAAACAAACAACAGCCGTGCAGGGCCTAACTCTACCCTAGTGTAACACCCCTATACCAACTATAACAGCAGAGCCCTCAAACTAACTCTGTGGGTGTGGTGCAACAGAACTAGACACAAACTTAACAAACTTGGCCCTGCACGGAAACAACACACAGATCAAATCACAATCACAGTGCAAGCAACTACCACGGTGCTGTCCCTTTGATTACCAAACTACTCCAGATCACCAGGGAGTGGGCGCCGTACAGCCTGCCCACTTCCCACACACCTACTTGGGTCTACTGCCCCTTATCTGCACACAGGCCTGAGGCCTGACTTTTTCCCACGGGCCTAGCGCCCGCCTAACATGCGGCCGTTGGAGTAATTTGGGCCTAATGCCCAGATCAATCTTATTTGGGGTGCTCTACCTAAACTCGGGCCTTTTGCCCACTATGTTCCCTCGGGCTTAATACCCGCCTAAAATGCCAATTACCGTGGCTTGGGCCTAATGCCCAAACCACCAAGTCAGGAGGTGACACTCCTACCTGCGCCACAGGCCTAGTGCCTGAACTGTGCCCCCGGGCCTAATGCCCATCCCTGGTGGTCTAGGGAGGAAAGGGGGTGGGGAAAAGATCAGCCTCACAGATGCCTCGCCTGCTACAAGGATCTCGCCCTCTTTGGCCGCTGGCCCATCCTGGCCAACGGCACCTTCGTTCCGCGTCCAGCCGCCGCTGGACATCTGCCTCCTGGTTGCCGGCAGCTTCCGGCCTCTTCAGCGGCCACCGGAGCTCTTCTTGCCACGGCCGCCGTCTTCTCTTCCTCCGCCGCTTCTTCCTTCCGACCCGCTCTTCGCCGCTCTTGCACGCGGCCTCCTTCCTCTGTGCGGTCCTGGTGGCGGCGTCCTCCTCTTCTGCACTCCAGCGCGCAGTTCTCCTGTTCGGCTCCCGTCCGGCGTCTGACGTCAGACGCTGGGGGAGGGGCCTATGACGCGGCAAGCGCGGATTGGCTCGCCGCACCTTCTTGCGATTGGCCGGCGCCCCGCGAGCCGTGATTGGCTCGCTGACGGTGCCGGATTTCAAATCACGCAGCTGGCGCTTCCAATTGGCGGGCCAACACAGCGCCAAGTTTGAAGCGCCGCTGCGCTCCCCGTCGCTGCTGTAAGTCTGTTTCAGTGAAACAACTGGCAGCGTCCGGCCTGTCGGGAGCTGGGGACCCCCCGGAGGCCCCAGTGCAGCAAGAATGAAAAGAAAAAAATCTTCTGAATGACTGGCGGGGGGTGGGGTGCTTGGGGAGTAGGTACTGTCTGGGTGTGTGTACCAAGTTTGGTCCAGATCTGTGGAAAATTTTACCTATGGGCTGCAGCCCCACCATGTAAAATCCACCACCCTGATTAGTTTCAGTAAAAACAGATGCAGTCCAAGACTGCACATACTCAACTGTGACTGGCAGTGACTTCCTATTGGAAGTCCTACCTGTCATTCACAGACACACAAGGCAGTCCCATTGGGAGGTGTGTACTCCCTCTGGGATTGCCAGACCAGGCTGCGATAAGCAGAGAGCTGGATCACTATAGGAAGTCACTCCCTGCCTTCGGCACAGCCAAATCCGATCCGGTTTCTGTGAGTTGCATCCAATGCAGTCCATATAAGCCAGGGGTTTGCGGTTGTGCAGTTGATCAGACTTCTTCCTTTGAAGAAGTCTGACCTACAGACGAAACGCCTTGGAATTTGTTTTTCTGTCTCTACAGTTCAAAAACAGTCCCTAGAAGTATATTATTTAAAAAAAAAATGACTATGTACAGCTACAGCCCTTACTGTTTTATTATATGCTTTAATTTTAATGCTTACTAAAATATAATGGGCAGCAAGAGAGAACAACAAAAGGCATAGAAAACTGCAGGCAAAGTAGTCGCTACCTACTGCCTAGAATTTTTTAAAACAACTTTGGGCCTGATTCAGAGTCACACACTATACCAATATTCACGCAAATGGACAAAGTTGTTTCTTCTGTGCATGCATCCGGATTTTGTACGTGCAGAGACGCAGTGCAGATTTGGGCGCACAGTATCAGAGATGTAAAGGGTGTTCCAGCGGTGACTGGGAGGTGTCAGGGGAATGGATAAAAGATGCATGGAAATGTTACATTTTCTGATAGTGTCACTGAAAGGTCTTGCATACAAAGATGCTGAACTACGCACACAGGAGACCATACTCAGACGGAGAAACTGTACCTGCCATAGGACTGGTGCAGGTCTTGAAGGTGCGATAGATGGTGCCTCTAAAGACACACCAAGTGGTATTTCAGTGACTATGGATGCTGACAGTGGGCATGAGTCCCTGCACAAGACACAGCAGTGTATGCATCCAAATCAGCCCCTTGGGGTCCTAAATCTGTGGGGGTGATTCAGACCTGATTGTAGATGTGCTAAATTTAGCACATCTACTATCATCTTCCCTGACATGTGGGGGTACGCCCAGCACAGGGCTAGTCCACCCCGCATGTCAGGCCCTACCCCGTCGTACACGTACAAAAGCATTGCACAGCGGCAGTGCTTTTGTACTGTAGGAGTAGCTCCCAGCCAGCGCAGCACCTGCACGCTGGCAGGGAGCTACTCGTCGTTGTAAAGGTCGCAGCGGCTGCGTGTGATGTCACGCAGCTGCCGCGGCTTGCACCCCCCAACGGTCCGGGCATGCCAGCATTGCCCGGACCGTGCCCCCTAAACGGCGGCAAAACACACAAAGCAGTGATCAGGTCTGAATTAGCCCCTGTATCTAAAGTGAAAACATATTTCTTCACCACACTAAATAACTATAGGGCTGAGGAGTAAAATGAAAGACCAATAAAATGTCCATGATTGTAACTTCTTCATAGTTCCATGTATTCACACCCTCTCCCAAACATTATACAACCCCACTTTCCAGCCAGGGCTGTGAGACTTACCATGGCCAGTATAGCTTTTTTTCTCCATGCTCTGCGTCCACCCTAGCTGCTAATGCACCTTTTAAAGTGGTTATACCATTACATGCATTTTATTCATTGGCTTGTATGTGCTATTTTGCGGCATTTAAAAAATAAACTATATATATATTTTCCTCACTTTAAAAAAAAAATGTCTACACTAAATCAAATGTGAACATTTGCCTCTCCAGCAATGCAGAGAAGATTGTTAAAATTAGAGATGAGCGCCTGAAATTTTTCGGGTTTTGTGTTTTGGTTTTGGGTTCGGTTCCGCGGCCGTGTTTTGGGTTCGAACGCGTTTTGGCAAAACCTCACCGAATTTTTTTTGTCGGATTCGGGTGTGTTTTGGATTCGGGTGTTTTTTTCAAAAAACACTAAAAAACAGCTTAAATCATAGAATTTGGGGTCATTTTGATCCCAAAGTATTATTAACCTCAAAAACCATAATTTACACTCATTTTCAGTCTATTCTGAATACCTCACACCTCACAATATTATTTTTAGTCCTAAAATTTGCACCGAGGTCGCTGTGTGAGTAAGATAAGCGACCCTAGTGGCCGACACAAACACCGGGCCCATCTAGGAGTGGCACTGCAGTGTCACGCAGGATGTCCCTTCCAAAAAACCCTCCCCAAACAGCACATGACGCAAAGAAAAAAAGAGGCGCAATGAGGTAGCTGTGTGAGTAAGATTAGCGACCCTAGTGGCCGACACAAACACCGGGCCCATCTAGGAGTGGCACTGCAGTGTCACGCAGGATGTCCCTTCCAAAAAACCCTCCCCAAACAGCACATGACGCAAAGAAAAAAAGAGGCGCAATGAGGTAGCTGTGTGAGTAAGATTAGCGACCCTAGTGGCCGACACAAACACCGGGCCCATCTAGGAGTGGCACTGCAGTGTCACGCAGGATGTTCCTTCCAAAAAACCCTCCCCAAACAGCACATGACGCAAAGAAAAAAAGAGGCGCAATGAGGTAGCTGTGTGAGTAAGATTAGCGACCCTAGTGGCCGACACAAACACCGGGCCCATCTAGGAGTGGCACTGCAGTGTCACGCAGGATGTCCCTTCCAAAAAACCCTCCCCAAACAGCACATGACGCAAAGAAAAAAAGAGGCGCAATGAGGTAGCTGACTGTGTGAGTAAGATTAGCGACCCTAGTGGCCGACACAAACACCGGGCCCATCTAGGAGTGGCACTGCAGTGTCACGCAGGATGTCCCTTCCAAAAAACCCTCCCCAATCAGCACATGATGCAAAGAAAAAGAAAAGAAAAAAGAGGTGCAAGATGGAATTGTCCTTGGGCCCTCCCACCCACCCTTATGTTGTATAAACAAAACAGGACATGCACTTTAACCAACCCATCATTTCAGTGACAGGGTCTGCCACACGACTGTGACTGATATGACGGGTTGGTTTGGACCCCCCCCAAAAAAGAAGCAATTAATCTCTCCTTGCACAAACTGGCTCTACAGAGGCAAGATGTCCACCTCATCTTCACCCTCCGATATATCACCGTGTACATCCCCCTCCTCACAGATTATCAATTCGTCCCCACTGGAATCCACCATCTCAGCTCCCTGTGTACTTTGTGGAGGCAATTGCTGCTGGTCAATGTCTCCGCGGAGGAATTGATTATAATTCATTTTAATGAACATCATCTTCTCCACATTTTCTGGATGTAACCTCGTACGCCGATTGCTGACAAGGTGAGCGGCGGCACTAAACACTCTTTCGGAGTACACACTTGTGGGAGGGCAACTTAGGTAGAATAAAGCCAGTTTGTGCAAGGGCCTCCAAATTGCCTCTTTTTCCTGCCAGTATAAGTACGGACTGTGTGACGTGCCTACTTGGATGCGGTCACTCATATAATCCTCCACCATTCTATCAATGTTGAGAGAATCATATGCAGTGACAGTAGACGACATGTCCGTAATCGTTGTCAGGTCCTTCAGTCCGGACCAGATGTCAGCATCAGCAGTCGCTCCAGACTGCCCTGCATCACCGCCAGCGGGTGGGCTCGGAATTCTGAGCCTTTTCCTCGCACCCCCAGTTGCGGGAGAATGTGAAGGAGGAGATGTTGACAGGTCGCGTTCCGCTTGACTTGACAATTTTGTCACCAGCAGGTCTTTCAACCCCAGCAGACCTGTGTCTGCCGGAAAGAGAGATCCAAGGTAGGCTTTAAATCTAGGATCGAGCACGGTGGCCAAAATGTAGTGCTCTGATTTCAACAGATTGACCACCCGTGAATCCTTGTTAAGCGAATTAAGGGCTGCATCCACAAGTCCCACATGCCTAGCGGAATCGCTCCCTTTTAGCTCCTTCTTCAATGCCTCCAGCTTCTTCTGCAAAAGCCTGATGAGGGGAATGACCTGACTCAGGCTGGCAGTGTCTGAACTGACTTCACGTGTGGCAAGTTCAAAGGGCATCAGAACCTTGCACAACGTTGAAATCATTCTCCACTGCACTTGAGACAGGTGCATTCCACCTACTATATCGTGCTCAATTGTATAGGCTTGAATGGCCTTTTGCTGCTCCTCCAACCTCTGAAGCATATAGAGGGTTGAATTCCACCTCGTTACCACTTCTTGCTTCAGATGATGGCAGGGCAGGTTCAGTAGTTTTTGGTGGTGCTCCAGTCTTCTGTACATGGTGCCTGTACGCCGAAAGTGTCCCGCAATTTTTCTGGCCACCGACAGCATCTCTTGCACGCCCCTGTCGTTTTTTAAAAAATTCTGCACCACCAAATTCAAGGTATGTGCAAAACATGGGACGTGCTGGAATTTGCCCATATTTAATGCACACACAATATTGCTGGCGTTGTCCGATGCCACAAATCCACAGGAGAGTCCAATTGGGGTAAGCCATTCCGCGATGATCTTCCTCAGTTGCCGTAAGAGGTTTTCAGCTGTGTGCGTATTCTGGAAAGCGGTGATACAAAGCGTAGCCTGCCTAGGAAAGAGTTGGCGTTTGCGAGATGCTGCTACTGGTGCCGCCGCTGCTGTTCTTGCGGCGGGAGTCCATACATCTACCCAGTGGGCTGTCACAGTCATATAGTCCTGACCCTGCCCTGCTCCACTTGTCCACATGTCCGTGGTTAAGTGGACATTGGGTACAACTGCATTTTTTAGGACACTGGTGAGTCTTTTTCTGACGTCCGTGTACATTCTCGGTATCGCCTGCCTAGAGAAGTGGAACCTAGATGGTATTTGGTAACGGGGGCACACTGCCTCAATAAATTGTCTAGTTCCCTGTGAACTAACGGCGGATACCGGACGCACGTCTAACACCAACATAGTTGTCAAGGACTCAGTTATCCGCTTTGCAGTAGGATGACTGCTGTGATATTTCATCTTCCTCGCAAAGGACTGTTGAACAGTCAATTGCTTACTGGAAGTAGTACAAGTGGGCTTACGACTTCCCCTCTGGGATGACCATCGACTCCCAGCGGCAACAACAGCAGCGCCAGCAGCAGTAGGCGTTACACGCAAGGATGCATCGGAGGAATCCCAGGCAGGAGAGGACTCGTCAGAATTGCCAGTGACATGGCCTGCAGGACTATTGGCATTCCTGGGGAAGGAGGAAATTGACACTGAGGGAGTTGGTGGGGTGGTTTGCGTGAGCTTGGTTACAAGAGGAAGGGATTTACTGGTCAGTGGACTGCTTCCGCTGTCACCCAAAGTTTTTGAACTTGTCACTGACTTATTATGAATGCGCTGCAGGTGACGTATAAGGGAGGATGTTCCGAGGTGGTTAACGTCCTTACCCCTACTTATTACAGCTTGACAAAGGGAACACACGGCTTGACACCTGTTGTCCGCATTTCTGGTGAAATACCTCCACACCGAAGAGCTGATTTTTTTGGTATTTTCACCTGGCATGTCAACGGCCATATTCCTCCCACGGACAACAGGTGTCTCCCCGGGTGCCTGACTTAAACAAACCACCTCACCATCAGAATCCTCCTGGTCAATTTCCTCCCCAGCGCCAGCAACACCCATATCCTCCTCATCCTGGTGTACTTCAACACTGACATCTTCAATCTGACTATCAGGAACTGGACTGCGGGTGCTCCTTCCAGCACTTGCAGGGGGCGTGCAAATGGTGGAAGGCGCATGCTCTTCACGTCCAGTGTTGGGAAGGTCAGGCATCGCAACCGACACAATTGGACTCTCCTTGTGGATTTGGGATTTCAAAGAACGCACAGTTCTTTGCGGTGCTTTTGCCAGCTTGAGTCTTTTCAGTTTTCTAGCGAGAGGCTGAGTGCTTCCATCCTCATGTGAAGCTGAACCACTAGCCATGAACATAGGCCAGGGCCTCAGCCGTTCCTTGCCACTCCGTGTGGTAAATGGCATATTGGCAAGTTTACGCTTCTCCTCCGACAATTTTATTTTAGGTTTTGGAGTCCTTTTTTTACTGATATTTGGTGTTTTGGTTTTGACATGCTCTGTACTATGCCATTGGGCATCGGCCTTGGCAGACGACGTTGCTGGCATTTCATCGTCTCGGCCATGACTAGTGGCAGCAGCTTCAGCACGAGGTGGAAGTGGATCTTGATCTTTCCCTAATTTTGGAACCTCAACATTTTTGTTCTCCATATTTTAATAGGCACAACTAAAAGGCACCTCAGGTAAACAATGGAGATGGATGGATTGGATACTAGTATACAATTATGGACGGGCTGCCGAGTGCCGACACAGAGGTAGCCACAGCCGTGAACTACCGCACTGTACTGTGTCTGCTGCTAATATATAGACTGGTTGATAAAGAGATAGTATACTCGTAACTAGTATGTATGTATAAAGAAAGAAAAAAAAACCACGGTTAGGTGGTATATACAATTATGGACGGGCTGCCGAGTGCCGACACAGAGGTAGCCACAGCCGTGAACTACCGCACTGTACTGTGTCTGCTGCTAATATATAGACTGGTTGATAAAGAGATAGTATACTCGTAACTAGTATGTATGTATAAAGAAAGAAAAAAAAAACACGGTTAGGTGGTATATACAATTATGGACGGGCTGCCGAGTGCCGACACAGAGGTAGCCACAGCCGTGAACTACCGCACTGTACTGTGTCTGCTGCTAATATATAGACTGGTTGATAAAGAGATAGTATACTCGTAACTAGTATGTATGTATAAAGAAAGAAAAAAAAACCACGGTTAGGTGGTATATACAATTATGGACGGGCTGCCGAGTGCCGACACAGAGGTAGCCACAGCCGTGAACTACCGCACTGTACTGTGTCTGCTGCTAATATATAGACTGGTTGATAAAGAGATAGTATACTCGTAACTAGTATGTATGTATAAAGAAAGAAAAAAAAACCACGGTTAGGTGGTATATACAATTATGGACGGGCTGCCGAGTGCCGACACAGAGGTAGCCACAGCCGTGAACTACCGCACTGTACTGTGTCTGCTGCTAATATATAGACTGGTTGATAAAGAGATAGTATACTCGTAACTAGTATGTATGTATAAAGAAAGAAAAAAAAAACACGGTTAGGTGGTATATACAATTATGGACCGGCTGCCGAGTGCCGACACAGAGGTAGCCACAGCCGTGAACTACCGCACTGTACTGTGTCTGCTGCTAATATATAGACTGGTTGATAAAGAGATAGTATACTCGTAACTAGTATGTATGTATAAAGAAAGAAAAAAAAACCACGGTTAGGTGGTATATACAATTATGGACGGGCTGCCGAGTGCCGACACAGAGGTAGCCACAGCCGTGAACTACCGCACTGTACTGTGTCTGCTGCTAATATATAGACTGGTTGATAAAGAGATAGTATACTCGTAACTAGTATGTATGTATAAAGAAAGAAAAAAAAACCACGGTTAGGTGGTATATACAATTATGGACGGGCTGCCGAGTGCCGACACAGAGGTAGCCACAGCCGTGAACTACCGCACTGTACTGTGTCTGCTGCTAATATAGACTGGTTGATAAAGAGATAGTATACTCGTAACTAGTATGTATGTATAAAGAAAGAAAAAAAAACCACGGTTAGGTGGTATATACAATTATGGACGGGCTGCCGAGTGCCGACACAGAGGTAGCCACAGCCGTGAACTACCGCACTGTACTGTGTCTGCTGCTAATATAGACTGGTTGATAAAGAGATAGTATACTACTAATATTATATATACTGGTGGTCAGGTCACTGGTCACTAGTCACACTGGCAGTGGCACTCCTGCAGCAAAAGTGTGCACTGTTTTAATATAATATTATGTACTCCTGGCTCCTGCTATAACCTATAACTGGCACTGCAGTAGTGCTCCCCAGTCTGCCCCACAATTATAAGCTGTGTGAGCTGAGCAGTCAGACAGATATATAATATATATAGATGATGCAGCACACTGGCCTGAGCCTGAGCAGTGCACACAGATATGGTATGTGACTGACTGAGTCACTGTGTGCATCGCTTTTTTCAGGCAGAGAACGGATATATTAAATAAACTGCACTGTGTGTCTGGTGGTCACTCACTATATAATATATTATGTACTCCTGGCTCCTGCTATAACCTATAACTGGCACTGCAGTAGTGCTCCCCAGTCTCCCCCACAATTATAAGCTGTGTGAGCTGAGCAGTCAGACAGATAATCAGATATATATAATATTATATATAGATAATAGATGATGCAGCACACTGGCCTGAGCCTGAGCAGTGCACACAGATATGGTATGTGACTGAGTCACTGTGTGCTGTGTATCGCTTTTTTCAGGCAGAGAACGGATTATAAATAAAACTGGTGGTCACTATCAGCAAAACTCTGCACTGTACTGAGTACTCCTAATGCTCCCCAAAATTAGTAAATCAAGTGTCTCTCTAATCTATTCTAAACGGAGAGGACGCCAGCCACGTCCTCTCCCTATCAATCTCAATGCACGTGTGAAAATGGCGGCGACGCGCGGCTCCTTATATAGAATCCGAGTCTCGCGATAGAATCCGAGCCTCGCGAGAATCCGACAGCGTCATGATGACGTTCGGGCGCGCTCGGGTTAACCGAGCAAGGCGGGAAGATCCGAGTCGCTCGGACCCGTGAAAAAAAACATGAAGTTCGTGCGGGTTCGGATTCAGAGAAACCGAACCCGCTCATCTCTAGTTAAAATGTGCACCATACTGTAGATTCACTCAGGGACATCTTAATGTATAGTCACACTGGGCGTCTGCCCAGGGCCCCATGATTCTAGGTGCCTTTAAGCAGGGGCAGATTGGAGCTACTTGGGAAGCAGGTAGCAAATGCTGTCCAGCTGCTCTGATCATGAATTACACACTAGAGAGGAGCGGGATCGGTTCCCTGAGAACTGAACCAACCCCAAACATCACGTCCCGAGCCCGGATCCAAGTCTGGCTCGGGACTACCCGCCAGACTCGGAAACCAGAACAAGGCATAACATCATCATCCCGCTGTCGGATTCTTGCGTGTTTTGGATTCCATATAAGGAGCCGCGTGTCACTGCTATTTTCACTCCAGTCCTGGAGAGTGTAGCGAGAGGACGTGTCTCCTCATTGTCAGTGTGGGAAAGTGGTATGGCGGATGGGGTGGCGACCTGCTCTCTTATGTGTCATTCCAGTGCTGTTTTGTGCTGCATCAGTCCAGTGGTGGTGTCTTGTGCTGCATCAGTCCAGTCACAATGGTGGTGTCCTGTGCTGCCATAAGTCCAGTGCTGCTGCTGTATAAGTTCAGTGCAGTGGTGCTGTGTTGTGCTGCATCAGTCCAGTGGTGGTGTCCCGTGCTGCCATAAGTCCAGTGGTGGTTTCCTGTGCTGCCATAAGTCCAGTGCTGCTGCCGTATAAGTCCAGGTGTACTGCCGTATAAGTCCAGTCCAGTGGTGCAGCTGTATAAGTTCAGCGGTACTGCCATATAAATCCAGTCCAGTGGTTCTGTCTTGTGCTGCATCAGTCCAGTAGTGGTGTATTGTGCTGCCGTAAGTCCAGTGGTGGTGTCCTGTGCTGAATATTATTTACTCCAAATGAAAGGGTTATATACTTATATTATTATCCAAATAATTTTTACAGGGTTTGCCCTGTGTGGTGTAGGGGTACGCTTGCCTGTGCACATTATTATTATAATAGCTCCAAATAAAAGGGTTATTACAATTATTAAAATTATTTTTACAGGCTTTGCTGTGTGTGGTGTAGGGGTACACTCGCCTGTGCTGCATATTATTATAATAGCTCCAAATAAAAGGGAAATTATTATCCAAATTATTTTTAAAGGCTTTACCGTGTGTGGTGTACAGGTACGCTTGCCTGTGCTGCATATTATTATAATAGCTCCAAATAAAAGGGTTATTATTATCCAAACAATTTTTACAGGGTTTGCCCTGTGTGGTGTGGGGGTATGCTCGCCTGTGCTGCATATTATTATAATAGCTCCAAATAAAAGGGTTATTATTATACAAATATTTTTACAGGCTTTGCCGTGTGTGGTGTAGGGGTATGTTCACCTGTGCTACATATTATTATAATAGCTCCAAATAAAAAGGTTATTATCCTAATTATTTTTACAGGCTTTGCCGTGTGTGTGTGTGGTTTAGGGGTACGCTCTCCTGTACCACCAATATTGTGCATGTATTACATCTGGGCAAATTCCAGCACATCCTGTGTTTTACACATACAATTAATTTGGTGGTGCAAAATTTTTGAGAAATGACGGGCGTGCAGGAGATACTGTCGGTGGACCGAAAAATTGCAGGCCATTTTCGTCATTCAGCCACTGCGTGCCACTCCTATATGGGCCAGGTGTTTGTACTGCACACTTGTATCACTTAGCTTAGTCACACAGCTACCTCATTGCTCCTCTTTTTTCTCTTTGCATGATGTGCTGTTTGGGGACTATTTTTTTTAAATCTGCCATCCTGTCTGACACTGCAGTGCCACTCCTAGATGGGCCAGGTGTTTGTGCCACACACTTGTGTCGCTTAGCTTAGCCATCCAGCTACCTCATTGCACCTCTTTTTCGTCTTTGTATGATGTGCTGTTTGGGGCCTATATTTTAAATCTGCCATCCTGTCTGCCACTGCAGTGCCACTCCTAGATGGGCCAGGTGTTTGTGCCGCACACTTGTGTCGCTTAACTTAGCCATCCAGCTACCTCATTGCACCTCTTTTTCTTCTTTGTATGATGTGCTGTTTGGGGCCTATATTTTAAATCTGCCATCCTGTCTGCCACTGCAGTGCCACTCCTAGATGGGCCAGGTGTTTGTGCCACACACTTGTGTCGCTTAGCTTAGTCATCCAGCTACCTCATTGCACCTCTTTTTCTTCTTTGTATGATGTGCTGTTTGGGGCCTATATTTTAAATCTGCCATCCTGTCTGCCACTGCAGTGCCACTCCTAGATGGGCCAGGTGTTTGTGCCACACACTTGTGTCGCTTAGATTAGCCATACAGCTACCTCATTGCACCTTTTTTTCTTCTTTGCATGATGTGCAGTTTGGGGCCTATTTTTTAAAATCTGCCATCCTGTCTGACACTGCAGTACCACTCCTAGATGGGCCAGGTGTTTGTGCCGCACACTTGTGTCGCTTAGCAAAGTCATCCAGCTACCTCGGTGCAACCTTTTGGCTTAAAAACAATATTGAAAGGTGTGAGGTGTTCAGAATAGACTGGAAATTAGTGGAAATTAATGTTATTGAGCTTAATAATACCGTAGGATCAAAATTGCCCCCAAATTCTGTGATTTTAGCTATTTTTATGTTTTTTAAAAAAATCATCCAGATCCAAAACCAAAACCCAAAAGGGTGGTTTTGGCAAAACCAATCCAGATCCAAAACACGAGCGAGGATCCAGGTCCAAAATCAAAACACAAAACATGAAAAGTGCCCGCCGCACATCTCTATTACAGACAAACAAGCAGCCTGGCAGCATTCTCTACCTGCCTCCCAGCCTGGAGCCAGACAGTGATTGGCTATCAGCATGCTAATTGGTTGATGGCTGGAGATATCCTCCAATCAAAATGCTGACAGCCATTCATTGTAAGGAAGCATGAGGAGACACTGGAGGGAGTAAGTCATTATTTTTTTCATTTATTCCCGTGAATGGGTGGATAAGGGTCCAGTACATTGCTTTGTCAAGGGCCTACAATGCTGTTAAGTCGGCTCTGGATTCGCTGACATGTCTGCAGCATACTGGATATAGCAGAATGACTTTTAAGCAATTTTAAGTAATTATTAGCTTAGTAATTAATTTTGCTATAGTCACTAAGCTAATAATTACTGAAAATGTAAGTGATATTCTTTAAAAATTTATTTAAATGGTGTGTCTGGAGTGTAAAATGCTTAAGGAACATTTATTGACTGTAGACTTTTTTTTCCAGGTTCTTGTGTAAAGTGGACCAATACATCACCTTCTCTTGTGGGCACAGAAAATGGCTGATTACATCTTCTTATGTAACTGGATACTAATACTTCTAATATGCGTATTTGTGTAATATTGACTTCTTCCGACCCAGCCAAGATTATAGGACAAAAAATAATACAACCATTTGCTTTAAATTAAAAGTCTCTTCTGAATCAAACCTAGGATACAGATTAGAAACTGGTTGTTTAAGGCTTACCAGAGTGTTACATTTCATGTGGGTTTCCAATCCTTAGAATCTAAGTGAATTAATTGTAAGGCGCAAATGGTGTCAGTTCACCCTTGAACAAATGGAGACAAAAAAGAATATCACGTAATAGGGATACATTAACATTGACGAATCTGAAGGCTGTTTGATCTAGTCAAGCCTTAAATAAAAGATAGTGGTGCTTATTTGCCAAAATCATCCGCTCTTTCTAGTCAAAACAATTTCACACAGCCTTGATTAAATGGAGCATTACAAAGCTAGTTTAACTGCTGAGTGTAGAGTTGTTAATTAATGGTATCGACATTGCGCATAGCAAAAGATCAAAACAAAATAAAACCATAAAAAAAATAAGATTTTACTCACCGGTAAATCTATTTCTCGTAGTCCGTAGTGGATGTTGGGGACTCCGTAAGGACCATGGGGAATAGACGAGCTCCGCAGGAGACTGGGCACTCCAAGAAAGAATTAGGACTACTGGTGTGCACTGGCTCCTCCCTCTATGCCCCTCCTCCAGACCTCAGTTAAGGAAACTGCGCCCGGAAGAGCTGACATTACAAGGAAAGGATTTTGGAATCCAGGGTAAGACTCATACCAGCCACACCAATCACACCGTATAACTTGTGATAACATACCCAGTTAACAGTATGAAAAACAACAGAGCATCAGACAACCTGATGCAACATAACATAACCCTTATTTAAGCAATAACTATATACAAGTATTGCAGAAGTCCGCACTTGGGACGGGCGCCCAGCATCCACTACGGACTACGAGAAATAGATTTACCGGTGAGTAAAATCTTATTTTCTCTAACGTCCTAGTGGATGCTGGGGACTCCGTAAGGACCATGGGGATTATACCAAAGCTCCCAAATGGGCGGGAGAGTGCGGATGACTCTGCAGCACCGAATGGGCAAACACAAGGTCCTCCTCAGCCAGGGTATCAAACTTGTAGAATTTTGCAAAAGTGTTTGAACCCGACCAAGTAGCTGCTCGGCAAAGCTGTAATACCGAGACCCCTCGGGCAGCCGCCCAAGAAGAGCCCACTTTCCTTGTGGAATGGGCTTTTACTGAATTTGGATGCGGCAATCCAGCCGCAGAATGAGCCTGCTGAATCGTGTTACAGATCCAGCGAGCAATAGTTTGCTTTGAAGCAGGAGCACCCAGCTTGTTGGATGCATACAGGATAAACAGCGAGTCAGTTTTCCTGACTCCAGCCGTTCTGGCTACATAAATCTTCAAAGCCCTGACTACATCAAGTAACTTGGAATCCTCCAAGTCACGAGTAGCCGCAGGCACCACAATAGGTTGGTTCAAATGAAAAGATGACACCACCTTCGGCAGAAATTGCGGACGAGTCCGTAATTCTGCCCTGTCCATATGGAAAACCAGATAGGGGCTTTTACATGACAAAGCCGCCAATTCTGACACACGCCTAGCCGAAGCTAAGGCTGATAGCATGACCACTTTCCACGTGAGATACTTTAGCTCCACGGTCTTAAGTGGCTCAAACCAGTGAGATTTCAGGAAACTCAACACCACGTTAACATCCCAAGGTGCCACTGGTGGCACAAAAGGGGGCTGAATATGCAGCACTCCCTTTACAAACGTCTGAACCTCAGGAAGTGAAGCCAGTTCCTTTTGAAAGAAAATGGATAGGGCCGAAATCTGGACCTTTATGGATCCTAATTTTAAGCCCATATTCACTCTTGACTGTAGGAAGTGTAGGAACCGGCCCAGCTGGAATTCCTCTGTAGGGGCCTTCCTGGCCTCACACCAAGCAATATATTTTCGCCATATACGGTGATAATGTTTTGCTGTCACGTCCTTCCTAGCCTTTATCAGCGTAGGAATAACTTCATCTGGAAAGCCTTTTTCCGCTAAGATCCGGCGTTCAACCGCCATGCCGTCAAACGCAGCCGCGGTAAGTCTTGGAACAGACAGGGCCCCTGTTGCAACAGATCCTGTCTGAGAGGCAGAGGCCACGGGTCCTCTGTGAGCATTTCTTGCAGTTCCGGGTACCAAGTCCTTCTTGGCCAATCCGGAACAATGAGTATTGTTCTCACTCCTCTTTTTCTTACGATTCTCAGCACCTTGGGTATGAGAGGAAGAGAAGGAAACACATAGACCGACTGGAACACCCACGGTGTTACTAGAGCGTCCCCAGCTATCGCCTGAGGGTCTCTTGACCTGGCGCAATACCTTTGTAGCTTTTTGTTGAGGCGGGATGCCATCATGTCCACCTGTGGCAGTTCCCATCGATTTGTAATCTGAGTGAAGACTTCCTGATGAAGTCCCCATTCTCCCGGGTGGAGGTCGTGCCTGCTGAGGAAGTCTGCTTCCCAGTTGTCCACTCCCGGAATGAACACTGCAGACAGTGCTTGCACGTGATTCTCCACCCAACGAAGAATTCTGGTGGCTTCCGCCATCGCCACCCTGCTTCTTGTGCCGCCCTGGCGGTTTACATGAGCCACTGCGGTGATGTTGTCTGACTGAATCAGCACCGGTTGGTTGCGAAGCAGAGGCTCCGCTTGACTCAGGGCGTTGTATATGGCCCTTAGTTCCAGGATATTTATATGCAGACAAGTCTCCTGACTTGACCACAGCCCTTGGAAGTTTCTTCCCTGAGTGACTGCCCCCCATCCTCGGAGGCTTGCATCCGTGGTCACCAGGACCCAGTTCTGTATGCCGAACCTGCAGCCCTCGAGAAGGTGAGCACTCTGCAGCCACCACAGAAGAGACACCCTGGCCCTGGGGGATAGGGTGAGCAGCCGATGCATTTGAAGATGCGATCTGGACCACTTGTCCAACAGATCCCATTGAAAGATCCTCGCATGGAACCTGCCGAAGGGAATGGCCTCGTATGATGCCACCATCTTTCCCAGGACTCGCGTGCAGTGATGCACCGACACCTCTTTTGGTTTTAAGAGGTCTCTGACCAGAGTCACGAGCTCCTGAGCCTTCTCCGCCGGGAGAAACACCTTCTTCTGGTCTGTGTCCAGAATCATGCCCAGGAAGGGCAGACGCGTCGTAGGAATCAGCTGCGACTTTGGAATATTCAGAATCCATCCGTGCTGTTGCAACACTTCCTGAGAGTGTGCTACGCTGACCAGCAACTGCTCCCTGGACCTCGCCTTTATGAGGAGATCGTCCAAGTATGGGATAATTGTGACTCCTTGCTTTTAAAGGAGCACCATCATTTCCGCCATTACCTTGGTAAATGTTCTCGGAGCCGTGGACAGACCAAACGGCAACGTCTGGAATTGGTAATGACAGTCCTGTACCACAAATCTGAGGTACTCCTGATGAGGTGGATAAAAGGGATCATGCAGGTAAGCATCCTTTATGTCCAGAGACACCATAAAATCCCCCTCTTCCAGGCTTGCAATGACCGCTCAGAGCGATTCCATCTTGAACTTGAACCTTTTCAGGTAAATGTTCAGGGATTTTAAATTCAATATGGGTCTGACCGAACCGTCCGGTTTCGGTACCACAAACATTGTGGAATAGTAACCCCTTCCCTGTTGAAGGAGGGGAACCTTTACCACCACCTGCTGGAGATATAATTTTTGAATTGGCGCTAACACTACTTCCCTTTCTATGGGGGAAGCTGGCAGGGCCGATTTGAGGTAACGGTGAGGGGGCATCACTTCGAATTCCAGCTTGTATCCCTGAGACACAATCTGTATAGCCCAGGGATCCACCTGTGAGCGAACCCACTGGTGGCTGAAATGACGGACACGCGCCCCCACCGCTCCTGGCTCCACCCGTGGAGCCCCAGCGTCATGCGATGGATTTAGTGGAAGCCGGGGAGGACTTTTGTTCCTGGGAACTAGCTGTATTGTGCAGCTTCTTTCCTCTACCCCTGCCTCTGGCAAGAAAGGACGCACCTCTAACTTTCTTGCTTCTTTGTGATCGAAAGGACTGCATTTGGTAATACGGTGCTTTCTTAGGTTGTGAGGGAATATATGGCAAAAAACTTGACTTCCCAGCTGTAGCTGTGGAAACTAGGTCCGAGAGACCGTCCCCAAACAATTCCTCATTGCATTTATTCTAGAGCCCAGTAGGCAAATGTCTCTCTGGGCATCCCTCTTATATAGGACAGAGTCTTTTATATGCCCCAGGGTAGGTAAAATAGTATCTTTGTCCAAGGTATCCAGTTCCTCAGACAGAGTATCAGTCCATGCTGCTACAGCACTACACATCCAGGCCGACGCAATTGCCGGCCTCAGTAGAGTACCTGAATGTGTATACACAGACTTCAGGATACCTTCCTGCTTCCTATCCGCAGGATCCTTTAGGGAGGCCGTATCCTGTGACGGCAGGGCCACCTTCTTAGATAAGCGTGTCAAAGCTTTGTCTACCCTAGGGGAGGATTCCCAGCGTAACCTGTCCGTTGGTGGGAAAGGATACGCCATAAGTAACCTTTTGGAAATCAGCACTTTCCTATCAGGAGAATCCCACGCTTTTTCACATAACTCATTTAACTCATGTGAAGGGGGAAAAGTCACCTCTTGCTTTTTCTCCCCAAACATATAAACCCTCTTGTCAGGGACAGGGTTTACCTCTGATATGTGCAATACATCCTTCATTGTTATAATCATGTAGCGGATGGCTTTAGCCATTTTAGGCTGCAATTTTGCATCATCGCCATCGACACTGGAATCAGAATCCGTGTGGATATCTGTGTCAACAATTTGGGATAGTGGGCGCTTCTGAGACCCTGACGGCCTCTGCGCTGTAGGAACAGGCATGGGTTGAGACCCCGACTGTCCCAAGGCTTCAGCTTTATCCAACCTTTTATGCAAGGAGTTTACATTATCATTTAACACCTTCCACATATCCATCCAATCAGGTGTCGGCGCCGTCGGCGGAGACACCTCATTCAACTGCACCTGCTCTGCTTCCACATAGCCTTCCTCGTCAAACATGTCGACACAAGCGTACCGACACACCACACACACAGGGGATGCTCTCTATGAGGACAGGACCCCTACAAGGCCTTTTGGAGAGACAGAGAGAGAGTATGCCAGCACACACCTCAGCGCTATATGACCCAGGAATCACACAGTAACTTAGTGTTTACCCAGTAGCTGCTGTATATATTATTATTGCGCTAAATTTATGTGCCCCCCCTCTCTTTTTACCCTCTTTCTACCGTGAGTCTGCAGGGGAGAGCCTGGGGAGCTTCCTCTCAGCGGAGCTGTGGAGAGAAAATGGCGCTGGTGAGTGCTGAGGAAGAAGCCCCGCCCCCTCAGCGGCGGGCTTCTGTCCCACGATTTGGTGTAAAAAATGGAGGGGGCTCATGCATATATACAGTGCCCAGCTGTATATATGCCGCTTTTTGCCAAGAGGTACACAATTGCTGCCCAGGGCGCCCCTCCCTGCGCCCTGCACCCTACAGTGACCGGAGTGTGTGGGTTAGTGTGGGAGCAATGGCGCACAGCTGCAGTGCTGTGCGCTACCTCATATGAAGACGGGAGTCTTCTGCTGCCGATTTTGACGTCTTCTTGTTTTCTGTCTTCTGGCTCTGCGAGGGGGACGGCGGCGCGGCTCCGGGAACGGACGACCAAGGTTAAGATCCTGTGTTCGAACCCTCTGGAGCTAATGGTGTCCAGTAGCCTAAGAAGCGCAACCTAGCCGCAGTTAGTAGGTTTGCTTCTCTCCCCTCAGTCCCACGTAGCAGAGAGTCTGTTGCCAGCAGAAGCTCTCTGAAAATAAAAAACCTAACTAAAATACTTTCTTAATAGCAAGCTCAGGAGAGCTCACTAAAATGCACCCAGCTCCTTCCGGGCACAGATTCTAACTGAGGTCTGGAGGAGGCGCATAGAGGGAGGAGCCAGTGCACACCAGTAGTCCTAATTCTTTATTGGAGTCCCCAGTCTCCTGCGGAGCCCATCTATTCCCCATGGTCCTTACGGAGTCCCCAGCATCCACTAGGACGTTAGAGAAAAGAAAATATCCAAATTAAAGATCATGCAAGTGTTATGTAAGCCCGTATAACCTGCAGCTTTCTGATACAGTATGCCATGTTTAGCATAGATATCTGTTCTTTATGTTATGCAGTGAGGGCCAGTTTATTACGATCACTTACCTTTCCTATTTATTTGACTTCTTAAACAATGACAGTGATGGGGGGGGGGGGGGGGGGGCAGGTGATTGATGAATCGCTTTGTGCACTGTTCCCATACCCAGCTCTAGTGTACCCAATTCCTTTTTCCTTGTTAGCTCACCTCACCTAAAGTTGAAGTAATACCTAAATCATTCCACAGAAAATGTCCTGTCAGAGGTCACAGATACCCATACACATAGCATACACAGAACACACAAATCTGAGAATCTGAACATACAGTATGTTGTGCAAATGGGCAATGCGCCTGAAGTATCACACAGTTAAGAGGGCCTGCACGCATGTTTAAAAACATGGGGGTAAGTGTATCTGATGAATACATAGACCTGGCTCACATGCTACTGGTGCAGACCTGCATGCATCTTGTGATGTTTGTAAATTTCATGAGTTTACTGGTGGGGCCGGCATAGGATGCAGTGCTGTCTTGTTAAGGCACTAATTATTTTAGTAATGAATTTGAATGTAAATGCATTTAAAAACAACATTTGATTCTTTGTAAGACTATGGGGGTCAGACAGATGCGAACGCAGCTGTGCATCTGTACGCAGCGGCTGCATTTGGGTGGTCTGCGAACGTGCACTGGCCGTAGTGCATGTGCACGATCCTACACCTTGCGGCCGTAGGGTGATTGACAGTGGCGGCCATCGGGGGGAGGGCATCTATGCTGAATTTTGCAGGCAGGGCGGGCTGAGAGCATTTTGGGTGCATCTGCACGACATCACACGCAGCCGCTCCAATTAAAAAAAATGGTAGCAAATCCCCAGACAGTGCAGCCAGGCTGCACTGTCAGGTGTTAATTTTAAGTCGATGCGTCCACATTCAATTGGTGATGTGAGGAGATGGACGCAGATCTTGCTGCATATGTAGCGATTTGTGTCCATCTCTGAATCAGGTCATATGTCATTTAGATATTTTACTTGTTTTCATATTATCACATACAGTAGTTTTAGAAAGAAAAAGACACGGGCCCTCATTCCGAGTTGTTCGCTCGCAAGCTGCTTTTAGCAGCTTTGCACACGCTAAGCCGCCGCCTACTGGGAGTGAATCTTAGCTTATCAAAATAGCGAACGAAAGATTCGCAATATTGCGAAAAGACTTCTCTGTGCAGTTTCTGAGTAGCTCGAGACTTACTCTGCCAGTGCGATCAGTTCAGTGCTTGTCGTTCCTGGTTTGACGTCACAAACACACCCAGCGTTCGCCCAGACACTCCTCCGTTTCTCCAGCCACTCCCGCGTTTTTCCCAGAAACGGTAGCGTTTTTTCACACACTCCCATAAAACGGCCAGTTTCCGCCCAGAAACACCCACTTCCTGTCAATCACATTACAATCACCAGAACGAAGAAAAAACCTCGTAATGTCGTGAGTAAAATACCTAACTGCATAGCAAATTTACTTGGCGCAGACGCACTGCGGACATTGCGCATGAGCATTAGCGACTAATCGCTCCGTTGCGAGAAAAAAATAACGAGCGAACAACTCGGAATGACCACCACTGTTTTGTGATAGCTAATTCACTAATTACTAATTTGCATGGAAGTCGCATGTTAAATGCGACTTTGTACTCCAAATCGCGGCAAATCATCATCAGTGAGAACATTATCCAAATAATGGGCCTAATTCAGACCTGATCGCAAAAGCAAAATCTTTCTCTAATGGGCAAAACCATGTGTACTGCAGGGGGAGCAGATATAACATGTGCAGAGAGATTTAGATTTAGGTGGGATATATTGTTTCTGTGCAGGGTGAATACTGTCTGCTTTATTTTTACACTGCAATTTAGATTTGTTTGAACACACCACTCCCAAATCTAACTCTCTTTGCACATGTTATACCTGCCCCCCCCCCCCCCCCCCCCCTGCAGTGCACATGGTTTGACGATTAGAATTTTTTTTTTTAGCTGTTGCGATTAGGTCTGAATTAGGCCCAATATTGGAATTAGAGATGTGTGGCGGGCACTTTTCATATTTTGTGTTTTGGTTTTGGTTTTAGTTCATGTTTTGGATCTGGATTGGTTTTGCCAAAACCACCCTTTCGTGTTTGGTTTTGGATCTGGATGATTTAAAAAAAAAACATAAAAACAGCTAAAATCACAGAATTTGGGGGTAATTTTGATCCTACGGTATTATTAACCTCAATAACATTAATTTCCACTTATTTCCAGTCTATTCTGAACACCTCACAATATCCAAAAGGTTGCACCAAGGTGGCTGTATGACTAAGCTAAGCGACACAAGTGTGCGGCACAAACACCTGGCCCATCTAGGAGTGGCACTGCAGTGTCAGACAGGATGGCACTTAAAAAAAATTACTCCCCAAACAGCACATGATGCAAAGTAGTAAAAGAGGTGCTATGAGGTAGCTGTATGACTAAGTTAAGTGACACAAGTGTGCGGGACAAACACCTGGCCCATCTAGGGTTGGCACTGCAGTCCCACTGCACTAATGGCAGATACCGGATGGACATCTAACACCAACATAGCATCTAACACCAACATAGCTGTCAAGGCCTCAGTTATCAGCTTTGCAAAGGATGTCTGCTGTCATATTTCATCTTCCTCACAAAGGACTGTTTGACAGTCATTTGCTTAGTTAAAGTAGTACAAGTGGTCTTCCGACTTTCCCTCTGGGATGACGATCGACTCCCAGCAGCAACAACAGCAGCGGCAGCAGTAGGAGGAATTGGTTCTTGATCTTTCCCTATTTTATCCTCCTAATTTTTGTTCTCCATTATTTTTCTGGAGTTATACAACAAAATGCAGCAAAGGAGAGTGTACCTCTACACCACACACAGGGCAAACCATGTAAAAATTATTTGGATTAAATATTAATAACTCCTTTATTTGAAGTAAATAATATACAGCACAGGACAGCACCACTGAACTTATATGGCAGCACCACTGGACTGCACTTATACAGCAGTACCACGGGACATATATGACAGTATCACTGGACTTATACGGCAGTACCACTGGACTGGATTTGTATGCCAGTACCACTGGATTTATATGGCAGTACCACTGGACTTATACGGCAGTATCACCGGACACATACGGCAGTATCACTGGATTATATTGGCAGTACCACTGGACATTTAAGGCAGTATCACTGGACTGGACTTATACGGCAGTACCAATTGACATATACAGCAGTATCGCTGGATTTATATGGTAGTATCACTGGACTAATATGGTAGTATCACTGGACTGGATTTATACGCCAGTACCACTGGATTTATACGGCATTACCACAGGATTTATACAGCATTACCACTGGACATATACGGCAGTATCACTGGAATTATATGGCAGTACCACTGGACATATACGGCAGTATCACTGGACTGGACTTATACAGCAGTACCACTGGACATATACGGCAGTATCACTGGATTTATACGGCAGTAATACTGGACTTATATGGTAGTATCACTGGACTGGGTTTACCCGCTCACCTCTAATTGGAATAATTGTAAATTGCAGATTTACTAAGAGTTGTTTTTGTTACATTTATTTATTACCAGTTATTTATTAAGCGCACACACATTCCGCAGGGCTTTACAGAGAATATTTGGCCATTCACATCAAGTGGAGTTAAATCACTCCACTTCACACCAAAATCGCAACAAAGTCACACTTCAATGACCTAAATCAATGCCCTGATTTTTTTGAGCGTGTTGACATAGGAGATCCATTTTTATCATAAGTTCAATCAAAAGCCCCACCAAAATTGCTCATAAATTGCACATCAATGCACCACTTCCAAAAAGCAATATGTGAAAACCTTTATAATTAATGCTTAACCAATCAGAATGCAAACACAAAGCCCACCAAGTTATTTGCAGCACTCACTTTCTGCTCTCAACCATGGCACAGGCAGGTTAGGGTAACCAGTAACCAGGATGGAGGCAGTGATTTCATGTGGCCTGTACCTGCTGACTGACAGGCCCAGTAGCAAGATCCAGAACACAGGAACCAGCTGGTCGGAATGTATTTGGGGACTTTGCTGCTGTTCTGCGACTTGTAGTGCAAATTGAGGCGTGGTTAGCTGGGATGCAATCAATTTACCTCCAATCAAAATGCCGACGGTCGAAATCCCGACAGCAATTGACAGGCGGTCAAAATCCCGACAAGGTCAAAATCCCGACATGGACAAAATACCGACATTTAAAATACAGACAAGGGCAAAATACAGACATTTAAAATGCCGACAGGTCAAAATGCCGACATGATTTTTTTATGATTTTTTCATTGAAACCGACTTGTTCATACTTTACCATCCCAGTGGACCTGGAGGGGGAATATAATAGTGTGCCGAGCGCAACGAGGCACCGTGCCCGAAGCATGGCGAGCGCAGCGAGCCATGTGAGGGGACGCGGTACACTTATATGGTGTCCATGTCGACCTATGTCGACATACACACAAAAAACGATGAAAACGCATGTCGGTATTTTGACGTGTCCGCATTTTACATGTCGGTATTTTGACCTTGTCGGTATTTTAAATGTCGGGATTTTGACCTTGTCGGGAATTTGACCATTGGTCAATTGCTGTCGGGGTTTCGACCGTCGGGATTTTGATTGGAGGTATTTCATACCGATCCCGGTTAGCTTTGTGTTGGGATGTGTCTTCTATATAGGGGTAAGCTTCTGTGCGCTGCACTGCACTCTGCTGTTACTACTGTATTGGCTGAGCTGTGTTATATATAGTCAGTGTAACTGTATACAGGGGCAAGCTGCTACAGTATGTGCTGGACTGTACTCTGCTGTTACTGTATTGGCTTAACTGTGTTATATAGTCTGTATAATTGTATACAGGGGCACACTGCTGTGTAATGTACTCTGCTATTACTACTGTCTTGGCTGAGCTGTGTTATATAGTCTGTGTAATTATATACAGGGGCATACTGCTGTATGTACTCTGCTGTTACTACTGTATTGGCTGAGCTGTGTTATATATGTATATGTATATATATATATATTTATATATATATATATATATATATATATATATATACTAGAGATGTGCACCGGAAATTTTTCGGGTTTTGTGTTTTGGTTTTGGATTCGGTTCCGCGGCCGTGTTTTGGATTCGGACGCGTTTTGGCAAAACCTCCCTGAAATTTTTTTGTCAGATTCGGGTGATTTGGATGGTTCCAGTATGAATGGTCGACAGTCATTAGGTCAACCACTATTGGTCGACATTGACATGGTCGACATGGACACATGGTCGACACATGAAAATGGTCGACACATGAAAGGTCGACATATGAAAAGGTCGACATGAGGTTTTTTTTACTTTTTTTGGTGTCGTTTTTTGCGTAAAAGTGACTGTGAACCCCAATTAGTGCACCGCGTCCCCTCTACCGCTTCGCTCGGCACACTTTACCGTTACAATCGTAGTCCATGTGGATCGTAAAGTATGGAAAAGTTCCCCAAAAGAAAAAAAAGTTAAAAAACTCATGTCGACCTTTTCATGTGTCGACCAATAGTGGTCGACCTAATGACTGTTGACCATAACATGGTCGACCATGTGAACGGATACCGTTTTGGATTCGGGTGTTTTTTTACAAAAAACCCTCAAAAACATCTTAAATCATAGAATTTGGGGGTCATTTTGATCCCATAGTATTGTTAACCTCAATAACCATAATTTACACTCATTTTCAGTCTATTCTGAACACCTCACAATATTATTTTTAGTCCTAAAATTTGCACCGAATTCGCTGGATGGCTAAGCTAATAGACACAAGTGGCCGACACAAACACCTGGCCCATCTAGGAGTGGCACTGCAGTGTCAGGCAGGATGGCACTTCAAAAAAATAGTCCCCAAACAGCACATGATACAAAGAAAAAAAGAGGCGCACCAAGGTCACTGTGTGACTAAGCTAAGCGACACAAGTGGCCGACACAAACACCTGGCCCATCTAGGAGTGGCACTGCAGTGTCAGACAGGATGGCACTTCAAAAAAATAGTTCCCAAACAGCACATGATGCAAAGAAAAATGAAAGAAAAAAGAGGTGCAAGATGGAATTGTCCTTGGGCCCTCCCACCCACCCTTATGTTGTATAAACAGGACATGCACACTTTAACGAACCCATCATTTCAGCGACAGGGTCTGCCACACGACTGTGACTGAAATGACTGGTTGGTTTGGACCCCCACCAAAAAAGAAGCAATCAATCTCTCCTTGCACAAACTGGCTCTACAGAGGCAAGATGTCCACCTCATCATCATCCTCCGATTCCTCACCCCTTTCACTGTGTACATCCCCCTCCTCACAGATTATTAATTCGTCCCCACTGGAATCCACCATCTCAGATCCCTGTGTACTTTCTGGAGGCAATTGCTGGTGAATGTCTCCACGGAGGAATTGATTATAATTCATTTTGATGAACATCATCTTATCCACATTTTCTGGAAGTAACCTCGTACGCCGTCTGCTGACAAGGTGAGCGGCTGCACTAAACACTCTTTCGGAGTACACACTGGAGGGAGGGCAACTTAGGTAAAATAAAGCCAGTTTGTGCAAGGGACTCCAAATTGCCTCTTTTTCCTGCCAGTATACGTACGGACTGTCTGACGTGCCTACTTGGATGCGGTCACTCATATAATCCTCCACCATTCTTTCAATGGTGACAGAATCATATGCAGTGACAGTAGACGACATGTCAGTAATCGTTGGCAGGTCCTTCAGTCGGGACCAGATGTCAGCACTCGCTCCAGACTGCTCTGCATCACCGCCAGCGGATGGGCTCGGAATTCTTAGCCTTTTCCTCGCACCCCCAGTTGCGGGAGAATGTGAAGGAGGATGCATCGGAGGAATCCCGGGCAGGAGAGGACTCGTCAGACTTGCCAGTGACATGGCCTGCAGGACTATTGGCTTTCCTGTGTAAGGTGGAAATTGATACTGAGGGAGTTGGTGGTGTGGTTTGCAGGAGCTTGGTTACAAGAGGAACGGATTTAGTGGTCAGTGGACTGCTTCCGCTGTCATCCAAAGTTTTTGAACTTGTCACTGACTTCTGATGAATGCGCTCCAGGTGACGTATAAGGGAGGATGTTCCTAGGTGGTTAACGTCCTTACCCCTACTTATTACAGCTTGACAAAGGCAACACACGGCTTGACACCTGTTGTCCGCATTTGTGTTGAAATAATTCCACACCGAAGAGGTGATTTTTTTTGTATTTTGACCAGGCATGTCAATGGCCATATTCGTCCCACGGACAACAGGTGTCTCCCCAGGTGCCTGACTTAAACAAACCACCTCACCATCAGAATCCTCCTTGTCAATTTCCTCCCCAGCACCAGCAACACCCATATCCTCATCCTGGTGTACTTTAACAGTGACATCTTCAATTTGACTATCAGGAACTGGACTGCGGGTGCTCCTTCCAGCACTTGCAGGAGGCGTGCAAATGGTGGAAGGCGCAAGCTCTTCCCGTCCAGTGTTGGGAAGGTCAGGCATCGCAACCGACACAATTGGACTCTCCTTGGGCATTTGTGATTTAGAAGAACGCACAGTTCTTTGCTGTGCTTTTGCCAGCTTAAGTCTTTTCATTTTTCTAGCGAGAGGATGAGTGCTTCCATCCTCATGTGAATCTGAACCACTAGCCATGAACATAGGCCAGGGCCTCAGCCGTTCCTTGCCACTCCATGTCGTAAATGGCATATTGGCAAGTTTACGCTTCTCATCAGAAGCTTTCAATTTTGATTTTTGGGTCATTTTACTGAACTTTTGTTTTTTGGATTTTACATGCTCTCTACTATGACATTGGGCATCGGCCTTGGCAGACGACGTTGATGGCATTTCATCATCTTGGCCATGACTAGTGGCAGCAGCTTCAGCACGAGGTGGAAGTGGATCTTGATCTTTCCCTATTTTAACCTCCACATTTTTGTTCTCCATTTTTTAATGTGTGGAATTATATGCCAGTATCAATAGCAATGGCCTACTACTATATATACTGCGCACAACTGAAATGCACCACAGGTATGGATGGATAGTATACTTGACGACACAGAGGTAGGTAGAGCAGTGGCCTTCCGTACCGTACTGCTATATATACTGGTGGTCACTGTCAGCAAACTGCAAAACTAAAATGCACCGCAGGTATATAATCTAGATGGATAGTATACTTGACGACACAGAGGTAGGTAGAGCAGTAGCCTTCCGTACCGTACTGCTATATATACTGGTGGTCACTGTCAGCAAACTGCAAAACTAAAATGCACCACAGGTATAGAATCTAGATGGATAGTATACTTGACGACACAGAGGTAGGTAGAGCAGTGGCCTTCCGTACCGTACTGCTATATATACTGGTGGTCACTGTCAGCAAACTGCAAAACTAAAATGCACCACAGGTATAGAATCTAGATGGATAGTATACTTGATGACACAGAGGTAGGTAGAGCAGTGGCCTTCCGTACTGTACTGCTATATATATACTGGTGGTCACTGTCAGCAAACTGCAAACCTAAAATGCACCACAGGTATAGAATCTAGATGGATAGTATATTTGACGACACAGAGGTAGGTAGAGCAGTGGCCTTCCGTACCGTACTGCTATATATACTGGTAGTCACTGTCAGCAAAACTCTGCACTGTACTCCTCCTATATAATACTGCTGGTCCCCAGTCCCCACAATAAAGCAGTGTGAGCACAGATATATGCAGCACACTGAGCACAGATATGGAGCGTTTTTTCAGGCAGACAACGTATAATACTGGTGGTCACTGGTCAGCAAAACTCTGCACTGTACTCCTCCTATATAATACTGCTGGTCCCCAGTCCCCACAATAAAGCAGTGTGAGCACAGATATATGCAGCACACTGAGAACAGATATGGAGCGTTTTTCAGGCAGACAACGTATAATACTGGTGGTCACTGGTCAGCAAAACTCTGCACTGTACTCCTCCTATATAATACTGCTGGTCCCCAGTCCCCACAATAAAGCAGTGTGAGCACAGATATATGCAGCACACTGAGCACAGATATGGAGCGTTTTTCAGGCAGAGAACGGATAAAACTGGTGGTCACTGATCAGCAAAACTCTGCACTGTACTCCTCCTATATAATACAGCTGCTCCCCAGTCCCCACAATTAAGCAATAAGCACAAATATTTGCAGCAACATTAATAAACGGAGAGGACGCCAGCCACGTCCTCTCCCTAACATTTCCAATGCACGAGTGAAAATGGCGGCGACGCGCGGCTCCTTATAGAATTATAGAATCCGAATCTCGTGAGAATCCGACAGCGGGATGATGACGTTCGGGCGCGCTCGGATTAACCGAGCCATACGGGAGAATCCGAGTATGCCTCGGACCCGTGTAAAATGGGTGAAGTTCGGGGGGGTTCGGTTTCCGAGGAACCGAACCCGCTCATCACTAATATATACATATATATATATATGTCTGTGTAACTGTATACAGGTGCACGCTGCTGTGTGCTGTACTCTCCTGTTACTACTGTATTGGCTAAGCTGTGTTATATAGTCTGTGTAATTGTATAAAGGGGCACGCTGCTGTGTGCTGTGCTGTACTCTGCTGTTACTGTATTGGCTGAGCTATATTATATAGTCTGTGTAATTGTGTACATGGACGTGCTGCTGTGTGCTGTACTCCGCTGCTACTACTACTGTATTTGCTGAGCTGTGTTATATAGTCTGTGTTGTATACAGGGGCATGCTGCTGTGTGCTGTACTCTGCTGTTATTGTATTGGCTGAGCTGTGTTATATTTAGTCAGTGTAGCTCAGGCCTGGCCAACCTGTGGCTCTCCAGCTGTTGTAAAACGGCATGTCCCATCATGCTTTGCCACAGTTTTGCTATTAGGGAATGCTAGAACTGTGGCAGGGCATGCTGGGATGTGTAGTTTCACAACATCTGGAGAGCCACAGGTTGGCCAGGCCTGGTGTAGATCTATAAAGGGGCAAGCTGCTGTGGGCTGTATTCTGATGCTACTACTGTATTGGATGAGCTGTGTTATATAATCAGTGTAACTGTATACTGGGGCACACTGCTGTCTGCTGTACTGTACTCTGCTGTTACTATGGTATTGGCTGAGCTGTGGTATAAAGTCAGTGTAACTGTATGCAGGGGCACGTTGCTGTGTGCTGCCCTGTACGCTTCTGTAAATTGGTTGAGATGTGTGTATAGTCAGTGTATACAAGAGGCATGCTGCTGTGTGCTGCCCTGTACTCTGCTGGCTAAATTGGCTGTGCTGTGTCCATCTAAAGTGGCTGTGTATTCACAAGCAGCACTGCAATGTGTATTGTCATTGGGGGTCATTCCAAGTTGATCGCTAGCATCCGTTGTTCGCTGCGTAGCGATCATTGAAAAAAACGGCTAATCTGTGCATGCGTATGCACCACAATGTGCACGCGCGTCATACGGGCACGAAGCCCTTTGTGGTTTTGCACTGGTTCTAGCAACGATTCCAATGCGCACAGCCGAACGCAAGGAGATTGACAGGAACAGGGCATTTCTGGGTGTCAACTGGTGTCAACTGGTGTCAACCGTTATCTGGGAGTGTTTGGAAAAACGCAGGCGTGGCCGGGTATCTGACGTCATTACCGTGTCACTCGTCGCAGCAATCACCGCACAGGATAACTAACTACAGGGCTGGTCTTGTTTTGCACAAAATGTGTCTGCAGGCGCTCTGCTGCACAGGCGTTCGCACTCCTGCAAAGCGAAAATACATTCTCCCGTGAGCGGCGACTATGCATTTGCACGGCTGCTAAAAACTGCTAGCGAGCGATCAACTCGGAATGTCCGTTGCAAAAAAAAGTTACAAAATGTATTATTTTAAGTTTGCACAACCTGTGTGCGCTGTACCCCTTTTTGTTTATTATTCACGTACATAATGAAATAAAAGCCCTTTGAATTGCTGCAGTCTGAGTTGAGCTGGGCTTGAACATTCTTCCGTTTGTACTGTTTGGTGCACTTTATCCTAATGCGCTTTGTTCAAAGTCCTGTGGCTCCATGCAGTTTGAATTGAGCTGCAAGTAAAAAAAATAAAAATACATGAATAAATAAATATATATATATATATATATATATATATATATATATAAAACACATGTTTGCACACTCCTACTTTTTAAAAGACACAACTTGTGGGGTGCATCCTTAATCCCCTGCTGAATACAGGGATAGATAAGACCAAACACAAGCCGTACTCTCCACTATAGTATTCTTAAAACTCTTTAATCACATCACCTCTCCTTCATTGCAGAGGGCTTATTCATTGACTCACATAAATTTCAATATTATCTCAGCAATACAGATTCTTTTCACATATAAGTTACACTGAACATTGCATGGCTTTTACACATCATATGGCAACAACATGATTAATATGCCTCGCAAAGCAAAGCTTATGCTCATCCGGAACAAAGTCCTTAGTATCCACCCGGGTAACATGTGATATCTGTTGCTGTTTTACAAAAAGTATCCATCACAGTCCATAGTTATGGTGCCTTTAGTTTTATACACCAAGCGGTGTGTGTGTCGGTCGACTTCGGCTGCCATCCGCGCCATTCAAGACAAGATACCTATTCCCAAAAAGACACAAAGTATACATCTCAATGAACAACTTAAAGCCACCATGTCAGGATACAGCCCTCCTACACTACCTGCGCTGCCAGCAACATACCTGTTCAACCTGACCACTGGCGTGCGTTCCACACCACTGCGCATGTCTGTGCTGTCTCACTACAAGCTCCCGGAGTCTTTTAACTCCCCTCGGGACCGCGGGACCGCACTCGTCAACCTGTAGTTCACTTCCTGTCTCCACTAAACTACAATACCCAGTGTATCATGCGCCATCCGGCGCCATTTTACTTACTATTATATGCGTGTCACAGTACGTTCCACTCACTGTAACAACTTATTGATGTACTATCAGGATGTTATTGTGGCTGCGCAATTAGTGTATACTGGCTGGCTCTATCCTCCACAGTGTCCTTTACAAAGTGCATATCATACAAAACATACAATTCAGATAAAATCATTACATATATATTAAAATCCTCGGTAAACACAAAACAAATATATACAGGACTTGGACTAGAATACCCCTTTATTGTCACTGCGCAAGGAACATCAGATTATCCCACTTACAGGCAGCACCTAAAGTTGATATTCTCATTTAACCCTCTAGGGGACACAGTGTCCAATTAAAAAATCCACTGTGCCTCCTTCTTTAAGAGCATTTTGTCACGATCACCACCCCGCATTAACACAGGGATATGATCTATTAACATGCATCTCAACATGGTCACTGAATGCTTCTTCTGCAAAAAATGTCTCGCCACAGGCTTATCACTGGATCCCTCCTGTATTGCCTCCCTTATAGACCGTCTATGATTTGTCACACGCTCCAGAAAATTCCTAATAGTTTTACCTACATAATATAGTCCACAGGGACCTCTCTCAACAAACCGCTCCCTCATTTCTTCAATCTGAATTTGTGCCAGATCTGATTCTGAATTATTACGAATGACCCTAACAAATTGGGACACTGGAAGGCCCTCAATCAAAGCCCTTGGGTGGTGACTAGTCTCAAATAACAATGTATTCCTGTCAGTTAATTTTCTAAACAAGGTGGTACCAAGGGAATGACCCTTCTTGAAAAGTACTATATCCAAAAATTCTATTCTTTCACTTACTAGTGAATCTTATTGGACTATCAATAGAATTTAATTCACTAACCATTCATGAAACGCTTCAGGGTAACATCCCCAAAGGAGCAAAATATCATCAATAAAGCGAAAGTAGTGCAGGATGCTGGAACCATATCTGGGATATACGAACGTCCGTTCGTATCTACTCATAAACAGATTTGCATATGCTGGCACCAAATTTGAACCCATTGTGGTCCCAGCACCCTGCACGAAGTACGCATCACCATACTGAAAATTATTGTTTTCAAGTACACAAGAAATCAGATCACAAATAAACTCAATAGGCGGCCTAATAAAATCCATCTCCTCCAGGGCTCTCCTTATGGTCTCTACCCCCTGTACATGTGAGATCACTGTATACAGCGAGATCACATCTAATGTGGCAAAGTACACATTCTCAAAATTTAGCATTAATTCCTTAAGTTTTGACAAGTGGGGTGTATCCCTAATATAGCTCAAACTTTGTGTTACTATCCGCTGCAGCAGAAAATCAACATACTAAGCAATAGGTTGTAAAACAGTTTTTGGCTGACACTATCGGGCGTCCAGGCGGAGCCTCCAAAGACTTATGCATCTTAGGTATACTATAAAACACAGGGCATACCGGATTGTCCACAGTATATATATATATATATATATATATAGAGAGAGAGAGAGAGAGAGAGGGGGGGGGATCTATTGTTTCCACTGATTGGTGTACTTTTAAAAAAATAAAAAAAATAGATCTATTGTTTGTGTGCTTTGTTCACAGGCACATATAAGGCCTGTGACTCCATGCAGTGATCTGCAAATTATAAAATGGATAATGATCAGTTTGGAGAAGAGCAACCAAATACTAGGGCTGCAGCTGCTGCCACCTGCCATGATGACATGGGGCAGTACGGATGGTGTAATGGTTAGCATTTCTGCCTCACAACACTGAGGTCATGGGTTTGATTCCCTCCACGGCCCTGTGTGGAGTTTGTATATTCTCCTCATACTTGCTGGGTTTTCTCTGGGTAAACCGGTTTCCTCCCACAATCCAAAAATATCCTGGTAGGTTAATTGGCTCCAAACAAAAAATAACTCTAGCTTGAATGTGTCTGCATGTACATGTGATAGGGATTATATATTGTTAGCTCCACTGGGGCAGGGACTGATGTGAATGTCCAAATATTTTCTGTAAAAGCAATATGTGTGAGCTATATAAATAAAGGTAATAAATAAATAAAATAATGATGATAATGCTAGTTCTTTGACATCATCTACTACAGCCAATGCTCAAGGGCATAGAGGTTTTAAGTCAGGGCATCTAAAAAAAACAAAAAAAAACAATATACAGTGGTAAAGAAAAAAACACCTCTAATAAAGGGAAAGCTTGGTGCCAAAAAACATAAAATCACCAACATGCCATGCACCACACGCAGTGGCAAGGAAAGAATTTATTTATGAGTGGTGGCTCTGCAACCGTCAGTGAGGCATCATTTTCTGCCTCTCATGATGATGTAAAACCTTTTCACTCAGATTCTAGAAGGGGAGTATAAATTATTGAAAACCACTAATTCAGTAGAACAAACTGTTTGTTCAGAAACAGAAATATTACAGATCCCTGAGGAGAGTCTAAGTGTGTCCTCGAGTGCTATGTGTGAGACAAACTTTTTTTATACTGATTCTGATTTCTGATTCTGACAAAGAAATTGAGGATGTCAGTGTGGAAGTGAAAAATGATGAGGGGACTATTAGTGTAGCTGATGCTGGTACTAATGAGGATATTCAGAATGAGGATGCTGTTTATGTAAATCAGGCACACGTGGAAGTAGCCCTTGACCATGACAAGAAGAAGGACATTGTCATATCTGGGCATAGGAACAACAAATCCACCTCTTATGTGTGGAATTATTTTTACCCAAATCCTGACAACAATTGTCAAGCCATCTGTAGCATTTGTTAAACCACAGTAAATAGAGATAGGAATGTTAACCATCTTGGAAGCTCCTACCTGTTACGCAATTTGCAGCGAAGGCATGGAAAGTTTTTGACAACATCAGAAAATGGTGCTAAAAAACAAATAATCCAGCATCAGCTAGCTCCCTTCTCTCAACTAGATCCCAGCACCTACAATCTCCTTCATCCTCAATATTCTTAGTAATGATCATCCAATTTGGTCCTGCATCCAATTTGTTAAGGCTAGGTGACTCTTCTCCTATCCAGGATTTCTCAGAAGTATCCCTCAGTGCTAGGCCTGCTACTGCTGGGGATGGATCTTCATCCCAGAAGCAGACCAAGAAGACTACTAGTTAATATTGTAAAAAAAAAAAAAAAAAAATGACTGTGAAACAATCCTTTACAAGGGGAGGCAAGTATGACAGCTCTCACCTAGTTGCACAGCAGATCACGGATGGCATCATGGCTACAGTATGATAGTATTAGCTCTGCATCCATTATCTGCCAATATAATATAATGCAATGCAATCCAATATAATGCAGTGAGTTTTACACAGTTAACTGAGATCCTTTGTCCCCAGTACCAAATTCCATCTTGGTATGATTTTACCTGAAAATCAATTCCTCGCCTGTACAAGGATGTTAAAAAAATATCAACTAATTATTGGCCTACAAAATGCCATTGTAACCACTGTCCACTTAACCACAGACGTGGACACGTGGTTGTGAGCAAAATAAAGATCACATGACTGTGACAGCCCAATGGGTGGGTAAATCACTTTCAGCAGCAGCAGAATCTAACAAATAATGGGGGTAATTCTGAGTTGATCGCAGCAGCAAGTTTGTTAGCAATTGGGCAAAACCATGTGCACTGCAGGGGGGGGGGGCAGATATAACATTTGCAGAGAGAGTTAGATTTGAGTGGGTTATTTTGTTTCTGTGCAGGGTAAATACTGGCTGCTTTATTTTTACACTGCAATTTAGATTTCAGTTTGAACACACCACACCCAAATCTAACTCTCTCTGCACATGTTATATCTGCCCCTCCTGCAGTGCACATGGTTTTGCCCAACTGCAAACTAATTTGATGCTGCGATCAACTCAGAATTAGGCCCAATGCCAGCTCATTTAAATGCAGGCCACTTTGTTTAAAACTAAGAAAAAATAGAAAAACTAAGAGATGTTATACATAGCAAAATGGCTTATCCCACTTGAACTCTTCTCAGGATTTTTTTTATTTCTGATAACAGCACAAATATTGTGAAAGCATTACAGCTGAGTGATTCCCAACACATCCCATGTTTTCTCACACAATCAACTTGGTGGTACAGGTTTTTTTTTTTAAATGACAGGGGAGTGCAGGAGATGCTTTCTGTGGACCAAAAAGTTTGAGACTTCTTTGGCATTCAGCTACAGCATGCAGGTGATTACAGCACTTGTAAGAACAGTTCACTTTGCCCTGGCACTTATGAAGCAAGAGGTGGTAACCAGGTGAAACCCCACCCTTTTTATGATTCAGCAGATGGAGGAACAAAATAAAGCCAACCACAGCTATAAAACAAGCCATGACATTGGGAGAGGAGGAGGAGTGTACCTTAGTCCAGTTCAGTGGAGAATACTTTCTGTCTTCTGCAAGGTACTGAAACCCTTAGAAGTAGCCACCTGTGAAGTGAATTCAGAAACTGCTACTTGAGAAATTGAAGAAGGAGATAAAATGAAATGCTTTCGCTAAGTATGTCGGACTTGTAGATCAAGTCCTTTACTCACTTCACCAGGATACAAGGGTTGCCAATATTTTGAAATCGGATCACTCCAGTTCAGTGGAGAATACGTTCTGTCTACTGCAAGGTGCTGAAATCCTTTGAAGTGGCCAGCTGTGAAGTGAATTCAGAAACTACTAGCTTGAGTCAGGTGATTTCCCTAATTAGGCTTTTGGAAAATCAGCTTAAGAAATTGAAGGAGGAGATGAAATGAAATGCTTTTGCTAAGTATGATGGACTTGTAGATCAAGTCCTTTAGTCATTTCACCAGGATACAAGGGTTGCCAATATCTTGAAATCGAATCACTAAATTTTGGTAACAGTGCTTGATCCTAGTTTTAAGTTGCACGTTGTGTTTTTCTTACCTACTGACACAGATCTTAAGAGATGCAAAGAACTCCTGGTTAGCAAAGTTAGCAGCTCAAGTGGTACTCAACATAACGACATCTCCTCCATCAGTTTCTTTGGCAACTGCCAGGAAAAAACCTCAGCTTTCCTAAAAGACTCATTGGTGATGCAGAGGAGTCAAGACAACATTTTAACATCTTGTCGGGTCTAAAAGAATTGCCTAAAATTAGTGACACATCTACTGTAACCCCATCTGATATGGTCACCATCCAAGAAATGGTGGAGGAATATTTTCATGACACTGTATAAATAGTAAAGCTGCCCCTGGAAGACAGCGAAATGTGTAAGGACCTTCCCGTTGGACCTGTGGACATCATACTACCCAGAATATTTGGACGGTGGACTTCTAATAAGCCTGGAACTCTTTTTCACTACCATCCCATTGCTACAAGGAGGACTTACTTCCCACAACTGGTGCGTTAAAATCTGTACCTTGCTGGATCAGCGCCTAGGAATCTTGCATTGTTACCTCCAGGATTGGTAATTATTTGTGGAAAGACAGTCTCTTGCATTTGGCTTAGGAAAATTGAGGCCCACCAACCACTGGACATTAAATCATCTTGTGTCCATCATCAGGTCCCTATTTGGATACATTACAGTCAGCTATGTTTTTAAAGTATTTTAATTTGCACCATATAACACATTTGCTGTAGCAAATAGCAATTTTTATCATCATTACTTATTTTTATTTAATAAATTGTTGATTAATCTTTTCCACCTGTCTGCATAGATTCACTATTAGCGCTGTTAGTAGTACCTTTAGTACAATTGTTCTTTAGACATGTCACAGAGTCCCTTTGACTACTGAAAAAGAAAAAAAGGCAATTTGGAGGCCCTTGTACAAAATGGCTTTGCATTACTTAAGCTGCTCTCCCTCCAGTGTGTACTTAGAAAGAGTTTTCAGCACAGCCAGGAACTTTATCAGTGATTGGCATATGAACAGGGACATGCAGTCAGGGGAGACAGGGGAAGCAGTGCCTCCCCTGTCATACTACTCCAGTATTTTGACTTTAATAATTAATAGAATAATGCAAACAAGATATTTATAACTTACATATATCTTCTTTGTAGTATTCTAATTGTCATAGTTTCTGCAGGGTGATGAGGCAGGGAGAAGGCAGGCAGAGGCAGTGAGCAGCTCTGCCTCTTCTCCATATGTCAGGAAGTGCCTGGAGCTGGGGGTGGACCGCTGCAGCCAATAATGCTGCATAGACAACGGAGCCTGTGAGGCTCTATCAGATCTACCTCAGGACGGGGGCATGGCCTGTGCTCACACTTCCATGCCTAGCTGCACAGTCTCAGCAGCCTCTCTCCCGTGCTCCTCACCCCCTTCCTATGCTGCCGATGGAAGAGCTGGCCCTGTGGAAAACCCAGCACCACTGTCAGTGGGGGAGGACCAGGCAGTAGCATAGGACACAGAAGCAGCAGCAGCCTCCTGTGTCATGTTTAACCCTGTGCCCCTGTTGCCATGTGTTACCCTATGTTGCCCCATGCCAAAGCAAAACTTCTGCTGCTTACACTCACATGCTGGGGGTCGCTCATCACAGGGCAAGGCAGCCCAGCGATGTGATCGCAAATCAATTGCGGTTGCAAAAATTGTCAGCTTGAAGAAGCCCTCTGCACGTATGCGAGGGCACCGCTGCCATGTTTCTTATCACAGGAAATGTCATTGGGCCACCCCAAAAACGGCCATGACACGCCTGAGTTTCCTTCTCTCCTCCCTCCCAATGCTGCGTCGCCACCCACCAAACGCCCACCACCTGTCACTCAAATTGCGATCACATCCTTCTGGGATGCAGTTGCAATGTGAAAGTCCATGCGTGCTGTGGACTTTGCACATGCACAGATGGCCGAAAAGCATCCATCTGCAATTTTTGCAGTTTTATAACTGCTACTGAATTAGACCCTGTGATTGCTGCCCATTGCTGTGCTGCTTGCAGATTGGATGTACAATATACTGTATAGGGTGGTATATTGAGTAAATATGGCTCTGATACTAGCCAGTGCCTTCCCAGCCATTGACCTCAGCACACATCACTGCTTATGAGGCTACTTTCACAAAATGTGGAAAAGATTACAGTATGTCCATCAAAATTAACTACAAATTCCACGAGGAAGACCTTTACTGACAATCACTGTACATCAAAGTACAGACTTCTGTAATAATGGATTCCAGCAGGGATGGTATACACACTGATGAAGGTGAGGATAAGGTTGATAGTGACGATGATATATTACCACTGCCTTAAGCCCATTGGTTTAGCTGCCTTAAGCCCATTGGTAGCTTGTTTTGTGGGGGCCCAAACAAACCAAGCACTTTAGCCACAGCAGTGGCAGTCCCTGTGGCTGCAGTGCTTGGTTTGTTCGACTGTGCATGTCCTTTTTAATATACATCATAAGGGTGGGTGGGCCCAAGGACAATTCCTTCTTAGTGGGCCCAAGGACAATTCCATCTTGCACTACGATGAAAGGCGTATGCTAATAAACCATGGTGCACCTAGGAACAGCAGAAAAGCCAAGATGAGCGTGGCTCCATCTGTACTTTTCATTTCTGCCACTGCTGAGTGCCAATGTTTCTTAGATGAGCTGTAAACTGCCATGTGTTTGTGCCACTGCTCTGTCACTTAGTAACCAGCCAGCTCGCTGCAGCTTTTGGCCTAAAGCAGATGAAAACAATATTGTGAGCTGTGAGGTGGTCAAAATTGACTGGATATTGTTTTGTTCATAAGTTTGTAAATCCAGTCATCAGGACACAGAGACATGTGAGTTCACTGCTGTGCTGTTTATTCCCTCCAACTCCAGGCACACTGCACACTGGACCACCCACTTTCCAGCATCCCCCTGGTCCCAGGGACCATCACTGAAGATTCAGGCTTACACAGATCAGTAAGGGAGTGTCTACAAATATTAAGCATTCTAATACACTAATATCACATCCTCTTTTCTTTAAAGATAAGCCCTGTACGCTTCAATGCAACAATTAACAACGTCATATTAAGAACATCATCTAACACGTTTCAATGAGTCTCTCAGGTCTGCGTATTTCCCTTTTGGGTCTTTCATACACAGTCTGTGTTTCATCGACCATGTTGGACCTTTCTAGAACCGTGGTTTGTTCACCATTATCAGGATCATCATACATGTCAGATGAAGGGTATTCTTCAGTCATGTTGTCTTCATTATGGTTAGGTTGAGATCTTAAATCCACCCGATTTCTTCTTACTTCCGTTCCACACTCTGTACGTATAGTATAAGATCTTGGTGCTACTTGTGCTTGCACAATACCTTTCTGCACCCAAATACCTTTCTCGTGATCTCTGAGATGGACTTGGTCACCCGATTATAGATCAGATAAGCGTTTTGTTCGTCTGTCATGGAACAGTTTCTGTTTCGCCCTTTTGACGTTCCTTACTCAGTCTGACCAATGCTGAGTTATGTGTATTAAGCAGTTCATCATGTATCGGGAGATTTGCTCTAATCCTCCTTCCCATCAGCATTTGTGCAGGAGAAAGTCCATTCTGTAAAGGTGTACTGCGGTAGATTAAAAGACTTTTGTAGAAATCTTCTTTACCTTCTTGAGCTTTTTTCATGAGACTCTTTACAATTTTTACTGAACTTTCCACCAACCCATTTGAGCGTGGATAGTGGGGACTTGACGTAGTATGGACAAATTCCCACTCATCAGCAAATTGTCTAAATTCAGCACTGGAAAACTGAGGACCATTGTCAGTGAACACTTCAATAGGAACACCATGCCTTGCAAAGATTGACTTCATGCAATTGATTACGGCTTTACTAGTAGTTGTATGTAGTGTCTTCACCTCAGGGTAGTTAGAGTAATAATCAGTCACGACAATGTACGTTTTCCCATTACAATCAAACAAATCTGCGCCAACTTTCTGGTACGGTCTCTCTGGCACTGCATGAGAACTCAGTGGTTCGACTTGTTGTTTCGGTCTATACGCAAGACATAATTCACATGTAGCTGTAGTTTGTGCTATGTCTTGGTTCATTCTTGGCCAATACATAACTTCACGCGCTCTCCGCTTACATTTTTCTTCTCCTAAGTGGCCTTCATGTATCTTGCACAGCATAGTTTTTCTTAGTCGTGCAGGTATGACAAACCTATTGCCTTTGTAAATAATACCATCGACAACTGTAAGGTCACTGCGGTACATCCAATAATCATGGATAGACAGCGGGCACGCATGTTTTTCTGCTGGCCAACCTTTCAGAATGATATCTTTCAACACTTTCATTGTGTCATCTGTCTCAGTTTCTTTCCTAATCTGTTCTTTTTTTGCAAGAGACACTGGTAGAGAAGCTACGATCAAATTAACATAGGCTTCTATCTCTTCATCCATCAGACTTTTGGAACCTTCACCTTTGTCCACAGCACGAGAAAGTGTATCAGCAATGTATATGTATTTGCCGGGACAGTACAGCAAGTGTACATCATATTTCTGTAGTCTGATAAGCATTCGTTGAATTCTCATGGGACAGTCATGTAATGATTTTGTCATGATAGCTATCAATGGCTTGTGGTCAGTTTCCACTGTAAATGTTTGACCATACACAAACTGATGAAATCGCTCACATGCATATGTGATCGCTAGAAGTTCTTTTTCTATCTGAGCATACCTTGTTTCAGCACTTGTCAGTGCTCTTGATGCATAGATTACTGGTTGCCATGTATCCTCATGTTCTTGTAACAGCACTAAGCCTAGGCCAAATTGCGAAGCATCTGCTGAAATTCTTATTCTTTTCGCAGGATCAAAGAATTTTAGCACTGGTTGCTCTGTAATGATCTATTTCAAGTTTTGCCAACTTTCTTCTTGTTCATGTGACCACATCCACTCGTTATCTTTGTCCAACAACCATCTAAGAGAGGCTGTTCGTTCAGAGAGTTGAGAAATAAACTTTCCTAAGTAAGTAATCATTCCTAGGAATCTTCTGACGTCGTCTTTGTTGTTAGGACGTTCCATGTTCACTATGGCTGATATTTTCCTTGGGTCTGGTTGTACACCTTGATCCGAGACCACGTCGCCCATAAAGGTAAGTGTATTCACGCCAAATTCACATTTGTCCTTGTTTAGCTTTAGATTCACTTTCTTGACAAGTTCCATTACTTGTCTCAATCTAGAATCATGTTCTTCCTTTGTAGATCCCCAGACAATAATGTCATCCATCATTGTTTCAACACCTGGAATATGTTAAAAAATCATGTGTATCTTTTTGTGATATACTTCTGGAGCAGACAATATTCCATATGGTAGTCAAAGAAGTCTGAATCGACCTTCTGGTGTATTAAATGTACAAAGCTTTGAGCTGGCCTCATCTAGCTTCATTTGCCAGAATCCTGAAGATGCGTACAATTTACTGAACCATTTTGCTCCCGCAAATTGCGACATGATTTCATCTCTGGTTGGTAGTTTGAATGTTCTCGTTTAATAGCCTTGTTTAAATCTCTGGGGTCTAGACATATTCAGAGTTTTCCATTTTTATTTTCAACAATTACTAGGGAGCTTACCCATTCAGTAGGCTCATCAACTTTCTGTATCACACCCAAGGCTTCCATGCGATTTAACTCTTGTCTCAGTTTTTCTCTCAGCGCAAACAGCACTTTTCTACAGGGGTGTATCACTGAAGAAACTTGCGTGTCTATATTTATTTTATGCTCTCCAGGCAAACAACCTAGACCTTCAAACAAGTCTCTGTATTCTGTAAACATCGATTTGCAGTCATCTTCTACTTGTGATGTCACCATAAAAACTTTCTTTTTCAAGCTTAGTTTCTCACAGGAACTTAATCCAAGAATCGGTTGCACATTTTTATCCACAATCAGTAGAGATGTTTTAAACTGTTGTCCCTTATATTTCAGTGTCACTAAGCATGTACCTTTCACAGGAATTTCCTCCCCAGTGTACGCCGTAACTTTCACTTTGGCTGGGTGAATTTTAGGTTTTACTCTAAAAGTCTTAAAGTCTTGAAATTATATTAAATTCACCTGTGCACCAGTATCAAGCTTAAAGGGAATGACAATCTCGTTCACAGTTAAAGGGACAATCCATTCTTTTTTATCTGCACTGCAAAGTTCAATGCAATCCACAAATAATTCATCTGTTTGTTTAACAGCATGCACTTTGGTTGTTTTACTTTTAATTTTACAGCATTTGGCAAAGTGATTAAGTCTACCACATTTCATGCAGGTTTTACCATAAGCAGGGCACATTTTAGGATTGTGGGCATTTCCACATCTACTACACATTTCCTTATTAGACCGTGGCTTGGACTGCTTCATTCTTGAGAATGGAGGTTTGCATGGCTCTGTTTTCTGCACTACATGCACATCAGCTTCCTTGTGTAACTTTTTGGCTTGAAATCTAGTTATTTCTGCAGATCTACACATAGTCACTGCCTTTTCTAGTGTTAGGTCTTGCTCTCTCAGCAATCTCTCTCTGAGTCCATTATCAGGTATTCCACAGACAATACGATCGCTAATCAGTGAATCATTTAAATCACCAAACTCACAGGTTTTACTGAGTGATTGCAGCTCTGTAACATACTGATCAAATCCATCTACAGACTTCTGATCACATGTGAAAAACTAATATCTTTCATATGTCACATTTTTCCTTGGCACAAAGTAATCTTCCAACTTTTGCATTATAGAAGATAGCAACATATTCTGCCCCTCAGCAAACTGAAAACTATTATAAATGTCCAGCACATCCTCTCCTATCACATGGAGGAAAATGGATGCCTTCGTTTTGTCAGTCTCTGAATCAGCTCCACATGCAGCAAGATATATATTAAACCTTTGCTTAAATCTTTTCCAGTTTTCAGACAAGTTACCAGACATCAGCATGCCGGTTGGAGGAGCCAGTTTATCCATGGTTACTCACTGTTTGAAGATAGGAGCACACGGCAGGCTTTGCAGACACAGAGTGTCCCAGCCACAGACTTCTGCAAGATTCTTTCACACTCTGAGAGCACTAGCAGTCCAAGTTAAACTTCTTCTGACACCATGTTTTGTTCATAAGTTTGTAAATCCAGTCATCAGGACACAGAGACATGTGAGTTCACTGCTGTGCTGTTTATTCCCTCCAACTCCAGGCACACTGCACACCGGACCACCCACTTCCCAGCATCCCCCTGGTCCCAGGGACCATCACTGAAGATTCAGGCTTACACAGATCAGTAAGGGAGTGTCTCCAAATATTAAGCATTCTAATACACTAGCATCACAGATATTAGTGTAATGTTTAAAATCGGAATGAGCGCTAAAAATAATAGTGGCGCCTGCACTTATCATTAGTAATAAATGTTTACAGCTCTTTACGACAGTTTGTGTGGAGAGCCGGTAGAACGTACTCAAAAAGAGTGAAGGTCCAGGAAGTCCAATTTTAACTATCTCTGACTTTCACCTGGTGAATCTGGCCCATCCGCTTTGCACAGTGTGGTTTCTGTGGACCCGGGAGCGTTACAGATGGAAGTGCTATTACCTCAGGTCTCCGATGTATCTAGGCCTTAATCAGCTGCTATTGGCGATGTCACCGGAAGTAAAAGTCCATGTTCCCGGAAAGTCCCCTGGCATCCAAGGCATTTCGTGCCCCGCCTGGAAACTTCTTTACCATTTTATATGTTAATAAATTTTAATAGAGCTGCTTTTCCCTCTCAAGTGTAGGATTTCCATTTCTTAATATATGTAAATCAATATTATTGAGGTTAATAATACTCTAAGAACAAAAAAAAGGCCCAAGTTATGTGATTTTAGCTTTTATTGTACATTTTTTTTTTTAAATACAAAACCTAAACCAGTCACGGCCAAAATCCAAAACTAAACCCAAAACCAATCGACAAATTAGAACCAAAATCCGCAAAAATGGTCCAGCGCACATCTCTAATAGGTTCCTTCCCCTCCCTGTTCTCTCTTTCAGTCTTCTTGTTTGCTTTTTCCTTTTACTGCAATTCCCTGACTCTCATTCTTTCTGTACCTTGCAGGTGTTTATTATCACTATAGATCAACCTGAGTTGTTGACTATTCTTTTGTGTATTTGGCATCTGAGTCCCCTTCACCGCAGACACGGTTGCATCCATGGGTACTTCAGAGTTTGCTGGCTTGGATATAGGATGCACTGCTGGTGGCAGCCATTCTGTTTGGGGTAGATGAAGTTATCATGGTTCACATAGCGAATAATGACCTGGGTAGACTTGTGGACGGCTGTTGTCAGAGCCTTTGGATGGTTGCTAGAACTGTGGCCCTGGATTAGCTCTACAGTAGTGTGACATTGTTCTCAACAAATCTGGCATTGCTCCTGTGAGGGTGTTGCTGTGGACATGGCTCATCAAAAAATTAACCGCAATGTTGATATTTTCTTTTTTTTGTCCACAGGTGCTTTGGTTATTTCTCATAACATGCTTTATTTCTGTGAAACATCTTTTCAGACCTGAAGGTGTGCAGTTGACTGGTGTTGGCCTATCACTGTTTCTAGATGATATTTTTAGAGTGTTCTATGAGGTTGTGGTCTAGTTGGTTTATGGTGGCAGGACTGTGGCTCATGGACGGGGCCTTGCTGTTGCAGGGGTAGGCAGCAGTTCAGCAGATTAGTGGTGCTTAGCTGGTATGCTATGGTCAGTTGATATTACACCATCTGACTGGATGTAACCATTTGATCTGAGCTTCTTGAATAGGACATTGCCCCTTTGTATCATCGAGAAAGACCACTAAGGTGTTTATATATCATTTTGTATTTCATACTCATTTTTGCTGAGGCGACTGGAAAATTGATTACTGTTTTTTTATTTAATTACAATTTTACTCTTAATGCTTAATTTACTCACATCCTTAACCCCTGTTTGGAGCAGATCTCAGTTTTATACAATTACAATTGTAATGTAATGGAGGCTAGGCACAAAAAAGACATACAAGTTAGCATCTTGCAGTGCTTCACAGCTGTGACTAAAGAGACTATTTACTAAGCCTTGGACAAAGATAAAGTATGTGGTGCCAGCCAATCAGCTCCTAACTGCCATGTCACTGGCTGTGTTTGAAAAATGACAGTATGAGTTGGTTGGCTGGTACATTGTGGCTAATTCAGGTTGGATCGCAAATCGAGATCCAACCTGAATTTTTGCGCACATGTACTGCACATGCACACGCACTTTCTGCGGGGGCGCAGGAAATGTAATCGCCTTAGAAGAAGGCGGTCGCGGGGCGGGCGTCATCACTCCGTTTCCAGGGGCGGGCAATCCGAACGGTGGGCGGTGCGTTGCAAATGGGTGTGTATCGGGTGAGTAGTCGCGCCAGCTGCATGACATCACATACATCTGCCGCGACAGGTAAGAAGGCGCCGGGACTCCTGCGTCCGCAGCTAAGCTGCGCCGGCAGGAGTCATCTTTAGTTTCTGCTAACAAGCAGAAATTGCAATGCGATCGCAATTTCTGCTTGTTGAAGTGGGGGAGGTGCCGGTCAGTATGCTGGGCGGCCTTGCCCAGCAATGGGCAGCCCCCAGCAAGCGAGCAAAACGATAGCCAATTCTGCTGATTTGCTATCCTTACTGAATTAGCCCCTTTATCTCTGTCTACTTTATGTTGTTCCGAGGACAGCAGAACACCACACAGTCTTAGTAGACTTATCTGGTCTGCACAGAAAAATGTCTTCTCAAGGCTACTGTATGCTCCCGCCCTGTCTGCTGCACTCCACAAGGTCTTTCCTCTCCTCTCAGAACACTGGCTGTGTCATTTGAATTGGCACATGTATATTTACAAATTGCGATCCACAGACGTCTGTCCTTAGAGCTTTGTGCACACTCTTTGTAGTCAGGGAGATCTTCCAAATCTCATGGAGGCTCCCTTACATTGCAGGAGAGTTGACAACTCTCTGTTAAAGAAATAATAATAATAATAATAATAATAATAATAATAATAATAATAATAATAATTTTATTTATATAGCGCTCTTTCTCCAATAGGACTCAAGGCGCTTAACAGATACATAGCATAATATATTACAGAAAATAATGAAGTACATTTTCATAAAATACAGAAGCATGAAGATACTAAAATAAGATTTTACTTACCGATAAATCTATTTCTCGTAGTCCGTAGTGGATGCTGGGGACTCCGTCAGGACCATGGGGAATAGCGGCTCCGCAGGAGACAGGGCACAAAAGTAAAAGCTTTAGGATCAGGTGGTGTGCACTGGCTCCTCCCCCTATGACCCTCCTCCAAGCCTCAGTTAGGATACTGTGCCCGGACGAGCGTACACAATAAGGAAGGATTTTGAATCCCGGGTAAGACTCCTACCAGCCACACCAATCACACTGTACAACCTGTGATCTGAACCCAGTTAACAGCATGATAACAGCGGAGCCTCTGAAAAGATGGCTCACAACAATAATAACCCGATTTTTGTAACAATAACTATGTACAAGTATTGCAGACAATCCGCACTTGGGATGGGCGCCCAGCATCCACTACGGACTACGAGAAATAGATTTATCGGTAAGTAAAATCTTATTTTCTCTGACGTCCTAGTGGATGCTGGGGACTCCGTCAGGACCATGGGGATTATACCAAAGCTCCCAAACGGGCGGGAGAGTGCGGATGACTCTGCAGCACCGAATGAGAGAACTCCAGGTCCTCTTTAGCCAGGGTATCAAATTTGTAGAATTTTACAAACGTGTTCTCCCCCGACCACGTAGCTGCTCGGCAGAGTTGTAATGCCGAGACCCCTCGGGCAGCCGCCCAGGATGAGCCCACCTTCCTTGTGGAATGGGCCTTGACAGATTTAGGCTGTGGCAGGCCTGCCACAGAATGTGCAAGTTGAAATGTGCTACAAATCCAACGAGCAACCGTCTGCTTAGAAGCAAGAGCACCCAGTTTGTTGGGTGCATACAGGATAACAGCGAGTCAGTTTTCCTGACTCCAGCCGTCCTGGAAACCTATATTTTCAGGGCCCTGACAACATCTAGCAACTTGGAGTCCTCCAAGTCCCTAGTAGCCGCAGGTACCACAATAAGCTGGTTCAGGTGAAACGCTGACACCACCTTAGGAAGAAACTGTGGACGAGTCCGCAGTTCTGCCCTGTCCGAATGGACAATCAGATATGGCTTTTGTGAGACAAAGCCGCCAATTCTGACACTCGCCTGGCCTCGGCCAGGGCCAACAGCATGGTCACTTTCCATGTGAGATATTTCAAATCCACAGATTTGAGCGGTTTAAAATGTGATTTGAGGAATCCCAGAACTACGTTGAGATCCCACAGTGCCACTGGAGGCACAAAAAGGGGGTTGTATATGCAATACTCCCTTGACAAACTTCTGGACTTCAGGAACTGAAGCCAATTCTTTCTGGAAGAAAATTTACAGGGCCGAAATTTGAACCTTAATGGACCCCAATTTGAGGCCCATAGACACTCCTGTTTGCAGGAAATGCAGGAATCGACAGAGTTTAAATTTCTTCGTGGGGCCTTCCTGGCCTCACACCACGCAACATATTTTCGCCACATGTGGTGATAATGTTTTGCGGTCACCTCCTTCCTGGCTTTGACCAGGGTAGGAATGACCTCTTCCGGAATGCCTTTTTCCCTTAGGATCTGGCGTTCCACCGCCATGCCGTCAAACGCAGCCGCGGTAAGTCTTGGAACAGACCTGGTACTTGCTGAAGCAAGTCCCTTCTTAGCGGCAGAGGCCATGAGTCCTCTGTGAGCATTTCTTGAAGTTCCGGGTGCCACGTCCTTCTTGGCCAATCCGGAGCCACGAGTATAGTTCTTACTCCTCTACGTCTTATAATTCTCAGTACCTTGGTTATGAGAAGCAGAGGAGGGAACACATACACCGACTGGTACACCCACAGTGTTACCAGAACGTCCACAGATATTGCTTGAGGGTCTCTTGACCTGGCGCAATACCTGTCCAGTTTTTTGTTCAGGCGGGATGCCATCATGTCCACCTTTGGTCTTTCCCAACGGTTCACAATCATGTGGAATACTTCCCGATTAAGTCCCCACTCTCCCGGGTGGAGGTCGTGCCTGCTGAGGAAGTCTGCTTCCCAGTTGTCCACTCCCGGAATGAACACTGCTGACAGTGCTATCACATGATTTTTCGCCCAGTGAAGAATCCTTGCAGTTTCTGCCATTGCCCTCCTGCTTCTTGTGCCGCCCTGTCTGTTTACGTGGGTGACTGCCGTGATGTTTTCCCACTGGATCAATACCGGCTGACCTTGAAGCAGAGGTCTTGCTAAGCTTAGAACATTGTAAATTTCCCTTAGCTCCAGTATATTTATGTGGAGAGAAGTCTCCAGACTTGATCACACTCCCGGGAAATTTTTTCCCTGTGTGACTGCTCCCCAGCCTCTCAGGCTGGCATCCGTGGTCACCAGGACCCTGTCCTGAATGCCGAGTCTGCGGCCCTTTAGTAGATGAGCACTCTGCAGCCACCGCAGAAGAAACACCCTTGTCCTTGGAGACAGGGTTATCCGCTGATGCATATGAAGATGCGATCCGGACCATTTTTCCAGCAGATCCCACTGAAAAGTTCTTGCGTGAAATCTACCGAATGGAATCGCTTCGTAAGAAGCCACCATTTTTCCCAGGACCCTTGTGCAATGATGCACTGACACTTTTCCTGGTTTTAGGAGGTTCCTGACTAGCTCGGATAACTCCCTGGCTTTCTTCTCCGGGAGAAACACCTTTTCCTGGACTGTGTCCAGAATCATCTCTAGGAACAGCAGACGTGTCGTCGGAAACAGCTGCGGTTTTGGAATATTTAGAATCCACCCGTGCTGTCGTAGAACTACTTGAGATAGTGCTACTCCGACCTCCAACTGTTCTCTGGACCTTGCCCCTATCAGGAGATCGTCCATTTTCTTTGAAGAAGAATCATCATTTCGGCCATTACCTTGGTAAGGACCCGGGGTGCCGTGGACAATCCAACCGGCAGCGTCTGAAACTGATAGTGACAGTTCTGTACCACGAACCTGAGGTACCCTTGGTGAGAAGGGCAAATTGGGACATGGAGGTAAGCATCCCTGATGTCCCGGGACACCATATAGTCCCCTTCTTCCTGGTTCGCTATCACTGCTCTGAGTGACTCCATCTTGATTTGAACCTTTTTATGTAAGTGTTCAACTATTTCAGATTTAGAATAGGTCTCACCGAGCCGTCTGGCTTCAGTACCACAATATAGTGTGGAATAATACCCCTTTCCTTGTTGTAGGAGGGGTACTTTGATTATCACCTGCTGGGAATACAGCTTGTGAATTGTTTCCACTACTGCCTCCCTGTCGGAGGGAGACGTTGGTAAAGCAGACTTCAGGAACCTGCGAGGGGGAGACGTCTCGAATTTCCAATCTGTACCCCTGGGATACTACTTGTAGGATCCTGGGGTCCACTTGCGAGTGAGCCCACTGCGTGCTGAAACTCTTGAGACGACCCCCCCCCCCCACCGCACCTGAGTCCGCTTGTACGGCCCCAGCGTCATGCTGAGGACTTGGCAGAAGCGGTGGAGGGCTTCTGTTTCTGGGAATGGGCTGCCTGCTGCAGTCTTCTTCCCTTTCCTCTATCCCATGGCAGATATGACTGGCCTTTTGCCCGCTTGCCCTTATGGGGACGAAAGGACTGAGGCTGAAAAGACGTTGTCTTTTTCTCCTTTATACGGCAATACTTCCATGTGCCGTTTGGAATCTGCATCACCTGACCACTGTCGTGTCCATAAACAACTTCTGGCAGATATGGACATCGCACTTACTCTTGATGCCAGAGTGCAAATATCCCTCTGTGCATCTCGCATATATAGAAATGCATCCTTTAAATGCTCTATAGTCAATAAAATACTGTCCCTGTCAAGGGTATCAATATTTTCAGTCAGGGAATCCGACCAAGCCACCCCAGCGCTGCACATCCAGGCTGAGGCGATCGCTGGTCGCAGTATAACACCAGTATGTGTGTATATACTTTTTAGGATATTTTCCAGCCTCCTATCAGCTGGCTCCTTGAGGGCGGCCCTATCTGGAGACGGTACCGCCACTTGTTTTGATAAGCGTGTGAGCGCCTTATCCACCCTAAGGGGTGTTTCCCAACGCGCCCTAACTTCTGGCGGGAAAGGGTATACCGCCAATAATTTTCTATCGGGGGAAACCCACGCATCATCACACACTTCATTTAATTTATCTGATTCAGGAAAAACTACAGGTAGTTTTTTCACCCTCCACATAATACCCTTTTTTGTGGTACTTGTAGTATCAGAAATATGTAACACCTCCTTCATTGCCCTTAACAAGTAACGTGTGGCCCTAAAGGAAAATACGTTTGTTTCTTCACCGTCGACACTGGAGTCAGTGTCCGTGTCTGTGTCTGTGTCGACCGACTGAGGTAAAAGGACGTTTTAACTAGAGATGAGCGCCTGAAATTTTTCGGGTTTTGTGTTTTGGTTTTGGGTTCGGTTCCGCGGCCGTGTTTTGGGTTCGAACGCGTTTTGGCAAAACCTCACCGAATTTTTTTTGTCGGATTCGGGTGTGTTTTGGATTCGGGTGTTTTTTTCAAAAAACACTAAAAAACAGCTTAAATCATAGAATTTGGGGGTCATTTTGATCCCAAAGTATTATTAACCTCAAAAACCATAATTTACACTCATTTTCAGTCTATTCTGAATACCTCACACCTCACAATATTATTTTTAGTCCTAAAATTTGCACCGAGGTCGCTGTGTGAGTAAGATAAGCGACCCTAGTGGCCGACACAAACACCGGGCCCATCTAGGAGTGGCACTGCAGTGTCACGCAGGATGTCCCTTCCAAAAAACCCTCCCCAAACAGCACATGACGCAAAGAAAAAAAGAGGCGCAATGAGGTAGCTGTGTGAGTAAGATTAGCGACCCTAGTGGCCGACACAAACACCGGGCCCATCTAGGAGTGGCACTGCAGTGTCACGCAGGATGGCCCTTCCAAAAAACCCTCCCCAAACAGCACATGACGCAAAGAAAAAAAGAGGCGCAATGAGGTAGCTGTGTGAGTAAGATTAGCGACCCTAGTGGCCGACACAAACACCGGGCCCATTTAGGAGTGGCACTGCAGTGTCACGCAGGATGTCCCTTCCAAAAAACCCTCCCCAAACAGCACATGACGCAAAGAAAAAAAGAGGCGCAATGAGGTAGCTGTGTGAGTAAGATTAGCGACCCTAGTGGCCGACACAAACACCGGGCCCATCTAGGAGTGGCACTGCAGTGTCACGCAGGATGTCCCTTCCAAAAAACCCTCCCCAAACAGCACATGACGCAAAGAAAAAAAGAGGCGCAATGAGGTAGCTGACTGTGTGAGTAAGATTAGCGACCCTAGTGGCCGACACAAACACCGGGCCCATTTAGGAGTGGCACTGCAGTGTCACGCAGGATGTCCCTTCCAAAAAACCCTCCCCAATCAGCACATGATGCAAAGAAAAAGAAAAGAAAAAAGAGGTGCAAGATGGAATTGTCCTTGGGCCCTCCCACCCACCCTTATGTTGTATAAACAAAACAGGACATGCACACTTTAACCAACCCATCATTTCAGTGAGAGGGTCTGCCACACGACTGTGACTGATATGACGGGTTGGTTTGGACCCCCCCAAAAAAGAAGCAATTAATCTCTCCTTGCACAAACTGGCTCTACAGAGGCAAGATGTCCACCTCATCATCACCCTCCGATATATCACCGTGTACATCCCCCTCCTCACAGATTATCAATTCGTCCCCACTGGAATCCACCATCTCAGCTCCCTGTGTACTTTGTGGAGGCAATTGCTGCTGGTCAATGTCTCCGCGGAGGAATTGATTATAATTCATTTTAATGAACATCATCTTCTCCACATTTTCTGGATGTAACCTCGTACGCCGATTGCTGACAAGGTGAGCGGCGGCACTAAACACTCTTTCGGAGTACACACTTGTGGGAGGGCAACTTAGGTAGAATAAAGCCAGTTTGTGCAAGGGCCTCCAAATTGCCTCTTTTTCCTGCCAGTATAAGTACGGACTGTGTGACGTGCCTACTTGGATGCGGTCACTCATATAATCCTCCACCATTCTATCAATGTTGAGAGAATCATATGCAGTGACAGTAGACGACATGTCCGTAATCGTTGTCAGGTCCTTCAGTCCGGACCAGATGTCAGCATCAGCAGTCGCTCCAGACTGCCCTGCATCACCGCCAGCGGGTGGGCTCGGAATTCTGAGCCTTTTCCTCGCACCCCCAGTTGCGGGAGAATGTGAAGGAGGAGATGTTGACAGGTCGCGTTCCGCTTGACTTGACAATTTTGTCACCAGCAGGTCTTTCAACCCCAGCAGACTTGTGTCTGCCGGAAAGAGAGATCCAAGGTAGGCTTTAAATCTAGGATCGAGCACGGTGGCCAAAATGTAGTGCTCTGATTTCAACAGATTGACCACCCGTGAATCCTTGTTAAGCGAATTAAGGGCTCCATCCACAAGTCCCACATGCCTAGCGGAATCGCTCCGTGTTAGCTCCTCCTTCAATGTCTCCAGCTTCTTCTGCAAAAGCCTGATGAGGGGAATGACCTGACTCAGGCTGGCAGTGTCTGAACTGACTTCACGTGTGGCAAGTTCAAAGGGCATCAGAACCTTGCACAACATTGAAATCATTCTCCACTGCGCTTGAGACAGGTGCATTCCACCTACTATATCGTGCTCAATTGTATAGGCTTGAATGGCCTTTTGCTGCTCCTCCAACCTCTGAAGCATATAGAGGGTTGAATTCCACCTCGTTACCACTTCTTGCTTCAGATGATGGCAGGGCAGGTTCAGTAGTTTTTGGTGGTGCTCCAGTCTTCTGTACGTGGTGCCTGTACGCCGAAAGTGTCCCGCAATTCTTCTGGCCACCGACAGCATCTCTTGCACGCCCCTGTCGTTTTTTAAAAAATTCTGCACCACCAAATTCAAGGTATGTGCAAAACATGGGACGTGCTGGAATTTGCCCATATTTAATGCACACACAATATTGCTGGCGTTGTCCGATGCCACAAATCCACAGGAGAGTCCAATTGGGGTAAGCCATTCCGCGATGATCTTCCTCAGTTGCCGTAAGAGGTTTTCAGCTGTGTGCGTATTCTGGAAAGCGGTGATACAAAGCGTAGCCTGCCTAGGAAAGAGTTGGCGTTTGCGAGATGCTGCTACTGGTGCCGCCGCTGCTGTTCTTGCGGCGGGAGTCCATACATCTACCCAGTGGGCTGTCACAGTCATATAGTCCTGACCCTGCCCTGCTCCACTTGTCCACATGTCCGTGGTTAAGTGGACATTGGGTACAACTGCATTTTTTAGGACACTGGTGAGTCTTTTTCTGACGTCCGTGTACATTCTCGGTATCGCCTGCCTAGAGAAGTGGAACCTAGATGGTATTTGGTAACGGGGGCACACTGCCTCAATAAATTGTCTAGTTCCCTGTGAACTAACGGCGGATACCGGACGCACGTCTAACACCAACATAGTTGTCAAGGCCTCAGTTATCCGCTTTGCAGCAGGATGACTGCTGTGATATTTCATCTTCCTCGCAAAGGACTGTTGAACAGTCAATTGCTTACTGGAAGTAGTACAAGTGGGCTTACGACTTCCCCTCTGGGATGACCATCGACTCCCAGCAGCAACAACAGCAGCGCCAGCAGCAGTAGGCGTTACACGCAAGGATGCATCGGAGGAATCCCAGGCAGGAGAGGACTCGTCAGAATTGCCAGTGACATGGCCTGCAGGACTATTGGCATTCCTGGGGAAGGAGGAAATTGACACTGAGGGAGTTGGTGGGGTGGTTTGCGTGAGCTTGGTTACAAGAGGAAGGGATTTACTGGTCAGTGGACTGCTTCCGCTGTCACCCAAAGTTTTTGAACTTGTCACTGACTTATTATGAATGCGCTGCAGGTGACGTATAAGGGAGGATGTTCCGAGGTGGTTAACGTCCTTACCCCTACTTATTACAGCTTGACAAAGGGAACACACGGCTTGACACCTGTTGTCCGCATTTCTGGTGAAATACCTCCACACCGAAGAGCTGATTTTTTTGGTATTTTCACCTGGCATGTCAACGGCCATATTCCTCCCACGGACAACAGGTGTCTCCCCGGGTGCCTGACTTAAACAAACCACCTCACCATCAGAATCCTCCTGGTCAATTTCCTCCCCAGCGCCAGCAACACCCATATCCTCCTCATCCTGGTGTACTTCAACACTGACATCTTCAATCTGACTATCAGGAACTGGACTGCGGGTGCTCCTTCCAGCACTTGCAGGGGGCGTGCAAATGGTGGAAGGCGCATGCTCTTCACGTCCAGTGTTGGGAAGGTCAGGCATCGCAACCGACACAATTGGACTCTCCTTGTGGATTTGGGATTTCGAAGAATGCACAGTTCTTTGCTGTGCTGCTTTTGCCAGCTTGAGTCTTTTCATTTTTCTAGCGAGAGGCTGAGTGCTTCCATCCTCATGTGAAGCTGAACCACTAGCCATGAACATAGGTCAGGGCCTCAGCCGTTCCTTGCCACTCCGTGTCGTAAATGGCATATTGGCAAGTTTACGCTTCTCCTCCGACAATTTTATTTTAGGTTTTGGAGTCCTTTTTTTTCTGATATTTGGTGTTTTGGATTTGACATGCTCTGTACTATGACATTGGGCATCGGCCTTGGCAGACGACGTTGCTGGCATTTCATCGTCTCGGCCATGACTAGTGGCAGCAGCTTCAGCACGAGGTGGAAGTGGATCTTGATCTTTCCCTAATTTTGGAACCTCAACATTTTTGTTCTCCATATTTTAATAGGCACAACTAAAATGCACCTCAGGTAAACAATGGAGATGGATACTAGTATACAATTATGGACTGCCTGCCGAGTGCAGACACAGAGGTAGCCACAGCCGTGAACTACCGTACTGTACTGTGTCTGCTGCTAATATAGACTGGTTGATAAAGAGATGTCTATGTAACTATGTATGTATAAAGAAGAAAGAAAAAAAAACCACGGTTAGGTGGTATACAATTATGGACGGACTGCCTGCCGAGTGCAGACACAGAGGTAGCCACAGCCGTGAACTACCGTACTGTACTGTGTCTGCTGCTAATAATATAGACTGGTTGATAAAGAGATGTCGTAGTAGTATGTATGTATAAAGAAGAAAGAAAAAAAAACCACGGTTAGGTGGTATACAATTATGGACGGACTGCCTGCCGAGTGCAGACACAGAGGTAGCCACAGCCGTGAACTACCGTACTGTACTGTGTCTGCTGCTAATATAGACTGGTTGATAAAGAGATGTCTATGTAACTATGTATGTATAAAGAAGAAAGAAAAAAAAACCACGGTTAGGTGGTATACAATTATGGACGGACTGCCTGCCGAGTGCAGACACAGAGGTAGCCACAGCCGTGAACTACCGTACTGTACTGTGTCTGCTGCTAATATAGACTGGTTGATAAAGAGATGTCTATGTAACTATGTATGTATAAAGAAGAAAGAAAAAAAAACCACGGTTAGGTGGTATACAATTATGGACGGACTGCCTGCCGAGTGCAGACACAGAGGTAGCCACAGCCGTGAACTACCGTACTGTACTGTGTCTGCTGCTAATATAGACTGGTTGATAAAGAGATGTCTATGTAACTATGTATGTATAAAGAAGAAAGAAAAAAAAACCACGGTTAGGTGGTATACAATTATGGACGGACTGCCTGCCGAGTGCAGACACAGAGGTAGCCACAGCCGTGAACTACCGTACTGTACTGTGTCTGCTGCTAATATAGACTGGTTGATAAAGAGATGTCGTAGTAGTATGTATGTATAAAGAAGAAAAAAAAACCACGGTTAGGTGGTATACAATTATGGACGGACTGCCTGCCGAGTGCAGACACAGAGGTAGCCACAGCCGTGAACTACCGTACTGTGTCTGCTGCGACTGGATGATAAATGATATAAAAAATATATATATATCACTACTGCAGCCGGACAGGTATATATTATATATTATATAATGACGGACCTGCTGGACACTGTCTGTCAGCAGAATGAGTTTTATTTTTATAGAATAAAAAAAACAACAACACACAAGTGAAGTCACACGACGAGTGTTTAACTTTTTCAGGCAATCACAATATAAGTATACTACTAACTATACTGGTGGTCAGTGTGGTCAGGTCACTGGTCAGTCACACTGGCAGTGGCACTCCTGCAGCAAAAGTGTGCACTGTTTAATTTTAATATAATATTATGTACTGCTGGCTCCTGCTATAACCTATAACTGGCACTGCAGTGCTCCCCAGTCTCCCCCACAATTATAAGCTGTGTGAGCTGAGCAGTCAGACAGATATATAATATATATAGATGATGCAGCACACTGGGCTGAGCCTGAGCAGTGCACACAGATATGGTATGTGACTGAGTCACTGTGTGTATCGCTTTTTTCAGGCAGAGAACGGATATATTAAATAAACTGCACTGTCTGGTGGTCACTCACTATATAATATTATGTACTCCTGGCTCCTGCTATAACCTATAACTGGCACTGCAGTGCTCCCCAGTCTCCCCCACAATTATAAGCTGTGTGAGCTGAGCAGTCAGACAGATATATAATATATATAGATGATGCAGCACACTGGGCTGAGCCTGAGCAGTGCACACAGATATGGTATGTGACTGAGTCACTGTGTGTATCGCTTTTTTCAGGCAGAGAACGGATATATTAAATAAACTGCACTGTCTGGTGGTCACTCACTAGTAAACTCTCTGCACTCTCTACACTTCTACAGTACTCCTCCTAGTCCTAAGCTCCAGTAAATCTCTCTCTCTTATAATCTAAATGGAGAGGACGCCAGCCACGTCCTCTCCCTATCAATCTCAATGCACGTGTGAAAATGGCGGCGACGCGCGGCTCCTTATATAGAATCCGAGTCTCGCGATAGAATCCGAGCCTCGCGAGAATCCGACAGCGTCATGATGACGTTCGGGCGCGCTCGGGTTAACCGAGCAAGGCGGGAAGATCCGAGTCGCTCGGATCCGTGTAAAAAAAGCTGAAGTTCGGGCGGGTTCGGATTCCGAGGAACCGAACCCGCTCATCTCTAGTTTTAACGCCCCTGACGGTGTTTGAGACGCCTGGACAGGTACTAATTGGTTTGCCGGCCGTCTCATGTCGTCAACCGACCTTGCAGCGTGTTGACATTATCACGTAATTCCTTAAATAAGCCATCCATTCCGGTGTCGACTCCCTAGAGAGTGACATCACCATTACAGGCAATTGCTCCGCCTCCTCACCAACATCGTCCTCATACATGTCGACACACACGTACCGACACACAGCACACACACAGGGAATGCTCTGATAGAGGACAGGACCCCACTAGCCCTTTGGGGAGACAGAGGGAGAGTTTGCCAGCACACACCAAAAACGCTATAATTATACAGGGACAACCTTTATATAAGTGTTTTTCCCTTATAGCATTTTAATATATATATAGTCATATCGCCAAATAAGTGCCCCCCCTCTCTGTTTTAACCCTGTTTCTGTAGTGCAGTGCAGGGGAGAGCCTGGGAGCCTTCCCACCAGCATTTCTGTGAGGGAAAATGGCGCTGTGTGCTGAGGAGAATAGGCCCCGCCCCCTTTTCGGCGGGCTTCTTCTCCCGTTTTTCTGAGACCTGGCAGGGGTTAAATACATCCATATAGCCCCCAGGGGCTATATGTGATGTATTTTTAGCCAGAATAAGGTACTATCATTGCTGCCCAGGGCGCCCCCCCCCAGCGCCCTGCACCCTCAGTGACCGCTGCTATGAAGTGTGCTGACAATAATGGCGCACAGCTGCAGTGCTGTGCGCTACCTTATGAAGACTGAAAAGTCTTCTGCCGCCGGTTTCTGGACCTCTTCACTTTTCGGCATCTGCAAGGGGGTCGGCGGCGCGGCTCCGGGACGAACCCCAGGGTGAGACCTGTGTTCCGACTCCCTCTGGAGCTAATGGTGTCCAGTAGCCTAAGAAGCCAATCCATCCTGCACGCAGGTGAGTTCACTTCTCTCCCCTAAGTCCCTCGATGCAGTGAGCCTGTTGCCAGCAGGACTCACTGAAAATAAAAAACCTAACAAAACTTTTACTCTAAGCAGCTCTTTAGGAGAGCCACCTAGATTGCACCCTTCTCGGCCGGGCACAAAAATCTAACTGAGGCTTGGAGGAGGGTCATAGGGGGAGGAGCCAGTGCACACCACCTGATCCTAAAGCTTTTACTTTTGTGCCCTGTCTCCTGCGGAGCCGCTATTCCCCATGGTCCTGACGGAGTCCCCAGCATCCACTAGGACGTCAGAGAAAAGGGACATTATGGAAATGCTTGAGTAAACAGGAAAGTGTTGAGTCTACTTTTGAAGGATTCTATAGTTGGGGCCTCTCGCACTGTGCGGGGAAGTGAGTTCCATAGAGTCGGAGCTGCATGACTAAAAGCTCGACCCCCAGATGAATTACGGGAGATTCTAGGTACTGCTAAAAGTCCTTCATCCACAGTTCGCAGTAATCGAGTGGGGCAGTATGGGGTCAGAAGCTGCTTCAGGTACCTTGGGAAGAAATTAAATGTAGCGGTTCAATATATGAGAATAAAATGCGGACTGTCATATTTGTAGATGCATTTAGTACAATTTCCACACATGGAAAGTGTTCTACTTGCTTTGTCAATGGTTAAAGCCTCTAAACTTTATAAATCAACAATCTGCCAATATGCTCCCAAATTTTGAAATATAACAGACCAACACACAACACAGGGCTGGCCTGACCGAAATGCCAGTAGAGTAGAGTGCTACACTGTGGAAGGCACCGTCATGCTCCCCAGCCAGAGTTGCCGTGCAATGTAATTGGCGTACTGTGTGATACATCCTCATATGCGGATTGTAGCTGTGGTTGGAGAAGTGGCCAATCAAAGTGCGTTTTATCACTAAAAGGGCAGGGATTTGCTGGTAGAGGAATAACCTGCTACACCGCAAGGCTTTGAATGCAACCATGTGCAGGGCACAGTAGGGATGGCCATTGGTGGGTTATCCATCTATGGTTATCCATGCCTGTGGGCCAGTCAGTGATTGGAGGCAGGGCTTTGCAGGTATTAGGGGGCGGAGCTATGCTCCATGTCCAGACACATTGTAAAGGGGAAAAAATACTATTTGGTCTTTACTATTGATGGCAGGAAACCATGTGGTTCTCAACCATCAATGGTTAAAGTATTCAATATCATCCATAGACCATCGATTATTTAGAACCATGATCGATGGCCATCCCTAGGTCACAGTGTAAGTAACTCTGGGGACACTGCTGCTGAGGGGCGGTCTCAGGAAGGGGAACTATGATATAGGCTGTAGAAGCTAGGGGCTATAGCAGGGGTACAGGCTCTGTATAGGGTACATTTCTGAATGGTCACATGTCCTGTGACCCTGGAGACACCGCTGGGTGACAGGTTATGAATGGGGTATCTGTCACATGTCATGGTGATACCCTGGAGATGCTGCTAAGTGACAGGCTCTGTATGAGGTACCTGTGTCACATGATGTCCTATCTCCCTGGAGACAGCACACAGTAGAAGGGAAGGGAAGGGAAAATCTATATTCACTTACCAAAAAAATTAAGCTCGGGACGACCGTGACACAGCAGCATCAGATAACAGAAGTCACTACTGTCTCAAGGTAAATATACTAATATACCAGCGAATTACATTTAACCTAATGCCTTGAATTCAAGGGCACACTACATTAGGAAAACCAGGCGCAGAATAATAAAAGCTTTGTTACTTACTAGATGACAATGATTTGCTGTTGTTTTTGCAAGGTACTGTAGCAGGTTTGTTATGAGCAGAAAGTTACACTTAAAAGTGCTTAAAACCAAAACCTAAAAATGTTTATTGCAACGACTTTTTTCTATTTTCTCTAACGTCCTAGAGGATGCTGGGGTCCATTTAGTACCATGGGGATATAGACAGGTCCGCAGGATGAACTGGCTCCTCCCTCTATGCCCCTCCTCCAGACCTCAGTTTAGAAAATGTGCCCGGTGAGACTGGACGCCCGTTAGTGGAGCTCTACAGAGTTCTACTGGAAAAGACTTTATTAGGTTTTTTATTTTACAGGGAAGCTGCTGGCAACAGCTTCCCTGCTTTGTGGGACTTAGGGGAGGAAGTAGGAACCAACTTCTCATTAAGTTTCATGGCTTTGCTTCCGCTGACAGGACACCAGTAGCTCCTGAAGGGTACTGAACATAGCCCAAGCCTGGCTAGCGCTCACTCCCACAGCACTGCCGCCATCCCCTAACACAGTCAGAAGAGTGGTGAGTATATCACTGGAGACCTACAAGAGAGGGGCCCTTCGGTTATCGTTGGCGGCAAAAAGGTACAGCACAGCGGCGGGATGCTGTGTGAGCATGCATCTCAAAACACACAGCCCTTCACAACAGGGTGCAGGGCGGGGGGGGGGGGGTGGCACCCTAAACTGCATGGAAAATACTTACTCTCACTGGCAAAACGGTAAATACATGCATAGCCTCTGATTTACAAACCCCAGCCAGTATAAAAATCATTGTTGCTGAGGCAGGATCGCGCCATTACAGGGGGCGGGGCTTCTCCTCAGACTTGCCATACACTCACTCAGCGCCATTTTCTCCTGCAGATCACAGAAAGAAGCTGACAGATGCTATTTTCCTCCTCATAACAATGCTGAAACAAGTACCAGGGTGTATTAGAGAGGGGTGGGGAGTGTTTATTACATTAGGTGAGCGTGCCTAATATTGAAATAAAGTGCTGAAGGTTTTGTATAATAAATACTGTATACATATACAATTCTCTTCGTATAGGGCGCAGTGTGTGAGCTGGCAAATCTCTCTGCGTTTCTCTGACAGATTTTAGTGTGGGTCTGTCAACGATAGCTCCCCTGGGTGATTGTGGTGTGAAAGTGCACATTTGTGACATGTCAGACAATGGAGAGAGCTCTTCCCCTGAGGAAGCCATTTTAGATACTCAGGAGTGTAATGTGGTGTCCCTTCCCTCACAGAAGGAGCCACAGTGGGTGAGAAAATTACAAAGTAATATGTCAAAGCTTTCTAGAAAATTCTCTGAGTCTGAACAACAGACAAAATACTGGAGAAAGTCAGTGGAGGATGTACTATTTGCTGATCCCTCCACGTCATCCACACGGGACCACACAAGTTCCCAAAAGAGGTCCCTTGCGCAGATTATGCAAGGTGACACAGATACAGATTCCGACACAGGTGTCGACACTGGGGATGTGAGAGGGGTGGACCCCAAGTTAGCAAAAAGCATTCAATGTATGATAATTGATATTAGGGAGGTGTTAGAGATTACAGAAACAACACCTGAACCTGAGGAAAATGCTTATTTTAATTTAAATAAGAAACCGGTGATAACTTTTCCTCCTTCAAAGGAATTGAATAAAAATTTTTAAAAATCCTGGTTTAACCCAGAAAAGAAATTTCATATTCCTAGAAGAATACGTTTAGCGTACCCCTTTCCTGAAGAAGACAGGAAAAGATGGGAGTCACCCCCCATGGTAGACACCTCAGTTTCTAGGTTGTCTAAGAAAATAATTTTACCTGCCCCAGGGTCGGCTTCATTAAGGAACCTGCTGACCATAAGTTAGAGACTTACAGAGGTGTATCAGGAAAGTCCAACTGTATGGCATACAGAGGTGTATCAGGAAAGTCCAACTGCAGCTTCGTATTTTTTAACGATTTATCCATTGGTTTGAAAAATGCACATTAAATGTTGCACTTTGTATTTTTCAAGTACAAAAAATCATGATGGTGATTTGTAAAGTGGAGCATTATAAAACTGTGATATTCCAGCGGTTTTTCTGCATTTTTATGTTTGATAAAGTTAGCAGTTTCAAAACCACAAAGAAAAAAAATCAACAAAAAATTGCAAGTTTACCAAAAAGCACACTAATACATTTTGATAAATGTCCGTCTAGGGCTAGTTAAACAGGAGCTTGGTGGTAGAATTATGCTTAATAATAATAATAATAATAATAATAATAATAATAGTAATAATAAGTTTAATTTAATCTAATTTTTACATGTTTACAAGATAGTGGTGGCTGATAAAAAAAAATGGACAGACTAGATGGGCCAAGTGGTTCTTATCTGCTGTCAAATTCTATGTTTCTATGTTTATATGAGCTGCTCCAATAGGCTCCTACATTCAATTTTATATATTACTTTTCCAAAAATGGATAATGGCAGAAACCTTATTTAAACTAAAACAGAAAGTTCAACTTAAAAGTTGCACCCATGTTCTTAGATCATTTTTCTGCCAGTCTTTAGGTATAAAGTTACAAAGTTTAAACTTTCAAAAAATAGTTAAACAAATTACCTGTAACTTTTATGAAACAAATCTCCTTTAAAATATTTCATTTCAATTTTCATAGTTTGTATTAATGAAACTTAATTAGCTGAATAAAATAAAACTACAATTGCACAATTTTCTTTTATAGTATTTTGAAAACAAAAATATATTGTTAATCTTTGCAATTGTTTTAATTAAATGAATGTTGATATTTATATTTTATTTACTGTTGTTATTATCATGTTTGCTCTTTTAATACTGTATTTTGGTTAGAATTTATTATAATTTGCTTGTCTTACTATAGTTACTGGTGTAAACCTATAAAGCAAAATAATACCAAATATAATTAATATTGCCAAATTATGCATTTATCTACTGAAATAGAATGTAAAGCTGAATAATATTTAATTATTAAAATCTATAATACTAATAATAATAATAATTAGCTAATTATAATTATGTGAGAATTCACTTCTTTGTTTTATTTAGCATGTTACAATATAAATAAATGTTGATAATACAATGGCAAATGTAGCATAAATAAGTTTTACATGACAAGAGTGGCAGCCAGGTGTATTAATTAATTATGTTTATTATTTCACAAATCTTCTATACTAATCAAATTCTACATAACTCCTGTGCTGATCTCTATACTTCAGACATATTAAAGGGATTTTAAACCATAGTGTTTATCACATACATTAAACAGGAACTTTCTTGCAGCAGAGTTTCTAAGTTTGTGTGACTATTATTTGTTTGAAGAGATCCTGTCTTTACACTTGGGCTGCCCACAGACTAAGCAGACTAATAGGTTCTTTCAACACCCCAGCACAGAGCATGCTGTGGTAATCATTCAACAAGCTCTGTCTCTATGCAAACAGCAGCAGTGAACTCAACTTTCAATTACCAGTTTATTATTACAAGATGCTCAGGGGCCTAAGTGGTGAATACTACATGCCAATGCAACTATGGGCTTCTTGTGAAGTGCTAGTGGTGGAGACATGGATAGCAATGAAATATGATTGTGGACCACTCTAGTGATGACAAATGGTCTTTCACAGTGGTCTAAATCGACCACCACACTTGAGAACATGTGTTCTTGTCCTCTAAAAATTCAAAATACCATATGATAGACTGGTTCACACTCAAGGTGTAAATTTGTTGTTTCTACAGGAGATACTAAGAAGATGTATCGGTGCCATAAAATATTTCCATAAATACTTCCTATACATACTGTTTTATATACTTATTTTTTTATAGTTTTATTAGGAATAATGTTGTGCATTTTAAATAACAGGTTTAAAAAATACCGTTATAAACTATGCCTACAAAAAATATGTCTAGCGAACATGTCCATTAAAATGAAATGGTGAAGGGCAGTGGTTTTCTTTTCTTTTTTTCCTAAACCATCCTTATATTTTGCTATTTGGCAAAACCAGGATGGTGTTTGGTTTTGCTACAATAATGTAATTTTTAGCTTTATTTTGTTTTTACTTACAGTAACATATACAGTGGCGTAAGTTCGTCCCAGTCGCCCGGAGGCATGATAAATGATGGTGCCCCCCTACATATACACACACATACCATATATTACTATCCGGCACTAAGGGTGAACAGTAGCAGCGTGCTCAGGTACCTTTCCCAATAGTAATATAGATACACATACAAAGGGGACGCACTCCAAGTCAGTCATTACAATAAAATAGACACCAGCATACCTTTATAGTACACCTACACAAAGCAGTTTAACACCTGGAGGTGGGCGGAAACGGAGCGTCAACGCAAACGCAGCGGCCCAAAACACGGTGGGTAGCTGTCTGCCTTTGCAGGCTGCATAGGCAGAGGACTACTCAAACCATGCAAAAGCACCACCGCTGTGTGATGCTTTCGCATGTCTGCGTGCAGGGAAGGGCCGGAGGGGGGGTGGCAGGACCCGGCATGCAGGGTAGACTTGCCCTGTGCTTGGCGTCCTTCCGCATGTCAGAGAAAATGATCGTAGATGTGTGTTTTTTCGCACATCTACTATCAGGTCTGAATTACCCCCTTGTGTACATATTGCCAACGTAATGAGCAACTGTATTGGCCATCAATAACAAAATAAAAATAAAAACTAATTGCAGCCAATACTTACTAATAAAAATGGATGCTGCCAATGTAATTGCTATTAATTTCCCATGAAGGCATGTATGCAATAGTGATCCTTTTTACCATGCGTCCTGCCCCCCCCCCTCTGTGTCCTCTTACCTTCCTGGATGGGACCTTTCCTGCTTAACTTGCAGACAGTGTTCAGCAAGGCACAGTACACCTTCCACCTGCCCCCATACTATCCAATCAGATCGTCTTCCATCTTCAGACAATCCTCATCTCCCAGCACACTGTCTGAAGCAGATGAAGGGGGAAGTTAACCCTGCAGTGCCAGGCCCAGCTACAGCAGCCCTTTAATTACTGTGTGTGTGTATGCAGAACATGCGGGGGTCTGGTGTGTTACATAAATAAATCAGGTGCACTGACACAATCCTTAGGACTGACGACTCCCACCACATACAGTATCAGTTCCTGTGCTCCCACCCTGGGCCCTGGCTATAGGAATGGCAGTAAACAAACAGTTAACAGCAGGAGCTGCAGGAGGGGGAGATGAATAGGCAGTGGGCTGCACACAACACGGATGGACTGTGGCCGCGCAGATCAGATGTCAGTGAGTGTGCACTGTGCAGATGTCCCGAGACAGTGAATTACCTTACGCTGGTGATTAAGCAGCTTCACCTCTGACCACCCTGGCAGCTCTGTCCGGCAATACACAGCAAATGGCAGTGGAAACAGGTGTGCCTGTCACATCGTTTCCACTAACACACAGCTCGAGCCCAGCAGCCGCACACACTGCTCTCGGCTAACGGCACCCGGAAGTGGCAGCAGGACGGAGCAGGTAATAAGTTCTGTGTTGTGTTCCAGCTTCTGGAACGCAAACCCGAAAGCGTGGAGGCCAGCAGCAAGCTGCAGGGACTCGCATGGTGTCCTGCTGGACCAATCCGCCCGGCCCCCTCCGTCTGCAAGAATGATTTACAAAAAAAAAAAAAAAGTAGCAGCGGGAGACAGTGGAGAAGCGCCCCCTTGAGGCCAGGAGCCCGGCGGCAGCCGACTCCACTGCCTCCCACAGTTCCGCCCCTGAACATATATATCATTTGGATTCATTTAAACTCATTTATAGGGGGAGATTCAAATGTTTGAAAAGTTGGTTGAGTGTCTGTTTTTTCCTGTCTATTAGATAGGAAAAAACAGACTCCCAGCTGACTTTTCAAGCATTTGAATCTCACCCATAGAGTATAATCCCAAAAAATGCTTCTGGCCGTTGGTTCTAGCTTCATACACTAAGTACATCTAGGGGAGACACCAGGGAGGATAAGGTTAAGTGTATGTGTGTGGGTTTGGGAACTGGGGGGGAGGAGGGGGGGGGCAGTGGCAATTGGTGAGTTTTATAGAAGTGGCGATGAGAGCTCGGGGGGAGGCGGTTATAGAAATGTCAGAAGGGCTGGAGGCTGTGTTAATTTTGTTGATGAAAATTTAGACTAAAAGTGTTTGCCAATGACCAAATGTTTATTTCATGACTAAAATTAGACTAAATTAGACGAAAATGAAAACTGAGATCCAGACTAAATCTTGACTAAAACAAAGCAAAAAAAAACAAAAAAAAAACGACTCAGACTATTTAAAATCCTTTTAAAAATTGACACTGGAAGTAGGGTTTTAAATTTTTAATGAAAAATTACGTGTTCTATATATTGCAGAAAATAAATATGACCTGCTGTGAAGGAAATATGATTGTGTATTGCACTTGTTTGTTCTAATAAACTTAAGACATTAATTTGCATATGATATATGGGAGTACCACGTTAAGTCGGACTCAGTAGGTAACACATTCTCAGCCTACTGAACCTAGATTACTAAACACAGGGCCGGTGCTAGGGTGTTCGGCGCCCCCCTGCAAACTATAAATTTGCACCCTCCCATATTCCTTTGGCGCACACCGGGAGAAGGAGTGTGGGGCATGGCTACACAATAGTACCCCCATTTAAAATGATGCTACAATGTAGCACAATCTTATTCATCTTATACGTAATGCCCCACCTGTAGTAGTAGCGTCCTTATATGTAATGCACCCCAGTAGTAGTAGCATCCTTATACATAATGCCCCCCGGGTAGTAGTAGCATCCTTATACATAATGCCCCCCCAGTAGTAGTAGCATCCTTATACATAATGCCCCCCTAGTAGTAGTAGTGTCCTTATACGTAATTCCCTCCTAATAGTAGTAGTAGCAGCGTCCTTATACGTAATGTGCCCCCAGTAGTAGTACCATCCTTATATGTAATGCCCCCCCAGTAGAAGTAGCTTCCTTATATGTAATGTGCCCCCAGTAGTAGTACCGGCCTTATACATAATGCCCTCCCAGTAGTAGTAGCGTCCTTATATGTAATACCCCCCAGTAGTAGTAGAATCCTTACACATAATGCCCCCCCCAGTAGTAGTAGCGTCCTTACACATAATGCCCCCCCCAGTAGTAGTAGCGTCCTTACACGTAATGACCCCCCCAGGTGTGGTAGCATCCTTACATGTAATGCCCCCAGTAGTAGTAGCGTCCTTATACGTAATGCCCCCCCAGTAGTAGTAGCGTCCTTATGCGTAATGCCCCCCAGTAGTAGTAGCATCCTTATACGTAAAGCCCCCCAGTAGTAATAGCGTCCTTACACATAATGCCCCCACCAGTAGTAGTAGCATCCTTAATGTAATGGCCCCTCCAGAAGTAGCGTCGTTATACGTAAGGACCCCCCAGTAGTAGTAGTGTCCTTATACGTAATGCCCCCCCCAGTAGTAATAGCGTCCTTACATGTAATGCCCACCCAGTAGTAGCGTCGTTATATGTAATGCCCACCCAGTAGTAGCATCCATAAAGTGTGCGCACACACACACACACACACACACACACACACACACACAATTCACACATATAGACACACACATACACACCTACCATATACACACACCACACACACACACACACACACACACACACACACACACACACACATTTCTCTCTCACCCTCCACTTACCTAAGCCACTGCCCCCTTCTGTCCCATTTAGCTCTGCCCATTCTGGTCTGTGTAGCTCCACCCCCTCCTCTGATATGTACCCAGCCGCTGTCACACAAGTGAGGGGAGTCGGCTTTGCATGCTGCCGGCGCCGCTGCCAGTGCCTGTCATACAGTGACAGGCACAGCCGCTGGCAGCAGCAGCAGGGGGGACAGGACGGCGCAGCAGGAAAGGGATGCAGAGCAAGGACAGCGCCTCTCCCTCCCAGCGCCTCATTGCACTGCATCACTTCGCTGAGCGGGTAGCGCCGGGCCTGACTAAACACATAGTTAAAGGTATGCAATCTTCTCAAGGGAATTTTAGAGAAATGTTCTTCAGTAAAATCCATTACAGTATCATTAAATTATTTGCAAAAGTGATGACTAAAACACTGACTAAAATGAAAACTGATATCCACTGACTAAGGGTCTAATTCAGCAAGGATTGCAAATCAGCAGAATTAGAAAAAAAAAGCGTAAAAACGCTAATTCTGTAACTTAAATAGCAAAATCTAAGAAAAAAAAACAATTTCTGAGACTTAGTAAAAACTTTGTATGCACTACGAAAAGTAGGCGTGTAGGGGGCGTACTAAATGGCTGGACTCGCAAAAACTACAATCAGGGGCGTGTTGCGGGGCATGTTGTGGGCGTATGCTGAAGGTCGGTGGGCAGTGCATTCCATACTTGCCTACCTGACCCTCTCCATGATGGAGAAAATGCTCTGTTCCTGGACTTTCCTGGTAATGTATGATTGCCATCACCTGTGGTGGGCTAGTTAATTGATAAGAAAGGTTTTCACAGTTTTTACAACAGATCGCACATTTCTGATGTGCAGTTTCAGTGACTACAGGTCTACCATAAAAATTGCACAAGCTGACCTCAGTTGTAGACTGCATGTATACTGCAATCATTGCTACATTACACCCAGCTGAAGAAGCTCACACCTCAGACCACAAATCACTTCATTCAGCTGTATTGGAACTTAGAAACATGTAAGGTATTGTTTAACTCTGTAACACATGTTGATTGTGAAAATATATGTTACTAACCGATTTGTGTTTACAATCGAGGTTTCACAACCACACTATTTGATAGAAGCAAATGTAAAATAACCTTTACAAGCATTTTGCTTAGTAGTATCTGCTGAATGACATTTAGCTTCCTAACATTTTTTTTTAAACAACCAACATTTTTTTCTTAAACAAAACATACCCACATACATTTTTTTTTATTTTTTTTATTTTACTTGTGCGCTACACACATAAACGTATGTTGAAGAATAGCAACACCATCTTTTTATTTTCAAGTTTTGCTAATTCTGCTCCATTTGTATAATTATTGAAACAAATATTTACACATAATTCCTAAAGGTGTGTACACACGGTGAGATAAATCTGTAAGATTTTGACTATATAGTCAAAATCTTATGAAAAGTTAGTGCATATTTCAAGGTGTTAGGCAGCTTGCGAAACTGATTCGGTCCCAATGCACGCTCCCATGGGGTCGGTATCGTAAGGCTAGATAGACTGTGCAGGCAAGTCAATCTTGACTATATAGTGTACTATCTAGTACAAAGTATAGTGAAAATTGGCACTTAGACAAAATCTCAAGCACAGATAGTCAAAGGGGTATATGCAATAGCGGGCGAATTCGCGGCAATTATCGCCGTTTTTTCAATTCGACCAAATTCGCCAGGTGAATTCCGGAAGGTGGCTTCCGGAATTCACCATATGCAATGAAAAACGGATTCGCCAGGGTCGCGGGCGAAAATCGGCCGATTTGGCGGATTTTGACGCGATTTTTAAAAACGGGAAAAAACGGGGAAAAACCCGAAAAAAAAATGGCGTGGGGTCCCCCCTCCAAAGCATAACCAGCCTCGGGCTCATCGAGCTGGTCCTGGTTCTAAAAATGCAGGGGAAAAATCGGCCAGGGATCCCCCGTATTTTTAAAACCAGCACCGGGCTCTGCGCCTGATGCTGGTGCCAAAAATACGGGGGACAAAACGAGTAGGGGTCCCCCGTATTTTAAACACCAGCATCGGGCTCCACTAGCTGGACAGATAATGCCACAGCCGGGGGTCACTTTTATGCCGTGCCCTGCGGCCGTGGCATCAAATATCCAACTAGTCACCCCTGGCCGGGGTACCCTGGGGGAGTGGGGACCCCTTCAATCAAGGGGTCCCCCCCCCCAGCCACCCAAGGGCCAGGGGTGAAGCCCGAGGCTGTCCCCCCCCATCCAATGGGCTGCGGATGGGGGGGCTGATAGCCTTTGTGATAAAAAAAAAGATATTGTTTTTTCCATTAGTACTACAAGTCCCAGCAAGCCTCCCCCGCAAGCTGGTACTTGGAGAACCACAAGTACCAGCATGCAGGAGAAAAACGGGCCCGCTGGTACCTGTAGTACTACTGGGAAAAAAATACCCAAATAAAAACAGGACACACACACCTTGATAGTAAAACTTTATTTCATACGCCGACACACACATACTTACCTGTGTTGACACGCCGACTGCAACGATCTCCGACGATCCGAGGGTACCTGTCAAAAAATTATACTCACCTTCCAGCGTCCGTCCAGAGGTCCAGGTCCAGAGGTAAATCCACGTACTTTGTAAAATAAAAAAACGATCACCGAGCCATACCGGACTAGAAAGGGGTCCAATGTTTTCACATTACACTCCTTTCTCCCGAATGCCGGGACATCACGTGACTCCTGTCACTGATGTCCCTTCAGCCAATCAGGAAGCGCTACTGCCGTGGCGCTCACCTGATTGGCTGGACGCCGTCTGTACTCTGACAGCGCCTCGCAAAGCCGCTCCATTACTTTCAATGGTGGGAACTTAGCGGCTAGCGGTGGGGTCACCCGCCGGTCAGCCGCTGACCGGCGGGTGACCTCACCGCTAGCCGCTAAGTTCCCACCATTGAATATAATGGAGGGAGCTGTGCGATGCGCTGTCACAGCGAGCAGCCAATCAGGTGAGCGCAACGAAGTTGCGCTTCCTGATTGGCTTAGAGACCTGTCAGTGACAACTGTCACTGACAGATCTTAATCGTGGAAAGGTGTCCCATGTGTCAGCATGGGACACCTTTCAGTCCGTTTTTGGTGCGGGTAAATGCGTTTTCTTTTTTTGCCAAGTCCGTGGATTTATCTCTGGAGCCTGGTTAAGGTGAGTATATTGAACTTTGCTTTTCAGGTACCCCGGGATTCTACATGGAGAAGAGGACCGATGTCGGCGTGTGAACATAGGTAAGTATGTGTGTGTCGGCAGTGTCTAATAAAGTTTTACTGTCGACGGTGTCTGTGTCCTGTTTTTATTTGGGTATTTTTTTTCCATTAGAACTACAGGTACCAGCGGGCCCGTTTTTCTCCCGCATGCTGGTACTTGTGGTTCTCCAAGTACCAGCTTGCGGGGGAGGCTTGCTGGGACTTGTAGTACTAATGGAAAAAACAATATCTTTTTTTTGAACACAAAGGCTATCAGCCCCCCCATCCGCAGCCCATTGGATGGGGGGGGGACAGCCTCGGGCTTCACCCCTGGCCCTTGGGTGGCTGGGGGGGGGGGACCCCTTGATTGAAGGGGTCCCCACTCCCCCAGGGTACCCCGGCCAGGGGTGACTAGTTGGATATTTGATGCCACGGCCGCAGGGCACGGCATAAAAGTGACCCCCGGCTGTGGCATTATCTGTCCAGCTAGTGGAGCCCGATGCTGGTGTTTAAAATACGGGGGACCCCTACTCGTTTTGTCCCCCGTATTTTTGGCACCAGCATCAGGCGCAGAGCCCGGTGCTGGTTTTAAAAATACGGGGGATCCCCTGTCAATTTTTTCCCCGCATTTTTAGAACCAGGACCAGCTCAATGAGCCCGAGGCTGGTTATGCTTTGGAGGGGGGACCCCACGCCATTTTTTTTTCTGATTTTACCGTTCCAGCAATAAAAAAATAAAAAAAAATAAAAAAATATTTTAAAAAATATATAAATAATATTTGTGCCTCCCCCCCCAAAAAAAAAAAAAACCTAATCCCTTCTAATATAAATAGATCTGCTATTCCCAAAAAAAAAAAACACAAAAAAATCCATGTTTAAAATTTTTTTATTTGTTTTCACCCTCCAAAGTGTGGCGGATTGAAAATCGCGAATTTGCTGTCTAAAAGCACTGCAGGCGAATTTCCAAACTTGAATTGAATATGCTGGAGGCGAATTGCAGCATCTGTACCATTGCAGAAAAGGCGAATGCGGAAAAAGGCGAATTGAGAAAAGGCGAATTTTGACGGCCCGTTTTTTTGCGAAAAAGTACTGCACTGCATAGGCGAATTGATTTTTGGAGGCGAAAACGTCCCGGAATTCGCCTTTTTCTGCAATTCGCCCGCTATTGCATATACCCCATAATCTGTACAATCTGTGCTATCTGGGCTCTGGGGGAGTTCCAGGGAAATCTCATAGTCAAAATGAACATAGCAGGGATCTCACCGTGTGTACACACCTTTAAAGTAAGGTATGTAAATAAAAACAAAGAAACAATAATATGTAATATTTGACCACTTCACAATATAAAAACACTTTATTTTTTTGGGGATAAAAATATTACTGTTGTTTCCGAATTTAAATATTTTGACTCCAAAAAACGTGTGTTTGTTAAAACATATACCAATAATTGCTGTTGTGTCGGGTTTGGAGGCTAGAATTCACACTCTCTAGTTGAATATATTTGAACACAGTTATGGGCATTAGTTAATGTTTGAAGAAAAACACTATGGTGTCTTCAAGATAATAATTGCTAAATTACCACAAGATCATTTGACCAATTAAGTGATGATTGAATTGATTTACAATTGTTGAGTAGTTTCTTTAATTTGGGTGTAGGAAAGTAGGTCGTGCAATTTTTAAGGGAAAAACACTGTTGTTAGCAAAAAATGCAACATCAGAAACATGTACGCAAAAATTGCGTACATTTGTAATATGTACGCAAAAATTGCGATTATTAGGATAGTTTTCACAATATTTGCACATTTCACAAGGCCACCTTTTTTTTGTTAAATTAAATTAGTGTTGCAGTTTTTCCATTTGGGCGTGCTTTCGCAATTTTGCTTTTGCCTGCAATTTTTGCTAATTTGTAATTTTTGCAATCCTTACTGAATTTGCCCCTAAATCTTGACTAAAACAAAGCAAAAAAAGAGACTAAAATGTGACTTTAAACAAACAACAATTTTAAGTAAGCCACTAAGATTAAAACTAAATTTAAAAGCCTAGTCAAAATTAGCACTGGGCGGAGGGTGCAGGAGGGTGTGCTTACAAGCCTGTCTGTAGCACTAAATTGTCCAGGCATGGAATGGCAAGATGTTACCCTCTAAATGAAAGAATATCTGCCATCTACACCTATCATGTCGAAGTCAAAAATATTACATACAGACAACATACAAACGCCAAACAGAGAGGTCTCTGTTTGTGCGCATACACGCAGTATGCACAGGATATATGGTAGCCTATGCACTCACACAGACAAGCCACAAAGATATAGTTAACACATATTTCATACAGCACTTAAATTAAACATGTCAAGCACCAGACATTATAATGTATTTATATAATAGAGTATAACATCATATATATGTATTATTGGAACGGAACAAGATAAACATGTCATGCTTGGTGTCAAAATGATCAGGGGAATGAGTGTGTTGGTTTGATAGCTGTAGTTAGGTTGTAGCACATTGCAACGATTAGTTATGATTAAATGTATGAAATCTAAAGTCACTTTTATTAGAACAAAGAACATTCCTGAGAAAGCATGTGGGCAGAAACCAGTGGCTAACCCCTATGATGTCATCTTCAAGGCTGGATGTTGCTTGCATATGAACTGACCAATGACACATCATGAATGAGATATCTTCCTCCCCTGGACCAATAACAGAAGACTCAGTCCCAGACATGTATTTCTCCCCCAATACAGAGTATATAGGCATTTCCACTCACCCAAGAAGTTCTGTTTTGCTAGGTGCTGTTTGTTTGCTGAGAGGGAGAGATGGAACGGAGTGTGCTTTGAGGGACAGGGTAAAGTATGCTGGCTGTAGCTGTAACGGATTATTTTTTTGTAACTATCTGCTTCTTGTGTAATTGTAACACTGTAACCATATATATACTGTACATGTGTTATATTGTATGCATACCCTTTTAATATCAAATATATACATCTCTGAGCATTGGACCTCAGACAATGTGTGCGAGTGCTTGTTTTCTCTTAAGGGATGTAGTGTTTGCGACATACAGTGCACTTTTATCGTATATATTAATAATATGCATTGAGCGTCCACAGCATATATTAATGCTGGTATTTTAAAAATTTATTAGAAATAATCTGAACTTCTCAATCAGTACATTAAACCTACTGTATACCTGACAGCACATAAGCAACATATTTCATTTAATATGTCTTCCTGCATTTTTTCTTTTTGAATTTTTAGTTTTTATACAGCAGCATGAAGTTACCCATCTTCTGGATAGCAATGGATATTAAACATCTTGTGACATCATCCACCTACCTGCTTTTTGCACATGTGTGTTTTTAACCGTAGATTGCAATTATGCTTTTAATAATAAGGTTGTACTAAAAGTTCTTAAAGTTGTATGACAGGTACACTTTAAGTAGCATGAAAGGGGATTGCAGACAGGTCCCATATTTAATCACTAGATGAGTTAAGATTATTTTACATAAATTAAATGGATTAGAAACCATCATGACTTTTTACCATGTGTGGTAAAATTTGCTACAATACCTTATTTAATAGAGCTTCTAATGCTGATCTCTTGAGACTGCTTATCATTTTCTATACAATTAAAAATGTAATGACAATGGGGGTAATTCTGAGTTGATCGCAGCAGGACCTTTGTTAGCAGTTGGGCAAAACCATGTGCACTGCAGGGGAGGCAGATATAACATGTGCAGAGAGAGTTAGATTTGGGTGGGTTATTTTGTTTCTGTGCAGGGTAAATACTGGCTGCTTTATTTTTACACTGCAAGTTAGATTTCAGTTTGAACACACCACACCCAAATCTAACTCTCTCTGCACATGTTATATCTGCCTCTACTGCAGTGCACATGGTTTTGCCCAACTGCTAACAAAGGCCCTCATTCCGAGTTGTTCGCTCGCAAGCTGCTTTTAGCAGCATTGCACACGCTAAGCCGCCGCCCTCTGGGAGTGAATCTTAGCTTAGCAGAATTGCGAATGAAAGATTCTCAAAATTGCGAATAGAAATGTCTTAGCAGTTTCTGAGTAGCTCGACACTTACTCTGCCACTGCGATCAGTTCAGTCAGTTTCGTTCCTGGTTTGACGTCACAAACACACCCAGCGTTCGCCCAGACACTCCCCCGTTTCTCCAGCCACTCCCGTGTTTTTCCCAGAAACGGCAGCGTTTTTTCACACACACCCATAAAACGGTCAGTTTCCGCCCAGAAACACCCACTTCCTGTCAATCACACTCCGATCACCAGAACAAAGAAAATTCCTCGTAATGCCGTGAGTAAAATACCTAACCGTTGAGTAAAATAACTAAGCGCATGCGCTCTGCGAACATTGCGCATGCGCAGTAAGCGACTAATCGCAAAATAGAGAAAATCGGCAACGAGCGAACAACTCGGAATGACCCCCAAAGTTCCTGCTGCGATCAACTCAGAATTACCCCCAATAATATAATTAGGCCTTTCACAGTGTTTTCCCTTCTGAAGTTAAAAAAGCCTTGTTTTAATTAGCTTAAAATATAGTTTGAGTCATAAAACATTATATTGAACTGCAGTAGTTGTGTAGTTGTATAATGATTGATGCTGTTAGATAAGATACGTTTAGAAGTTTTGTTACATGCAACCAATGCTTGAAATCTCAGCAAATGTCAGATTGCAAATCTGTCTGCTTACAATGGCACTGCCTTAGTGAAGGTATAATTGCTGAGCATCCAATTTGTATAATTGCTTTGTTTTTCTAAATAGTAGTGAATTGCCATCTAATTATGAACAGTTTTAGTGGGGGAAGTGCCACTACCAATGTCTGACTGATATTCTCACTTGAGTAACACCAATCATTTTATATGGCAGCAATTATGCATTTAACATCACAGGAGCTGATGCAGGGTTAGACGCAAAGCAACACATTAAAGAGCAAATTTGCACCATGCGAAAAACATGTTGTACTGCAGGTGGGACAAAATGAAAATGTGCAGGAAGATTTACAGATGAAAAGGGTGTGTTCTGGCTAAACTCTAAATTGCAGTGTAAATATAAAGTTGTCCAGTGTTTGTAAGCTACATGCAATAGCAGCGAGTGTTTTAAAAAATAAATGTATTCACCCCTTACATTGCTACATGGTTTGTACAGGAGGAAAGTGACTTCTTTGCTTTGCCCAGGACTTGCATCAGCCCCATAGTATGAGCTGTAAAGGACCTAGGGCCTAATTCAGACCTGATTGCTAGGCTGCATTTTAGTACAGCCTGCGATCGGGTCTGAACTGCGCATGCGTATGCACCGCAATGCGCAGGCTTGTCGGTCCGCAGTGACGGGGATCGGCCGGCAGCGACGGGATGGTGCGAGAAAAGCGATCGCATGGGCGATCGCAAAGTGACTGACAGGAAGAGGCCGTTTGTGGGTGACAACTGACCATTTTTAAGGAGTGTCTAGAGAAACGCAGGAGGGACCAGGCGTTTGAAAGGAGGGTTTCTGACGTCAACTCCGGCCCCGATCATCGCACTGGAAGAGTAAGTTCTGGACTGCGCAGAGACTGCACAAACTTCTGTTTGTGCAGCTCTCCTGCACATGCCATCGCACCCCTGCACAGCAAATTCCCCCTCCCCCTGTAGGCAGCGACTTCCTGATCGCCGGGATGCAAAAATGCACCTTAGCGATCAGGTCTGAATTAGGCCCCTAGTGCAGAATAAGAAATGTCTATCCTTCTTCTCCCCTAGTCCCTGCCCTCTACTCTCCTCTACACTGGTCTATCAACATCCTCCTTCTGTAACGCAACTTGTCATGGGAGTGGAGTGTGCATAAATATTATAGAGGTCCTTTAGTGTTATTAGGGAGGTATATCAGAATGTGTTTTTTTAGGGATGTAGGATTGTTATGTGGGAGTATATTAATATTTTATACACAAAAACATTCACACACAACCACTCCGTCCTACTTTTCGACGCTGTCCCACAGTTACACCTGGGTTCTGCAGTGTCCTGCGGGGGAAAGGTCAGACGTGTGTGTGTGTGTGGGGGGGGGGGGGGAGAGGTTGTGTGTGTGTGGTACTCCCTTGCTCATACTCTGCATACAATGAATACAGAAGTGTCCTTCTAAGTTGATGCCCGCGATGCATTTGCATCATGGTCTGACTGCCACAAGGTCTGACGCATGCTCCCGCTACTCATATGCTATAAATCGGGAAGCTGGCAGCTTCAGGAGGCTGTGGGACGTAGCGCTATGCTGCAATGTAAAAACCTCACATCAGTGGCGGGATAAGCTGCCTCCCACAGCAACAATGTAAGATGCACATCTGTAGATGCCATATATATGTACACAGTGGCGTAACTTAAACTTTTCCCCATAGCAAATCTTGAAAGGGCACCCCTCCCCAATGCCATTGTCACTACAGGGGCACAGGAGATAGAGTGAGGGGAGTGAGAGAGAGAGACGACGGTATCGGGGTAGAGAGAGAAAGGAGCAAGAAAGGAAGGGAGAGAGAGAGGGGTCAGAGAGAGAGAGAGAAAGGAGTGAGAGCAAAAGAGAGAGGGCATCAGAGAGATAGAGAGAGTGTCAGAGGGAGAGAGAGAGAGAAGAGCAAGAAAGAGAGGGAAAGCGAAAGGTCAGGGCAAGAGAGAAAAAGGGGTGAGGGGAAGAGCAAGACAGAGAGGGCATCAGGGAACGAGAGAGGGTGTCAGAGAGAGAGAGAGAGAGAGAGAGAGAGAGAGAGAGTGTCAGAGAGGGAGGGAGAGCAAAAGAGGGGAGCAAGAGAGATAGTGAGAGTGTCAGGAAGAGAGAGGATGAGAGAGAGGGTGTCAGGGAGAGAGACACATTATCAGGGAGGGAGTGAGACAGTTCCAGGGAGAGAAACAGTATCAGGGAAAGAGAGAGAGAGAGAGAGATATTGCCAGAGAGAGAGACAGTGTCAGGGAGGCAGACAGTGTCAGAGAGAGAGTTTGTAGACAGACTGTGACAGTGGGAGACAGTGTCAGAGAGAGAGAGAGAGAGGGTACAGACAGTGTCAGTGGAGAGAGAGAGAGAGAGAGAGAGAGAGAGAGAGAGAGAGAGAAAGTGTCAGGAAGAGACAGATAGTGTCAGAGAAAGAGGAAGAGAGAGAGAGAGACAGTATCAGGGAGAGAAAGTGTCAGGGGAGAGATAGATAGTGTCATGGAGAAAGAGAAGGAGGAAGAGAGACAGTGCCGGGGAGAGAGACAGTGTAAGGGCATGAGAGGGAAAGACAGTGAGAGAGAGAGAGAAAGAGAGGGAGATAGACAGTGTCAGAGAGAGGAAGAGAGAGACAGTGTCAGGGAGAGAGAGAGGGAGACACAGTGTAAGAGAGAGAGATTGTCAGGGAGAGTGTCAGGAAGGGGGTGAGGGAGAAAGAGACAGTGTGAAAGATAGAAAGAGTAGCAAGAGAGAGCGGGGTAGAGACAGAGAGGAGAGCGAGCAGGAGATATACATTATTTGCTGCTACAGCAGACTTGCAGAGGTCTCTGTGGGGGCTGGGCTTCACTGCATTAGGCCCCACCCCTGAAATTACTGGGAATCGCTGCACTGCTGATCTGTTGGTGCACGGAGCCTGCCCTTGCCAGGTAGGGCCCCCCCACCCCCTGCCACATCCTCCACGTTGCTGCAGGGGGGTGCTATCGGCGGCAGACATTCAACAGTGGTCGGGGTTGAAGGGGGAGCAGTGGGCCTCAGAGGCAGCCTGCACCCCTTGCGCTCACGTTAGTTATGCCACTGTATGCAGACAGCATCTTAACAATGAGGAGCGACCTTGTAGGTAGCTCAGCAGCTTGTGGAGGGCTGGGCATGCCTCAAGAGTACTCTAATTCTGAATTTCAACATACAGTAGTAAATGTCAAACTCGTACACCACATCCTTTCAAATGGCCTGTTCAAAAGCCTTGTGGTCTCTTCTATAATAACAAAGCAGTATTTCAGATCAAACGAAAAGTTTAAACACATATCCAGATGTAAGTTGAATCTGACGCCGGGTACACACTGGAGCACTATTGGCCCAATTTGATGTTTCTGGCCGAATCAGAATGACATATGCCCAAAATTAAGGTGCCCATGGTTGCTAGCGATGTCATCCAGTGGACCCTGCTATACGGCCAACTGGGCAATCATGCCAGTGACCTAGGGGCTAATTTAGACCTGATCGCTGCTGTGCATTTTCGCACAGCAGCGATCAGGTCTGAACTGCGCATGCCGATGGCTGTCTTAGCCCTGCGATCGCCTCTGCCTGATTTGACAGGCAAAGGCGGTCGCTGGTCGGAAGGTGGTGGACCGGCGGAGTTTGGCCGCCGTTTTAGGGGCACGGTCCGGGCATCGCAGGCGTGCCCAGACCCTGCAGGGGGTGAGCCACGGCGGCTGCATGACATTACACGCAGCTGCTGCGACCCTCACATCGACAAGTAGCTCCCGCTGGCTGGGAGCTACTCTTCAAGTACAAAAGCATCGCCGCTGTGCGATGCATTTGTACTTGTGCGGCGGGGTAGGGCCTGACATGCGGGGCAGACTAGACCTGTGCTGGACGTCCCCCCGCATGTCAAGGAAGCTGATCATAGATGTGCTAAATTTAGCACATCTACAATCAGGTCTGAATCACCCCCCTAGTTCTATGTAAATGAAGGGCAGAACAATGTCTAATACAGTGGTTCTCAAACTCGGTCCTCAGTACCCCACACAGTACATGTTTTGCAGGTAACCCAGCAACTGCACAAATGTATTAAGTACTCACTGACACATTTTAAAAGGTCCACAGGTGGAGATAATTATTTCACTTGTGATTCTGTGAGGTGACCAGCAAAACATGCACTGTGTGGGGTCCTGAGGACCGAGTTTGAGAAACTGTGGTCTAATATATTCTAATGATGGAGTGATATGTTTTAATGTGTACCCAAGACCTGATATCATATTTTTTTGCCAGATATATGCCTGTCAGTGAGGCACGGATGTGCTGCTGTCAGTGATGGGAGTGAGGCAGGGATGTGCTGCTGTCAGTGAGGCAGTGATGTGCTGTTGTCATTGAAAGCGCTTCTGTGCTGCTGTCAATGAGACAGTGATAGGAGTAAGGCAGGGATGATCTGCTGTCAGTGAGGCAGGGAAGCACTGCTGTCCGTGAGGCAGGTATGTGTTTCTGTCAGTGAGGCAGTGATGTGCTGCTGACAGTGTGGCAGTGATGTGCTGCTGTCAGTGAGGCTGGGATGTGCTGCTGTTAGTGTGGCAGGGATGCACTGCTTTCAGTGAGGCAGGGATGTGCCGCTGCCAGTGAGGCAGTTATGCACTGCTGCCAGTGAGGCAGGGATGTGCTGCTGTCAGTGAGGCAGTGAAGTGCTGCTGTCAGTAAGGCAGTGATGTGCTGCTGTCAGTGAGGCAGGGATGTGTTGCTGTCAGTGAGGACGCTGCTGCTGTAAGCGAGGCAGGTATTTGCTGCTGTCAGTGTGGCAGGGATGCACTACTGTCAGTGAGGCAGTGATGTGCTGCTGTCAGTGAGGGCACTGCTGTCAGTGTGGCAGGTATGCGCTCCTGTCAGTGAGGCAGGGATGTGGTGCTGTCATTGAGGCAGGGATGTGGTGCTGTCATTGAGGCAGGGATGTGCCGCTGCCAGTGAGGCAGGGATGTGCTGCTATCAGTGAGGCAGGGATGTCCTGCTGTCAGTGAGGCAGGGATGTGCTGCTGTTAGTGAGGGCGCTGCTGTCCTGCTGTCAGTGAGGCAGGTATGTGCTGCTGTCAGTGTGGCAGGGATGCGCTACTGTCAGTGAGGCAGTGATGTGCTGCTGTCAGTGAGGCAGGTATGTGCTGCTGTCAGTGTGGCAGGGATGCGCTACTGTCAGTGAGGCAGGGATGGGCTGTTGTCATTGAGGCAGTGATGTGCTGCTGCCAGTGAGACAGGGATGTGTTGCTGTCAGTGAGGCAGTGATGTGCTGCTGTCAATGAGGCAGGGATGTGCTTCTGTCAGTGAGGGCACTGCTGTTAGTGAGGCAGGTATGTGCTGCTGTCAGTGAGGCAAGGATGTGCTGCTGTCAGTGAGGCAGGGATGTGCTGCTGTCAGTGAGGCAGAGATGTGCAGCTGCCAGTGAGGCAGGGATGTGCTGCTGTGAGGCAGGGATGTGCTGCTGTCAGTGAGGCAGGCATGTTCTGCTGTCAGTGAGGCAGGCATGTTCTGCTGTCAGTGAGGCAGTGATGTGCTGCTGTCAGTGAGGCAGGGATATGCTGCTGTCAGTGAGGGCGCTGCTGTGCTGCTGTCAGTGAGGCAGGTATGTGCTGCTGTCCGTGTGGCAGAGATGCGCTACTGTCGGTGAGGCAGTGATGTGCTGCTGTCAGTGAGGGTGCTGCTGTCAGTGTGGCAGGTATGCAATACTGTCAGTGAGGCAGGGATGTGCTAGTGTTATTGAGGCAGTGATGTGCTGCTGTCAGTGAGGTAGGGATGTGCTACTGCCAGTGAGGCAAGGATGTGCTGCTGTCAGTGAGGCAGGGATGTGCTACTGTCAGTGAGGCAGGGATGTGCTACTGTCATTGAGGCAGTGATGTGCTGCTGTCAGTGAGGGCGCTGCTGTGCTGCTGTCAGTGAGGCAGGGATGTGCTGCTGTCAGTGAGGGCGCTGATGTGCTGCTGTCAGTGAGGTAGGGATGTGCTGTTTTCAGTAATGCAGTATTGTGCTGCTCTCAGTGAGGCAGGGGTGTGCTGCTGCCATTGAGGCAATTATGTGCCGCTGCTAGTGAGGCAGGAATGTGCCGCTGTAAGTGAGGGAGGGATGTGCTGCTGTCAGTGAGGCAGGGATGTGCTGCTGTCAGTGAGGCAGGGATGTGCTGCTGTCAGTGAGGCAGGGATGTGCTGCTGTTAGTAAGTCAGTGATGTGCTGCTGTCAGTGAGGCAGGGATGTGCTGCTGTCAGTGATGCAGTATTGTGCTGCTGTCAGTGAGGCAAGGATGTGCTGCTCTCAGTAAAGCAGGGATGTGCTGCTGTCAGTGAGGCAGGGATGCACTGCTTTCTGTGAGTAGTGCCTCTGTAAATGATGCTGTTGGTTACATGTGGGTTTGTTAGCTGGAAGTAGTTCAAGTATCAATATGAATACCACTTGCTTTAAATATATAAGAGCCAACACTGCTATATATTGTAAATAATATTTACAGTGCCTGTAAATTTATTAACAGTTTCTTGTATAACGCAGCAAATTCCATTGTGCTTTACAACTGAAAACAACAGTGATAAAACAAATCTGGGTAATAACAGACAGACATAGAGGTAGGAAAGCCCTGCACGCAAGCTTACAATCTACAATTTGCCTTGTAAATGATTGCTGCTTTAAAAAATCAGAGAGACCCGCAGAATGTCCTACATCGCCAGCATTTCTGATGCTATTACATTTAGCGCTATGACAATAGTGATTTAGGCTCCCCCCATAGGCAAACGCAGGAGGGGGGTTTCTGGGCAACCAGAAACCCCCCTTCTCTTGGCAAGTGGCTCAAATTATGACAACAAAAGCAATGGTATATAATACAATTACTAGAGCTGCAGCCACATCATGCAGCTTAAGGGACAGAGCATAGCTGCTGCACATGCTTAATGGTAGCAGCTTCTTCTACCAAGTTTGCTGTGTGGGTGAATCGGAGTCCTCAATCAGTGCACTGGGCCAGAGAGTTGCCACTAGGAAGAAGAGACGGGAGCCTTACCATGAGGTGGGAGAATGTGTGCTTAGAAAGTGCAGTACTGGTTCTTTTATGTTTTTGTATTCATTTATTATGGTATGTTTAACCTTTTCCTGACCACTTATTTATATTATTTAAATGTTTGATACAGCTTATAGTAGAGACCATCTATAGCTAGAGTCCATCTATAGTGTTAAATATTAATACTGTATTACATACAGTTACAGTATCCAGTGTATAAAATTACCAATGTTTAAATTTATGTTGAGTGTTGTAACTAGGGGGGTCATTCCGAGTTGATCGCCCGCTAGCAACTTTTTGCAGCGCTGCGATCAGGTTAAAACTTGGCAAAACTGCGCATGCGTATGCACTGCAATGCGCAGGCACATCGTACGGGTACAAAGAGGATCAGTGCTGGGCGATGGATTTAACAAAGAAACCATTCGCACAGCTGATCGCAAGGTGATTGACAGAAACAGGGTGTTTATGGGTGTCAACTGTTTGTTTTCTGGTAGTGTTTGGAAAAATGCAGGCGTGTCCAAGCGTTTGCAGGGCGGGTGTCTGACGTCAATTCCGGGACCAAAAAGTCTGAAGTGATCGCAGTGGCTGAGTAAGTCCAGAGCTACTCAGAAACTGCAACAAACTTTTTTGTGCCGTCGGCTGCAAAAGCGTTCGCACACTTGCAAAGCAAAAATACAATCCCCCATAGGTGGCGACTATCTGATCGTAGCACAGCAAAAAGTTGCTAGCGAGCGATCAACTCGGAATGACCCCATAGGTTCTCCTACAGCTCCTAAAGTCTCCCACATTTATTTCAATGTTCCGCAGAGTGGGAGATTGTCGACTTCATTTGTAGACCCCCCCTCTAGAAATTTTGAGTTTGCCACTGTCTCCCTAACTCAATGCTCTTGGCAACCACCTAATGATACCAGCCATGATAAGGGGTCAGCTCTGCAAATATTTACATCTCTACTGTACAGTCCACACATATCCTCACATATTGGGGTATATTTACTAAGGTCCCGATTTTGACCGAGATGACGTTTTTTCTTCAAAGTGTCATGTCGGGAATTTACTAAGCAAAAATCTCGGCAGTGATGAGGGCATTCGTAATATTTTGGAAGTCCTAGGAAAAAATCACGAATCAATACACTATCGGTCAAATACGCCTGCAATTTGGTAGACATTGGTAATTTACTAAAAAGTGCAAATCACAAACACTGCCGACAATAGCCAAACACTGCCGTGCTGAAATACAATTCGTGAAAAAGTGCTAAAAAAAAACAGACCTGATTTTTTCCCCCGTGTTTGGATAGGCATGCACGGATCCATGAGATCCGTGCATGTTTATCAGTGGGAAGGGGATGGGAAAGTGTTATTTAAAAAAAAAAAATGCGTGGGGTCCCCCCTCCTAAGCAAAACCAGCCTCGGGCTCTTTGAGCCGGCCCTGGTTGTAAAAATATGGGGAAAAAAATGATAGGGGTTCCCCATAGTTAAACAACCAGCACCGGGCTCTGCGCCTGGTCCTGGTTCCAAAAATATGGGGGACAAAAAGCGTAGGGGTCCCCCGTATTTCTGAAACCAGCACCGGGCTCCACTAGCCAGATACATAATGCCACAGCCGGGGGACACTTTTATATAGGTCCCGGCGGCCCTGGCATTACATAACCAACTAGTCACCCCTGGCCGGGGTACCCTGGAGGAGTGGGGACCCCTTCAATCAAGGGGTCCCCCCCCCCAGCCACCCAAGGGCCAGGGGTGAAGCCCGAGGCTGTCCCCCCCATCCAAGGGCTGCGGATGGGAGGCTGATAGCCTTTTTGTCAAAAAATGAATATTGTTTTTAGTAGCAGTACTACAAGTCCCAGCAAACCTCCCCCGCAAGCTGGTACTTGGAGAACCACAAGTACCAGCATGCGGAGGAAAACCGGGCCCGCTGGTACCTGTAGTACTACTACTAAAAAAATACCCCAATAAAAACAGAAGACACACACCTTGAAAGTAAAACTTTAATACATACATCCACACCTCCATATACACATACTTACCTATGTTCACACGAGGGTCGGTCCTCTTCTCCATGTAGAATCCATGGTGTACCTGTTGAAAAAATTATACTCACAAAATCCAGTGTAGATGGCTCCTCTTTTAATCCATTTGTAATCCAGGTACTTGGCAAAATAACAAAACGGACACCCGACCTCGCACTGAAAGGGGCCCCATGTTTTCACATGGGACCCCTTTCCCCGAATGCCAGAAACCCCCTCTGACTTATGTCTAAGAGGGTTCCATCAGCCAATCAGGGAGCGCCACATTGTGGCACCCTCCTGATTGGCTGTGTGCTCCTGTAGTGTATGACAGGCAGCACACGGCAGTGTTACAATGTAGCGCCTATGCGCTCCATTGTAACCAATGGTGGGAACTTTGCGGTCAGCGGTGAGGTCACTTTCGGTCAACCGCTGACCACAAAGTTCCCACCATTGGTCACAATGGAGCGCATAGGCGCTACATTGTAACACTGCCGTGTGCTGCCTGTCATACAGTACAGGAGCACACAGCCAATCAGGAGGATGCCACAACGTGGCGTTCCCTGATTGGCTGATGGAACCCTCTTAGACATAAGTCAGAGGGGGTTTCTGGCATTCGGGGAAAGGGGTCCCATGTGAAAACATGGGGCCCCTTTCAGTGCGAGGTCGGGTGTCCATTTTGTTATTTTGCCAAGTACCTGGATTACAAATGGATTAAAAGAGGAGCCATCTACACTGGATTTTGTGAGTATAATTTTTTCAACAGGTACACCATGGATTCTACATGGAGAAGAGGACCGACCCTCATGTGAACATAGGTAAGTATGTGTATATGGAGGTGTGGATGTATGTATTAAAGTTTTACTTTCAAGGTGTGTGTCTTCTGTTTTTATTGGGGTATTTTTTTAGTAGTAGTACTACAGGTACCAGCGGGCCCGGTTTTCCTCCGCATGCTGGTACTTGTGGTTCTCCAAGTACCAGCTTGCGGGGGAGGTTTGCTGGGACTTGTAGTACTGCTACTAAAAACAATATTCATTTTTTGACAAAAAGGCTATCAGCCTCCCATCCGCAGCCCTTGGATGGGGGGGACAGCCTCGGGCTTCACCCCTGGCCCTTGGGTGGCTGGAGGGGGGGGACCCCTTGATTGAAGGGGTCCCCACTCCTCCAGGGTACCCCGGCCAGGGGTGACTAGTTGGTTATGTAATGCCAGGGCCGCAGGGACCTAGATAAAAGTGTCCCCCGGCTGTGGCATTATGTATCTGGCTAGTGGAGCCCGGTGCTGGTTTCAGAAATACGGTGGACCCCTATGCTTTTTGTCCCCCGTATTTTTGGAACCAGGACCAGGCGCAGAGCCCGGTGCTGGTTGCTTAAATATGGGGGAACCCCTATCATTTTTCCCCCCATATTTTTTCAACCAGGACCGGCTCAAAGAGCCCGAGGCTGGTTTGGCTTAGGAGGGGGGACCCCACGCAATTTTTTTATTTATTTTAACACTGATTAAATTTTTTTAAAAGGTGCACTATGAAGCCCAGCACGGATCTCTCAGATCCGGCCGAGATTCATTGTATTAAAGTCGGCAGTGTTTTGCAAGTCACTCACGTAAAACACTGCCAAAAAACCCGAATGACATCGACATCGGTAAATCCGAAAATGCAGAATACGACAGCTTAGTAAATTAGTCGTACTAAATTCAAAAAGTTGCAACTTTACACTTTCGATGTCATTCGTGATTGAACTTTGACCTCAAACGGAAAAATACGAATTTTAGTAAATATACCCCATTATCTCTTTCTTCACTTTCCCATCCTCTTGACCCCAGAAGAACATTGCTGTGTGACCTCATCATACAGCCCACCAAGAACCTTTGCAATCTGGCGGACCATTTTGCAATAGCTAACTTCTATCCTTGTGTATCAAGGCTTACTTCCTATAGATTGTGAGCAGGGCCTTCCTACCTCTATGTCTGTCTGTTGTTACCTAGTTTTGTGTTATCACTGTTGTTTCCAGTTGTAAAGCACAATGGAATTTGTTGCATTATATAAGAAACTGTTAATAAATAAATAAATAATGTTGTGTAACCCAGTGGTTCCAAACATTTTTTGAATCATGTCGCCCTAGAGCATCAAAATCTTTTCACGGCACCCGAGGCCAAAAGTTTCTTATTGAGAATTTTAGAAAACAATAAGTATTTTATGTTTATGTGTCATCCTTAGTTTCTTTAGTGTGGTGCGGGACAATATTTTCTTCTGTTTGGCCTCACATTTTATCATTAGCAGCCACAAGCACTGGTTTTGTCTATTACTTTGACCAGAAATAGTCTGAATTGGTCCTGGACCACCAATCCAAGGCATCCCTGCTAGTGTCCTGAGGCACCCCAGGATGCCTAGGCACACAGTTTGGGAACCACTGGTATAACCACATGTCTGACACTCACAGTCTGTAGGGGGCCATAAGACGGGTGTAGTTCAATAGCATATGAAGAGCCTCAAGAACAGAACTCTTGAGCATTGTGGGAAATACAGAATTTCTACATGTAATTTTTGTATTATTAATAAAAACTTTACAGGATCGGGTACAAATTTGCTAGAGTTCAATAACTTATAACAAGCAATCAGGCGTATGCTTTAATTAGTACTTGCAGTAGACCTGATTTCTACTATGAGCTACTGCTACACTATGGGCCTAATTCAGACCTGTTCGCTCGCTCAGGGTTTTTTGCTGTCCTGCGTCCGCATAGTCACCGCCCATAGGGGAGTATAATTTAGCTTTGCATGTGTGCGAACGCATGTGAACAGATCTTGTGCAGTCTCTGAGTAGCCCAGGACTTACTCAGCCGCTGCGACCGCTTCAGCCTGTTCAGGACCGGAATTGACGTCAGACACTCGCCCTGCAAACGCAGGGACACGCCTGCGTTTTTCCAACCACTCCCAGAAAACGGTCAGTTGATACCCACAAACGCCTTCTTCCTGTCAATCTCCTTGACTCCTTGAATGGATTCTTCGCACAAACCCATTGCTGAGCGGCGATCCGCTTTGTTCCCGGTGCGACGCGCCTGCGCATTTCAGTGCATGCGCAGTTTAGACCTGATCGCCTGCTGTACGAAAACACAGCCTAGTGATCAGGTCTGAATTAGGCCCTATGTACATCTACAATATTACAAGCATATCACCCCATGGAATGCTACAACCCATAATAACATGTGACCTTAGGATATGGTGTCATGATCAATATATAGAACAGAATTTTGTATTGAAATGTAGTAAATCTTAACTTGTACATCCGCAAGATAAGAGCAGGTTCAGAGAATGCATTTAGGGACACTGAAGGGTTAAGTGATGCACAGTTTGTCATTTAGTTTGTTTATACTGACAGATTTTTTTAAAACCGGGTCTGTTCCTGGTAATCAGGGAAAACGGACACCTCGGAAAAGATCCATTGCTGATTTTAGCAGGTCAGATGTTGCTATACGACTCTAGAACCATTACACTGTAACCCCTGTATATAGCAGTATGTCTATGCTAGCAATCTGTAGACAGAATCAGTCACACTGATGCTTAGGCCAAGTAACTGGAATCTGCAATTTTAATTCAATGCTGTTTACTTAACATGCTCTTGTTATGCAGCCAGCATTCACTCAACATAATGGTTCCTACCTGCCAATGTGCTTTGAGGGATATTGTTACCATTAAATTTGCCATCTACATTTTCATGTTTGACATAATTGAGGAATGGATGCTCTTATGAAAATTAAACTTGTGGTCCTTCTGGGCTACTGTAACCCTATTAAAATGTAATGAGATTCTTGATGCATCTTCTTTGGGTTTTTATTAAATAGAATATCAGTATGACTAATTTCTCAGGCCTAAATGCAGGCTGGGAAGAAGCATTATTGATAGGTCTAAGCACAAATGGGCTTCTTGACTCTGCCTCTAATGGCCTAATAATGCATTATACTTGAATCAGAAATACTTTGAGTTGTAGTGCTTATTGTCATTATTGGAAACACCTGGCTGCATCATTCATCAAGGCTACGAGCAAAACAACCCACTTGTTTATTATTCTGTCACTACCCATCTCTATTTAGACCCATGTTCCTCTCATTTGGTTGGCTGCAATAAAAAAAGACCCGGCCAGACAGAAATTGCTCTGTGGTTTCTTTATTCTGTGCAAGATTTCAGAGAGGACTTCCAAATATACAGGCGCTATTTCATGAAGATACTCATATTATGCTGTCTGTCTGTATGGAGAGCAGAATCTGTCTACTGCGGTGACACTGCCTGTTTTACAGATGTTTAGCAGACAAGGAAAATAAAACGTATAAGGACTACCTGACAAATTCACCTTTTTATACACACAAATGACAATTTAGGGCATATATGGAGTCAGGATACAAGGTAATTTGTTTATCAATCGATATATATTAAAATGAAACCTACAGTAGCAAGAGAATTAATGATACAAATAAGACATAAATATTCAAATTGCTTTTTTGCCACACTCTGAAATATAAACTCATGTTTAATTACTGTAATTACTTTCTTCAGTTCCTGTGATGGACATACAGGGTTGGCTCCAGGCCTACTAGCACCCTGAGCAAGAAAATTTTGAAGCGCATCCCCCACGCATGCGCCAAAGTCGCGCGTGATCCTGGAAAAGTGGGCGTGGCCTCGCAACTTCATATTATCAAACTATAAATAAATATATTTTCACACCCCCTCTACACACAACTAACAGCTTACACATAACAGCCACAGTAGTGTTCCTTACACATAATGTCTCCAGTATAGTGTCAGACATATAATGACCCCAGTAGTGCAGTGCCAGATAGACATGATATGCCACCAGCAGTGCCAGATACACATGATATGTCCCCACCAGTGCTAGATACACATAATATGCCCCCCAGCAGTGTTAGATACACATAATATGCCCCCCAGCAGTGCCAGATAGACATGATATGCCCCCCAGCAGTGTCAGATAGATATGATATGCCCTCCAGCAGTGCCAGATAGACATGATATGCCCCCCAGCAGTGTTGGATAGACATATGGCCCGCAGCAGTGCCAGATACACATGATATGCCCCTCCAGCAGTGCCAGATACACATGATATGGCCCCCAGCAGTGCCAGATACACATATGACCCCAGTATAGTGCCAGATACACGTATGACCAAAGTACAGTGCCAGATACATGTATGCCCCCACAGTGCCAGATACATGTATGTCCCCACAGTGCCAGGTATGCCCCCACTGTGCCAGATACACATATGCTCCCACGGTGCCAGATACACAAGCCCCCATAAGCACATCCTTTGTTGGGAATGATATATTTATCTGTATGTATATCTATGCATTACATGTATGTGTGTGTGTGTGTGTGTGTGCACCTGACCTATGTAGCACTGCACATGTATGAAGAAAGACTGAGCTGCATGTTATTTACAGTTGGTATATAGATGCAGTGATACACAGTATGGATAATAGTGGTTTATGGAACATGCAAGGAGGTTTCACCACACGTGTCCTCGTCCACTTGCCTCTCAAAGTGGGTGGTGCAGGACAGGTGCCGCCAACATCGTGATCCACATCCAGACAATGATCCCCCTGAACCACATAGCTCTTTCCATCCAATGGATCCCCGGCTTCTCCCCTCCATCATAAACCCAGAGCAAACAGAGCTGACTCCCTGCACAGCCGCACCGCTCCTTGCTGTCGGACACTCCCATCCGTGACACTAGTGGGGATGGCTGGGAAGGGTATGGCGTGTGCCAGTGGCAGCTGCCCAGGTATTTATTCCGTCCCAGGCAGTGCTAGGAGGTAGCGGCGGCTGCCCAGGTATTTATTCCGTCCCAGGCAGTGCTAGCTGCTGCTGAATTAGGGACCTGGCTCCAATATGGCAGCGAGAGACAGCAGGGCCCATTAAGTGTGGTGCCCCGTGCGGCCGCTCTCTTGGAACATGCCCGGAACCGTCCCTCATTGCCTCACCTGCCATAGACTTTTTACTCCAGAGTTTTGGCTATAAAAATTATTAGAATAATGCAAAGAGATATTTCAAAGAAATTCTTTGTATTTTTCATGTACTTTATACCGTCAAAACTCTGGCACAGACGTTAGTATGACAGGAAAGGCTCTGCCTCACTCCACCGCAGGTCACTGGTGACCAGAGGTAGGTAACATGTGCCCAGAGTTAGACACTGTGTGTTCAGAGGTAGGTAACATGTGCCCAGAGTTAGGGATCGTGTGTCCATAGGTAGGTAACATGTGCCCAGAGTTAGGCATTGTGTGTCCATGGGTAGGTAACATGTATCCAGAGGTAGGCAATGTGTGCACAGAGGTAGGCAACATGTGTCCAGAGGTGGGCAACATGTGTCCAGAGTGTATGAAGAGGTAGCCAACTGTTAGGTATTCCCATTCGTTTGGTGGGTCCATGCCAATAACCAAGTGGGAATAGAACCTGTGGTGAGCAAGGCGAGCCACCGGGCCATATGCATTTCAAGCACTGCGTGTATTGGTATAGTGACAGCCGGCATCCCGTCTGCTGGGATATCATATGTATCTCATTGTGGAAATAAGAGAAAACACATCAGTATATCAAAGTGTTCACATTATCAGACACTTATCCGAGTACTGGGGTTTTAATCTGTGTACTTGCGGATTCAAGTAATTTGCAGGTAATTGAATTGAAGCCTAAGGATGCGCATTCATATTGATGTCCAAACCTATGATCAATTTGGTAATACATATAGGGCGGTATTCAATTCTTTCCAACCCCTTCTACACCCATTCTGTTTCTGCTGACGGGCGTGGTATAATCATTTTAGCTCGCTACCCCCGGGGTAGAGAGGGCTCCCAAACCTTTACACAGCTAAAACTGATTACTATGGGCATGATATGCACAATAACGAGGATCACTTTAGAAAGAAGATTAGGCATGATATGTCATTTGAATACCACCCATAGGGGGAGATTTAAATGTTTGAAAAGTAATTTGGGAGTCTGTTTTTTCCTATCTAATAGACAGGAAAAAACAGACACCCAACCAACTTTTCAAACATTTGAATCTCCCCCATAGAGTCAAAACAGAGATAATTTTGCACATACCTAGATACTGCCCATCATGCTGATCCAATTCTCAAGCCTCATCGATCAAATCTGATCTTGCTGGATAGATTCTTGATCTAGTATGAACAAAACAAAACTCTACCAAATTTATCTGTGGTTGACTTTATGAACAGTTTGTAGCAGTAAGGCAAAATTATGCAACAAAAATATATACATTCATGCCTTAATAATTATAATAGAATCCCTGTACACCTCTTCCCTGGGTGCGCTCATTAACTCCTTTGGCCTTCAATACCACCTCTATGCTGATTACACACAACTCTACCTCTCCTCTCCTGATCTGTCCCCCTCTGTCCTCTCTCAGGTCTCCAGCTGCCTCTCTGCCATCTCCTCCTGGATGGTAAAGGCTCCTCTCTATCTATGGCCGTCAGCCCCAAGTAGTACAATGATTACTCCCTCGCTACTTACATCTAAGCTGTATTATGTTTTGAGAATTGTGGTGCTCTGTTACCTGTACTCTATTTTTGTTATTTATTTACTGTTATGCTAAGTTTTGTCTCCCTGTACTATCCTTTGTATGGCGCTGCGAAACACTTATGGCGTCCTATAAATAAAATGTAATAATAATAATAATAATAATAATAATAACAGCTCTTTTATTAAATACTGTATAATTGTGATGTGAAATATATATATATGTCACTAGAGGGTGCTAACACAAAACAAATATAGATGCACAAAACACATTCTCTTTATCAATACTTTTTAAGTTGTAAAACAAAACAGTCAAAATGAAACAAGACATTTACATCAACAAGTAACTTTATAGTATACCAGACTCAGATTTACAATGTGAATATATTCGAAGGAGCTATTTATTTGCCCAAATGACTAGTAGTGTATAGCTTATATATTGTTAATTACTGCATTTTATACATACTACCGTCTGTGTTCCATGAAGTGATTAATGCGTAGTGGATATACAGTATGATACGTTGGAAATGTACATAGATTTTGCATTAAGTTAAATGTAGTTACAGTTTATATTTTTTTTTTGAAAAACAGACAGTGTTTATTAAACTAATTTTAGTATTAACAGTAAGTTAGCATTAACAGTAAGTGGTTTACACTTTACAGTACATAGATTTCAGATTTTCGAGACAGGTGTAGTTCAGAACCTGTATGACTAAATGGCTAAAATATAAACCTACCATGTGTGAAGGATGGATTTAGAATATAATAATAATAATAATAATAATAATAATAATAATAATTATAATACTAACAATTATTTATATTTATTTTAATGGTATTACTTATTTGATCATATTACAAATGTTTTTAAGCAAAAAAAAAAAGATAGAAGATAGAACAGAGTATTATAGCAATGTATATGTAGAATTGATTTCTATGAAAGATCACACGACCTGTCACTGTGACAACTTAGAAGCTTTGTATAAGCAAAAAGTAACAATAGAAGGATATTATTGAAGTGTGAACATTTAGGGTAGAATTCAATTAGCTGCAGGGTTTACCCCACACCTAATTGATTGTGATGCCTGATTCAATTAGCTGCAGGTTCCATATGAGCTAATCCCCAGAGGCTGGATTTTTCCTTGCAGCCTCAGGAACGCAGGGAAAAAGCTGCATTAAATGCAAATTCTGCATTTAATGGATGGGAAAATCCATTAGATTCTGCATTTTACACAGAATCAGTGGGTTTTTGTGTTGCCAGATGTGTTACTGCACAGGGTAAAGGCTAATTAATTGAATAGCTATTCTTCATGCGGCGCGATCAATTAGCTGCGGAGTAACTCCACGGATAGTCAAATTCCTCTCTTATTGTAATGGTTATAGGCATTGTTTTCACCTGCTAGTGGGATGCTTTAAAATGCTGCTTGGAGAAATCTTCTTTAGCTGCCATGGCTGGAAAGTCCCAGAAGGTATATATATGGCCTCATCTGGCTTTATATATGCATTTTATTTTATGTCAAATTGGTTTCACTAAATATAAATAAAATCAATCAAAACAAAAACACAATTTATAACTGCAGTTTCTCGCAGGTTGGGAAAATCAATTTAAAATTATACTAGTAATAGTATCGCAATATTTCACATTATAAAATCGGTAAGTGCAGCAGACACCATGATCATACTGTAGCTAAGGAGCCAGCTGTGCTATTTGTGTTACTGCAGTCTTATGGAGTGTATGCTACAGGAGCACCTACTGTTTATTTTCTCACTAGAAACATTGATGCTTTGAATAGACAACCAATAGAATGAAACAATAAGGGCCCTCATTCCGAGTTGTTCGCTCGGAGTTTTTCATCGCATCGCAGTGAGAATTCTCTTAGTGCGCATGCGCAATGTTCGCACTGCGACTGCGCCAAGTAACTTTACTATGAAGAAAGTAAGTTTACTCACGGCATTTTCATCGCTCCGACGTTTGCATTGTGATTGACAGGAAATGGGTGTTACTGGGCGGATGCACGGCGTTTTAGGGGCGTGTGGCAGGAAACGCTACCGTTTCCGGAAAAAACGCAGGAGTGGCCGGAGAAACGGTGGGAGTGCCTGGGCGAACGCTGGGTGTGTTTATGACGTCAGCCAGGAACGAAAAGCACTGAACTGATCGCACAGGCAGAGTAAGTCTGAAGCTACTCAGAAACTGCTATCTCGGTTGTAATCGCAATATTGCGCCTACGTCGGTCGCAATTTTAAGAAGCTAAGATTCACTCCCAGTAGGCGGCGGCTTAGCGTGTGTAACTCTGCTACATTCGCCTTGCGAGCGAACAACTCGGAATGAGGGCCAATATTCCTAAACAGTGCTACCAAATCTGTGAGAGATCTAAGCAACTACATCATAGGTTTCCAATTTGGTCACACACAGATTTGATTGTTTGGGATTTCTCTGTTTGCTACACCAGCCTAATTTCCATCTGTATTATTATTAGTGTGGCTGGAATATCCCAGCGCACACAGTGATTGCAGAAATTATATCTTTGCATTAACCTGAAATCCCTATAATGAGCTGATCATTATTATCTGCTATCTGAATAGTTTTGGGGCAACACAAACCTGTGAACATGCAAAATCAGACCAAAAGCCTGATCCTACTAATAATATAGCCATGTGTGTGCTTAATAAAGATCTTAAATTGCACAAAGATTGGGGTGAGATTAGAGATAAGGCTATAGACAACCAACAAATATGATCTATCATTCACTGTCTATGTAGCAATATGTGGCTGGTATTACCTCCACCAGCAATGGCTAGAATCATGTGATAATCAATCCTTGCCATTTAATGGATCAAACTCAGTGAATTACATGAAACACAAGTTCCCCTTAGATATTTCTACATTTGAAAAATAAAATCATATCTCTTAATTTCTTCTTTTTTTTTTTCTAAATATGACCTGCATTCAATGTCTTGTGATTGGTCAGGAGTATAAAGCTAGGTACACACCTATACAATTGTCGGACAGTTGTTTTGATTCCCAACCCCTTCATGAGATCTTGAGAGTTTGTATGCACCTCCAATCATGTTTTATTGGAGAGAAAACTGGTTGGATCTGAAGATCAGTTTTTATGGGCTTCCTTGTATTCTTCAGATTTTATGGTGCAATGTCAAACAAAATTTGAAGTGTGTACGCACTTTCGATTGTATTGTGGATGACATGATGGCAAATAATGACAGAGAAATGTTTTAGAAGGGATCAGTACGAGATACCGCTGGACGGGATCCCAGCGGCCGGACTACCGACAATGGGATCCCGACCGGCACAATCCCGACAGGGGGGCAAGCGCAACACAGCCCCTTGTGGGCTCGCTGCGCTCGCCACGCTGCGGGCACAGTGCCTCGCTACACTCGGCACACTAATATAGTCTCCCTCTTAGGGTGTTGTGGACACCCACAGTGGGAGAAAATGTCGGAATTGTGCCGATCGGGATCCCGGTGTCGGTATTCCAACCGCCGGGATCCCGTCCGGCGGGATCTTGACCGCATCCCTTTTAGAAGTCTGTTGATAGTTAGATACTATAAATAAATAAAAATGCAGTATACAGGTAGTCCATATTTTCAGTATTGATTGCACATTTAGGGCTCGATCTAGTTAGGTGCGAGTCTGTGACTGTGAATTTGTTTCATGGAACTCACAGAGATCTCAGGAATGTGCATACCTGAGAAATGTGAGATCCAATTAGAAATGCCAATTTGTGGTACTCGAAACTGGAGACACCTTCATGGACCACAAAAAAGTGACAACTTTTCTAGCAGAATCATATAGAAGCTGTTAGTGGGCATAAGGAAAGTGCTGGGGTGTCAAATGGCTGATTTGTGCATTTTTTAAAGTAAAAAAAATGACAAAAAGAAAATACATTTTGTTTAATTACAAACTAATTAAATGTAAAATGCAAAAAAATAAAAGGTGATTTGGGGGTAATTTGAGACCACTTTAAATTTTCTCACAAACATGTAAAAAAATTCTGAAAAGCAATTATTTTCATTGAAATAAATATTTGCATTAAATTTGGGGTGCAAAAAAACGGAAAAGTTGATTTTGGGGTAATTTTTCTGTTAACCCCAATAATGACATGTAAGTCATTATTTAAGCTAATTAAAAACTTCCAACTTCATTGTGGGGTGGGGGAGTCCAAGGGGTTCTGAAGCAAATCACAACATTTTTACCTTTAAATAAAAATGTTCCCAATATTTTCAAACTCTCAGGTGGTGCGCACAAATAAACGCAAATTTTCCCTGAAAAAGCAATGCGAGTTTTGGAATTGAATTGCAAATGCAATTCTGTGTGAGTTCACCATGAAAACGGTTTGCATTCGCACATAATTGGATTGACCCCTTAGTGACAGATAAAGTGCAACAATAGTATATGTTGTTCCTCATACAATATAAAATAAAAATATTTACATGGATGGTTATTTTGAACAATCATTATTACTGTCATTTGTATTTTACTTATATTATCATATTAAAATCATACACATCATAAAGTACATACTGTCTGACGGTATACATTCAGGATCCCGGCAGCCGTAATACAGACAACGGAATCCCGACAGCTGTCAGAACACCGACAATGGAATCCCGAAAGGATCAGGATCCCGATGATGGAATCCCGACAGTCAGGATCCCGAAGGTAAGTATTAATGGCTGCCTTAGGTTTATCCAGCGGGAGGGGGGGGGGGTTAGGTTTAGGCACACTCCACGGGCGGTTAGGCTGTAGGAGGTAAGGGTTAGGCTGCAGAGAGTGGGGGTCAAGCACCACTGGGGGAGTGTTAATGTTAGGCACTAAGGAAGGAGGGTTAGGTTTAGGCTACGGGAAAGGAGGGGATAGGTTTAGGCACCACCTGGGGAAGGTTAGAGATAGGGACCAATAGGAGAGGTTAGGATGCGGACAGGGAGGGTTAGGAGGTAGGGGAGGGAGGTTACGCTACCTAATGCACCCTTGACGGTATTGCCGCAATCAGGATGCCGGCGTCGGTATACTGACTGCCGGCATCCCGTCTGCTGGTTTTTTTTATACTGAACCTTGTATGACAAGAAGTTATTTCATTTTGTTTAAAGTTGCAGGTGGAGTGCTTTTGTACATTATAAGAGAGATGTAGGTACTCCATGCATTGTTACAAAATGCAAATATAAAATTAAAATGAATAGCTTTCTAGTTTTGTGTTAATACTGCAATAGTTTCAGGCCTCCATTAGTTACTTCCATGATGTTCTGTTCGCAATGAAATTATATAACACAAGACTAATCTGCAAAACCTCTATTTTTTTGTATTTTTGAACATAAAAAATGAAATAAAGTAAAAATAAAAAAAGTGTATTGAGGGCATTGCATTATTTTGGATAAAAACTATTATGTTAGTCCATCATATAATTGTGTTTTTTAATATAACAAAAAGCACATAGTCTGAATGAGTACAGAATGATGCCATAGAAATACAATCACACAATGTATGTTTTAGAAAAAGTATTCCTTTTTGTTTAATTGGAGTAAACATGGATTGAATATAATCTTTATCTTTAGGATAGAAAAGCAAATTATACGAGTGATCTGTCTACCAATATGGAGTGCAGGCAGAGTTCATATATTTTACCTGCAGGATCACCTCTCTATGTAGTATAATTAAACTTAAGCACTGTAGTTAGACATGTAGACAGTCTTAACAGGGGCAGATTAAGAGAGGGTGGGCCCTTGTGTAGTGTACAGCTCCACCCCTCTCTTGCCAGTGCATGTGACAGTTAGACTCTGGCATGGTGCCAGAGCTTACTGCGCATATGCTGATCTCTAGGAAAATGGCAGTGGCACCATTTTCTGATAATTTCTTCACTCCGCATGCATAGATGTTTGGCAAAATGGTGCCTGTGATATTTTCCAAATGATTACTGCAGCGCCAGAGGAGTGGAAAGCATAGGCAGTGTGTGCAATGCAGTGTGGTTGCTTGGGTGCACACAATGCACCCATGAGGCTTAGTAAATTAGAAAATTATTAGAAAGATTATGAAAACAAAATTTAATTTAAGTCTTATAGGCAGTGATTAGCAACAGCTGGCTCTTGACAGTCCAATTAGCTACAGGGCCTTCACCTGTGGCCTTTATTTCCTGAATAAGAGTTGGGAAGTAGGTTAAGCTATGCGCTTCATAAGGCAAAGAATGGATCAGAGCTGACGCCACAGCTGAGAACTGTGGGAAGGAGCTGGAGGTCGCAGATGAAGGGTTGGCAAACTGACCATCTTGGTCGACAGAACACCTTATTCTTTACAATGTCAAAATCTGCATCAAGTGACATCAACCAATCAAATATCAAATCAGAGGTGAAGAAACATGCAGTCTGCCCCATGTAGTCTCCTTCCTCATTCACTCATTTTAAAGTAAGGATTTTTCAATTGACTATACATTCAGGATGACTAATTTATTGATTTGTATTGGTTGGTCACTGGTACTCCCAGGTGTTAGAGAGGGCATGTGGTGGTGATGGTAGTGGAGTATGGAAAGGGTGTGAGCAGGGGGTGTTGACGGACAGGTGGGGAAATCTAATGGTAGTTATATAATACATATATGATATGAGGAAATGTGGGGTATCTTCAGGATAGTAGGCAAATTTTGTGGAAAGTTGTTGGCCAGGGGCCCATGTGGGGGTAAGGGTGCATGTGGTAGTATTTTTTGTCCTGTGTGCTCTTTTTTAATGGTTAAGTATATTGTTTATATTCCTGCTGAGATTAAAGTAATGTGCAACCCTTCAACCCTTCTGAATGTAAGAAGGCCGCACACACAGACCCTGAAGTACATAAGATTGCTCATATCTGGCTTAACAGTTTCCAGATGAGCCATTAAGAAGTCAGGCATATGTCAACTATACATGCTGCATCGCAGTTAGTTCTTATTCTTATGGCGTGCATACAGATTTTGCTATGCAGGTGTTAAAGGGATGTTTAGCCTTTAGATATCGGTAATCTGTTGTCTTCAATATTCTGTTCTGTAACTTTTACAAAGACAAAAAAATCCTTACTTTTAGAAAAACAAAAAACAAGAACAATTACAATAATGTGTTCAGAATTAGCTGCCAGAGGTCATTTACAAACTAAAGGGTCAATTCAATTCAGCGTGGGTTGAATAGCACTGGGAGAAAGCTCCTGGAGTTAGTCAATTCAGCGCAATGTGTGAAGAAGATTTCTTTTTTCAGAAATCCGACAAAAGTACAGGTGTAATACTGTTTTCTGCCCTTAGTGTGGCAGAAACAGCATCATGCCGGACACTTAAGTTGGAGAATGACGGTTCTCGTGACTAAACACCCTGTGTAGTCCGCGAGAACCGGCTTTCTCCAACATAACTGCGAGCTGAATTGAATAGCACCGGGGTACTATTCAAACCGCGCTGAATTGACCCCTAATAATTGAATGTTGTTTGGAATTTAAAAACACAAGAAACCATTTCAGCATGCATCAGAACAGTACTGTACTTGCAACACCGATTGTGCATTCTATAAAAGTCCAATAAGGAATGGATAATCTGGTAAACATGCATAGTCAGTCATTATTAGCAATTCAGGTTTTAACATTCTACTGAAATCTTTACTTCAAGTAATTATAAATGTGTAGTGAATTTTCAATCTTGTTTTGCTTGTGGACAAATTGGGTTGATGAAATTAAGTTTATCCTGGATCAGATAATAAACTTGTACCTGAGCTGAATCAGGGAAAATAGTAAATTCTTACTGAATGTACCATATGGACACTGAATTTCTGTTTGAGAAATAATTAATGACACTTATAAATGTATATTTGATTATTTTTACCATTAACTTTAATCTTCCCTATAGTATTTCAGCAGTTATCTAGAATTCTTGTATGCTTGCCACATCATTTGCAAACTCAATAATTGTAATTTTGCATCTGATTCAGAGCCAAAAACCTATGAGGAAGTGCTCAGTATGATTGAAATTACATAAATTGTCCTTTCTTAGTGCTACTAGACTGTCAATCCTAATAAAAATATTTTCACTCAAAAAACTCAATGATCAACAAGATGTAACAAACCTCTTAAGCTACATAAATAAGTTAAGAGGTAAGGACATTTGGCATATTTAAAAGTAATTAACAATGAGTTCTTTCCACATGCAACACAGGCATTTTTGGGTAGGTGGATGGCGTTGCATGAACCCCACTGGCTAGATATATGGGAGGACCAATGTTGCAATGGTAAATAGTAAATGAGGCTATTAGTGATCAGAGCTACGATTTAGCACAAAGCATCAGATAATCTGTGGCACCATCAGCCTGCTGCATGACCCATGAGGGTCACACAAGCCGGCCACCGCAGATACAAGAAAGAGGCTAAGAAATCTACATTCTCTGATGAAGATCCTGACCTCGTCCATCCCACACAACAGTGGTGACAGTCCTTCATCTTGGAAAACGGAGGCCGTCATCGTCCCGTCCCCGCCGACAAATAATGGCAGATTGTCAATCACTGACAGTTTGATTCCAATCTGTGGGCTACGTTGCAGACCAGTACTGAACATGCGCAACATCTGTACCAAACATCTGAATCAGGGCCCCTGTGAGCAGGGTTGGACTTGGGCATAAGGAACCCACTGGGATAATGCAGTGGTAGAGGTTCATGCTTAGGGGTGTGACAAGCTCCCATAGATGTTTGCCTAACCATTAGAGAGTGCATGGTCTGGGCCTTTTTATAAATATATATATTTAGAGGTGGTAGTGAAACCTGAGGCAGTGGCAGCCACCGGGGCTCTGCCCTGCACCCCTGTGGGCCAGTCTGACCCTTCCGGTGAGTTAGTCCACTCAATGAACTCTCCGATTTGTTCCTAAACACTCAGTGGTCCACAAGTCTTCCTCTGTACAGTCTGAGCACCCTATTTGTTGTTGAATTTAGTAAAAAAAAACATATCTGTTTGCATGACTGTGTGTATTAACATGCCCACAATCAGACAGGCACACTTACACAGCCATACAAACAGTAAAGCATATATATAACTAAATATACAAATTTATACATATACACATGGAGGGATAAGCATATACGTAAAGAACGTTTGTGCACTCCCGCCGCACAGGTCATTCATTCTCCCCTGTTCATGGTCTGGTGGTCTCCCTAACCTTTTTTCTAAGTGCTCTGTGAGTGGTGTGCTGTCCATTCTTGAATGCACAGAAAGTATAACCTGCTGAAACTTATCGCTACTTAAAGCAGGTATAATGTATGGTGATTTGATAAAGTAGTGTGAAAAATCCAATAATGGATGAACAACGGTTATGACACAGATTGACCGAGAAGCCCATCAGGTGTCACAGTTTTGGGTGGGAGGTCTCCGATTATCCACCCTATAGTTCCGTCCTTGCTCCAAGCTATTTTCACCTTTTCACTAAATTCTAAAAATTCCTGGATGGAAAAAAGTTTTGGAAGTGATGATGACTTGCAGCTTGCAAACAGCAACTGGTTCAGTGGACTGGTAGCAGCTGAGTACAAAAAGGTGATTCGTTCTAAAGCTCATAGACAGACAAGATAAATACTCAAATGAAGGAGGTGATTATGTGTAGAAATAGGCAAAGGTACTCTGGGTTTAAAAACTCAAAAAGCACAACTTTTTTTTTTTTTTTTACAGCCAGGTGGTCTATACTTTCTGAATTACCCTCGTAGTTGCATGGTAACACACATCAATATAACAGCTACAAACTGCAATTGTGTGCCCCTTAGGCCACATTTTCTCTGCAGCTTCAGCCATAGTACACCCCACTGCCCTACATCTGTGAAAGACTAAAATGAATGATACTGTAAAGAACCTCACAAAAAATCTCAGTTTGAACCTTGTAGGTGAATTACATTGTGCTAAGAAAACTTCAACTGCATCTCTGTTAAAAGGTTAAAAGTATCTCCACCTGGCTACATTGTGGACAGAGAAAGTTCCTTTAAATCACTGTATGGATCCTAAAGTACTGTATGTTGTGAATAGCTGGTTCTGCAATTCTTTGTTCTATTTATACCCAATTTGTTGTTGATTGGTCATTTAATTTTATCATTTTGGAATGATGTATTTTTTGTTATTGTCTGTTAATCCCCTGTGTATGGTGTTGCAAACTGTATGCTGTTTTTGTGTATGAATCCATGCAAAACTGTCAGTAATACTCTGCATTGTTTGCTTAGAAAAACACGTGGAAAACTCTTGGAGTGAATGCCAACACAGTTAACATTTTTAGTCAAGTACAAAATAATTAAACATTGAAAAAAGTTAAAAAATAAGAATTTACTTACCGATAATTCTATTTCTCGGAGTCCGTAGTGGATGCTGGGGTTCCTGAAAGGACCATGGGGAATAGCGGCTCCGCAGGAGACAGGGCACAAAAAGTAAAGCTTTCCGATCAGGTGGTGTGCACTGGCTCCTCCCCCTATGACCCTCCTCCAGACTCCAGTTAGGTACTGTGCCCGGACGAGCGTACACAATAAGGGAGGAATTTTGAATCCCGGGTAAGACTCATACCAGCCACACCAATCACACTGTACAACCTGTGATCTGAACCCAGTTAACAGTATGATAACAGCGGAGCCTCTGAAAAGATGGCTCACAACAACAATAACCCGATTTAGTTAGCAATAACTATGTACAAGTATTGCAGATAATCCGCACTTGGGGTGGGCGCCCAGCATCCACTACGGACTCCGAGAAATAGAATTATCGGTAAGTAAATTCTTATTTTCTCTATCGTCCTTGTGGATGCTGGGGTTCCTGAAAGGACCATGGGGATTATACCAAAGCTCCCAAACGGGCGGGAGAGTGCGGATGACTCTGCAGCACCGAATGAGAGAACTCCAGGTCCTCTTTTGCCAGGGTATCAAATTTGTAGAATTTTACAAACGTGTTCTCCCCCGACCACGTAGCTGCTCGGCAAAGTTGTAATGCCGAGACCCCTCGGGCAGCCGCCCAAGATGAGCCCACCTTCCTTGTGGAATGGGCCTTAACAGATTTAGACTGTGGCAGGCCTGCCACAGAATGTGCAAGTTGAATTGTGCTACCAATCCCACGAGCAATCGACTGCTTAGAAGCAGAAGCACCCAGCATTGTTGGGTGCATACAGGATAAACAGCAAGTCAGATTTCCTGACTCCAGCCAACCTGGAAACTATATTTTCAGGGCCCTGATAACATCCAGCAACTTGGAGTCCTCCAAGTCCCTAGTAGCCGCAGGTACCACAATAAGCTGGTTCAGGTGAAACGCTGACACCACCTTAAGGAGAAACTGGGGACGAGTCCGCAGCTTTGCTCTGTCCGAATGGACAATCAGATATGGCTTTGTGAGATAAAGCCGCCAATTCTGACACTCGCCTGGCCGAGGCCAGGACCAACAGCATGGTCATTTTCCATGTGAGATATATCAAATCCACAGATTTGAGTTGTTTAAACCAATGTGATTTTTTAGGAATCCCAAAACTACGTTGAGATCGCCCAGTGCCACTGGAGACATCAAAGGGGCTGTATATGCAGTACTCCCTTAACAACTTCTGGACTTCAGGAACTGAAGCCAATTTCTTTCTGGAAGAAAATCAACAGGCCGAAATTTGAACCTTAATGGACCCAATTTGAGACCCATAGACACTCCTGTTTGCAGGAATTGTAGAAATTAACCTAGTTGAAATTCTTCCGTGGAGCCTTCCTGGACTCACACCCTGGCACATATTTTCACCTAAGTGGTGATAATGTTGTGCGGTCACCTCCTTCCTGGCTCTGACCAGGGTAGGGATGACCTCTTCCGGAATGCCTCTTTCCCTTAGGATCCGGCGTTCACCCGCCTTGGCGTCAACGCAGCTGCGGTAAGTCCCGGAACAGACACGGTTCTTGCCGAATCAAGACCCTTCTTAGTATCTCTTGAAGTTCCGGGAACCAAGTCCTTCTTGGCCAAACCGGAGCCACGAGTATAGTTCTTACTCCTCTCCTTCCTATCATTTTCAATACATTGGGTATGAAAAGCAGAGGATGGAACACATACACCGACTGGTACACCGACGGTGTTACCAGAGCGTCCCAGCTATTGCCTGAGTGTCTCTTGACCTGGCGCTTCAGGTGGGACGCCATCATAACCACCTTTGGTCTTTCCCAACGGTTTACAATCATGTGGAAACTTCCAGATTAAGTTTCCACTTTTCCGGGTGGAATTCATTTATGCTGAGGAAATCTTCCCAGTTGCCCACTCCCGGAATGAACACTGCTGACAGTGTTATCACATGATTTTCCGCCCAGCGAAGAATCCTTGCTGTCATTGCCCTCCTGCTTCTTGTGTCGCCCCGTCTGATAACGTGGGCGACCGCCATGATGATGTCCTACTGGATCAGCACCGGTTGACTTTGAAGCAGGAGTCTTCCTAGGCTCAGAGCATTGTAAATTGCCCTTAGCTCCAGTATATTCATGTGGAGAGAAGTCTCCAGACTTGACCACACTTCCTTGGAAATTTTTTCCCTGTGTGACTACTCCCCAGCCTCTCAGGCTGGTATCCGTGGTCCCCAGAACACAGTCCTGAATGCTGAGTGTGCTGCCCTCTAAAAGATGAGCACTCTGCAGCCCCCACAGAAGAGACACCCTTGTCCTTGGAGACAGGATTATCCGCTGATGCATCTGAAAATGCGATCCGGACCATTCGTCCAGCAAATCCCCTGAGATCTGCCGAATGGAATCGCTTCGTAAGAAGCCACCATTTTTCCCAGGACTCCTGTGCATTGATGCACTGATACTTGGCCTGGTTTTAGGAGGTTTCTGACTAGGTCGAATAACTCCTTGGCTTTTTCCTCCCGGAGGAACACCTTTTTCTGGACTATGCCCAGAATCATTCCTAGGAACAGCAGACGTATCGTCGGAAAACAGCTGTGATTCTTGGAATATTTAGAATCCAGTCGTGCTGTCGTAGAACTACTTTAGATAGTGCTCTTCCGACCTCCAACTGTTCTCTGGAACTTGCCCTTTTCAGGATATCGTCCAAGTAAGGGATAATTTAGATGCCTTTTTTCTTTGAAGAAACATCTTTTCGGCCATTACCTTGGTAAAAGGCCCGGGGTGCCGTGGATAATTCAAACGGCATCGTCTGAAACTGATATTGACAGTTCTGTACCACGAACCAGAGGTACCCTTGTTGAGAAGGGCAAATTTGGACATGGAGGTAATCCTTGATGTCCAGGGACACCATATAGTCCCCTTTTTTCCGGTTCGCTATCACTGCTCTGAGTGACTCCATCTCGATTTGAACCTTTTATGTAAGTGTTCAAAGATTTCAGTTTAGACTATGTCTCACCAAGCCGTCTGGCTTCAGTACCACAATATAGTGTGGAAAAATAATACCCTTTTCCTTGTTGTAGGAGGGGTACTTTGATTATCACCTGCTGGATATACAGCTTGTGAATTGTTTCCAATGCTGCCTCCCTGTCGGAGGGAGCCGTTGGTAAAGCAGACTTCAGAAACCTGCGAGGAGAAGATGTCTCGACTCTCCAATCTGTACCCCTGGGATAATACTTGTACTATCTAGGGGTCAACCTGCGAGTGATCCCACTGCGCGCTGAGACTCTTGAGACTACCCCCCCACCTTGAGTCCGCTTGCACGGCCCCAGCGTCATGCTGAGGACTTGGCAGACGCGGTGGAGGGCTTCTTTTCCTGGGAAGGGGCTGCCTGGTGCAGTCTACTTCCCTTACCTCTATGTCTGGGCAGATATGACTGGCCTTTTGCCTGCATGCCCTCATGGGAAAGGAAGGATTGAGGCTGAAAAGACGGTGTCTTTTTCAGCTGAGATGTAACTTGGGGTAAAAAGGTTGGATTTCCCAGCTGTTGCCGTGGTCCCCAGGTCCGATGGACCGACCCCAACTAACTCCTTCCCTTTATACGGCAATACTTCCATGTGCCGTATGGGATCTGTATCACCTGACCACTGTCGTGTCCATGACATCTTCTGGGTGATATGGACAACGTACTTATCTTGATGCCAGAGAGCAAATATCCCTCTGTGCCTCTCACGTACATATATATAGAATGCATCCTATTAAATGCTCTATATGAATAAAATATTTTCAGTCAGGGAATCCGACCAAGCCAACCCAGCACTGCATCTCCAGGCTGATGGCGATCGCTGGTCGCAGTATAACCACCGTATGTGTGTATATACTTTTTAGGATATCTTTCCAGCTTCCTATCAGCTGGCTCCTTGAGGGCGGCCGTATCTGGAGACGGTAACGCCACTTGATAAGCGTGTGAGCGCCTTATCACCCTAAGGGGTGTTTCCCAACGCGCCCTAATTTCTGGCGGGAAAGGGTATAACGCCAATATTTGCTATCGGGGTAACCCCACGCATCATCACACACTTCATTTTATTTTATCTGATTCAGGAAAAACTACAGGTAGTTTTTTCACTCCCACATAATACCCTTTTTTGTGGTACTTGTAGTATCAGAAATATGCAACACCTCCTTCATTGCCCTTAACGTGTGGCCCTAATGAGAAATACGTTTGTTTATTCACCGTCGACACTGGATTCAGTGTCCGTGTCTGTGTCTGTGTCGACCGACTGAGGTAAATGGGCGTTTTTAACGCCCCTGACGGTGTTTCTGAGACGCCTGGACCGGTACTAATAGTTTGTCGGCCGTCTCACGTCGTCAACCGACCTTGCAGCGTGTTGACATTCTCACGTAATTCCCTAAATAAGCCATCCATTCCGGTGTCGACTCCCTAGAGAGTGACATCACCATTACAGGCAATTTCTCCGCCTCCTCACCAACATCGTCCTCATACATGTCGACACACACGTACCGACACACAGCACACACACCGGGAATGCTCTGACAGAGGACAGGACCCACACTAGCCCTTTGGGGAGACAGAGGGAGAGTTTGCCAGCACACACCAAAACGCTATAATTATATAGGGACAACCTTATATAAGTGTTTTCCCTTATAGCATCTTTATATATATCTCAATATCGCCAAAATCAGTGCCCCCCCTCTCTGTTTTAACCCTGTTTCTGTAGTGCAGTGCAGGGGAGAGCCTGGGAGCCTTCTCTCCAGGCTTTCTGTGAGAGAAAATGGCGCTGTGTGCTGAGGAGATAGGCCCCGCCCCTTTTTCGGCGGGCTCGTCTCCCGCTATTTAGTGAATCTTGGCAGGGGTTAAATATCTCCATATAGCCTCTGGGGGCTATATGTGAGGTATTTTTCGCCAAAAAAGGTTTTCATTTGCCTCCCAGGGCGCCCCCCTCCCAGCGCCCTGCACCCTCAGTGACTGCCGTGTGAAGTGTGCTGAGAGGAAAATGGCGCACAGCTGCAGTGCTGTGCGCTACCTTTAGAAGACTGCAGGAGTCTTCAGCCGCCGATTCTGGACCTCTTCTTACTTCAGCATCTGCAAGGGGGCCGGCGGCGCGGCTCCGGTGACCATCCAGGCTGTACCTGTGATCGTCCCTCTGGAGCTGATGTCCAGTAGCCAAGAAGCCAATCCATCCTGCACGCAGGTGAGTTCACTCCTTCTCCCCTAAGTCCCTCGTTGCAGTGATCCTGTTGCCAGCAGGACTCACTGTAAAATAAAAAACCTAAGCTAAACTTTCTCTAAGCAGCTCTTTAGGAGAGCCACCTAGATTGCACCCTTCTCGGCCGGGCACAAAAATCTAACTGGAGTCTGGAGGAGGGTCATAGGGGGAGGAGCCAGTGCACACCACCTGATCGGAAAGCTTTACTTTTTGTGCCCTGTCTCCTGCGGAGCCGCTATTCCCCATGGTCCTTTCAGGAACCCCAGCATCCACAAGGACGATAGAGAAATACATTACTAAATTAAGTCCCACATTTTCCCAGCGTCTGTGTGTGAACACACTCTCAACGTGACATTTTTACTGTAAAATAATAATTTTACCTATATTTTTACTTTTTGACTAATCGATACATAACATTTCAGATTGGTAGATTACATCTAATTATCCCATCTAATCTGCGTAACATTTATAAAGCTGTTTTTCTGGTTTCAAATGATGTCATTAAGCACATAGGGTATTAAGTCATGAGACATGAGGTGAGTGTTGATAGGAAGATGCAGGAGGAAGGGGTGTATAAAAGACAGCACCTAAAACTTCAAAGGAAAGATTCACAGAACAAAGAATGTTTGGGAGTTGTGTACTATAGAATCTATTATGTAATTTCCTGATGTAAAGGGCAAGTATTTGCTAATGGGTGATACTGTAGGTAATTTGGGATAAGGGCTATTTGCTTACACAGTAAAGTAAACTAAGTAAGTAAAAAGCATTTTGTTGGTCAAATTTAAAAGAAAAATAATATATATATATATATATATATATATATGTGCCAATAGAGGAATGGGCGCACTTGGGTTGTTTTTCCACCCAATATTCAACGGGGAAAAACAGCAGTCTCCCTAAGATATTTACTCCTAATTTGTGAGCATAAAACCACATTTAACATGTTCCATGTAAAATTTATTACAACATAAAAGCAATGATACAAAACGGTATAGTATCTCTTCTTGCAGATAACACCATATAGTACAGAGGACCAGTTGAAATAACTTTGATAGATTCCTCCTTCTCCTTTGACAATTCGGAGATTTGATATTTATGAACAAATAACCCTATATATATATAAATACTGTGAGTGCTGCCTTCTTGTGTTATATATATATATATATATATATATATATATATATATAGTACTGTTCAAAAGTTTTAGGCAGGTTTGGAAAACATGCTGCAAAGTTACAATGCTTTCAAAAATAAAAGTATTACTAGTTTATTTTTTTTATCAATTTACAAAATGTAAAGTGAATGAAGAGAAATCTAAATCAAATGAATATTTAGTGTGACCACCCTTTGCCCTCAGAACAGTATTAATTATTCTAGGTACACTCAGTACTGCAAGTATGGCGGTACAGCCAGGTACTGCGTACCGTTAAGAAATTGGCAGCCGTTACGCAGTACCGCCGACCTGACCACCGTGCTGCTGCAAATTTAGTTTATTATGCACCGCTGAGCACTGTACTCGGCGGTGCGGAAGTTCCTAATTACCCAGGTGCCAGGGTTGCTGGGAGAGCGACGAGATGTCACATCAAGTGTCGGTCCTGCAGCTACAGTGCCGTGAAGAAGAGCCTGCTACAGCTGCCTTGCTTCACGTTCACTGTGTGAACGACTTGCTGCTCCTGCAGCGCCTGTCTGCCTTCACCGCCCGCCTCATAGAGAAAGTAAGCAGAGGTGAGGGCTGCTGGCAGACAGTGAACAGGGGCAGGCTGAGAGACACAGAGTAAAGGAGGGTTGGCGGAGGCTGAGAGACATAGAGTAAAGGAGGGTGGAGGGAGGCCGAGAGACAGAGTGAAGGAAGGCGAAGGGAGGCTGAGAGGCACAGAGTAAAGAAGAGGTGTAGGGAGGCTGAGAGGCACAGAGTGAAGGTGGGGTGGAGGTAGAGAGACAGGCTGAAAGACGCAGAGTGAAGGAGGTAGGCAGGCTGAGAGACAGAGTGAAGGGGGGGTGCAGGCTGAGAGATACAGAGTGAAGGGGGCAGGCTGAGAGACAGAGTGAATGGGAGTGAGCTGAGACACAGAATTAAAGGGGACATGCTGAGAGACACAGAATTAAAGGGAGCAGGCTGAGAGATACACCGATTTAAAGGCTAAGAGATGCAGGGGTGAGATGACGGTGTGGCTGAGAGACATAGGGGTGAGATGACGATGTGGCTGAGAGATGCAGGGGGATGATGGTGTGGCTGGGAGATGCAGGGAAGAAGATAATGGTGTGGTTGAGAAACGCAGGGGGGAAGAAGATGGTTTGGCTGGGAGACGCAGGGGGTAGATGGTGACACAGGTGGCATGAATCTGGTTGAACTTCTGTTGTATGATGATGACCATGGTAATATTATTACACAAACAGGCATCTTCCGAACCATGCGATTTCATACATGAATAGTGAATATCAATTGAAGACAGTGAGGGTCATTCCAAGTTGATCACTTGCTAGCAACTTTTTGCAGCACTGCGATCAGGTTAATTCTCGGCAAAACTGCGCAAATGTATGCACCGCATTGTGCAGGCGCATTGTACGGGTACAAAGAGGATCAGTGCTGGGCCATGGATTTAACGAAGAATCCATTCACACAGCTGATCGCAAGGTGATTGACAGAAAGAGTGTGTTTTTGGGTGTCAACTGACCGTTTTCAGGGCGTGTTCGCAAAAACGCAGGCGTGTCCATTCGTTTGCAGGGCGGGTGTCTGGCGTCAATTCTGGGACCAAAAATACTGAAGTGATCGCAGTGGCTGAGTAAGTCCAGAGCTACTCAGAAATTGCAAAAAACTTTTTTGTGCCGTCAGCTGCAAAAGCGTTTGCACATTTGCAAAGTGAAAATACACTCCCCCACAGGCAGCGACTATCTGATCGCTGCGCTGCAAAAAATAGCTAGCAAGCGATCAACTCGGAATGACCCCCAATGTCTGACCAGGGAGGATACATTTCTTCAGTGGTTCCCCATTGTGAGAAACCACCATATAGGTAAGGTGCATTTGGAATGGAAAGGAATGTTCTCAGAGTGACGAGAAATGGGGACGTGTCATGTGTCAACATGCCCCCATTTTCACTGGCCAGACCCATTTTTTGGTGCGGCGCGCACAGTACCACTAAGAATTTTTTTCTACTTGCACTGGGTACACTTACACAGTTTTTGAAGGAACTCGGCAGGGAGGTTGCTACAAACATTTTGGAGAACTAACCCCATATCTTCTGTGGATGTGGGCTTGCTCAAATCCTTATGATTCTTCATGTAACCCCAGACAGACGAAATGAAGTTGAGATCAGGGCTCTGTGGGACGATATCATCACTTCAAGGACTCCTTGCTCTTCTTTACACTGAAGATAGTTCTTAATGACATTGGCTGTATGTTTGGGGTTGTTGTTCTGCTGCAGCATACATTTGGAGCCAATCAGATGCCTCCCTGATGGTACTGCATGATGGATAAGTACCTGCCTGTATTTCTCAGCATTGAGGGCACCATTATTCCTGACCAAATCCCCAACTCCAGTTGCTGAAATACAGCCCCAATAAATACAGCCCCAAACTTGCAAGGAACCTACACCATGCTTCTCTGTTGCCTGCAGACACTAATTTTGTTCCGCTCTCCAGCCCTAGGCAGTACTCTCCTGCCCAGGCAGTGAAAAAACTGCCTTCTGTTGCAGCCAGATATTTCAAATTTTGACTCATCAGTCCAGAGCACCTGCTGCCATTTTTCTGCATCCCAGTTCCTTTGTTTTGGAGCATAACTGAGTCACTTAGCTTTGTTTCCACGTCAAACGTATGGCATTTTGGTCGCAATTCTTCCATGAAGACCACTTTTGGACAGACTTCTCCGAACAGTATGTGGGTGTACCTGCGTACCACTGGTTTCTGCCAGTTCTGAGCTGATGGCACTGCTGGACATCTTCCGATTTCAAAGGGAAGTAAGCATGATGTGTCTTCAGTGGCGTAACTACTGCCCCCGCAGCCCTCGCGGTGGCTTGGGGGCGAGGGGCTGCGGGGGCGCCACTGATTACAGCAGACTGACATGCGGACGAACGTCCGCATGTCAGTCTGCTTTATTGGAGGGACACGGAGGGCGCAGCGTGTGCCTCTCCTGTGTCCCTCCTGAGTCCTGCATCATCTCCGGCGGCCCGCGGGTCTAATAGGGGGAAGTGCCGTCCGTGAGCCAATTAGAGCTCACGGACGGCACTTCCCCCTATCAGACCCGCGGCCGCCGGAGATGATGCAGCAGGAGGGACACAGGAGAGGCACACGCTGCGCCCTCTGTGTCCCTCCAACCAGCGGCGGCGGCGGCGGCACTGGGGCATATCTGGCACTGGGGGGGTGGGGAGGGGAGGGTGTCTGGCACTGGGGCATATCTGGCACTGGGGGGGGAGGGGAGGGTGTCTGGCACTGGGGCATATCTGGCACTGGGGGGGGGGGGAGGGTGTCTGGCACTGGGGCATATCTGGCACTGGGGGGGGGAGGGGAGGGTGTCTGGCACTGGGGAATATATGGCACTGGGGGGGATATCTGGCACTGGGGCATATATGGCACGGGGGGGGATATCTGGCACTAGGGCATATCTGGCACTGGGGGGGGGATGTCTGGCACTGGGGGGGATATCTGGCACTGGGGCATATATGGCACTGGGGGGGGAGGGTGTCTGGCACTGGGGAATATATGGCACTGGGGGGGGATGTCTGGCACTAGGGGGGATATCTGGCACTGGGGCATATATGGCACTGGGGGGGGGATATCTGGCACTAGGGCATATCTGGCACTGGGGAGGGGGATGTCTGGCACTGGGGGGGATATCTGGCACTGGGGCATATATGGCACTGGGGGAGGGGGGATATCTGGCACTAGGGCATATCTGGCACTGGGGGGGGGATGTCTGGCACTGGGGCATATATGGCACTGGGGGGGGGGATATCTGGCACGGGGTGGATATATGGCACTGGGGGGGGGGATGTCTGGCACTGGGGGGAAATATCTGGCACTGGGGGGGGGATATCTGGCACTGGGAGGGAATATCTGGCCCTGGGGCATATATGGCACTGGGGGAGAATATCTGGCACTGGGGGCATATATGGCACTGGGGGGGGGATATATGGCACTGGGGTGGAATACCTGGCACTGGGGGCATATATGGCACGGGGGCATATCTGGCACTGGGGGCATATATGGCACTCGGGGGGAACATATGGCACTGGCGGCATATCTGGCATTGGGGGAATATCTGGCACTGGGGGGGTATATGTGTACCTAGCACATGGGGGGGGGGCTATATTTGGCACCGGGGGCATGTGAGTACCTGGCACCGTGGGGGAATATCTGGCACTGGGGACATATGTGGCACTGGGAGCACCGCCCTAGCAACAAGGACTACCTCCTAGCAACGAGCATGACACCCAGTGCATGAAACACCTGACAACGAGCATGACACCCAGTGCATGAAACACCTGGCAACGAGCATGACACCCAGTGCATGAAACCCCTGACAACGAGAAGGTAATTGAAAAGTAATTAGAAGCCTTACTGTAGGACTTAATGTGTAATGGGCATTACGGTGTGTGGCATAATGTATCACGGACATTGCGGTGTGTGTCATAATGTGTCACAGGCATTACGGTGTATGGTATACTATATCGCGGGCACTGTGATATGTGGTATAATGTCTCAGGGTCATTGCAGTGTGTGGCATAATGTATCACGGACATTGCGGTGTGTGTCATAATGTGTCAGGCATTACGGTGTGTGGTATACTATATCACGGGCATTGTGGTATGTGGTATAATGTCTCATGGTCATTGCAGTGTGGCATAATACATAACGGGCATTGCGGTGTGTGGCATAGGGTATAACGGGCAGGGCATTGCGGTATGTGTCACAGGCATTACGGTGTATGGTATACTATATCACGGGCATTGTGGTATAATGTCTCAAGGTCATTGCGGTGTGTGTCATAATGTGTCACAGGCATTGTATGTGCTATAATGTATCAGGGGCATTGCAGTGTGTAGCATAATGTATAACGGGCATTGCGATTCCTGTCATAATGTGTCGGGGGCATTACGGTGTGTGGCATAATGTGTCACAGGCATTACGGTGTGTGGCATAATGTAACAGGCATTACAGTGTGTGCATATTGTGTCATGTGCATTGTTGTGTGCGGCATAATGTCTAAGGGCCATTGCAGTATGTGGCATAATGTATACTGGGCATTACTATAAGGAGGAAAAATGACAAATAATGTAAGGGGCATGAATCAGGATTATTTTTCTTTCCTGTGGTGGCTAACGTCTGGGCGTGCAGGTTGCAAAACTGGGGTATAAGGTAGTCTTTTCCTGCAATACCACGCCCCTTTACGAGAAACCACGCCCATTCCAACAAAACCACGCCCCTTTTTTTGCAGCGCGCGCCGAAGGCGCGCGCATATTTATCCCTTTCTTGCTCCCAATTATGCGGCGGGGGGGGCGCCAAAAATTTTTTGGCTTGGGGGAGAAAAATTTCTAGTTACGCCACTGCACATCATCGGATGCACTAAGTTTTCTTGGCCAACCACTGCATCTACGGTCCTTAATGTTGACAGATTCTTTGTGCTTATCCATCATGCAATACCAATAGGCGCCTGATTGGCCCCAAATTTATTCTGCAGCAGGACAACCCCAAACATACTACAAATGGGCCTAATTCAGATCTGATCATAGATGTGCTAAATTTAGCACATCTACGATCAGCTTTTCTGACATGCGGGGGACGCCCAGCACAGCCGTCTAGCCGTCCAGCTCCGCATGTCAGGCCCCACCCCCCCTGCACAAGTACAAAAGCATCGCACAGCAGCGATGCTTTTGTACTTTAGGAGTAGCTCCCTACCAGCGCAGCTCCTGTGTGCTGGCAGGGAGCAACTAGTTGCTATGAGGGTCGCAGCGGCTGCGTGTTACGTCATGCTGCCACCGCAGCCCATCCCCCGCAGGGTCCAATCACGCCTGCGTTGCCCTGACCGTGCCCCTAAAACGGCGGCCAAATGCTGCTGACCCGCTTCCTCCCCCCCAGCGACCACCTCTGCCTGTCATTCAGGCAGAAGCGATCGCTGGGCTGAGACGACCGTCGGCTGTCTGGCATACACCGGTGCACAGCACTGATCAGGTCTGAATTAGGCCCATTGTCATTAAGAACTATCATCAGCGTAAAGAAGAGCAAGGAGGCCTGGAAGTGATGATAAGGCTCCCACAGAGCCCTGATCATCGAAGAATTTGCATAAAGCCTACATCCACAGAAGATCTGTGGTTAGTTCTTCAAGATGTTTGGAACAACCTCCCTGACGGGTTCCTTCAAAAACTGTGTGCAAGTGTGCAAGTGAAGAATTGATGCTGTTTTGAATGCAAAGGGTGGTTAAACCAAATATTGATTTGATTTAGATTCCTCTTCTGTTCATTTATTTTGTATTTTGTTAATTGATAAAAATAAACTGTTAACACTTCTATTTCTGAAAGCATTCTTACTTTGCAGCATTTTTTCCACACATGCCTAAATCTTTGCACAGTACTATATATATATATATATATATATATATAGATAGATAGATAGATAGATAGATAGATAGATAGATAGATAGATATACAGTGTGGCAGGAGGGGTACTTTGCCACCTGTAAGCTACACACAGGGTATTGGGGGTGGATGGGAAGTGTGGATGGACCAGGTTCCCATCCATTTGGCCCAGACCAGGTCTTATAGGCTTCTTAGCCCAGGAAGCTGCTTCATCAGCCAGCACCTGGCTGCTGGCTTTAAAGCAGAGTCTCTCCCATGATTCAGGGCTCCTGAAGGCAATTAGTGTCCAGGTAATAGGCCTGTTAGGGACAGTGGGATCCGGAGGGCTGGGCCACTAGTGTCAGGATGCTAGGACCTGAAGGGTTCCTTATTAAGTGAGGCAGGGCCTAACCTCCCTGGTTGTTTATACTAAAGACAGTGATCTTTCTTTTATGTATATCTTTGTTTTTGAGCTACCTGAATAAAAGGTATTTGTTGTTTTTGCACAAGCTTGGAGTCGGTCGTTGGTGGATTTTTGTAGCAGAGCACATTCTAGCAAGTCTCCTGTTAAAAATGGCACCTGAACATGGGGCCCTTCTGCTAGTCGTGTCACATGTGGCAGAGGACCCAACAGCCACAAGGTAGCGGTACACATACCAGTGTACTCCAGACCAAGCTGAACTCGTGGGCATCAGTACCAGACCAAGGGTGTTGTGAGTAGTGGTTAAAACCAACCCCACAGGGTAAAAATAATGGTGTTTTGTTTAACCAGCATGTGTTTGTTTGTTTGTGGTGCAGGGGTTTGCATTGGCAGCAAAGGGGTTAAACAGGGTGCATGGACTGTTTTGACTTTGACTTTTCTGCTTTGCACCATTCATTGAAAGTAGCTGAGCTGATTTGCTTTAAGGGGTTGCAAGCAGCTGATAATTTATAACTGAATTGCTTTTCCAAGCTAATTTTTACCTGTGCCTGCAAAATCTGGTAATGGGAGTCTGGTGTCCTTGTTAATTGGCTCATTAAGACCAATCAAGCAAAGTTGAAACCTTTTATAAATGTGGTTCTATTTAAATAGATACATTTTGTGGCACTATGTGTCCCAGCAATCCCTGAGTTCTAGTTTTAAGAGCCTGAAGGGAGAAGTTGTTTATTTGCACTACCAGTGTAAGAGAAAAAGAGAAAAAAGGAATTTTTATTTTCCCTTTCACTTACAGTTTTCAAAGGTAACAGGGTGAATAAAGATTTTCAGATATACAGCATATTCTGAAGTGTCTCTTCAAATGGGTAATAAAAAGAGAATATATGCTAAATAAACAAAAGGGGTGACAGCTCTAACACCTCAGGTCAGGAACTTATTTGACCCTATTAAAGCCCCACAGTTGGAGAGTGAAGTGGAGAGCTTATTGGGGAGTAATCCAGATCTTGGAGAAGATTTTAGCATGGAACGTTTTTTTTGGTGTCACATGATAAGTGACCTTGAAAATAATGTCCACTTAAAGGACCAGGAGCTAGAAGAGCTTAAGGAAAAATGTGATTTACTTCTAACTCAGGTGAACACCTTAACGCAAAAGCTGGAGGAGAAGGAATCTCTTTTGTCTGACTCTCTGACCAAATTGGGAAGGAGTAGAGAAGAGATTGCCAAGCTCTCAGGCCAGGTGTCAGAGTTGCAGAAAACCTTGGCAAAGGCTAAACCCAAATCTGAAAACTTTGTAGTACATAGCCATGGACTATTAGAGAAAATCTCCTGTGACCAGACATGAGATGGAAGTTTGGTGCTGGCCAATAAGGCTCTGTCGCAAGACTGGGCGGTGCTTCAGGAGGAGGTTTCTCAGCTAAAACCATTGGCTATGCCTAGTTTCAGTTCAGACACAGGCGCAGCTACACCAGTTGCTGAAGACGTTATGCCGAAGCTTGGGTCAGAGACATTATCAGCCAAAGTGGAGATGCCATCTTCGGGGGAAATGATGCCAATGGTGGTGCAGACTGCAGAAGAATGGTACCATACTGTATTGGAACCCGGATATACTGGATTCCCTGTTCCAGCCAGAAGGAACAGGAAAGTAGAGCCAGAGCTGCCAGTGCCTAAGGCCCGGAAGGCTCCCTGCTATGCCACTAGTAAGGCCATCTGCCTGCAAAGTGGAAATGAGGGCCCTTCCTCAGAGGTAGAGAATTTACAGGCAATAATGTCCATTCAGTTGGTATTGCCATTCCAGAGCATGCAGGAAGCTGCAGCCATTATTACGCAGCACACAGAAAATCCACAGGAATTTTTCAAGCAGCAAGAGAGAGCCACATCAGATGGCAGTGGTTTGTTGTTAACCCCTAGGACGGCAGTGAGAAGTTCCTCCAAAGCAGCACCACCTCATTCTCCGGAAAAAGAATGTCGTAGTAGCTTGGGTGAAAAGTCAAACAAATCCCTGAGTTCAGTAGAACCTGTCCAAGATGGAGCATGGCAGCCACAGGGGCTCACAGAAGATGTGTTTATGGAGACATGAGATGAGGATGTGGGATGCCCGGCTTCTCCTCAGTCGACAGGGAGTGAGGAGGAAGCGGTAATGGAGCTAGGAGAGGTTTACTTGATGTCAAGTGATCATCCACCTCCAAAACAAGAATCCTCTAATCCGCTGGATCTCTGGCAGAATGATGAACCCCAGGAATCTACCTGGACAGATGGCAATTTGATGACTACTCAAGAGCCCATCCTAGAGCAGGAAGTCTTATCTGAGCTGGAGATTGCTTCTGTTGAGGTCTTAGAAACCCAGGATCTGGACATCCAGTGCACATGGGAGACTTTCTCTGATGAATCACAGACAAAGACCGTACCTTTGGAGGTGTCTCGCCCACGTGAGCTAGTCATGGCTAAGTTAGTGGCAATAGAGGAGTCTACTTCCGAAGTCATCCAGAAACCTGCTTCTGAAGGGGTTCACCTCGTGTATAAGGAGGATAAGGTGCAAGATTTCGATCTTGGGGTTGTTGCACCCTGGCATGATCCACCACGAGAGGTTCAAGATCCAATTGCTGAACTGGGACAGTTCATAAAGGACACACTAAGTAAAGAGCAAGAACCTGTCTCAGAGGAATCGGTGCAGAGTCCCATTTCTGAGATTGCTCTACCCAGGGAGAGTTCCCTATATGAGACACAAGAGCTGGAAAATTTGAGGGGAGAGTACCAAAAGCTGTCCCTAAGTAATAGCCAGCTAAAAGAAGTTGTGAAGGAGATTCCTCAACTACGGAATCAAATAAGAGACCTGGACAAGAGAATCAAAATAGGTTATGTGCCGGTCATAGAACAGCAGGAGTCAGTGACTAGGGTCAAAGATGGGAGATCGGAGGACGAAGCAGTCACGTTAATGAAGGAAATGTTACCAAAGCTGGAAAGACTGTAGGAAGCACTAAAAGTTCAACAAATGAAAGGACTTTCTGAGACTCGGGACCAGTGCCTCACTCTGAGGGAAAGGGTGGGGGCAAAGTTGGACCATGACCTCAGAACAATTAAAGTCAGGGCAGAGACTAGGTGTTACCGGTGCCAAGAGCTGGGCCATAATAGGTGGAACTGTCCATATAGGCCAAGACCAGTGAGGGCCGGGGTAACTACTAGGCCCACAGTGAACTTAAAAACCTTCCCCAGTCCAGAGTTGGTTAAGGTCAGGTGTCACAAACACCCAGAAAAGAATGAAGCGACTTCCTCAGTAGCCAGTAAATCTGAGCCCGATAAGGGAAACATCCCTAAAGGTGGAAAGGTGAAGAGAAGGGGAAGTTTAGTGGGCAACAGGAAGTTGTCCATTAAAATGACCACTTTGGCCACTATGCCAAAGTGGAGGGAAAGGGAAGGTGGCACAGTGGAGTTGGTGCCACCAACCTTTAATGGAAATAGATTCCAAGGCCAGTTAAAAGGGTCTCGGACGTGTACTTGGGAGAGGAACTTGGGACCCAGGTGAATGGGCCCAAGTTATGTCCCAAAGATTTGTCAGCCCAAAATAATTGGCGAAGGTGAAACCTTGCCAATGTCACATGCCGCTTTTCTTAGCCAAGAAAAGCTGAGGGAAAGGGTATGTGGCGGGAGAGGTACTTTGCCACCTGTAATCTACACACAGGGTCCTGGGGGTGGATGAGAAGTGTGGATGGACCAGGTTCCCATCCATTTGGCCCAGACCAGGTCTTATAGGCTTCTTAGCCCAAGAAGCTGCTTCATCAGCCAGCACCTGGCTGCTGGCTTTAAAGCAGAGTCTCTCCCATGATTCAGGGCTCCTGAAGGCAATTAGTGTCCAGGTGATAGGCCTGCTAGGGACAGTGGGATCCGGAGGGCTGGGCCACTAGTGTCAGGATGCCGGGACCTGAAGGGTTCCTTATTAAGTAATAGGGAGTGAGGCAGGTCCTAACCTCCCTGGTTGTTTATACTAAAGACAGTGATCTTTCTTTTATGTACATCATTGTTTTTGAGCTACCTGAATAAAAGGTATTTGTTGTTTTTGCTCAAGCCTGGAGTCGGTCGTTGGTGGATTTTTCTAGCAGAGCACATTCTAGCAAGTCTCCTGTTACAACAGTGTATATATATATATATATATATATATATATATATATATATATATATATATATATATATATATATATATATATATGTGGACAGGGAATGACGTACTGGAGGCGACCACTGGTGCCAAATGGTATTATAAAAATTAAGCAGTTTTTTTAAAAAAGGAACAACATTTATTTATGAAGCACTAAAACAAACCCAGGTCTTAAAACGGTGGGAATCAATATAGGAAAAATACACACATAAAAAACGCATATAATGCTCATAAAAAACTTCAAATAGAAAAGGAACATAGAAAGTAGGACATAAAATCTATAGGAATAAAAACAATCAAATTTCAAAGAAAAGAGGAGTAAAAAATCTTAACTTAGTGTTTGAGGTAAGATCAAGGTAGCACCCAACGCGTTTCTTCCTATATGTGTTGGTAATATCTACAATTGGATCAAATATCAATTCTTCCACCAAAGCGTTCAGAAGTGTGTTCAAATTCACACATTTGTGAATTTGAACACACTTCTGAACGCTTTGGTGGAAGAATTGATATTTGATCCAATTGTAGATATTACCAACACATATTTCGTCAGATTATCAGTCTGCATTGTTCATTTATGGTACAAAATCATTTGCATGTTTTATTGATGTTTTTATATACTGTTACAGTATTTACTGTTAAATTTTAAGAATAAATACATCTTTAAGTGACATCTGAGGTGGTTTAGCTCCCATGAGAAACTCTTCTTTTTTTCTATTCCCAAATTTAATGCCTTGTCTGACAGGAGGCATTTCTCAGTGGTACGAGCTATAGTGTATATCAGCGCAAAAAAAAGGGTTCTTTATTTTCTTGGTTTATATATATATATATATATATATATATATATATTTAATTCTAGTGTTCGATACATGAATTTGATCCATGAATAGACTCAGGGGTAAATTTACTAAAATGGGAGTTCTATTTAAGATAGGATGTTGCCCATAGCAACCAATCAGATTGTACTTCTCATTTATCTAGCACCTTCTAGAAGATAATACCTGGAATCTGATTGGTTGCTATGGGCAACATCTCATCTTAAATAGCACTCCCATCTTAGATCTGATCGTAGATGTGCGGCGATGCTTCTGCACCTGGCGAATAGCTCGCTGCCTGTGCAGCATAGCTGCGCTGGCAGACGGCTAGTTGCCGTGTCCTGGGACGCAGCGGCTGCGTGTGACAAGACGCAGACAATGCGGCCAGCCCCTGCAGCGGTCCGGACACGCCTGCGTTGTTCGGACCGCACCCAACCAACGACATTCTAACGCTGTTGGCAAGCCCCCTCCCACCCTGCCTCTGCCTGTCAATCAGGCAGGGGCGATCGCAGCCCAGAGATGCTCTTGCATCTCACTGGGCCTCCAGCGGTGTGCTCACTGTGCGGGCAAACTCCCTAAAGGTCTTCAGACTGTGATCGCTGCCGTGATCCATTCTGAATGAGCCACCTTAGTAAATTAACTCCTAAGTGTCTAAAGATGAGTCCAGAGTATGCAAGCTATTGTACTACATATTGTATCAATTTGTTGCTTTAGGTGAGTACAAGTACTTTTTTCTGAGTACCAGTACTTTGTATCAGTGCAAACAAAAACACTGTGTACGTCCCTTTAGAGTTTCTCCCTCTTTTTTTAAGCAGTTTGCATGTTTGTCATCTGTGGGAAATCTACTATAACCCCATAGGTACTGTAATAGATTCTTTACACACTTTGTGCCTGATTCAAAGGCCTAATTCAGACCTGATCATAGCAGCAAATTTGTTAGCAAATGGGCAAAACCATGGGGGAGTCATTCCGACCCGATCGCATGCTGCGCTTCCTCGCAACCGTGCGATCAGGCCGGAACTGTGCATGTGCGGCAGCAGCATTGCACAGAGACGTCGTTGCGTCGCTGCCTCTAGCAAGGAAAGCGGTCGCAGCGGCGACCGCAAGAAGATTGACAGGAGGAAGGCGGAACCGGGCGGCAACTTACCATTTTCGGGGAGTAGTGAGCCCAACGCAAGCGTGTCCAGGCGTTTGGAGGGCGGATGTCTGACGTCAATTCCCTTGCATAGCAGGGCTGCACAAGCGTTCGCAGCACTGCTATGCAGAAATACGCTCCCCCATAGGCGGCGTCTAGTTGATCGCACGGGCAGCAAAAAGTTGCTACGAGCGATCAACTCGGAATGACCCCTATGTGCAGTGCCGGGGGGCAGATATAACATGTACAGAGAGTTAGATTTGGGTGGGTTATTTTGTTTCTGTGCAGGGTAAATACTGGCTGCTTTATTTTTACACTGCAATTTAGATTTCAGTTTTTACACACACCACCCAAATCTAACTCTCTCTGCACATGTTATATCTGCCCCCCCTACAGTGTACATGGTTTTGCCCATCTGCTAACAAAGTTGCTGCTACGATCAGATCTGAATTAGGCCCCAGGTCCAGTCACACAGTGGGGAATTATGCAATGTACCGATGTTTGGTACACGTCTCATGGGGGTCATTCCGAGTTGTTCGCTCGCTAGCAGTTTTTTTGCAGCCGTGCAAATGCATTGCCGCCGCCCACTGGGGAGTGTTTTTCGCTTTTCAGAAGTGCTAACGCCTGTGCAGCAGAGCGCCTGAAAAAAACATTTGGTGCAAAACAAGACCAGACCTGAACTTACTCTTCGTGCGTTTTCCCTGGCATGTCTGCCTTTTTCCAAACACTCCCTGAAAACGTCCACTTCATGTCAATCATCCTGCATTGTGCCGTGCTAGAACCTGTGCAAAACCACAAAGAACTTTGTACCCGTACGTCACGCGTGCGCATTGTGGTGCATACGCATGCGCAGAATAGCCGTTTTTTACACCGATCGCTACGCAGCGAACAACGGCAGCTAGTGATCAACTCAGAATGACCCCCCATGTGCAGTACAAGTCCTGCGAACCCGGACACAGTAAGGCTGCAGATGTCAGTTGACTGTCAGTCTGCCGCTGTTCGGAGGAGGGGAGGGGTTGACAACGGCCTCAGTTTCTCAAAATGGAGATGTTGCCTCCCTTTTGCGAGAGTGCCAAGGCCAGGGTGTCCTTCTTCCGATGGAGATCTCGTGGCCTCAGCGACGGAGCTGCGGCAGACTGTTTGCGTAACCACATGGGATATTCAGCTGGCAAATGGTGTTTCAGGTGATCCGATGTTGCAGCAGAGGATCAAACATGCATGTAGGAGGCATCTACTTATACGAGACGCCTCGCTGTATTACCATATCTGTGCATCGCTGTTGCTCCCAAGTAAGCAGCAGCGATGCTATTACAGTCCACATCTGAATCACCCCCTTCGTCACCTTATGTTTTGTACAGTGGGTATAAATATGGTGTTTGCTGGATCTTTCACACCAGTTACCCCCTCTATATTTTAGGTGTCTCCACTGATGAATTAAAAACATAAATGAAGATAAGCAGAGATTATTTTATGACAAAAAAGTAAATATTCATAAAAAGTTAGTTCTAATGTACAGTAGTTGTAGGTTAATATCTTTTCTATTTACACCTTCTGCCAACCAACACAACCAGGTACATTTCTCCATAGAGTGTTTATGTCCCTAGACATGTGCTTGGCAGTGAAGTAGGAGCACTTTTATACTAAAAGAGGAAATGTGGATGGAGAGCAGCGCTCCTCATTTTGTGTCTATCCTATATAATAAAAGGCCGATGGAGAAATTCAATTGTTGCTTCTTTTGGGCGTGGACAGCCGCCAGCGCTGACATTACTGTTATGTTGGTAACTGGTTAAATATATTCCAGTAGATGAGTTCTCATCTTTATGACATTTAGGTGCAGATTCACGTATAAACTGCAGACATCAGATTCTGCTTGCAGGCTAATGCCACTGTAACTGGCAGATAAATGCTCAACATAAGCTGACTGCAATTCACCTTGAACTGAATTTGCTCCTCACTTACTAACAGTATAAAGGCCCATACACACTGGCCGATATATCGGTCGTTCTCTTGAACGGCCGATATATTGCGGGACCGTCGGCCAGTGTGTACGGCCGATACGTCTGTGAACTCCGTCGTTCACAGACGTATCGCGTCGGCCCCGCAGCACAGCCGACGGCCAATATATCTACCGATATATTGGCGCGTCGCACATGCTGCGGTTGCCGGCGGTGATTGATAGCTGAAGTGGGCGGGCGTGTGTACACGCCCGCCCAGTTCATGATGTCAGTCCCCGACGGATCGGGCAGTGTGTATGCTCAACACACTGACAGATCCGTCCATAGATATATTTGCCGATCAATTGATCGGCAGATATATCTTCAAGTGTGTACCCACCTTAACACACATTAAAAAAAGCATAAATAAACAGACTAAAAATATTATAAACACCTCAGCCATGTAACAGGCATTGTACTGTTCATCAGATACCTTATGTTGTTATATTCCGTGTACCACAGTGCATGGATGACTTGTGTGCTGAAAACAAAGGTTGTGGGTTTGATGATTTTGCTCTTTGTAAAGAGGTTTTATATACATAGAAAATGTACAAAAAAATTGGATTTTGGTTACCAACCGGTAAATCCTTTTCTCATAGTCCGTAGAGGATGCTGGGGTCCACATTAGTACCATGGGGCTATAGATGGGTCCACCAGGAGCCATTGGCACTTTAAGATTTTGAGAGTGTCGGGCTGGCTCCTCCCTCCATGCCCCTCCTACCAGACTCAGTCTAGAAACTGTGCCCGAGGAGACGGACATCTTCGAGAGAAGGATTATACACAGATAGTAGCGAGATTCATACCAGCTCACACATACAAGGCACATCAAGCTAACTAGCTTGAAGTACTCAGCAACTGCTGAAACATTACTTGCCAAGTAACAATGAAGTACTCAACTAAAATGAAGTTGTACTGAACCAAATAACATTTGCAGGAAAACAAAGCGCTGGGCCCAGCATCCTCTACGGACTACGAGAAAAGGATTTACTGGTAGATAACCAGAATCCTATTTTATCTTACGTCCTAGAGGATGCTGGGGTCCACATTAGTACCATGGGGATGTACCAAAGCTCCCAGAACGGGAGGGAGAGCGCGGAGGCTCCTGCAGAACTGATTGACTGAACTTCAGATCATCAGAGGCCAAAGTATCGAACTTGTAGAACTTTGCCAACGTGTTCGACCCAGACCAAGTTGCAGCTCGGCAAAGTTGCAATGCCGAGACACCCCGGGCAGCCGCCCAGGAAGACCCCACCTTACTAGTAGAGTGGGCCTTAACAGATTTTGGACACGGCAATCCTGCCGTAGAATAAGCTTGTTGGACAGTGAACCTAATCCAGCGAGAGATTGTCTGCTTAGAAGCAGGACACCCAATTTTCTTGGGATCATATAGGACAAACAGAGAGTCCGACTTTCTGTGACGAGCAGTCCTCTTCACATAGATCTTCAAAGCCCTTACAACATCCAAAGACTTTGATGTAATTGAGGAGTCAGTAGCCACTGGCACCACAATAGGTTGGATGATATGAAATGCTGACGCAACCTTGGGAAGAAACTGCTGATGTGTCTGAAGCTCAGCTCTCAGCTGGAAGATCAAGTAAGGGCTTTTACAGGATAAAGCCCCTAATTCAGACATGCGTCTAGCAGAAGCTAAGGCCAACAACGTGACCACCTTCCATGTAAGAAATTTGACTTCAACCTCCTGTAGAGGCTCAAACCAATACAGCTGGAGGAACTGCAACACCATGTTAAGGTCCCAAGGCGCCGTAGACGGTACAAAGGGAGGTTGGATATGCAGAACTCCCTTCAAAAAAGTCTGAACCTCAGGGAGGGCAGCCAATTGTTTCTGAAAGAAAATGGATAGGGCCGAAATCTGGACCTTTACAGATCTTAACCTAAGGCCCATATCCCCACCTGCTTGCAGGAAGAGGAGAAAACGTCCGAGTTGAAACTCCACCGTAGAAAACTTCTTGGATTCACACCAAGAATCATATTTCTTCCAAATACGATGATAATGTTTAGATGTTACCCCTTTCCAAGCCTGTATGAGGGTAGTAATGACCTTCTTCGGAATGCCCTTCCGAGCAAGTATCAGGTGCTCAACTTCCATGCTGTCAAACGTAGCCGCGGTAAGTCTTGATAGGCGAACGGCCCCTGCTGCAGCAGGTCCTCCCGAAGAGAAAGGGGCCTCTGCTCTTCTTGCAGCAGATTCAGAAGGTCCACGTACCAAGCCCTTCTTGGCCAATCTGGAGCAATGAGGATCGCTTGAACCCTTGTTCTTCTTTACGAGCTTTAGGATTCTTGGGATGAGTGGGAGTGGTGGAAACACGTACACTAACTGGAACAACCACGGAGACACCAGGGCATCCACTGCCTGTGGGTACCTCGACCTGGAACAATAACGCAGAAGCTTCTTGTTGAGATGAGAGGCCTTCATGTCTATTTGGGGTAATCCCCAAAGGTCTGTTATTTCCTTGAACACCTCCAGATGGAGACCCCCTCCCCTGGATGGAGATCGTTTCTGCTGAGGAAGTCTGCTTCCCAGTTGTCTACTCCCGGAATGAAGATGGCTGACAGCGCCAACGCATGTTTTTCTGTCCAGAGGAGTATTCTTGTCACCTCTGACATTGCCGCTCTGCTCTTCGTTCCACCCTGTCGGTTTATGTAAGCCACTGTTGTTACATTGTCCGACTGCACTTGAATGTCCTGATTGATTTCTTAGAAGAAGGGCCGCCTGAAGAAGACCGTTGTAGAAGGCTCTTAGTTCCAGGATGTTGATGGGCAGGCCGGCTTCCAGGCTTTACCACCGTACTTGGAAGGTTACTCCTTGAGTGACTGCATCCCAGCCCCGAAGGCTCGCATCCGTGGTTAGAAGGACCCAATCCTGAATCCCGAACCTGTGACCCTCCAGAAGGTGAGGTAATTGTAACCACCAGAGGAGCGAAATCCTGGCTCTCGGCGACAGACGAATTATCTGGTGCATGTGGAGATGAGACCCCGACCACTTGTCCAGAAGATCTAGTTGGAAGGTCCGAGCATGGAACCTCCCATACTGGAGAGCCTCGTAGGAGGCCACCATCTTTCCCAATAGGCAAATGCATTGATGACCGACACCCGGGCTGGCTTCAGGACATCCCGGAGCATAGTTTGTATCACCAACGCCTCTTCCTGCGGAAGAAACACCTTCTGCACTTCTGTATCCAGGATCATTCCCAGGAAGGACAACCTCTGGGTTGGTTCCAAATGTGACTTTGGAAGGTTCAGAATCCAACCATGGGGTATATTTACAAAGATTCGTGTTTTGGCCGTTTTGAAGGGTGTTTGAACTCGAATGGTATCGGGTGCATTTTACTGCAACTTTTTTAATCCTGATACGATCATTCACTAAGCTGCCGAGTTTTGCACATTCGTTTTTTCCGATGTCGATGTGATTCGTAATATCAGGCACTGTTTTACAGGAGTGATGAGTAAAACACTGCCTGACAAAACACAAGGAATCCCGGCCGGATCTGTGAGATCCGTGCAGGGCTTCATTGTGTACCTTAAAAAGTTGATTAAAGTCTTAAAAAATCTGAAAAAAATTGCGTGGGGTCCCCCCTCCTAAGCACAACCAGCCTCGGCTCTTTGAGCCGGTCCTGGTTGAAAAAATATGGGGAAAAAAATGACAGGGGTTCCCCCATATTTAATCAACCAGCACCGGGCTCTGCGCCTGGTCCTGGTTCCAAAAATACGGGGGACAAAAAGCGTAGGGGTCCCCCGTATTTTTGAAACCAGCATCGGGCTCCACTAGCCAGGTACATAATGCCACAGCTAGGGGACACTTTTATAGTGGTCCCTGCGGCCCTCGCATTACATACCCAACTAGTCACCCCTGGCCGGGGTACCCCCTTGGGGTACCTGTGAAAAAAACTATACTCACATAATCCAGTGTAGAATCAGACCTTTGTATAATCCACGTACTTGGCAAAATTATAAAACGGAAACCCGACCACGCACTGAAAGGGGTCCCATGTTTACACATGGGACCCCTTTCTCCGACTGCCAGGACCCCCCCTGACTCCAGTCAAAGAGGGTCCCTTCAGCCAATCAGGGAGCGCCACGTCGTGGCACTCTCCTGATTGGCTGTGTGCTCCTGTAGTGTCTGTCAGGCTGCACACGGCAGAGATACAATGTAGCACCTATGCGCTCTCTTGTAGCCAATGGTGGGAACTTTGCGGTCAGCGGTTGACCGAAAGTAACCTCACCGCTGACCGCAAAGTTCCCACCATTGGATACAATGGAGCGCATAGGCGCTACATTGTATCTCTGCCGTGTGCAGCCTGACAGACACTACAGGAGCACACAGCCAATCAGGAGAGTGCCACGACGTGGCGCTCCCTGATTGTCTGAAGGGACCCTCTTTGACAGGAGTCAGGGGGGGTCCTGGCAGTCGGGGAAAGGGGTCCCATGTGTAAACATGGGACCCCTTTCAGTGCGTGGTCGGGTTTCCATTTTATTATTTTGCCAAGTACGTCGATTATACATAGGTCTGATTCTACACTGGATTATGTGAGTATAATTTTTTTCACAGGTACCCCAAGGATTCTACAGGGACAAGAGGACAGTGCCTCGTGTGAGCATAGGTAAGTATGTATGTTTGGAGGCGTGCATGTATGTAATAAAATTATACTTTCACGATGTGTGTCCTGTTTTTTTTTGGGTATTTTTTTAGTAGTAGTTCTACAGGTACCAGCGGGCCCGGTTTTCCACCGCATGCTGGTACTTGTGGTTCTCCAAGTACCAGCTTGCGGGGGAGGCTTGCTGGGACTTGTAGTATTGCTACTAAAAACAATGGGGGTCATTCCGAGTTGTTCGCTCGCAAGCTGCTTTTAGCAGCTTTGCACACGCTAAGCCGCCGCCTACTGGGAGTGAATCTTAGCTTATCAAAATTGCGAACGAAAGATTAGCAGAATTGCGAATAGACACTTCTTAGCAGTTTCTGAGTAGCTCCAGACTTACTCGGTATCTGCAATCAGTTCAGTCAGTTTCGTTCCTGGTTTGACGTCACAAACACACCCAGCGTTCGCCCAGACACTCCTCCGTTTCTCCAGCCACTCCCGCGTTTTTCCCAGAAACGGTAGCGTTTTTTCGCACACACCCATAAAACGCCCAATTTCCGCCCAGAAACACCCACTTCCTGTCAATCACATTACGATCACCAGAACGAAGAAAAAACCTCGTAATGCCGTGAGTAAAATACCTAATTGCATAGCAAATTTACTTGGCGCAGTCGCACTGCGGACATTGCACATGCGCATTAGCGACTAATCGCTCCGTTGCGAGAAAAAAATAACAAGCGAACAACTCGGAATGACCCCCAATATTCACATTTTTTCAAAAGTCTATCAGCCCCCCATCCGCCGCCCTTGGATGGGGGGGACAGCCTCGGGCTTCACTCCTGGCCCTTGGGTGGCTGGAGGGGTGGTACCCCTTGATTTAAGGGGTTCCCACTCCTCCAGGGTACCCCGGTCAGGGGTGACTAGTTGGGTATGTAATGCCAGGGCCGCAGGGACCACTATAAAAGTGTCCCCCGGCTGTGGCATTATGTACCTGGCTAGTGGAGCCCGGTGCTGGTTTCAAAAATATGGGGGACCCCTACGCTATTTGTCCCCCGTATTTTTGGAACCAGGACCAGGCGCAGAGCCCGGTGCTGGTTGATTAAATATGGGGGAACCCCTGTCATTTTTTTCCCCATATTTTTTCAACCAGCACTGTCTCAAAGAGCCCGAGGCTGGTTGTGCTTAGGAGGGGGGACCCCACGCAATTTTTTTTCCAGTTTTTACACTAAACAGACCCTTTCCCATAGATAACCATGCACAGATCTCACTGATCCATGCATAGTTATCCAAACTCGACTGGAAAAAGCAGGTCTATTTTTTGGCAGCTTTTTTTAACGAACCGAAAAAAAATAGACCCGCACTTGAGCACTCAGAGACTAACACCCAAATACGAATGAATAGTGAATGCCCGTATTGTATGAAATAACAGCCGCGTTTGACTGATGGTCTATTCATTCGTATTTCAGAACTTTGCCAATCAAACCATTACGAATAGACCAGACACTGCCGAGTTTTCTGCTTAGTGAATTCCCGGATTGGGACTTAGAAAAAAAACACAAATCGGCCAAACTCGGATTTTTAGTAAATACTGGCCCATGACTCTTGAGGAGGCATGTTGTGAGAACAATGGACTGCAGCAGCTTCTCCTTGGACGATGCCTTTATCAGCAGATCGTCCAGATATGGAATGATGTTCACCCCTTGTTTGCGGAGGAGAATCATAATTTCTGCCATCACCTTGCTAAACACCCTCGGTGCTGTGGAGAGTGCGAATGGCAGGGCCTGGAACTGGAAATGACAGTCCAGCAATGTGGAACGGAGATAAATACAAACAAAAACCAAGTTGCGCTCAACAATCAGAATAGAAACATTTATTATAAAATTTATAAAATAACAGCAATTCTCCCGGGAGTACAATTAATATAAATGAATTATCATAAAATATATACGGTACAGAATCACTGTGTCCTAATGAATTATAATGATGCAAGTATTATTTAGTAATTGTAACAATTTGGCCACAGACGATATGATGTGTGTTGAGCAGTAGTGATAATAATTACGCTCTTTTAAACACCATATAGGTCTGTGTGCCAGTAACAACTCACTTGCTATGTAGAAGTCCCCAAACAGTCCTTATTCCATGTAAACATATATTGGTTTCCAAATTTCTATAGATAGAAGTTATCCTTGTGAAGGTAATGAGCACTCAAATAAATGCAGGGATGGACAGATGAATTATGTCCACCAAAACCAAACCGCTGTAATGGTGTTTAGCAGGGAGAGCCCGGAGTGATGTTTCTACAGACAGCCGTTTTACCCCCGCACGGGGGAGGGGAGAGCGGTGTCTGAGATAGCCGTCGGGTTGGAATGGAATAAAGCCGTGCACAGGCTATATAACCCGGATCGCTGGATGTTAACTCTGTGTTTATGAAGTCCTAATAGGAATATAAATCACTGTATAGCAGTGATCATTGCCTTCAACACTTACATTTCCCAGTCTCATTGTGTGTCGTTATAGACACTATTACAGTGTATATTTATTAGTACTAATTTAATTTATTATATTTTTTAAAATATAGAGGTACGGATGTATACAGGCATTCTTATGTTATAAATGTCCTATATATTGTTTATATGAGTTACAATTATATTATCTGCTACAGAGTAAAAAGGCTGGCTCCCCATATGTTTATAATGACTGAGACCGTTCTGACTTAATGAGCCATAATTAACTTCACCTATGTAGCAGGTATAAGTATTGGACACTTCCACTCCCAGCTATACCTGCCTTTTTGGAAGAAGACGCCCTGCTGGCGTTGAAACGCGTTAAGGATACAGGTGTACCCTTCCACTTATTGAAGTCAAGCTCATTCTGAGCCCACACAGGAGATCAGTTCCTGACGGCCGCTGCACTGCACAGCTTTACATCACCTCACTGACGCCCAGGTGCCGGGGCTCCGGTGCCTCTCTGACCCAGTCGGTGGTCCATCTAAGTGAGTCCGCATTGGAGCCGGGCAAGGAGACGCAACTCCGACATCACTATTCAGAGTGTGGCTGCCTTTCACATACAGCCAGCGGAACACATCTGTGGCTCCAACAGTCCCTTGTCTACATCAGGTGAACTGCAGGGAGGCTCAGTCGGAGCTGCCCGTGGGAGGTAAGCATAGCCGTTTTTGGGTGAGAGCGCATGCACACCGTGTCACAGAGTTAACATCCAGCGATCCGGGTTATATAGCCTGTGCACGGCTTTATTCCATTCCAACCCGACGGCTATCTCAGACACCGCTCTCCCCTCCCCCGTGCGGTGGTAAAACGGCTGGCTGTAGAAACATCACTCCGGGCTCTCCCTGCTAAACACCATTACAGCGGTTTGGTTTTGGTGGACATAATTCATCTGTCCATCCCTGCATTTATTTGAGTGCTCATTACCTTCCACAAGGATAACTTCTATCTATAGAAATTTGGAAACCAATATATGTTTACATGGAATAAGGACTGTTTGGGGACTTCTACATAGCAAGTGAGTTGTTACTGGCACACAGACTATATGGTGTTTAAAAGAGTGTAATTATTATCACTACTGCTCAACACATCATATCGTCTGTGGCCAAATTGTTACAATTACTAAATAATACTTGCATTATTATAATTCATTAGGACACAGTGATTCTGTACCGTATATATTTTATGATAATTAATTTATATTAATTGTACTCCCGGGAGAATTGCTGTTATTTTATAAATTTTATAATAAATGTTTCTATTCTGATTGTTGAGCGCAACTGTTATGCACACCAGTGCCTGCAGGAAAGTACTGGTGTCAGAACTGTTATGCACTCCAGTGTCTGCAGGAATGTACTGGTGTTTGAACTGTTATGCAAAACAAATGGACTCACAGACAAACTGGGGAATATGACATAACGTACACAGAAGGTAATAGGGTAACAAAATACACACAAAGTGAACAGAGAAGCCCAGAGGCTAAGGAACTGGGTATCTCCCTTGTATTAGAACTGCACAGATGGAAAAAGCAAGATGTTGTGTTTTAATACATAGAGAACCCGAAATGCTGTTGCTAAGGGCAACAGCAAAACCCTAAAGGGTTACCAACGGGTGTGGCAGTAAACTCCTTGGTCAGAGATGGAATGATAGACACAAGGAGAGTCTCCACAATCCTATTTCTCACTTGCAGTGCACAGGTTTTAGCTTACTGCCACTAAACTGACCCCTGACACCTAGCACAGTGAGACAGGATTAGACAGGCAAGTCTTAGAATACAGCCGCAAACTTGCTAAGTTCACAGAGTAGTAACAGAACCCCAGCAAGCTAAACGACTGTCTCCAGTCTTACTGCTAGGTCTGGATTGGCAGAGTGTAATACCAAATCCCCAGGCCTATTTGCAGTAAGCAACAAACAAATACAAAGCTACACAGTACTGGCTAACTTTCATGAACTGACTAACCAACAAAGATTCAGCAGCATCTGCTTACCCTGAAAAGAGGCCTTATAAAGCAGGTGCTGTCCACGCCCCACTCAGACCTCACAGACTGTGAGCACAAAAACCAGCACCGGATCCCCTGCCGTGCACAGAGCCTATAACCACTGCACAGCAAAAGACCCGAACCGGAGTATCAGCTGCGCTCAGGTTACTCCACTAGCACTTGTCTCCCGGTTGCCATGACGATGTGGCAGCACAGGGCAGGAGACCCTAACAGTACCCCCCCTCTGACGAGGGGTCAAAGAACCCCTACCACCGGGTTTATCGGGGAACTGCGAGAAGAAAGAGCGTATCAGTCTGGGGGCATGAAGATCACAACTGCGCACCCACGACCGCTCCTCCGGGCCATACCCCTTCCAGTGCACCAAAAATGACAGCCGACCCCGAACCACCTTGGAGTCAAGAATCCTTTCAACAACAAACTCCCTCTGGCCACATATCAGAAGAGGGGAAGGTCTTCCACTGGAAGAAGGATTACTAATCGCCCGTTTTAAAAGGGAACAATGAAATGTTTTATTGATACCCAAAGAACGGGGCAGATCTAACTGAAATGCCACCGGATTGATAACCCTGGTGATCTTATAAGGGCCGATGAACCGGGGCCCTAACTTATGAGATGGCTGTCTCAACTTCAAATTCTTGGTAGACAACCAGACGAAGTCTCCTAATTTGAAGCTGCAGGGTCTTTTCCGCTTATCAAAAACCCTTTTGGTCACTAATGACACAGACATAAGGGCTTTCTTCACTTTCCGCCAAATACCTCTAAGGACCGAAACCACAGAGGAACCACCAGGCGTGGAGTCCAGGGGGTCAAAAGAATTGGCCTTAGGATGATGCCCATACACACAAAGGAAGGGAGAGATCCCTGTAGCAGAGTGAGCCGCGTTGTTATAGGCAAACTCCGCCATGGACAGATGAGCAACCCAGTCAGTCTGACACTTGGAGACATAACACCTGAGGAACTGCTCCAAGGACTGGTTCACCCTTTCAGTCTGCCCATTAGACTGCGGATGGTAGCCTGACGACAAGCTGACAGAAATCTGGAGATCGGAACAAAATGCCCTCCAGAATTTGGCCACAAACTGGGATCCGCGGTCAGAGACCACATCAAGTGGCAACCCGTGGAGACGCACAACATGCAGCATAAATAATTCAGACAGGCGTCTGGCTGATGGCAGCCCAACCAGTGGAACGAAGTGCGCCATCTTCGAAAACCTGTCAACGACAACCCAGATGGCTGTCATCCCCGAGGATTTGGGCAAGTCCACCACAAAATCCATTGAAATGTGGGTCCATGGCTTAGATGGGATAGAGAGTGGATGTAATGGGCCAACAGGAACCCCTCTAGGAGTCTTATTTCGGGCACAGATGTCACATGCCCGAACCCACTGATCCACATCCTTAGCCACCGAGGGCCACCACACCGCCCTAGATAGCAACTCCCGAGTTCTGGCAATACCCGGGTGACCTGCCGACTTCTTGGCATGGAATTCCAGGAACACTCGCTGTCTTAACCTAGGAGGCACAAACAAAAGACCTACTGGAAGGTCTGGAGGAGCCTGCTCCTGTGCTCTAAGGACTAATGATAAGAGGTCCTGGGTAATGCCCACTTTAATACATGATGGGGAAACAATGGGCAACGGCTCCTCGGTGGTCTCCTGGATTGGAGCAAAACTCCGCGAGAGCGCATCAGCCTTGATGTTTTTTGACCCAGGGTGATATGTTATCAAAAAATTAAAGCGAGCAAAAAACAAAGCCCATCGTGCCTGCCTGGCATTGAGACGCTTCTCTGACTCTAAATATGCCAGATTCTTATGGTCAGTGAGAATTGAGACCACAAACTTAGCCCCCTCAAGCCAGTGTCTCCACTCCTCGAGTGCATCCTTAATAGCCAACAATTCCCGGTTACCCACGTCATAATTCATCTCGGCAGGCGAAAATTTACGGGAAAAGTAAGCACAGGGATGAAGGCGATTATCAGACACTCCCATCTAAGAAAGCACTGCCCCAATACCCATCTCAGAGGCATCCACCTCCACCACAAAAGGACGCTCTGGATCTGGGTGTCGCAGCACCTTGGCCGAAACAAATGCCCTTTTGAGACGGGCAAAAGCCGCTTTAGCCTCACAAGACCAGTGAGCAACATCCGCCCCTTTCTTAGTGAGTGCCACCAAGGGCGCCACTATAGACGAAAATCCAGCGATAAATCGTCTATAAAAATTCGCAAAGCCCAGGAAACGCTGAAGCGCCTTCAAACTAGTGGGCTGCACCCAATCCAGGACTGCCTGTACCTTGGAACCCTCCATTTGGAAACCTTCTGGGGAGATAATATATCCTAGAAATGCGATTTGCTGAACTTCAAATTCGCACTTCTCCAGCTTCGCCCCAAGCCGGTGGTCTCTGAGTTTCTGGAAGACTAAGCGTACATGCTTCCGATGTTCCTCCAGGGAATGGGAGAAGATTAGGATGTCATCTAAGTATACAACTAAGAATCTATCCAAATATTCCCTGAGCACATCATTCATGAAATCCTGGAAGACTGCCGGAGCATTACAGAGCCCAAAAGGCATCACCAAATATTCATAATGCCCTGAGTGGGTATTAAAGGCAGTCTTCCATTCATCCCCCTCTCTTATTCGGATTAGATTGTACGCACCGCGTAGGTCAATCTTAGAAAAAATGGTGGCAGTACGAAGCTGGTCAAACAAGACCGAAATGAGAGGCAGTGGGTATGAGTTTTTAATCGTGATCCGGTTCAATTCCCTGAAGTCGATGCAGGGTCGCAACGAACCGTCCTTTTTACCCACGAAGAAGAACCCCGACCCAACTGGAGACTGTGAAGGTCTGAGAAATCCCTTAGCCAAGTTCTCCTGAATGTACTCTGCCATAGCCTGAGTCTCAGGACGTGACAGGGAGTACAACCTGCTCTTGGGAAGCTTAGCATTTGGCAACAAATTAATGGCACAGTCATAGGGGCGATGGGGAGGTAGTACCTCTGCAACTTTTTTGGAGAACTCGTCCGCAAAATCTGCATAACACCCTGGCAATCCTGGCAAACTTAGCTGCGAGAGCCTGACTGGAAGGCTCAAGCAACTCCTGAAACAATCAGTACCCCAACTAAGAATCTCCCCAGAGACCCAGTCAAATTGAGGATTGTGGGCCCTTAACCAGGGTAACCCCAACACCAATGGGGCAAAAGTACAGACAGTCACATAAAAGGACAATTTTTCAGAGTGTGTGGCTCCAATAAACAAAGAAATCTGGCTAGTGCAAGAGGTAATTTTACCTTGGGATAATGGTTCCCCGTTTAACCCACAAATCTCAATTTCCGATGCCAAGGGTACTAAGGGAACAGAGTGTTTCAGGGCGAATTGGCGGTCCATAAAAACCCCGTCGGCCCCACTGTCCACAAAGGCCTCAGTCTTGACAGTTTGACGAGGATCTTCAAGGTCACCGGAATGATAAAAGTCTTCTTGGGAAATTCTGACTTCTGGCCTGACAGGATATTTCCCATCACCCTCAGGCCCTGAAGTTTTCCGGCTTTTCTGGGCATGATACTACCACATGACCTTTATTCCCACAGTACAAACGCAACCCCTGCTGTCTCCTCCGCGTCTTCTCACGCGAGGAGAGGCGGGTAGCCCCAATCTGCATAGGCTCCTCAGAAAATTCCTCAGAGTCTGAGGTTCCCTTGGGAAGGAAGGAAATCTCAGTCTCCCTTTCAAGCCTACGCTCTCTCAGCCGTCTATCCACCCGGATGGATAACTGCATGAGCTGATCCAAGCTATCAGGCAAGGGATATTGTACCAGTTGGTCCTTTATCTGGTTAGAAAGACCTCTTCGGTACTGGTGTCTCAGGGCTGGGTCATTCCACTGGGTATCATGGGCCAACCTCCGAAACTCCGTACAGTAAACCTCAACTGGCCTTCGCCCTTGCTTAAGGATCGAAATCTGAGCCTCGGCTGAGGCCGTCTTGTCAGGGTCATCATACAACATGCCCAGTGCCGTAAAAAAAGCATCAACACTTTTAAGCGACGGACAGTCAGGCTGCAACCCATATGCCCAGACCTGTGGGTCTCCTTGTAGCAAGGAAATCACTATGCCCACCCGCTGAATCTCCGACCCAGAAGACTGAGGACTAAGCCGGAAGTATAGCTTGCAGCTCTCCTTGAAACAAAAGAACTGCGAGCGATCTCCAGAAAAACGATCCGGGAGATTTACTTTCGGCTCCTTAACCCCTGCAGGTGCTGCTGCTGCGGGAGCTCCACCAGCAGCCTGGGAGGTGTGCATTTTAATGGACAAATCATTAAATTGTCGAGTCAGGACCTGCACCTGATCGACCACCTGTTGCAACGTATTTTGAGGGGTATGCTCCATATTCCCACAAAATTTCAACAGGAGTATTAGGCTGCTGAATATGTTATGCACACCAGTGCCTGCAGGAAAGTACTGGTGTCAGAACTGTTATGCACTCCAGTGTCTGCAAGAATGTACTGGTGTTTGAACTGTTATGCAAAACAAATGGACTCACAGACAAACTGGGGAATATGACATAACGTACACAGAAGGTAATAGGGTAACAAAATACACACAAAGTGAACAGAGAAGCCCAGAGGCTAAGGAACTGGGTATCTCCCTTGTATTAGAACTGCACAGATGGAAAAAGCAAGATGTTGTGTTTTAATACATAGAGAACCCGAAATGCTGTTGCTAAGGGCAACAGCAAAACCCTAAAGGGTTACCAACGGGTGTGGCAGTAAACTCCTTGGTCAGAGATGGAATGATAGACACAAGGAGAGTCTCCACAATCCTATTTCTCACTTGCAGTGCACAGGTTTTAGCTTACTGCCACTAAACTGACCCCTGACACCTAGCACAGTGAGACAGGATTAGACAGGCAAGTCTTAGAATACAGCCGCAAACTTGCTAAGTTCACAGAGTAGTAACAGAACCCCAGCAAGCTAAACGACTGACTCCAGTCTTACTGCTAGGTCTGGATTGGCAGAGTGTAATACCAAATCCCCAGGCCTATTTGCAGTAAGCAACAAACAAATACAAAGCTACACAGTACTGGCTAACTTTCATGAACTGACTAACCAACAAAGATTCAGCAGCATCTGCTTACCCTGAAAAGAGGCCTTATAAAGCAGGTGCTGTCCACGCCCCACTCAGACCTCACAGACTGTGAGCACAAAAACCAGCACCGGATCCCCTGCCGTGCACAGAGCCTATAACCACTGCACAGCAAAAGACCCGAACCGGAGTATCAGCTGCGCTCAGGTTACTCCACTAGCACTTGTCTCCCGGTTGCCATGACGACGTGGCAGCACAGGGCAGGAGACCCTAACAGCAACTTGGTTTTTGTTTGTATTTAGTGTTTCTTGGAGGGATTGGCATTCTCTCTCCAAGTCGCTGCTGACAATCATATACACCACTACTCACCGAGCGCACAGCTTCATTACCTTTGTTGGAACGGAGATAAGCCTGATGCGGCAGCCATATCAGAATGTGGAGGTACGCATCCTTGATATCCAGTGATACCAGGAATTCGCCCTCATCCAGACCTGGTATCACCGCCCTGAGAGACTCTATTTTGAACTTGAACTCTTTAAGAAAGCGGTTCAATGATTTTAGGTTCAGAATGGGCCTGACCGAACCATCTGGTTTCAGTACCACGAAAAGGTTTGACTAGTAACCTTTATTCTGCAAGTGAGGTGGTACTGGCACAATGACCTGTGCCTCCACCAACTTCTGGACAGCTTCTTGTAGTACAGTGCTGTCTGCCAACAGAGTTGGTAAGCCTGATTTGAAAAAACGATGAGGGGGGAGACTTTGAAATTCCAGCCTGTATCCCTGGGATACAATATCTATCACCCAGGGATCCAGGCCGGACGATACCTTGAAGTGTCTGAGTCTCGCTCCCACCGGCCCCACCTCCTGGCCACGTGGTCCACGGTCATGCGCAGGGCATCTGCGTACCTGAAGTATGCTTTTGTTCCTGGGAACCTGCAATGCAAGGTTTCTTGGACTTAACTCGACCTCCCCTAAAGAAGGTATTGGACGCGGTACGCGGCTTCCGGGTTCGGCGCTTCCGGCTGCGTGCCTCCTGCGTTCCACGGTCGTTGAACGCAGGTGGCTCACAGCCGAAAGCCGGAAGCACCGAACCCGGAAGCCGCGTACCGCAGCGTGCGAGCGTCCCCTGCAGCTCCAGGCCTGCTACCCAGCCCGGGTGTGTTTGTGGCCAGACGAGGCGGACAGGATTAACCAGGGACGTGCAGTCAGGGGAGGCAGGGGAGGCAGTGCCTCCCCTGTCATAATCATTAAAATAATATAAAGAAAATACTTATGACACATATTCTGTCATAAGTATATGCGTTAGGCTTTATATTATTTTAATGATTCCTAGTGTGTAAAATATTAGTTTAAATGAGGCTAGGAGGCACCGCTGTCGGTGCCTCCCGCTGTCAATGCAGAGGGCAGGAAGCGGGGAGGCGGGACCAGGAACTGTGCAGTAAAAGCCCATTAAAAAATGAAGATGAAGCGGCACTTAGTGGAAGTGCCGCTTTGACAGGGGAGTGACAGGGGCGTGCTTTAAACCCATAGCACGCCCCTGTAGCTAAGACTGACCACTAGCAGCAGCAGCAGCAGCGGTGCCTGTGTCAGGCCGGAATCCGCAGAACAGGGAGGGGAGCTGCAAGTCCCGGTCTCTGGCCAAGTCTCTGTCCCGCCGCTGTTGTGACTGTGAGGCGCACCTTCCCCTTGCCTTGTCCCGCCGCCGCCGCCGCTGCCGTACCTGAGTCCCGCCGCCGCCGTCCCTTCTCAGCCCCTTAGACCTGGTTCCTGCTGCCGCCGGCTGTCTGCTCCGGAGCGTCGCCACTGCTGCCAGGTCCCGAGGAGACTGTCTGTGTGGGTGGTGGATCGTGATGTGTGGATGGTGAGCCGTGACCCCCCCAAGGCAAGTACAAACAACACACACACTCACTCTCTCTCACTCTCACCGTCTCTCACTCACACTCTCTCTCTCTCATCTAATAAAAAAAGGGGGGGGGGGCGCTGTCTGCCGTGATGTGTAACAAAAGGGACGCTGTCTGCCGTAATGTGTAAAATAGGGGGACACTCTCTGCCGTAATGTGTAAAAAAAAAAAGGGAGACTGTCTGCCGTAATGTGTAAAAAAAAAAGGCGGACGCTGTCTGCCGTAATGTGTAAAAAAGGGGATCGCTGTCTGCCGTAATGTGTAAAAAAGGGGGTCGCTCTCTGCCGTAATGTGTAAAAAATGGATACTGTTTGCCGTAATGTGTAAAAAAGGGGGACGCTGTCTGCCATAATGTGTAACAAAGGGGGATGCTGTCTGCCGTAATGTGTAAAAAAGGGGGACGCTGTATGACGTAATTTGTAACAAAGGGGGACGCTGTCTGCCGTAATGTGTAAAAAAGGGATACTGTTTGCTGTAATGTGTAAAAAAGGGATACTGTTTGCCGTAATGTGTAAAAAAGGTGGACGCTGTCTGCCGTAATGTGTAACAAAGGGGAACGCTGTCTGCTGTAATGTGTAAAAAAGGCGACGCTGTCTGCCGTAATGTGTAAAAAAGGGGACGCTGTATGACGTAATGTGTAACAAAGGGGGACGCTGTCTGCCGTAATGAGTAAAAGAGGGGGGTCTGTCTGCCGTAATGTGTAAAAAGGGGACGCTGTCTGCCGTAATGTGTAAAAAGGGGAAGCTGTCTGCTGTAAAGTGTAAAAAGGGGACGCTGTCTGCCATAATATGTCAAAAAGGGGTACCTCTGATCCCAATGCCCCAACTATTTCAACTTAAGGGCTACCTAAAACACATATTTGCAAAAAATAAATGTTTAAATAAAAGAATAGAAGTAGACAGGCACTGTCAGCCAACTTCCATGATATCACAAGTGGCGGTAAGGTTCATCGCCGGACTTTGCAGATCATTATGGCTGCAGTGCCTCACCAGCCAATGACCTCACCGCACGCCACTGGGATTAACGGCAGTGCCGACGAGCCTCAGGATTTCTGCACCGAGAAGCCGCGGCTGAGCGGCCGCTTATCCAACACTGGCCAGTGAGTGAACTATCCCCATGTTTATAGGAAGGTAAAATTTACGTGGAAACATCCGGTTTTAAGATATAGTTCTGCAATATACAGCTGGACATGCTTTAAACAGCCATATACTGATAAAGTATTGACAAGTTTTATAAAGCTAAGAACTGCCTCTGTTATCATCTAACATCCTTTTAGTTATGGACTACTACTAATCAGTGGCTACTAACTTTTAATATATGCATGCAAACATTTATATTTCTAACCAGCATTCTGTGCTAATAAGCAGCAGGTCTCGAGTCAGAAGGACACGTGTCCACAGCATTATTTTTATCATTTTTATGTTGTGTTGTGAATTAATTTACAATTATTTTTTAATATTGTATAAATAAATGAATGTGTTTACAAAACTAGCAGCTGAGATCAATTATTTTTTAGAGCGCCCACATTACAATTTTTTCCTTTTTAGCTGTGCAGTTAGTATTGGTGGATGCCCAGATCCTCCATTTGTGGGCTGCTAGAAAGGTATTCGTCCAAACCTAACTCCATTAAGTGAGAGGTTTCTTTTCTTTTTCAACAGCGCCCACTTTCTCTATTTTTTGTGTCTTTCATAAACGCACAAGGAATCTTCTTTTCCATGATGCTAAACCCAGGAGCGTGGAAAGTGAGACAGTCTTTATTTTCCATGCCTGTACCTGTCATTTTCTAAAGAAAAATGCTTATAGGTGTTTATAAGTGTTTCTGTTAGAATCCCATGCACGTGAACAGAGAGACATTTGGGAGCATCTTAGGAGCATATGTGAAACACCCATCTGGATGTAGCCTATACAGACCAGCTCATCGTCTCACACTCAAGTTATTGTGTCACATATTGATTGCTGCAACATGCACGGATGTTACAGTGTATGCCGCATTGATCAGATGAGTAGATTCAGTGGTAAAAAATAAAATATAAAATATCCTATAGAAAAACAGGGCTTACTTTTTGCTGTTGTGTTTGCAAGTGTTCAGTTAGACATAACTGTTTACTCTGCACAAATAAACCTCAATATGTCTGTTTCTAGCTACACTATTGCCATGTAGAAATCTGAACCACACTTTTCCTTTGCAACAGTTTTCATAAATCTGCCCAAGTATAGTTATGTAAATCATAATTCATTAAATCATTTCCCCCATTATTTACTAGTCGAACACTTATAAAAACAAACCCTATCCTTTGTTCTGTATCTAATTGTGGGATCGTTACATGATTTGTATTATTTACACATGCAAATGTCTAATTATACCTGCTGTGATCATTTACATACATCTTTAACTACAGCTCTCACGTGACTTGTAGAGTATGTGCAGGTCTTTTTGTATTATTTTGTATGTTTCATGTAGATGAGCCTCCACTCTTCCCCACAAAACATACATTTTATCATATAGATGACAACAGAAAAATATTATATGGACATAAATAACAATGGTGCATACAGTAGTTCAGTTATTCTTTTTTTTTCTTTTCAATTCTTTATTTTCAAGTTACCATCGTCAGAACAGACAATCAAAATAGTGATCATGTATAGATGTTGGTACAAAATAATACACAATGAATAAAGGGGTGTCATTAAACATTGTCATTATTTAAATTAACTATTGTTATATAGAGACTTGTTTTCAGAAACATGATGACAGGAAGTATCAATCTAACAGATTTCAGTAAAAGAATTAAACTTGATAGAAGAGAAAGGGAAGAAAGTAAAAAGAAAAAAGGGAAAAAGAAAAGAATGGGATAAACCCACTTGGCATGGGACACCACTCTTCAAAGCTTTGCTAAGAAACTGGAAAAGTTATCCTCAACCGAATCCATAACCATGTCAAACCAAATCTATAGGCACTAAGGCCTTATATGAAGAGGACACCTTGAACTTCAACCACCTGAACCAGATAGCCACGTAAGTATCATTCTTCTCAGGAGTAGAGAAATAGATTTTGTCCATCGCCATATAAAAATCCATACACTGGCACCAGTCCCACACAGTAGGTGGTGGGGACAAGTGCCAGCGAACCAGCAATACCGCTCTAGCTGCATTATTCATGTGCCTGAGTAGTGACTTCTTATATTTAGATATAGGTATGTCAGAAAGAGACAATAACAAAAAATCAGGGAAGCCCAGTATCTCCGCAACTAGCCTTCTAATATTATCCCAGTATGGGATGATCATAGAGCAATCCCACCAAATATGCATTAGTGAGCCCAGCTCCCGACCACATCTCCAGCAAAGAGGGGATACGCCAGAACAATATTTGTGTACAATAGTTAGGCAACGATAACATCTCAATAATAATTTATATTGTGTCTCCAGTACATCCAAACTGGTCGAGCAGGCACTGGTTGTCAGATATATCTTATCCCAGTTGACCTTAATTCCTTTCAGAGTGAATTCTTTATCCCAGGACTCTTGATATGTCGGGCTGGGGGGCAAAGTAGATTCTATTTTCACCCATTGCTTACTTACCGAATTCCTTGTACACTCCAAGATCCTACTTAGCAAACCAGCCGGATAATAGGCAATTGTCTACCACCTAGGGACTTATGTCTAAAAAGAACTGCAAAAATTGTGAAAATATGTAAAATCTGAGACAAAAAATAAAATTTCTGAGACAAAAAATACAACTGAGACATAGCAAAAACTGCGTATGCACTACGAAAACTAGGCTAAAGGGCTGGACTCGCAAAAACTATGAGCAGGGGCGTGTTGTGGGCGTATGCAGATTTTAGATAGGCGGAGCATACGCATTTTTTGCAACTGAACGCACATTAATGCTGTGCAGTTTCTGAGTGACTACAGGTCAACCTTAAAATCTGCACAAGCTGACCTCAGTTGTAGAATGTTCGATGTATACTGCAATCATTGCTCATTACACCCAGCTGAAGCAGCTCACGCTGCTGACCACAATTCAGTTTATTTAGCTGCATTGAAACTTATGAACATGTAAGGGAGCTTTAAACTATTTAACACATGTATAACTCTAAAATATATGTTAATAGTAACCTAATAATTCTCTAAGTTAATAACAATGCAGGTTTGTCAAGAACACACTTGTTTTCCTACAAACATGTACAATAACATTTACAAGCAAATTGTTTTTTTGGGGTTTGGTTAATGGCTTTTTGTTTAAAAGCTGAGTTGTTTTTTATGATTGAAAGCAACAATTATTATCTTCAAAAATCATACCCACATGAATGTGTAAGGTTTTTTTTTTCCACCTTGACAAAGAAACATATGTTCAATAACATCACCACAATAATTGTGTTTTTGTGGACATTTTAATTATGCACCACTTTTAAAAAAAAATATTTTCACATTAAACAATAACATAAGGAATGTTAATAATCGCAAAGAAACATTAATATGTCATGTACAGTATGTAAACTTTCAACATAAAAAACCCTATTTATTTTTCTTTTTTCCGCCTGCGTTTGTGGATTCACCAGCAGAAGTAGCTCATCTTGTTGTTCGACGCATCCTGTCAGTAGGCATGGTTGGCTCAATGTTATGTGTAGCAGTTGTTAAATTGTGACATCAGAAACCTTTACGCAAAAAATGCGACTAAGTGTAAGTTTTTTCGCAAAAAAATCAGAATTTTAAATCTCATCGCCAAATTAGCAAATTTGACAATCCACCTTTTTTTGGTAACATTAAATTAGTGTTGCAGAGTTTCCATTTGGGCGTGCTTTCGCAATTTTGCAATTGGTCGCAGTTTTTGCTAATTTGTACTTTTTATGATCCTTACTGAATTAGCCCCATAATGCAGAAAGGAATCGTGGGGGCAGATGTATAGGGATCGTTTGAATTAAGTAAAGTAGTATGTTCATATTTATTACGTTAATAAGGCCCAACCACAACATTTTCTGCGGAAGCCAGTGTGATAAATCTAAACGTATCTTATTGAGCATAGGCGCAAAGTCTAGTGTGAACAACTTGTCATGTTTATTTGGAATCTGTACACCTAAATACTGTAATTGTGATAAGATTCCATTTTAAAGGAAATTAATTAGTAAGGGCTCTAACTATCTCGCCTGAGGCAGTGACATTCAGGGCAACAGATTTAGGATAATACATCTTAAAGTTGGATAAATTATTAAAACGGTGGAACTCCCCCATGAGATTCGGAAGAGAAATCATCAGATTTGTAATGACAGCTAAAAGGTAATCTGCGAAGAGGCCTAGTTTATATTCCTGTAATCCAAGTCTTATCTCCAAGATGTCCTGGTTAACCCTAATTGCTCTTGCCAAAGCTTCCATGCAAAGTACGAAAATCAATGGCGAGAGGGGGCACCCCTGTCATGTTCCATTAAAAATATGGATCACTTTAGAGAGAATTCCGTTAATCCTCACCCTTAGCTCTAAATAAGGCAAGAATTTTTTTTGAAGAAAGATTTCACCTAGGCCCAGTCTTCGCAGAACCCCCTCCATAAAATCCCAATAAATTTTATCAAACGCTTTTTCTGCATCAGTTGCTAAAAAAATTATAGGGATATTATTGGAGATCGCGTGAGAGATTAAATCTATAATCTTTACCGTATTGTCCCTAGCCTCCCGTCCTAGGACAAAGCCAACCTGGTCAGAATGAATGAGGTTAGGAAGTAACGATTTCATGCGGTTAGCCACCAATTTAGCATACATTTAGCATACATATCTACAAATGGGTCTGTAGCTGGCAGCCAAACACAGATCTTTCCCCTCTTTTGGGATCACAGTGATATGTGCGGAAGAGAGGTTGCTCTGAAAGTTGTGTCTGAGGCGAGATAGTGTTACACACTTGTAATAACAATGGGGCTAGTCTGTCTTGAAAAGCTTTATATTAAGTAATAGGGAAACCATCAGGTCCCGGACTTTTCCCATTAGGGGAGTTCTTTCTTGAATTTGTCAATTCAACCTCTGTAATAGGAGAGTCTAGCGTCTGTGACACTGCCTCAGAGTGAGATGGGAAGACAATGGCTACTCCATTGTCCAACCTAGCAGTTTCTGAGTGATTCTGGGTAAGATTATACAGATCTGAATAATATGCGTGAAAATACGTGAGCCCAGATATCTTTCATTTTTTTAATGTATGTCAGGGACCCCTGTACTCGAAGGGCCCTTGCCAGTGGCGTAACTACTGCCCCCGCGGGGGTGGCTTGGGGGCGAGGGGCTGCAGGGGCGCCACTGATTTAGTGCAGATTGACATGCGGATGAGCGTCCGCATGTCAATCTGTGGTCTCCTTCCCTCCGCTGCTGTAAGGAGGGACACGGAGGGCACAGCGCGCGCCTCTCCCGTGTCCCTCCTGGGTCTCCGGCGGGTCTAATAAAGGAAGTGCCGTTCGTGAGCTCTGATTTGCTCATGAACCGGCACTTCCTTTAACAGACCCGCCGGAGACCCAGGAGGGACACGGGAGAGGCGCGCTCTGTTCCCTCCGTGTCCCTCCATCACAGAGAAGCGGGGGAGAGCGGGGGAGTGCGGCACTGGGGGAGCATATGTGGCACTGGGGGCACGTGAGTATGTGGCACTGGGGCCACGTGAGTACCTGGCACTGTGGGGGAATATCTGGCACTGGGGGCATATGTGGCACTGGGGGGTATATTTGGCACTGGGGGCATATGTGGCAGGCACTGAGGGGGCATATGTGGCACCGGGGGCACGTGAGTATCTGGCACTGGGGGCATATGTGGCACTGGGGGGTATATTTGGCACTGGGGGCATATGTGGCAGGCACCGAGGGGGCATATGTGGCACTGGGGGCATGTGAGTACCTGGCACTGTGGGGGAATATCTGGCACTGGGGGCATATGTGGCACTGGGGGGATATATTTGGCACTGGGGGCATTTGTGGCAGGCACTGGGGGGGCATATGTGGCACTGGGGGCACGTGAATACCTGGCACTGTGGGGGAATATCTGGCACTGGGGGCATATGTGGCACTGGGGGGTATATTTGGCACTGGGGGCATATGTGGCAGGCACTGAGGGGGCATATGTGGCACTGGGGGCACGTGAGTACCTGGCACTGTGGGGGAATATCTGGCACTGGGGGCATATGTGGCACTGGGGGGGTATATTTGGCACTGGGGGCATATGTGGCAGGCACTGAGGGGGCATATGTGGCACTGGGGGCACATGAGTACCTGGCACTGTGTGGGAATACCTGGCACTGGGGCATATGTGGCACTGGGAGCACGGCCCTAGCAACAAGCACTACCCCCTAGCAACGAGCATGACACCAAGTGCATGAAACCCCTGGCAACGAGCATTCACCTTTCTGCTTTTTAAGAATTGACACCAACTTAATGCAATGTCCCCTTACAACACACTTATGGGCTTCCCAGATTGAAACTGGGGAAACATCAGCAGTCACATTGGAGGCAATACAGTATATTCATCTATCAATCTATCAATCCCAAAAGCTGGGTCTTACAGTGCGGGTCCGTGAGCATCTGCTCGTTAAATCTCCAGTGCAATCAGCAACTTGGGGATCCAAAATTTTATCGCAAATTGGAGGGAGATCCTAGAGAGGTTTTTCACCAAGAAATCAAGGCGATGTTAGATTCAGCGTTGGTGTCGGGGGTCATATCCAGGGAGGAATTTGGTTTCCTACTCCCCAATGTTCCCACTTCACCCACGTTCTATTTTCTTCCTAAAATTCACAAGTCCCTCACTACACCACCCGGGCGACCTATTATCTCAGGTATAGGATCTATTACTTCTAATCTTTCATTTTATGTTGACTCCTATCTACAACCTCGGGTCTCTGCGCTGAGGTTCTATCTGGGAGACACAACAGACTTTATCAATAAAATTTCCCATATAGAATGGAAAGATACTTATCAGTTTTTGACACTAGACGTTCAAGCGTTATATACACATATCCCTCATTCTGCAGGGATTGATGTTATTTAAAAAAAACTGTCTTTGGATGGGGACCTCAGCGCAGAGCACCAGATGTTTCTTCTTCAGTCTATTTCTTTTATTCTTTCTCACAATTATTTTTTGTTTCTATCCACTTATTATCTACAAGTCATGGGGACGGCCATGGGGACCAAGTTCGCCCCAGATACGCTAACCTATACATGGGAGACCTTGAGGACTCGCTTGTGTGGGGGAGCGGCTGGGAGGGGAACCTGGTCTTCTATGGCCATTACATTGATGATCTTTTTATCATTTGGGATGGGGATCTGTCTAGTATTTCCTCTTTTGTTTCCTATTAATCACAACACTTATAATAAAGTTTTCACATCCACCATTAGTGCGGAACGTATTGACTTCCTGGATGTGACCCTCGAGATCACAGACAATCAAATTGTCACATCAAACTATACAAAATCTGTTAGTACACATTCTTATTTGCATTTTGAGAGCGCACATTATGCCCCATGGAAGCGTAATATCCCTAAGGGACAATTGATGCAGCTCAGGCAGAATTGCTCTAGTTTAGAAATGTTCTCAGTACAGGCAAGCGAACTAATGGATTCACTTAGAAAAAGAAAGTATCCAGAATATCTACTCAAACAAGCTTTTGATGAAGTTTACCATATGGATAGAACTAAACTCTTGATCCCCAAAACTTATGATAAAAATGAGAATAGGAGAAAGAGTGCAAATAATGAGAAACAATTAGCCTTTATATGTAAATACAACAATGCAGCTTATGAAATAAGATCCATCATATCCAAAAATTACAGGGTCTTGAAACAAGATAGGATACTTAATCAAATATTACCATCTAAACCCCTAGTGGTTTTCAAGAAAAACAAATCTCTTAAATCCATATTAGCCCCCACTTATCTAAATCCTAATGAAAAGAAAAACAAGACACCCATGGGATGTAAGTGGCTATCAACTATACCCATGGGGTGTTTCAAATGCGGAAAATCCCACTGTATAACATGTACCTATATGCCGAGGAAAACACTTATTCTGACTTTACCTGGTGACAATGAGAAATAAAAGTTAAAATCGATTGTGAACTGTGCCACGAAATATGTAATTTATTTACTGACCTGTGGCTGTGGGCTCCACTATGTAGGGAGGACCACAAGGCCTCTACATACCAGATTTATGGAGCATCGTAGAAATATTCTTAATGGGAATGAGAAACACAGTGTGTCAAGACACTTTAGACAGGTTCATTCTGGAGACCCAAAAAGTTTATCTGTAGTTTGTGTTGAACATATCACCCCCACACCCGGGGGGGGGGGGGGGGGAGATAGATTCAATAAACTCTGTGGTCGGGAAATTTACTGGATGTTGAAATTTGGTTCTTTACATCCAGATGGGCTAAATGAAAGTATTGAACTAAATACAGTCCAATAGGTATATTAGATGATCATGATACCTTAGGGATGGCGTCACTTATGGTTAACCAACTTTTACTATAGATGCATGTGTTGTGCATGTCAGAGGCGTCACTAGGGTTGGTGTCACCCGGTGTGGTAACTCAAGGTGTCACCCCCCATGCCACCCTCCCGTATCACAATACACGGAACCCTTAGTTATGTTTTTGTACTAGTTTTCACATTATAACACACAGAATGAGTCAAAAATCACATTATAGCACACGGCATGAGCCGAAATTCACATTATAGCACACTGCATGAGCCAAAATTCACATTTTAGCACACGGCATAAGCCGAAATTCACATTATAGCACACTGAATGAGCCGAAATTCACATTATAGCACACGGTATGAGCCGAAATTCACATTATAGCACACTGTATGAGCCGAAATTCACATTACAGTACACTGAATGAGCCGAAATTCACATTACAGCACACGGTTTAAGCCGAAATTCACATTATGGCACACTGTATGACACAAAATTCAGGGAGAGTGACAGCAGGGACAGGGACAGAGAGACAAGGAAAGTGACAGCAGGGGCAGGGAGAGTGACAGCAGGGACATAGGGACCGGGAGAGTGACAGGGAAAGTGACCGCAGGGGCAGGGAGAGTGACAGCAGGGACATAGGAACAGGGAGAGTGACAGATTGACTGGGAAAGCGACAACAGGGACATAGGGACAGAGAGAGGGACAGCAAGGGCACATAGTAGGGACTAGGGCGAGAGAAAGGCAGCAGGGTAAGATTACCTATTTAGCAGCGGCGGTGCTGAGGATGCTGTGGTCTGCGGGGCGGTGGATGAGATGGCTGTGATCGGCATGGTGCAGAGGAGGCGGAGGTGCAGAGAAGGACTGAGGGCAACGGTGGGGTGGCTGAGGGCAGCGCCGGTGTAGTGGAGGAGGAGGCAGAGGGCGGCGGCGGTGCAAGGAGGAGGAGGCTGTGGTCGGCAGCACTGCAGCTCCTATGACCGCGGCGCTACTATTTTGCGGACCGGCAGCCAATCAGGAGCGGCCGCGTAGCAAGAGCTCAATGTGGCGGCGGAGGTATTCAGACTCATACATACATATATATATATATATATATATATAAAAATAGAGAAAAATGTATAAGACCTATCTCGCGCTGATAATGTATACATATATATATATATATATATACACATATACATATATATATATATATATATATATATACACACACACTCAAAACATTTTTTTTTATTCAAAACATTTTTTTTTACTCAAATAATAATGGTTTATAATGTAATCGTAAACTGTAAAACATTGAATCAAACATACACACCCTCTCTCAGCTGAAACAGCTCACAGCCAGCCAGAGAAGAAGGCAATGAGGTGCGCACTTTAGTCCCTGCAGTACAGCTCCCTCTGGTAACGGCCGTCCTCCCTGCCCAGCAAAGTCTCCTCCCATTCTCCCTCCCAGCAAGGCATGCGGTGCAGGCGTGCGTATGACGTCACTCGTGACGTACAGCACCCGGCAACAGTTTATAGCTCATCACCATGGTGATAGTAGTACGGACCCGGTCACCGTGGCGCCGCGGCGGTGTACAGGCGGGCCGGTGTGTATATCACCGCTGTCCGGTGATGAAGTCGGCGGGGGTGCGGTGCTGGGGAGGAATAAGTGTGGGTGCAGCCGCAGACGTATCTGTGGATGGGTGTGCGGGTGTGCAGCTCTTTTTGGTGTCACCCCATTGAAGGGTGACACCTGGGTGCGGGCCGCACCCCCCGCACCCCCCTCATGACGCCTCTGGTGCATGTGTATGTGCACGCATGTGCATGTGTATGTGCATGTGCATACACATGTATATGTACATGCATTTGTGTGTGGATATGCATGTGCATATATACATATGAACCTTGAAAATATCATCCCGCTTCCCCTTCTCATGATGAGGATTTTTCCTCATTTATTTATTGTTCTCCATCCTCCACTCTTTCTCTTTTTCTCTCCCCTCTCCATCTTTTTTATGCAGAAATACATTTTTCTTTATTGAAACTTCAATCAACGAATAAATTGTTGTGCTGGATTACAAGTAACATAATAACTAATTATTTTATGTTTTTTCCCCAAATATGGTGTTGTTATCAAGAAAATGTAGATGGGGATGTGGTAATTACTTACCTATGATATCATGTAGTCTAAAAATGGTCACGTGAATACAAATAGTATATTTTAGACCCTTGCTTCATAAATGTATGAGTATATGAAATATTTAGAAATCTCATTTGGATTGTGTTCTGCATGTTTTTTTGTTGATTTATTTTTAACATAAGTGGATCTCCGAGATTTATTTCTGTTCTAATGATCATTTTGGTCTCCAGCTGTGTATTAGCAACCCTGCTTGTGGAGCGCGATGTCCGTATCCTGGTGTGGGCGCTGTGCTCCACGGAGCATGACAGCATTTCCGGCATGGACGGTGCGCTCTGTGGAGCGCAACGCCACTTCCAGCGTGCGGTCCATGGGGCGTGATGTCACTTCCGGCATGCGCTCCAAGGGGCGCGACGATGGTTTCAGACCCAGGATGTTTTGTGGATGCAAGATGACGCATCCATGACTCACAGGGACAAGGAGGGTCATGTGACCATGTGTGGGCGGATTCAAGCCCGGGTTATTATACACCCATTGGAGAAATAGGATCATGTGATCGAGGATGATCACATGACGAATAGTTTTAATAGATTTGTTTAATTTTATACTTGTTTCTAAGCCTCGTTTCTACAAATAAATACATTTGATATGTGAGTTATCAAAGGATTGCCTTCTGGTGTTAAACATATAATGATTTGGTTAAAAATGATAGGATGTGTTAGAACTGGGACAACATGTGCTATTGATTGTCCCTTGATTATAAGGGTATATATAGTCTGATAACTGAGTACTAGATTTATGCTCCTAAGGAAGCTGGCAGCCATCAGTCCAGCGAAATACGTTGAGCTACACCTGGCAGGACCACAAGTGTGGTTTCCCTTTATCCACATTTCTGGCAACACTCTTGTACTCTCAAGTTTTCCACCGGATTTAATACCAACACAAGCTCTGCAACAAACCCGGACCTTTCCCTGTATGCCAATGGGATCTTGAGTGTAAAAGAGATACCCAAGGGACTTCTCCGGAACAAGTCTGGTAAATCAACTTGCACTTATTGAACTTGTGAGCAATGTGGAGTGAGACCCCTAGCCAGTCTAAAGTGGACAATATCTTTTGTAAGGGATCACCAGTGGTACCTTACTACAATCCAATTAACCCTTTAGCAATTGCTTAGGTTTGCACAAATAGGAATAGAATCCTTTGTTTTAAATGTATGTGTAATACATTTTTATTATCTGTTTTTTAACGTATTGGTCTAAGTGTCCATTATCATTTGAAATATCAGCCGGCGCCAGTATATTTCTCTCCATTCTTCAGAGGTTTTGTATTGCCTGTGTGCAAGATTAAAGTGATTGAAGCATGATCTGATCCCATAATTTGACCAACAGTTATTCTTTTTGACATTTATATAACGTATATTTGATAATGTTTAAGAAGATATTTTAATTGAGTGCGTCTATTGCTTTGGAGACTATACCACTAGAATAAGCCTGGCCAACCTGTGGCTCTCCAGCTGTTGTAAAACTACAAGGCCCATCATGCATTGCCACTGTTTTGCTATTAGGGAATGCTAAAACTGTGGCAGGGCATGCTGGGATGTGTAGTTTAATAACATCTGGAGAGCCACAGGTTGGCCAGGCCTGCACTAGAAGCACAGCCTTGGTGAACTGGACTGCCCTGGTTAGTGGACTTTTGGGGGAGACCAGTGGCGGATCCAGGGGGGGGCACTCGGTCCCGTGCCCCCCCCTGTCATTTGTGGCCTCCGTCCTCCGTCCCCCCCCCCCCCCCCGGCGCCGCACAGGTTGATGACGGGCACCCGCTGAGATTGTGTTACCAGCGGGCGCCCGTCTCTCCTCACCGAAAGCCAGAGGCAGGAGCTCAGTGCTGAGCTCCTGCCTCCGGCGCTGTCACTGTGCGGCGTGCGCCATGGGAGAGACGTCAGTCATGACGTCTCTCTCATAGTGCTGAGGAGCGGACGCCAAGAGGAGGAGTACTGCAGCAGTCTGGAAGTGGGAACGGGGCTCGGTAAGTATGTTGTGTTTTCTCTTTCTCAGTGCAGCGGGGGCATCTACTGGGGGCAAACTACAGGGGGGGGGACATTACTACTGGGGGGTATCAACAAGGGACATTACTACTGGGTGGAGGGGCATTACTACTGGGGGCATTATTACTGGGGGAGCATCTACTGGGGGCATTACTACTGGGGGCATCAAGGGACATTACTACTGGGTGGGGGGGCATTACTACTGGGGGAGCATCTACTGGGGGCATTACTACTGGGGGTATTATTACTGGGGGCATTATTACTGGGGGGTCATCTATTGGGGGCATTACTACTGGGGGCAGCTACTGGGGGACATGTTTACTGGGGGCATCTACAAAGAGGCTAACTACTGGGGGCAAACTACAGGAGGGCATTGCTACTGGCGGCGTAACTACAGGGGCATTACTACTGGCGGCGTAACTACAGGGACATTACTACTTGGGGGCTAAACTACAGGGGGGCATAACTACAGGGGCCAAACTACTGGGGGATAACTACAGGGGCCAAACTACTGGGGGCATTACTACTGGGGGCTAACCTACAAGTGGGGCATAACTACAGGGGCTAAACTACAATGGGGCAAACTACAGGGGGGCATTACTACTGGGGGCCAAACTACAAGCAGGCAAACTACTGGGGGCATTACCACTGGGAGGCTAAATTAAAGGGGGGAGGGTAAAGGGTAAACTATTGAGGTCTTAACTGCAGGGGCATTACCACTGGGGGCATAACTACTAGGGCGCTAAATGACTGGGGGCATTACTACAGGCAACATTACTACTTGGGGCAATACGGGCATTGCATAAGGGGCACCACTACTATGGGCTCTATATAAGGGGCACTACCACTGTGGGCACTACCAGTACAGTGGACATTGCATAATGAGTGCTACAACTGTGGGCATTGTATAAGAAGCGCCACCTCACATGCACTGAAGCCGCACGCAAGTGTACGTGCCCCTTCCATGGTGCCCCCCCTATCATTTTCTTCTGGATCCGCCCCTGGGGGAGACCTATGCTTTGTACCCCCAGTTTCTTCACAACCAGTCTGGACTTTAGCCAAGGCGGCTGGTCTGAATCTGCAAGTACTGAGACTCCCACTTTGAGCTTCCTTAGCTGTTCAAATAGTTGGGCAGATGTATTAACCTGGAGAAGGCATAAGGAAGTGATAAACCAGTGATAAATGCAAGGTGATAAACACACCAGCCAATCAGCTCCCATATGTAAATTAACAGTTAGGAGCTGATTGGCTGGTGCATTATCACCTTGCACTTAACACTGCTTTATCACTGGTTTATCACTTTCTTATGCCTTCTCCAGGTTAATACATCTACCCCACTGCTTGCTGCGTCTTTAGGTGCAACTACCAGTGTGACCATCGAAACTTGCACTAGACCCAATGTAGGTTCAGATTCTTCAATGTCAACTATTTTGTGCCTGAGATTGCAACTACTTCAGCGACATACCCTCGACTCTCCTATAATACACCCATAAACTTCCAGGAATGCCCAAAACATTTCTGAGACTGTGTTCCTCCTTTGCAATTGCTACTCTCTGTGCACGGACTCAGATCAAATGTGTAGTACAACTAATGGCCCCCATACATTAGATGGCCTGTTTCCCCGATTTCCTGATCCACCGGCACACAGCTCCACTGTCCAAATCTGCCGACCAGAGGTCAGTAATGATTGGCGATCCATCGGGAAAATTAAACATGTAAAAAATGCCTGATTTACCGATCTTGACCATTTTCGGTTGGCATTGGGGAATCGGAATTTTGAAACATGTTTTTAAACATTATTTGAATGGATGGATTATTTGCGCCCCAAAAATGGATTCAGCTGGAATCCTTCTAGTGATCACACAACTATAACAATGTACATATAAAGTGAAGGGAGGAAACAACAATTCCTAATTGGGGTAGGTTATCACAATAGATACACAATACAACACAAAAGTCTTTAAACTTTTGGATGTCTGATATCCAACATGGATGTAAATAATGTCCATGAAATCTTAAAATCCTCTTCCACCAGAAGACGTTTTCATAGCAGATACCTCAAAGATATAAGACAAAAAAACTCTTCTTATAGTGCAGATTACTTGTTAAAGGGTGATGAAGAAAACATGTTTTTTTTTTCCAAAACCTGTTTATTAAATTTTATCATTTTAACACAACAAAAGAAATAAGAATGAAGACACAACAAGAGTAATAAAATACAGACATGGCACAGAGTACCGAGACTACTTGTACATAAAAAACCTCTAACAGCAGATAACCTGAACAAATCAGGATAGTAAATCCTATAACTGTTTGAGTCTGGTAAAAAAAAACAAGCATGTCTAACGCGGAACTTTCAACATAATTATACAGTAGCTTATACATAAAATAAAAACAAAAGACAATACAATATCAACAAAGTGCCCAAAATTACCTAATCAGATAAATAGGAAAGAAGAGAGAAAAGGAAATTAAATAGAAGAAAGGGATAGAAAAAAAGAGAGGGGAGAGGATATAAAAGCAAGGAGATCCCTTAGCAGGCCAAGAAATAATCCCAGATAATGAGCCAAGAACTAAATCCCCTAATCAGCAGGGAGGTAAATAAATACAGTTCAAGTATTTTGTCGATACAGAAACCAAGAGGTGGTCTCAAACACCTGTAAAATCTTTGACTGAGTTGTTTGGTCCAATGTCTCAATGTAGACGCCCCATTTGTTGTAACACTTTTTGACCCCAGCTTCCATAGCCAGTAGAACAGACTGTCTATCAAAATAACAAATTTGTAACAGCAAGCCCTTGACAGCTTCCAAAAAGGGAGGAACTGAAGATGTCCAATTACACAGTATCAATTTTTTTGCCACTGTAACTATAATAGCAAGCAAAGGGATAGAAGTATCCAATGAATTAATAGTTTATCAAAGTCAATAAACAAAGTTTCTTCTTAATGAAAATTAACTGTATTACCTTCTGAAGAAACCGATGCCACGGAGAAACGCGTTAAGAGATCTCCCTGCACTGCTCAGCCTTTCACGCTGCCGATAACCAGGTCCCCAGGACCAACATTATTGCCTGTGATCACAGCTAATCAGACTCTCCATCAGGTCCAGACATCTGAAGCCGTGCCCTCCCTCCACGGCTAACAACTAGAACCGCCGCTCCCACCCAGCAGCCACACCTTTATTCGTGGAACCGGAGCAAATACATCTAGGTGGTAAGCTCATGTGGGTGGTGAAGAGGTGGTAGCACAGCGCAAGCTTCCAGACGGCTCACAGTGCATCTGTCCGGATGGCACATTGTTGTCTGCATTATAAACATTACTAAACGCATAGTTTTCTCCCAAAATTTACGAATCTTGGGGCATGACTGTCACAATACTAGGCACGGCGATTCCCCAGATACGCCAATCAGTGAATCCCTGCCACGTGACACCATTACTGGATACCTGAGAATGTGCATTAATTTCAACACGGTCACTGCTACCAGCCAAAGTACAGTTTGCCTTGGGTCATACCCGTTTAGGGTATGACCCAAGGCAAACCTATGGCTTTTGCCTGCACCCAGAATTATTAATATAGTATTAAGATTATTAATATTTTGGTAACGCCTCTTTCAGAGAGCTGGGTTGTATACACAACAGAAACCAGAGCTAAAATTAGATTATTTAATTTAAGTAAAACACTTCAAAGCTTATGTTACAGAAAAGAAAGTTACAAGATATAATGATAAAAAGTCAAAGTCACATGAGTAAAGACACTTTCAAGAAAAAGAAAAATAGGGAGATAAAACCCACCGATCTTAAGACATGCAGGGACATTACAGAGCCAGGATGCGTCTTTGATATTGGACCACTTGCAGTCTGTGTTTCTCCTATTTAAAACTCAGGCTGCCCCTTCAGCCCCCCTCCCTCTGGAGAGTTTGTTTTAACCCTTCCAAAGCCAGAGAAGGTATTGAGTGTCAGCTCATACTGGGCTTCCCAGCCACTCTCTCAGGGGCAAATGGTCTTATCTTCTAATAGCCTTTGAAGTTCCGGCCATGGTTCTTGTGTAAACAAATTGTCAGCTCTGAGAAGACACAGACCAGGAAGAGCTTAACACCTTTCTCGACATAGCTCTGGTTCTGGGGTAATTAAACTAGCTATGGTCAGGAGGAATTTCACACCTGAGTAGCCATTGTGTCTCTGAGTTCTGTGGCTATAATGAAATGCCAGCAGATCAATCAAGCTTCAACCATTTGACATGGTATCACACACTGGTACATTGATACATCGATCAGAATAGTGATATCACTGTTATGCACACCAGTGCCTGCAGGAATGTACTGGTGTCTGAACGGAGAGGGATGCAAAACAAATGAACTCACAGACAGACTGGGGAATATGACATTACGTACACAGAAGGTGATAGGGTAACAAAATAAACACAAAGTGAACAGAGAAGCCCAGAGGCTAAGAAACTGGGTGTCTCCCTAGTATTAGGAGTGCTCAGATGGAAAGAAGCAAGATGTTGTGTTTTAATACGTAGAGAACCCGAAATGCTGTTGCTAAGGGCAACAGCAAAATCCTAAAGGGTTACCAACGGGTGTGGCAGTAAACTCCTTGGTCAGAGATGGAATAATAGACACAAGGAGAGTCTCCACAATCCTAGTCCTCACTTGCAGTGCACTAGTTCAGCTTACTGCCACTAAACTGACACCAGAACACCTTGCACAGTGAGAAAGGATTTTGGCAGGCAAGTCTGAGAATACAGCCGCAAACTTGCTAAGTTCACAGAGTAGCAAAAGAACCCCAGCAAGTTAAACGACTGACTCCAGTCTTACTGCTAGGTCTGGATTGGCAGAGTGTAGTACCAAATCCCAAGGCCTATTTGCAGTAAGCTACAAACAAATACAAAGCTACACAGTACTGGCTAACTTTCAGGAACTGACTAACCAACAAAGATTCAGCAGCATCTGCTTAACCTGAGAAGAGGCCTTATATAGCAGGTGCTGTCCACGCCCCACTCAGACCTCACAGACTGTGAGCACAAAAACCAGCACCGGATCCCCTGCCGTGCACAAAGCCTGTAACCACTGCACAGCAAAAGACCCGAACCAGAGTATCAGCTGCGCTCAGGCCACTCCGCTAGCACTTGTCTCCCGGTTGTCATGACGACGTGGCAGCACAGGGCAGGAGACCCTAACAGTACCCCCCCTCTGACGAGGGGTCAAAGAACCCCTACCACCGGGTTTATCGGGGAACTGCGAGAAGAAAGAGCGTATCAGTCTGGGGGCATGAAGATCACTACTGCGCACCCACGACCGCTCCTCCGGGCCATACCCCTTCCAGTGCACCAAAAATGACAGCCGACCCCGAACCATCTTGGAGTCAAGAATCCTTTCAACAACAAACTCCCTCTGGCCACGTATCAGAAGAGGAGAAGGTCTTCCACTGGAAGAAGGATTACTAATCGCCCGTTTTAAAAGGGAACAATTAAATGTTTTATTGATACCCAAAGAACGGGGCAGATCTAACTGAAATGCCACCGGATTGATAACCCTAGTGATCTTATAAGGGCCGATGAACCGGGGGCCTAACTTATGAGATGGCTGTCTCAACTTCAAATTTTTGGTAGACAACCAGACGAAGTCTCCTAATTTGAAGCTGCAGGGTCTTTTCCGCTTATCAAAGACCCTTTTGGTCACTAATGACACAGACACAAGGGCTTTCTTCACTTTCCTCCAAATACCCCTAAGGACCGAAACCACAGAGGAACCACCAGGCGTGGAATCCAGGGGGTCAAAAGAATTGGCCTTAGGATGATGCCCATACACACAAAGGAAGGGAGAGATCCCTGTAGCAGAGTGAGCCGCGTTGTTATAGGCAATCTCCGCCATGGACAGATGAGCAACCCAGTCAGTCTGACACTTGGAGACATAACACCTGAGGAACTGCTCCAAGGACTGGTTCACCCTTTCAGTCTGCCCATTAGACTGCGGATGGTAGCCTGACGACAAGCTGACAGAAATCTGGAGATCGGAACAAAATGCCCTCCAGAATTTGGCCACAAAATGGGATCCGCGGTCAGAGACCACATCAAGGTGCAACCCGTGGAGGTGCACAACATGCAGCATAAATAATTCAGACAGGTATCTGGCCGATGGCAGCCCAACCAGTGGAACGAAGTGCGCCATCTTCGAAAACCTGTCAACGACAACCCAGATGGCTGTCATCCCCGAGGATTTGGGCAAGTCCACCACAAAATCCATTGAAATGTGGGTCCATGGCTTAGATGGAATAGAGAGTGGATGTAATGGGCCAACAGGAACCCCTCTAGGAGTCTTATTTCGGGCACAGATGTCACATGCCCGAACCCACTGATCCACATCCCTAGCCACCGAGGGCCACCACACCGCCCTAGATAGCAACTCCCGAGTTCTGGCAATACCCGGGTGACCTGCCGACTTCTTGGCATGGAATTCCAGGAACACTCGCTGTCTTAACCTAGGAGGCACAAACAAAAGACCTACCGGAAGGTCTGGAGGAGCCTGCTCCTGTGCTCTAAGGACTAATGACAAGAGGTCCTGGGTAATGCCCACTTTAATACATGATGGGGACACAAAGGGCAATGGCTCCTCGGTGGTCTCCTGGATTGGAGCAAAACTCCGCGAGAGCGCATCAGCCTTGATGTTTTTTGACCCAGGGCGATATGTTATCAAAAAATTAAAGCGAGCAAAAAACAAAGCCCATCGTGCCTGCCTGGCATTGAGATGCTTCGCTGACTCTAAATATGCCAAATTCTTATGGTCGGTGAGAATTGAGACCACAAACTTAGCCCCCTCAAGCCAGTGTCTCCACTCCTCAAGTGCATCCTTAATAGCCAACAATTCCCGGTTACCCACGTCATAATTCATCTCGGTAGGCGAAAATTTACGGGAAAAGTAAGCACAGGGATGAAGGCGATTATCAGACACTCCCATCTGAGAGAGCACTGCCCCAATACCCATCTCAGAGGCATCCACCTCCACCACAAAAGGACACTCTGGATCTGGGTGTCGCAGCACCTTGGCCGAGACAAATGCCCTTTTGAGACGGGCAAAAGCCGCTTTGGCCTCACAAGACCAGTGAGCAACATCCGCCCCTTTCTTAGTGAGTGCCACCAAGGGCGCCACTATAGACGAAAATCCAGCGATAAATCGTCTATAAAAATTCGCAAAGCCAAGGAAACGCTGAAGCGCCTTCAAACTAGTGGGCTGCACCCAATCCAGGACTGCCTGTACCTTGGAACCCTTCATTTGAAAACCTTCTGGGGAGATGATATATCCTAGAAATGCGATTTGCTGAACTTCAAATTCGCACTTCTCCAGCTTCGCCCCAAGCCGGTGGTCTCTGAGTTTCTGGAGGACTAAGCGTACATGCTTCCGATGTTCCTCCAGGGAATGGGAGAAGATTAGGATGTCATCTAAGTATACAACTAAGAATCTATCCAAATATTCCCTGAGCACATCGTTCATGAAATCCTGGAAGACTGCCGGGGCATTACAGAGCCCAAAAGGCATCACCAAATATTCATAATGCCCTGAGTGGGTATTAAAGGCAGTCTTCCATTCATCCCCTTCTCTTATTCGGATTAGATTGTACGCACCGCGTAGGTCAATCTTAGAAAAAATGGTGGCAGTACGAAGCTGGTCAAACAAGACCGAAATGAGAGGCAGTGGGTATGAGTTTTTAATCGTGATACGGTTCAATTCCCTGAAGTCGATGCAGGGTCGCAACGAACCGTCCTTTTTACCCACGAAGAAGAACCCCGACCCAACTGGAGACTGTGAAGGTCTGATAAATCCCTTAGCCAAGTTCTTCTGAATGTACTCTGCCATAGCCTGAGTCTGAGGACGTGACAGGGAGTACAACCTGCTCTTGGGAAGCTTAGCATTCGGCAACAAATCAATGGCACAGTCATAGGGGCGATGGGGAGGTAGTACCTCTGCAACTTTTTTGGAGAACACGTCCGCAAAATCTGCATAACATCCTGGCAATCCTGGCAAACTTAGCTGCGAAAGCCTGACTGGAAGGCTCAAGCAACTCCTGAAACAATCAGTACCCCAACTAAGAATCTCCCCAGAGACCCAGTCAAATTGAGGATTGTGGGCCCTTAACCAGGGTAACCCCAACACCAATGGGGCAAAAGTACAGACAGTCACATAAAAGGACAATTTTTCAGAGTGTGTGGCTCCAATAAACAAAGAAATCTGGCTAGTGCAAGAGGTAATTTTACCCTGGGATAATGGTTCCCCGTTTAACCCACAGATCTCAATTACCGATGCCAAGGGTACTAAGGGAACAGAGTGTTTCAGGGCGAATTGGCGGTCCATAAAAACCCCGTCGGCCCCACTGTCCACAAAGGCCTCAGTCTTGACAGTTTGACCGAGGATCTTCAAGGTCACCGGAATGATAAAAGTCTTCTTGGGAAATTCTGACTTCTGGCCTGACAGGATATTTCCCATCACCCTCAGGCCCTGAAGTTTTCCGGCTTTTCTGGGCATGATACTACCACATGACCTTTATTCCCACAGTACAAACACAACCCCTGCTGTCTCCTCCGCGTCTTCTCACGCAAGGAGAGGCGGGTAGCCCCAATCTGCATAGGCTCTTCGGAAAATTCCTCAGAGTCTGAGGTTCCCTTGGGAAAGAAGGAAACCTCGGTCTCCCTTTCAAGCCTACGCTCTCTCAGCCGTCTATCCACCCAGATGGATAACTGCATGAGCTGATACAAGCTATCAGGCAAGGGATATTGTACCAGTTGGTCTTTTATCTGGTTAGAAAGACCTCTTCGGTACTGGTGTCTTAGGGCTGGGTCATTCCACTGGGTATCATGGGCCAACCTCCGAAACTCCGTACAGTAAACCTCAACTGGCCTTCGCCCTTGCTTAAGGATCGAAATCTGAGCCTCGGCTGAGGCCGTCTTGTCAGGGTCATCATACAACATGCCCAGTGCCGTAAAAAAAGCATCAACACTTTTAAGCGACGGACAGTCAGGCTGCAACCCATATGCCCAGACCTGTGGGTCTCCTTGTAGCAAGGAAATCACCCGCTGAATTTCTGACCCAGAAGACTGAGGCCTAAGCTGGAAATATAGCTTGCAGCTCTCCTTGAAACAAAAGAACTGCGAGCGATCTCCAGAAAAACGATCCGGGAGATTTACTTTCGGCTCCTTAACCCCTGAAGGTGCTGCTGCTGCGGGAGCTCCGCCAGTGGCCTGGGAGGTGTGCATTTTAATGGACAAATCATTAAATTGTCGAGTCAAGACCTGCACCTGATCGACCACCTGTTGCAAAGTATTTTGAGGGGTATGCTCCATATTCCCACAAAATTTCAACAGGAGTATTTGGCTGCTGAATATGTTATGCACACCAGTGCCTGCAGGAATGTACTGGTGTCTGAACGGAGAGGGATGCAAAACAAATGAACTCACAGACAGACTGGGGAATATGACATTACGTACACAGAAGCTGATAGGGTAACAAAATAAACACAAAGTGAACAGAGAAGCCCAGAGGCTAAGAAACTGGGTGTCTCCCTAGTATTAGGAGTGCTCAGATGGAAAGAAGCAAGATGTTGTGTTTTAATACGTAGAGAACCCGAAATGCTGTTGCTAAGGGCAACAGCAAAACCCTAAAGGGTTACCAACGGGTGTGGCAGTAAACTCCTTGGTCAGAGATGGAATAATAGACACAAGGAGAGTCTCCACAATCCTAGTCCTCACTTGCAGTGCACTGGTTCAGCTTACTGCCACTAAACTGACACCAGAACACCTTGCACAGTGAGAAAGGATTTTGGCAGGCAAGTCTGAGAATACAGCCGCAAACTTGCTAAGTTCACAGAGTAGCAAAAGAACCCCAGCAAGTTAAACGACTGACTCCAGTCTTACTGCTAGGTCTGGATTGGCAGAGTGTAGTACCAAATCCCAAGGCCTATTTGCAGTAAGCAACAAACAAATACAAAGCTACACAGTACTGGCTAACTTTCAGGAACTGACTAACCAACAAAGATTCAGCAGCATCTGCTTAACCTGAGAAGAGGCCTTATATAGCAGGTGCTGTCCACGCCCCACTCAGACCTCACAGACTGTGAGCACAAAAACCAGCACCGGATCCCCTGCCGTGCACAAAGCCTGTAACCACTGCACAGCAAAGGACCCGAACCGGAGTATCAGCTGCTCTCAGGCCACTCCGCTAGCACTTGTCTCCCGGTTGTCATGACGACGTGGCAGCACAGGGCAGGAGACCCTAACAATCACATACATTAATTTTAACAGGCCTATTTCTACTTGAAATAGCCTGGACCATCACACCTACCACCTTTAAAATCAGCATGGGAGCAGTGGTATGACAGTCCGCAGTCTCCTATGCTGTATTCTGACAATTGTCAGTAGCTGGCCTGGATGGGCTGCTGTCCTCTCCCTGGCGAGACAGCCCGATGCAGTTACCATGGTGTGCACCGTCTGTGCTGAATTGTGAAGTTACATTGTTTCAATATCAAACTCCGCTAGAGCAGTATGCCATTGTCACCTGCAACTCTATTACCAGCGCAACGGATGGTGATCTGTAACTATGGTGAAATCGCATCAATACAGATAGGACTGCAGCTTCTGGAGGGCCCAGACTATTGCAAGGCAATGCTTTTCAATGGTTGCATAAGCTACCTCATGAGGGAGTAGCTTTCGGCTCAGAAGAAACATAATGGGGTGTTCCCCTACTTGGTCATCAACCTGACTGAGCACAGCCCCTAACCCATAGTTAAATGCGTCCATCTGCACCACGAACCTGCAGTTAAAATCAGGTGCCTCAGACAGGGCTGCCTTTAATGTGCAGAAGGCTTGCTCACAAGCTTCTGTCCAATTTACCAATTGGGGAAGCTTCTTTTTTTGTAAGATCGGTCAGGGGTTTCGCAATTGCTCTGTACTATGGCACAAACTTGCGATAGTACCCTGATGTCCCCAAAAAGGACATGACCTGTTTCTTGGTTTTGGGGTTAGGCCAAGTGGCAATAGCTTCCACCTACCCTGGTTTGGGACGGAGAGTGCCCTCGCCTACTCGGTGCCCCAGGTACTGTACTTCATGCATGCCCAGCTGGCATTTCTCTGGTTTGTTTGTCAGGCCGGCCCCAGCGTTCTGCTTCAACACATCATCCAAATGTATCAAATGTTCCTCCCAGGTCTTACTAAACACTGCAATGTCCTCCAGCAGGTCATTAACCAAACGCTGGAAGGAAGCTAGCGCATTTTTCATCCCATAGGGTATGATGAGGAATTCATACAAGCCGAAGGGCGTGATAAAGGCTGAACTCTCGCGGGCCTCGGTCGACGGTGATCTGCCAGTACCCGTGGCTGAGATCCATTATGGTCACGTAGCGAGCAGTGGCCAGCTGACTTAACAGGTCGTCCATTCTGGGCATGGGGTATGCATCAAATACCGAGGCTTAAATTAACCTCACGCCCCAACACTTCTTTGGGACCAGCACCACGGGTGCAGCCCAGGAACTGCAGCACTTCTGGATCACCTCTAGTCTCAACATTTCATCCACCTCACGCCTCATTGCATGTAACACCTCCATTGTGCCTCTGTATGCTGGCTGTCGCAGTGGAGTATGGTTACCTGTGTCTACATGGTGAGTGACTAGGGGCATTTTCCCTGGCCTCCCTGTGAAGCAGGTCTGGTAGGGGTGCAAGGCATCAGACAGCTGACTCCGCTGCACCTCTATCAGCTCCTTTCCATACTGGGCATCTGTCACGGTACCCCCTGACGCAGACGCAGCTGTCAGATCTAACAGTAGGTCTGGTTCCTGGTCCTCCTCTGGGAGGCTGCAAACTGCCAGCACGCAGGTTTCATTGCTTTGATAGGCCTTGAGCATATTGATGTGATATACCCTATGTCTCTTCCTGCCCTCATCTCTGGCAATGACATAGCGCACATCATGTACGCACTGGAGTACCGTGTACGGACCTTCCCATGCGGCTTGCAATTTGTTCTGTCTCATTGGAATTAGTACCAGAACCTTCTGCCCCACTTCAGATTTGCGCTCACTGGCGTTCTGGTCATACCAGCGTTTCTGCCTGGTTTAGGCAGCTTTAAGGTTGCTCTGAGCTAACTCCATCATTGTCTGCGGCCTGTCCCTGAACTACATGACATAGTGTACCAAAGAAGTCTCTCGGGTGGCAATCTTCCCTTCCCAGTCCTCTGTGATCAGATCCAGGGGACCGCGCACTCTGTGTCCATACAAGAGTTCAAAGGGTGAGTAACCGGACGATTCCTGTGGCACTTCGCGGTACACAAAGAGGAGGTGCAGCAGGAACCGCTCCCAGTCTCTTCGCTGGGACGCCACAAATGTACGGAGCATTTGCTTCAGGGTGCCATTGAATTTCTCGACCAGCCCGTTCCCTGAGGGATGACAAGGGGATGTTATCAGATGATCCACGTGCATCCTCGGCTCTGCATGAGGCTGGACATGAACTGCGGGCATTGGTCCATCAGCATCTCTTTGGGAAATTCTACCTGGAAGAATATGGTGATAAGGGTGTCTGCTACCTTGTCTGCCCTAATGGATGAGAGGGCCACAGCTTCGGCGTAACGGGTGGCATAATGTACCACGGTGAGCATGTATTCTTTCCCTGAGCTACTGGGTGATGCAAGGGGACCTACAATATCTAGCCACCCATTTAAATGGTTCTGACATCATGGGGAGGGGAATGAGGGGGCCTTCCCCACATCCCTTGCCTTCCCCACTACCTGGCAGGTATGGCAGGACTGACAGTACCTGTCTAACTCGTCCAGCATTCCTGGCCAGTGGAAATTCTGTCTTATGGGGGCCTTGGTCTTTTTAACTCCTGGGTGTCTGGCCAGGGGAATTTTATGTGCTACCTTGAGCAGACCTTCCCGATGAGCTCGGGGTACTACTAGCTGACGCTCAGTAACTTGCCCATGTAAGGTATCTGGGACAACTGGTTCCCAGTACAAACAGTCATTCTCCCAGTAAGTATGTCAGGGTCCTTGTGACCGACCAACTTTATAGTTGCTGCTGCAGCTCTGAGGTTTTCCAGAGAGGCATCTGTTAACAACTCTGCCTTGAAAGACACACTCTCTATTGAGCCCTCAGCGTGAGGAGGGGACCCGTGTGGTGTGTTTGTGTGCAGCCTGTTCACAAGGAGGAGCTAGAGGGGGAATAGCTGCATCATGTGCCTGGCTCTCCCTAGAATTCTGAGAGTGAGTAGACACAGCAGCCACTCACACAGCCCCCTCCTCAGGCCCTATCCTGGCAGTACCCCCAACAGACATATCAGTAATGCCTACCAAAACCATCGGGTAATTTCTCACACATGGTACAACATTTCCCAAATTGGTACAAGACAATACAGCATCAGCATTACCAGAATTAGCCTGACCAAGTGTATTCCCTCTGGGCATTTGCACATCAACATGACCATTTTCCCCACTACATGGAATCATTGCCCCCTCATTAAACAAAGACATTTGTACTTTATCGGGATCACTTGATACCTGGGAAGGAATATAGTTAGCAGAGAGAATTGGCAACATTGCCTCAGACACATCAGGTTCAGTTACGTATGTGGCACGCATTCGGCCCAAGTCCGTACCAAGCAATACATTTGTGGGCAAATGGGGGCAACACACCCAACTCCCAAAAACTTCTGCCCGCCCCCCAGTCCCAGTATACTCGGGCCATGGCTACTTCGGAGTGGGTTCCCCCAACGCCCCGTACAGCAATTGTCTTTCTGGGAATAAAGTTCTCCGGTTCCATCAAAGTGGTGTGAACTAAAGTAAAATCTGCCCCGGGATCATGTAGCCCCACAGTTACCTGCTTTCCTATGACCACGGATTGCAGATTCTCGCTGTCTCCTGCCTGGGGTCCTTGCGCATACAAAACGGCAGGCATTGTCTTCGATGGTTGGCTCCCTGCAGGAGAGGGTGCCATCTTCTTCTTCACTGGGCACATAGCACTAAGGTGCTCGGGGTCATCACATACATAACACTGGCGGCCCGTGACCCAAACTGGCTGTTCTTCCACCCTCTTAACTTGGGACGAAGTGGGGGTCACTTCTGCATGGGGCGGGCGATGTGATGGCTTCTCCAGGTCGCTTTTCTCGCCAGGCAGGTTGCCCTGGTGGTCCCCAACTCTTCTTGGTTGTGGCGGTCTGGGTAGCAGCATACTTGTACGCAAGACTGGCAGCCTCCTCTGTTGACTTTGGGTCATGATCTAGGACCCACTCCTTGACATCAGCTGGTCACAGGGAGATGAATTGCTCCAGCAGGATGAGGTCCTTTAATGCAGCAAAGTCCATCAACTGCACTCCATCCAGCCATTGCTACAGGAAGGTTGTTAACTGTGCAGACAGTCCAGCATAAGTATCAGAGTCGTTGCAAGATAGACCCCGGAACTTCTGCTTGTAAGCTTCTGGGGTGATGTTAAACTGGGCCAGCAACGCCTTTTTAATTTCTGCATAATTCCCTTCCACTTCCCGTGGAAGGTCAGCGAATGCATCCAACACTTTTCCCTGCAGGACAGGGGTTAAATAACTGGCCCACAGACTGGAGTCCAATTGAAATTGTCTGCAAGTCTTTTCAAAAGTCCTGAAAAAGGTGTCCAGCTCACCATCCTTTTCCATCACTGGAAATTGATCTCAACGCGGTCGATGGGGGTTTGCGTCTACGACCACAGGCTGGTGAGAGAGTCTAGCTAACTCCAACTGGATCTTGTGATCAGCTTCCTTTTCTGCAGCAGCTACCTCCCTGTCCAGAGCAGCTTTCTCTCTCTTCAAAGGAGCTTGGCGTTCTGCAGCCTCTCGTTCGTTAAACTGCTCCGTAAGCTGCAGTAACGTCGCTGCATCTAGATCTTTCACATAATTCAGAGCCTATCGTAGATACTGATCCAAGGCAGAGCCAGCACTGGGTGGGCGGGCAGGCCACACATCCTCCAGTCTCTGCTTCTCCTCATCCTCAGACCCGAAATCCAACTGATTCTCTCCAGCTCTTTGCTGCAGGTCTGTACCCATCAGGGCTTGGATCATCTGTTCCTTTGTCTGACCCTCAGTGGGCAGACCCTTCTCCAGGCATTGTGCCACAAGCCCTTTCTTCCCGAGCTTCTTGTAGTTTACGGCCATTTTTGCCAAACAAAAGAAAACAGGGATGGGGAACAGAAACTGCTTTTACTGTGTGACTTTTACTAATAAGCTTTGAGTTCTGGTATCTGGGGAATTGCATTCACTTTAGTGTTCCAAATAAAAACAAAAATTACTATAAATATCCCACCGCTGGCCACCAGTTTGTCACAATCCTAGGCACGGTGATTCCCCAGATATGCCAATCTGTGAATCCCTGCCACATGACACTGTTACTGGATACCTGAGCACGTGCATTAATTTCAACACGGTCACTGCCACCAGCCAAAGTACAAACGTTTAGGGTATGACCCAAGGCAAACTTATGGCTTTTGCCTGCACCCAGAATTATTAATATAATATTAAGATTATTAATATTTTGGTAACGCCTCTTTCAGAGAGCTGGGTTGGATACACAACAGAAACCAGAGCTAAAATTTGATTATTTAATTTAAGTAAAACACTTCAAAGCTTATGTTACAGAAAAGAAAGTTACAAGATAAAATGATAAAAAGGTCAAAGTCACATGAGTAAAGACACTTTCAAGAAAAATAAAAATAGGGAGACAAAAACCCACCGATCCTAACACATGCAGAGTGGAACGATGGGATGAAGTGCAGCCTCTTCAGATACTATCGGGACATTACAGAGCCAGGATGCTTCTCCTGACTCGCTTCTTTGATAATGGACCACTTGTAGTCTGTGTTTCTCCTATTTAAGACTCAGGCTGCCCCTTCAGCTCCCCCTCCCTCTGGAGAGTTCATTTTAACCCTTCCAAAGCCAGAGAAGGTATTGAGTGTTAGCTCATACTATTTAAAACTCAGGCTGCCCCTTCAGCCCCCCTCCCTCTGGAGAGTTTGTTTTAACCCTTCCAAAGCCAGAGAAGGTATTGAGTGTCAGCTCATACTGGGCTTCCCAGCCACTCTCTCAGGGGTGAATGGTCTTATCTTCTAATAGCCTTTGAAGCTCTGGCCATGGTTCTTGTGTAAACAAATGGCCAGTTCTGAGAAGACACAGACCAGGAAGAGCTTAACACCTTTCTGCCAATAGCTCTGGTTCTGGGGTAATTAAACTAGCTCTGGTCAGGAGGAATTTCACACCTGAGTAGCCATTGTGTCTCTGAGTTCTGTGGCTATAATGAAATGCCAGCAGATCAATCAAGCTTCAACCATTTGACATACAAAGACAATTATCACACACTGGTGCATTGATACATCGATCAGAATAGTGATATCACATACATTGATATTAACAGGCCTATTTCTATTTGAAATAGCCTGGATCATGACAATGACCGTAAATTATGAAAAAACGTTGCATTTTAACATCTACATTTAAGACAGAAACCAGTTTCAACAGCAACCATATATGTTCTGTGAGCTTGTGATATATAAGCACAATTTACTGCATAAATTTAAAATAGACTTCTTGGAACCAGAAACAACATAAATGTTTCAAAGTGCTATCATAATGTTGAAATAGATGCTGGAGAGTAGAGATAGAAGGAACTTCAGTTTGCCACACTGAAACAGTGCGGGACCACAATCTATCTCTAGATAGCGTCAGTAATTCAGAACAAATACAGTATATATAGTTTTATATAGATGCAAAGTTTATAAAGACATAAACCTATGAATAGGATCCTGCTTAACCACAGTAGATATCTGGGACACGCTGGTGAGTGCAAAGTGTGTGACTTGCAAATACATGAAAAACTGGGAATGAGGTAAGTAAGCTTTGTCATGCAGGGCCTTAAAAGTGAGAATGACATCTCCAGGATCAAACACATCTTTGATCCTGGAGATACCCCTCTCACTCCAGTGCCTAAAAAGCTTGTTGTCAAGCCCTGGGTGGAAAAAAGGATTACCACAAAAAGGGGTATAATGTGACACCAAAAAATGGTCTAGAAAGTTTAGTACACATTGGGGGTCATTCTGAGTTGTTCGCTCGTTGCCGATTTTCGCAACAGAGCGATTAAGGCAAAAATGCGCATGCGCATGGTACGCAGTGTGCATGCGCTAAGTATTTTAACACAAAACTTAGTAGATTTACTCACGTCCGAACAAAGAATTTTCATCGTTGAAGTGATCGGAGTGTGATTGACAGGAAGTGGGTGTTTCTGGGCGGAAACTGACCGTTTTCTGGGAGTGTGCGGAAAAACGCAGGCGTGCCAGGATAAAACGCGGGAGTGTCTGGAGAAACAGGGGAGTGGCTGGCCGAACGCAGGGCATGTTTGTGACGTCAAACCAGGAATGAAACGGGCTGAGCTGATCGCAGAGTAGGAGTAAGTCTCGAGCTACTCAGAAACTGCTAAGAAATTTCTATTCGCAATTCTGCTAATCTTTCATTCGCAATTCTGCTAAGCTAAGATAGACTCCCAGAGGGCGGCGGCCTAGCGTGTGCAATGCTGCTAAAATCTGCTAGTGAGCGAACAACTCGGAATGACCCCCATTGATCGGCAAGCTAAATACACATCGTGGAATACAATGTTATGAAAAATATGAAGGAGAGGAACATGAAGAAGGGCAGCTGGTAAATAGGGTAAAAACATGGATAATTCTAAGTGGACATGAGTATAGGTCCCACATGCAAAAAATCAATCACTAATGTACCTAAAAAACCTCAGCTTTAGTAAAAACAGCAATATCGGGCAAAACCGCCCCACTCTCACATCTAGGTAGCTGTCATTTGGATAAGCACAATCCGAGAGCGTCCACCACGCCACACAAAAATAGGATTTTAATTACCTACTAGTAAATCCTTTTCTCATAGTCCCTAGAGGATGCTGGGGTTCACATCAGTACCATGGGGTATAGATGGGTCCCTTGGGAGCCACGGGCATTTTAAGAGTTTAATAGTGTGGGCTGGCTCCTCCCTCTATGCCCCTCCTACCAGATTCAGTCTAGAAAATGTGCCCAAGGAGACGGACATACTTCGAGAGAAGGAAATACACAGATAGTGGTGATATTCACACCAGCTCACACATAACAGAAAACCAAGCTAACCAGCTTGAAACAATTCAGCAATGGCTGAACAACAGTACTTAACCAAGTAACAATGCAGTACTTAACTAAGTAACAATGCAGGAAAATGAAGCGTTGGGCAGGCCCCCAGCATCCTCTACGGACTACGAGAAAAGGATTTACCGGTAGGTAATTAAAATCCTATTTTCTCTTACGTCCTAGAGGATGCTGGGGTACACATTAGTACCATGGGGATGTACCAAAGCTCCCAGTATGGTAGGGAGCACGCGGAGGCTCCTGCAGAGCCGATTGACCAAACTGTAGGTCCTCAGAGGCAAAAGTATCAAACTTGTAGAACTTAGCAAACATGTTCGATCCTGACCAAGTGGCCGCTCGGCAAAATTGTAAAGCCAAGAAACCCCGGGCAGCCGCACAGGAAGAACCCACTTTATGAGTAGAGTGGGCCTTAATGGATTTTGGACACGGCAAGCCTGCCGTAGAATAAGCATGATTGATAGTACACCCGATCTAGCGAGAAATCGTCTGCTTAGAAGCAGGCCACCTAACCTTGTTGTGATCATAAAGGACGATAAGTTCTCTTCACATAAATCTTCAAAGCCCTTACAACATCTAAGGATTTTGAAGCAATTGAGGAGTCAGCAGCCACTGGCACCACAATAGGTTGGTTGATATGAAAAGCTGACACAACCTTCGGAAGAAATTGCTGATGTGTCCTGAGCTCAGCTCTATCTTCATGGAAAATGAATTAGGGGCTCTTGCAGGACAATGCCCCCAATTCCGACACACGTCTAGCAGATGCTAATGCCAATAGTGTGACCGCCTTCTAAGTAAGGAACTTGACATCAACCTCCTGTAAAGGTTCGAACCAATGCAATTGCAGGAACTGCAGCACCACATTAAGATCCCAAGGTACCGTAGGAGGCACAAAGGGAGGCTGGATGTGCAGAACCCCTTTCAAGAAAGTCTGAACCTCAGGGAGGACAGCCAATTGTTTCTGGAAGAAAATGGACAAGGCCAAAATCTGGACTTTTATGGAGCACAACCGCAGGCCCACATCCACACCTGCTTGCAGATAGAAGAGAAACCACCCTAGTTGAAACTCCATCGTAGGAAACTTCTTGGATTCACACCAAGACATGTAATTTTTCCAAATGCGATGGTAATGTTTAGATGATACTCCTTTCCTAGCCTGTATCAGGGTAGGAATAACCTTGTTCGGAATGCCCTTCCAACCTAAGATCTGGCGTTCAACCTCCATGCCATCAAACGTAGCCGTGGTAAGTCTTGATAAGCGAATAGCACCTGTTGCAGAAGGTCCTCTCGAAGAGGAAGAGGCCTTGGATCATCCAGCAGTAACTCCAGAAGATCCGCGTACCAAGCCCTTCTTGGCCAGTCAGGAGCAAAGAGGATCGCCTGAACTCCTGTTCTTTTTATTAGTTTGAGAATCCTTGGAACGAGTGGAAGTGGAGGGAACACATACACTGACTTGAATACCAAGTTGAGTTGCCAGGACATCCACCGCCACTGCCTGTGGGTCCCTCGACCTGGAACAATACCTCCGAAGCTTCTTGTTGAGGCGGGAGGCCATCATGTCTATTTGAGGTACATCCCAAAGACTGGTCACCTCCGCGAACACCTCCGGGTGGAGGCCCCACTCTCCTGGATGGAGATCATGTCTGCTGAGGAAGTCCGCTTCCCAGTTGTCCACTACCGGAATGAAGATTGCTGACAGCGCCACCACGTGTTTTTACGCCCAGAGCATGATTCTTGTTACCTCTGACATTGCAGCTCTGCTCTTCTTTCCACCTTGTTGGGTTATGTAGGCCACTGTCATTACATTGTCCGATTGAACTTGAACGGCTTGATCTTTCAGAAAATGTGCCACTTGTAGAAGATCTTTGTACAGGGCCCTTAGTTCCAGAATGTTTATCGGAAGGATGGATTCCAGACTTGACAACCTTCCTTGAAAGTTTTTCCCCTTGGGTGACTGCTCCCCAACCTCTGAGACTTGCATCCGTGGTTAGGAGTATCCAATTCTGAATCGCGAACCTGCGGCTCTCTAGTAGGTGAGAGGTTTGCAGCCACCAGAGGAGCGAGATTTTGGCTTTTGGTGACAGACGTATTCTCTGGTGCATGTGAAGATGAGATCCCGACCATTTGTCCAGGAGATCCAGTTGGAAAGTCCGTGCATGAAATCTTCCGTACTGTAGAGCCTCATAGGAGGCAACCATCTTCCACAGAAGGTGAATGCACTGATGAACTGATACCCGGGCTGGCTTCAGGACATCCCGGATCATTGTTTGTATCACCAACGCTTTCTCCTCCGGCAGAAACACCCTCTGGACTTCCGTGTCGAGGATCGTCCCCAGGAAGGACAGTCTCCTTGTTGGCTCCAGATGTGACTTTGCAGGAACCATCCATGATCCTGGAGTAGTTGAGAGAGCAATGCTCTGCAACAGCTTCTCCTTGGAAGATGCTTTTATCAGCAGATCGTCCAGATAAGGAATTATGTTCACACCCTGCTTGCGGAGGAGTAGCATCATCTCTGCCATGACCTTGGTGAACACCATCGGTGCAGTGGAGAGGCCAAACGGCAGTGCCTGGAACTGTTAGTGACAGTCCAGCAGCGCAAATCTGAGATAAGCCTGGTGAGGCGGCCAGATTAGAATGTGAAGGTACGCATCCTTGATATCCAGGGATACTATTTCCCCCTCCTCCATACCTGAGATCACCACTCTCAGGGACTCCATCTTGAAGTTGAATTCCCTCAAATAAGGGTTCAACGACTTTAAGTTCAATATTGGCCTGACCGAACCATCCGGTTTCGGTACCACAAACAGGTTTAAGTAATAACCCTTGTTTGCTAGGTGAGGTGGAAGTAAAACAATGACATTTGAATGGCTTCCTGTAGGATAGCACTTTCTGACAGCAAAGCTGGTAAGCATGATTTGAAGAATCTGGGAGGTGGGACTTCTTGAAATTCCAGTCTGTACCCCTGGGTAACAATATCTTGTACCCAGGGGTCTATGCCTGATGACGCCCAGACATGACTGAAATTTCTTAATCTTGCTCCCACCTGCACGATCTCCAGGCTGGGAGGACCACCCTCATGCCGAGGATTTTGAGGAAGCAGAACCAGGTTTCTGTTCCTGGGAACCTGTTGGTGTAGGTTTTCTGGATTTCCCCCGACCTCCTCTAAAGAAAGTGGAAAGTGGTTAGGACTTTTTAACTTTCGTGGTCCGAAAGAACTGCATTGTAGACGTAGGATAAGATTTCCTTGTAGGTGGTGCTGCTGGGGGCAGAAATGTGGACTTACTCGCAGTTGCCGTGGAGATCCACGCATCTAACACTTCCCCAAACAGAGCCTGACCTGTGAAGGGTAGGTTCTCCACACTCTTCTTAGATTCTGCATCTGCAGACCATTGGTACAGCCAGAGACCCCTGCATGCCGAGACAGCCATGGAAGAAGCCCTCATATTGAGATGGCCAAGGTCCTTCATGGCCTCCACCATGAAAACTGCAGAGTCCTGTATGTGACGTAAGAACAATTCAATGTCACTTCTATCCATAGAATCTAACTCCTCTAGTAATGTGACTGACCACTTTACTATGGCTTTGGAAAACCAAGCACAAGCAGGTCGTAATACTACGCCAGTAGCAGTGTATAAGGATTTGAGTGTAGTCTCAATCTTACGGTCAGCCGGCTCTTTGAAAGCGGTGGCCCCAGGGACAGATAAAACCACTTTTTTAGAAAACCTAGATACAGAAGTGTCTACTACAGTTGGGATTTCCAACTTTTTTCTGTCCTCCTCAGGGAAAGAAAAAGCAATGAAAACACTTTTTGTGATCTGGAAGTTTTTCCCTGGGTTTTCCCAGGATTTTTCAAACAATGCGTTTAATTCCTTAAACGCAGGGAATGTAAGAGTGGATTTCCTATTATCAGTAAAGTAAGCCTCCTCTACTTGCTCAGGTACTCAGGTAATGTGTAAAATGTCCCTAACAGCCTCATTCATGAGTTGCACCCCCTTAGCAAGGGATGAATCTCTCCTCTGCATATCCCCATCACCGTCCCCTGTATCAGAGTCGGTATCCATGTCAGCTTGCATTATCTGGGCAAGAGAACGCTTCTTAGGGTAAATTGGGGTCTTTCAAGAGGTAGTGGGAGCTGAATACGACAAAACCTCAACAGACTTTTTCAAAACCTGTGTTTCAGTCTCATTTTGAGCTATCCTAGATGAAATCTGGGATATCATTCCCCTAATAGAATCCACCCATTTGGGGTCGGTTTCAAAAGGCTGAAACAGTATATTACAGTCCTGCGTACATGGAATAGACTCTCCTGGAGAAGATACACACTCTGCAGCACAGGATACAGAGTTCCTAGACATGTTTATGTGAGCTATACAAACACACACACACACACACACACATACAGAGGAAAATGCCGACACAGTTTCCCCCAGAGTACCTTCAGAAAGACACAGAGTATTTGGAGCCAGCCACACAGCTCTCCAGTAGGAAGTTATACACTAACGGCCGGCGCTGACCGAATAACCTTAATAGGATTACACAGTTAATATAACACTCTACCCCCTTGTCTATAACCATTGGTACTGCAGAGGTATTGGAGTTATGTGGAGGCAGCGCTCCCTGTCAGCATTCTCAGTGTGATCTGCAGGGAGAAAATGGCGCTTGTGAGATGCTGGATCTACTCTGAGGAGAAGCCCCATCCCCTGTAATGGCACGTCTCCCCGCTTGTACAGATTATACTGGCCTGAGGTGATTTCGCTGCTAACAGTTGGATTAGCCCCTGTTAGCATAGTGACCAGTTGTAGGGTATTTGCGCTGGCCCAGGGTGCCTCTCACAGCGCCGCACAACAAGTACCGGTGAGCCCTCCGGATCGCAGCCTGTCAGAGCTGCACTCCTACCCATGTGCCGCCATTTCCGCCGGTGACCCGATTTCCGGGTCGCCGGCGTCATACTCACCACTCCATCTTCTGGCTCTGTTAGGGGGTGGCGGCCGTACTGCGGGCGTGAGCGGGCGCCTCAGGGGCTTGCGATCATCACCCTCAGGAGCTCAGTGTCCTGTCAGCGGTGATAGAGAACCATTAACCTCTAGGGTTGGTTCCTACTCCCCCCCTAAGTCCCACGAAGCAGGGAGGCTGCTGCCAGCAGCCTCCCTGTATCTAATTATTTAAAAAAAACAATAAAATTAGAAAAACTCCCTAGCTGTGACCGGCTCCTCCGGGCACATTTTCTAAACTGAGTCTTGTAGGAGGGGCATAGAGGGAGGAGCCAGCCCACACTATTAAACTCTTAAAGTGCCCATGGCTCCCAAGGGACCAGTCTATACCCCATGGTACTAATGTGGACCCCAGCATCCTATAGGAAGTAAGAGAAATTAGTAAATAAACTGGTACAATGTGCAATATCAGATTTCGAAAGGGATATAGGAAGCATTTGAATGGGGTACAAGAGTTTAGGGAAAACTACGCTTTTTATTAAAGCAATACAACAAAATAGAGCGGTAAAAGTTTCCAAGTATTCAATAAATAGGAAATTTTAGACAGGACTTGTGTAAAGTTTAATTTGTACAATTGAGATAAAGAAGAAGAAATTTGGATTCACAAATATTTAAACTACTGAGGGAGATACGGAACTGAGAATATGCTTCATGTTGTAAAAGAAGGAAGGAAGACCTAGGGGCATGAGTTCAGATTTGTGGACGTTAATTTTATAGCCAGCAGAAGCATCAAAATTAGAGGATCTGATACGAACAACAACATTTTGAGTTCAACCGAACCAATCCGTATCCCTTTGAAGTTCTGCAGACCTCTCAAGGCTATGGCCAAAGGCTCCAAAGCCAGTGCAAACAACAGAGGGTACATGGGGCATCCCTGTCACGTACCTTGTACTAAAAAAGAGGACTTGAGTTAATGGAGCAGAATACAGAGCCTGCAAGGTGGACACAAATCAGGAGGGGAAGCCAAATCTTCCAAAGGTATGATAAAGATGATCCCAGGTGACCAAGTCAAACCCCTTCTCAGCATCCTTAGAAATTATAGCTATAGGGCAGGAATCATGCTGAGAGGCAGTTGACTAGATCCCAAGATGACCTTGCGGATATTAATAACAGAATGGCGCCCCCCATTTCTGATATAATTTTTATGAATAATTTATAATCAACATCTAATAATGATATCGGCCTATAAGAGGTCGGGTCTTCTGGGTCCCGACCTGGCTTAGGCAAAACCTTAATAATAGCTGAATTTCATGTTTAAATGCAGAAAGGAGAATCACAAATTATATGTGATCTAAGGTGTGGTGATTACCTGCAGAAATAATCACCAATAATGATTTCAAGTGACTATATGTATATAATTTTTTATTCTTTCAGCTTAGATGTGACAAAATGGCTGACAGGCGATGTCCTGCATTTGACCTCCATGCATCTAGGTTGTGTGTGAGAGAGAGTAGATTCTGTCTTACTGAAATCAACCCGTATCTACAGACCATAAAGTTAGGGATGAAAGCAATGCTCCATGTGCAATGAACAGACTAGAGGTTATAAACCTTGATAAAAAGGAGATGGCCGGATCAATCACCTGATGGAAAGTAAAGGAAGTCCACATGTTTATATGACTAAGCCACTAAACTTCCTGGCTAGTTATAAAACTATCCAGGGGTGACAAGGTACAGATCCTCACAAACCTCACTATCTTTGAAGGAGATTTCAATGCCTTTGGGGTACACCCCTTCCCCATCTCCTGTGTTTCTTTTCTATCACCAACACTATGTAAAAATGGTGTATGTTTAGTGTCCAGCATGGAAGTGGTTAAAATTCCCAAGGGTGGGGGCCTGCTGCAGCTGAGGGCTATATCTGTCCCTCTCACTGGGACAGAGAGTGCATTTCTTGGGGACTCAACTATATGATGGAGATGACCATTTTCTATTCAGTGAAACTCCCCCACAACAGAACCACCTAAGTTTGTTTTAGTAAGTGAGTTATGTATTTTTGATTTCTTTTCATTTATTGAGATCATACCATAAATAAGATTTTAATTACCTACCAGTAAATCCTTTTCTCGTAATCTGTAGATGATGCTGGGGTCCACATTAGTACCATGGGGTATAGATGGGTCCACTAGGAGCCATGGGCACTTTAAGAGTTTAATAGTGTGGGCTGGCTCCTCCCTCTATGCTCCTCCTACCAGACTCAGTTTAGAAAATGTGCCTGGAGGAGCCGGTCACAGCTAGGGGAGCTCCATAAGAGGGTTTTCTAGTTTAATTGTTTTTTTTAAAGAATTAGATACAGGGAGGCTGCTGGCAACAGCCTCCCTGCTTCGTGGGACTTAGGGGGGGAGTAGGAACCAACCCTAGAGGTTAATGGTTCTTTATCTCTGCTGACAGGACACTGAGCTCTTGAGGGTGATGATCGCAAGCCCCTGAGGCGCCCGCTCACTCCCGCTGTGTATAACTGCCTACTGCGGTGCTGTGTGGCTGGCTTCAAATACTCTGTGTCTTTCTGAAGGTACTCTGGGGGAAACTGTGTCAGCATTTTCCTGTGTGTGTGTGTTTGTAAAGCTCACATAAACATGTCTAGGAACTCTGTATCCTGTGCTGCAGAGTGTGTATCTTCTCCAAAAGAGTCTATTCCATGTACTCAGGACTGTAATATACTGTCTCAGCCTTCTGAAACTGACCCCCCATGGGTGGATTCTATTAGGGGAATGATATCCCAGATTTCATCTAGTCTAGCTCAAAATGAGACTGAAACACAGGTTTTGAAAAAGTCTGTTGAGGTTTTGTCGTATTCAGCTCCCACTACCTCTTCAAAGACCCCAATTTACCCTAAGAAGCGTGCTCTTGCCCAGATAATGCAAGGGACCAGTCTATACCCCATGGTACTAATGTGGACCCCAGCATCCTATAGGAAGTAAGTGAAATTAGTAAATAAACTGGTACAATGTGCAATATCAGATTTTGAAAGGGATATAGGAAGCATTTGAATGGGGTACATGAGTTTAGGGAAAACTACACTTTTTATTAAAGCAATACAACAAAACAGAGCGGTAAAAGTTTCCAAGTATTCAATAAATAGGAAATTTTAGACAGGACTTGTGTAAAGTTTAATTTGTACAATTGAGATAAAGAAGAAGAAATTTGGATTCACAAATATTTAAACTACTGAGGGAGATACAGAACTGAGAATATGCTTCATGTTGTAAAAGAAGACCTACCTAGGAAGACCCAGGGGCATGAGTTCAGATTTTGTGGACGTTAATTTTATAGCCAGCAAAAGCATCAAAATTAGCCAACAAATGTAAAATGGCAAGCAAGGAAGTACAAGGATCTGATACGAACAACAACATTTTGAGTTCAACCGAACCAATCCGTATCCCTTTGAAGTTCTGCAGACCCGTCAAGGCTATGGCCAAAGGCTCCAAAGCCAGTGCAAACAACAGAGGGTACATGGGGCATCCCTGTCACATACCTTGTACTAAAAAAGAGGCCTTGAGTTAATCGAGCAGAATACAGAGCCTGCAAGGTAGACACAAATTGGGAGGGGAAGACAAATTTCCAAAGGTATGATAAAGATGATCCCAGGTGACCAAGTCAAACCCCTTCTCGGCATCCATAGTAATTATAGCTATAGGGCAGGAATCATGCTGAGAGGCAGTTGACTAGATCCCCAAGATGACCTTGCGGATATTAATAACAGAATGGCGCCCCCAAATGAAACCAGTCTGGCCCGGGTCAATAAGAGATGGCAAAATTAGTTAAATCCTTTCTGATATAATTTTTATGAATAATTTATAATCAACATCTAATAATGATATCAGCCTATAAGAGGTCGGCTCTTCCGGGTCCCGACCTGGCTTAGGAAAAACCTTAATAATAGCTGAATTTCATGTTTAAATGCAGAAAGGAGAATCACAAATTATTTCTGTGACCTGCAGAAATAATCACCAATAATGATTTCAAGTGACTATATGTATATAATTTTTTTATTTTTTCAGCTTAGATGTGACAAAATGGCTGGCAGGCAATGTCCTGCGTTTGACCTCCATGCATCTAGGTTGTGTGTGAGAGAGAGTAGATTCTGTCTTACTGAAATCAACCCGTATCTACAGACCATAAAGTTAGGGATGAAAGCAGTGCTCCATGTGCAATGACCAGACCAGAGGTTATAAACCTTGATAAGAGGAAGATGGTCGGATCAATCACCTGATGGAAAGTAAAGGAAGTCCACATGTTTATATGACTAAGCCACTAAACTTCCTGGCTAGTCATAAAACTATCCAGGGGTGACAAGGTAAAGATCTCACTCCCTCACAGACCTCACTCTCTTTGAAGGAGATTTCAATGCCTTTGGGGTATACCCCCTCCCCATCTCCTGTGTTTCTTTTCTATCACCAACAGTATGTAAAAATGGTGTATGTTTAGTGTCCAGCAGGGAAGTGGTTAAAATTCCCAATGGTGGGGGCCTGCTGTGGCTGAGGGCTATATCTGTCCCTCTCACTGGGACAGAGAGTGCATTTCTTGGGGACTCAACTATATGATGGAGATGACCATTGTCTATTCAGTGAAACTCCCCCACAACAGAACCATCTAAGTTTGTTTGAGTGAGTTATGTATTTTTGATTTCTTTTCATTTATTGAGATCATACCATAAATAGGATTTTAATTACCTACCGGTAAATCCTTTTCTCGTAGTCCATAGAGGATGCTGCGGTCCACATTAGTACCATGGGGTATAGATGGGTCCACTAGGAGCCATGGGCACTTTAAGAGTTTAATAGTGTGGGCTGGCTCCTCCCTCTATGATCCTCCTACCAGACTCAGTTTAGAAAATGTGCCTGGAGGAGCCGGTCACAGCTAGGGTAGCTCCATAGGAGTTTTTCTAGTTTTATTGTTTTTTTTTTAAATTAGGCACAGGGAGGCTGCTGGCAACAGCCTCCCTGCTTCATGGGACTTAGGAGAGGGGAGTAGTTTCCAACCCTCTGAGGATAATGGCCACAATCTCCGCTGACAGGATACGGAGCTCCTGAGGGTGTCGATCGCAAGCCCCTGAGGTGACCGCTTGCTCCCGCGGCACTGCCGCCACCCCCTAACAGAGCCAGAAGATGTCGGTGGTGAGTTGGACACCAGTGACCCGACAAGCAGGGATCCAGTGAGAATGGCGGCATCAGGGTGGGCTCAGAGGCACAGAGCACTGTGAGGGATGCCCTGGGCGAGTGCAGACACCCTTACACTGGTCACAGAGGCTATCAGGGACACTGTACTGCTGCTAGCATTGATTACCTCAGGCTAGTATAATCCTTAAAAGTGCGGGAAGATGCAACATTTTAGGGGCGGAGCTTCTCCTCAGAGCGGATCCAGCAGCTCACCAGCGGCATTTTCTCCATGTAGATCACATACAAAGATGCTGACAGGGAGCGCTGACCCTCCACATGACTCCAGCTATCCTGTGCGGTACCAGGGGGTTATAGAAATAGAAGGGGGGGGGGGAGAGAGTGTACATTACCGTGTAGTCTATTAAGGTTGCACAGTCAGCGCAAGGCATTTATTTTATAACTGTCTACTGGGGCGCTGTGTTGGCTAGCTCCATAACTCTGTGTCTCTCTGAAGGTACTTGGGGGAAACTGTGTCTGACATTTTCCTGTGTGTGTGTGTGTGTGTGTGTGTGTGTATGCTATATATCACGCACGTCTACCTACTTTTCTAAGTATTGCAGTGTGTGTGTGACAGGTAGAAGCGAAGACTACCTTGCGTTTAGATGCTAATTTCTTCTTGCTGGTGGCTGCTAAGGTGTTTGATTAATCCCGTGTGTCAAAAGTGACCCCCACGTTGCATGTGGCAATTCTCAAATTGGCATATTTGTAGAATTGGCCAGCAGCGTCGTGACAAAGTGGTGGCAAGAGGTCGGATGATAATTATTTGTTTTTATCTAAGAACTTAAGTGAATGTGGTAATAAATCCGTGAGCGGAACACCCACTTCACCAGAATCAGAACTCAGAGCTTTACTATAATTTTAGAATCCACACAGTGAGTGGAAATCTCTGTTCCCCTCCACTTCTCTTGTTTTTCTTTTCTATCTGTTTATTTGGCAAAAAGTGAGGACCAAGGGGGCGAAGCTTGGACGCAGAATGGAGCGGCTGCACAGTACTGGTGCTCTGGCCGAAACGGGGATTAAACATCTTCCCGTGGCGGCATTAGAAACTACCAGCGGCTGTCCTGCCTCACAAAGGTGCCGGGGTCCCCCCAAGAGTGTGCCAACAGACATCGGCCTTCCCCGCCGCATCTCCCACCGGAGATCACCGCGGCTGTGGTCCCCCTCTACTATATCTCGGCTGTGTCTGGCTGTATTATAGCGGGTAGCACTGGCAGTTGCCCGCCCTCATATTAATACCTCTAGCCCACCATAGCCTTCCAGGAGGGTCCGGACAGAACCTGCATGCTCAGGACCTGCAGCTGCATATCTGACAGTGGCCATTTTCTTTCTCCTTCTGTCTGAAAACACAGCTTATATTGCTCATACAGTGTAACTGCGGCCATATTAATACAAGACAGTAAGCCTAGTCATAATACCTCTGTTTGATTATCACTGTTCTCATTCTTTAAAAATATAAAGAACAAATTTTTGGATTTTTGGACTGTATGCAGCTCTGCAGCTCTATCTCACTCCGTGGCAGAGACTACATCCTAGGCTGGACCAGGTCCCAGGGCTCTTCTCCAGCTCTCACTACAACATCTTCCTTAGTGTGGGTATTACATTACACTGTCGTGCTGCTAATTTCTACTGGAATTCCCTGTTCTGGATCTGTGAGTACCCCCTTGCTGGGATTTGTTGTGCCTCTCTCATATTTGCCTTCTCCTGCAAGAGTATCCTGCATGTAATAATGTATGGATAGGGGTCTGATGTGATCTGTCCTCTCTACGCCTCCACCCGGGGTTCTCATGTATACATATTAGCTTTTGTTTTGAACCAGCATACTCCTCTGCCTCCAGGGACACATTGACATGTCAGCTTCATCTGCTTATTTCTTCTACTGTAGCCCCCCAGAAATGCCTCCTAAAAAAAAAATCAAGGATGTGCTCTAATCAAAAAGGGGTGCATGTCTAATCATCTCCTGCCGGGAGCTCCAACCCCTCGACTCAACTTGACCGTACTAAGGAGAGCTCTGGCCATTCCTTATCCGTCCCTGGGGTGGACCCTAATTCTACAGACCCTCTCACTGTCAAGACTTTATGTCAAGTCCTTGCGGCCTTTAAATCTGAGCTCACTCAAGACCTCTCTGTGGCTATCCGTGAAGTCAAAGTGGAGTTAACTGCTTTGGGAGACCGTACAGACCACCTTGAACGTAAAATGGAAGAACTGGTGTCCTCCCATAATGACCTTATTTCGGCCCATGACCGACAACAAGCTGAGATGGAGTAGTTTAAAGACAAAATGGCCGGATATAGAGGACAGGTCGCAGAGAAATAATATTAAAATCAGGGGTATCCCAGACTCGGTGGCCAACTCGGATCTTCTAGATTATGCCATGTCCCTCTTCCGTAAATTGCCCCCTGGGGCAAATGACAGGGATCTTCTCATTGACCAAATTCACCGACTTCCGAAACCGCGGTCGGTTTCTGCCTCATATTCTCGGGACACCCTCCTTCATGTTCACTTCTTCACGACCAAGGAATGGATAATGCTAGCTGCAAGATCTGCATCTGATTCGGATACGCTTGGAGGTCTACAAATATTTCCTGACTTCTCAGCATTGACCATCTCTAAACGTAGAGCTCTAGCTCCTATCACGGAGGCACTGCGCTCCCACGACATTAGATACAGATGTGCGAAGTAGGTTAGAATAAAAGCCTCTCCGATTTATTCCCGTGTTTATAAAACTTAGATAATTTCTTAAAGTCATGTCTAGACGCCAACTGGTCCAAAACTCCCTCAAAATGACACTTGTCTTTTTGGTAAGTCCCCATAATAAGGGCAGAAGGGTGTGTTTTAAAATCCTGAAAGGCCTGGGTCAGGTCAGATTGAGCCTGCTGATATAATTGTGCAGTCTTTTTTATGTTTAGACATAGGCTATAATATTCCCACGCAGCACGGATTTAGCCATCTACCAAAACAACTGTGGTGAATCGACATGCGCTACATTGTTGTCTGCGAAGTAACGCCACCCATCTATCAGCATATTGCAAAAGGTAACCGATTTGTCCAGGAAGCACAGAAAATGCCACGGTTTATAATCCCCATAGTCAATTGGAGAGGCAATCATGACCCAAATCAATGCATGATCGGATAAACCAATAGGATCTATAGTGGAGTCAACTACCTTTGATAAAGAATCATGAGACAATAAAAAATAGTCAATACGTGACAAGGTGGAGTGAGCCGCAGACAAACACGTAAATTCCTTATCAACAGAGTGGAAAACCCTCCATACACCAGCTAAATGTAACGAAGAAGCCAGCTGCGCAATCCCTGGGGAGAGGAGCGGATGAGGACTGTGTGGTAAGCACTGCCGGTCCATTGCAAGTGAAGAAACTAAATTAAAATTGGCCCCAATAAAAATAGCAGAATCACTAAAGGGCGAAAGTTTAGCAATAATACATTGCATAAAACATTTAGAATAAGTATTTGGGGCATAAAGATTATATAGTACATATTTAGTATGGCACAAACAGAGTTAGGTATTAAAGGTGAGCGCTGTTCCTTCCCAAGGACATGTGCAGAAGATAGTTATTCAATGTCCAATTTTTTAAAAAACATTTTTTTTTTTATATCCATGATAATTTGGTGACATAGTGCACATTATACATGGATTGGACATACATAGATAAAACATGAAATTGTTAAAATGAATTATTGCACAGACCCTTAAATGTAAACAAATGACAAAACAGTCTATGTGCAAATCATGAATGGTGGAACTTCTGGCTCATACCGTTTGAGGCATGTGGTGTGTGCCTTCGATGTAAATGGGGTTCCAGCTGGCAGCCCAGCAACACACCACACACTTGCCAATGTAGATGGATATCACCGGTTTCTGGTAAGAGTCCAAGAAGATCACAGTCCCATTAGTGGTACGGCACCACTAATGGGACTGTGATCTTCTTGGACTCTTACCAGAAACCGGTGATATCCATCTACATTGGCAAGTGTGTGGTGTGTTGCTGGGCTGCCAGCTGGAACCCCATTTACATCGAAGGCACACACCACATGCCTCTCACGGTATGAGCCAGAAGTTCCACCATTCATGATTTGCACATAGACTGTTTTGTCATTTGTTTACATTTAAGGGTCTGTGCAATAATTCATTTTAACAATTTCATGTTTTATCTATGTATGTCCAATCCATGTATAATGTGCACTGTGTCACCAAATTATCATGGATATAAAAATAAAAAATGTTTTTAAAAAAATTGGACATTGAATAACTATCTTCTGCACATGTCCTTGGGAAGGAACAGCGCTCACCTTTATTACCTAACTCTGTTTGTGCCATAATTTCTGACATTTGATGTTAGTGTCTGTTTGGTATTTTTTGGTCTGTGGCATATTCCTTTCCCAAAGTGCGCAATAATCCACCAAAATCCTTCTTTTTCGCAACATATTTAGTATGGGCCAAAGTAACCTCAGAAATTACAAAGCGACCCAATGGGTCACAAATAGATAAATGGAGAGTTGGGGAGAGCTGTTTATTAACTAAAGTGACTATGCCATGTTTTTTTAGAAGTATAGGATGCAGCCAATAACACAGAATATCCCATAACATTCAATTTCAAAACTTCAGGAGGCATCAGATGTGTTTCCTGAAGCATAATAACATCAATACCTAATTTACAAATGTAAGTTAAAAGCTTGATTCTTTTAACAGACGAGTGAATACCACCCACAGTCCATGATACAAATTTTAAAAGGGCCATCTTACGACTTTAGGGAGAAAAAAAAGTAAACCACCACATGAATGGGAGCACCAGTATGTCCCAGAAAAAGAAAGTAAAATAGAAAAGATAAAATAAACAATCAATCAGCAACCAGAAAACAGGGTCAGGAATCCTTGCAGAAGGGAGGGAAGAAGGAAGTAATAGAAAAAAATGAAGAGAAAGGAGAAATGCAGACCACAGAAAGAATAGAAAGAAGTAGAAAATGAGAATAAACAAAAAAAAATAAAAATTGGGAGGAGCCTCCCAATAGGTCTCTGAAACAAGAGACCAGACTTCCTAGGCAAGACACAAACAATTACACACAAAAAAAGACACAAACAATTACACAAAAAAAAAGAAAACCTAGCAGAACAAAAAGCCCCATAGGACCGCAGCTTAAGAATAGGGCGACATCTTCCAAGCACATTAGTGTAATACAAAACTACATAAATAGGAAAGTAGAAGATGTCTACTAGTATTCTAAAATCAGCGAACCGCCACACAGCGCCAGCTAAGTGAAGGGTAGGGGATGAGTGAAGGGAAAGGGAGGGGGTTGAAGGGTAAAGAAGGGGATGGCAAGGGAACATATATATCCTATCAGTTCATTAATCGGTAAGAAAAACAATAAAAATATGTGAATAAACATTAAAGGCAAAAACCTTCTGCATCGTCATTTTGACAATAAAATACTCAGTGAGAAAAATATTGGGAGGCATTGGGCGTCAATCCCAAAAATGAAAAAAACACACATTAAAGTGTACAGTGAAAGACAATAGGTCACGGCAGCACCGCTTAAGTAATAAAGCATACCACATACCAAACATCTAAAGGCAAAAAAAATGGCTCCACTACTAGTTAGCAAAGTGTGCAGTGAAATAAACTTAAAAAAGAAGCAATCCACAATTTCACTGCTAAGATAGCGAGGCCTGCAGTGTAAGAAACATTGTTAGGTAGTAGTTCACGGCATCCCGCCCAAATAGCAAAAATATGCATTTTAACAATCATCGAAAGGACATCGGAGTGTAAAGTGGTAGTCTAAACTCTGCAAACTACTACACAGCGCCAGCAAAGGAAAATATAGGGTATAGGTATAAAAGTAGGGGAGGAAAGGAAGGGGGTTGGAAGGATAGGGAGGGTTGGACATGAGAAAATATTAAACATAGCAATTTATTCATAATAGCAGTGCAATAAACAATAAGAAAAACAGTGGTAATATGTTGAAAAAAAAAGTTAAATAAAGGCCGAAACCTTCAGCATCATCATTTTGGCAATAAGATATACTGTACAGTGAAGAAAATATTGAGAGGTATTAGACCTCAGTACCACCGCTAAGGTAAAAAATACATATTGAAGTGAACAGTGAAAGGCAGTAGGCTACGGCATCACTGCTCAGGTAATAAGGCAAACAGCACTTAAAAATCTCAAAAGGCAGTGAGCCACGGCACCACCACTAAATAGCATAGTGTGCAATAAAATATATTTCAAAAAGAAACACTACACAGTTTCACCGCTGATATTGCAAGGACTGCAGTGTAAAAAACATTGTTAGGTGATAATCCACGTCATCCCACCCAAATAGCGAAATATGCATTGTAGCAATCATCAAAAGAGCATCAAAGTCTAAAAAATCAGTCACAGGAGTCAGGCTGGAAATGAGAGGAAGATGAAGATAAGTTACCTGTAGAGGCCACTTCCCGTAAATACTTTGCAGCTTTATCTGGGGTAGAAAAGTCCACAGTAGTATCGCCATTGTAGATCCTCAACCGAGCTGGGAACAGGAGGGCAAAACGACGACCAGATTTCACTAAGTCCGCACAAACCGTGGAGAATGCCTTACATGCCCTCGTGACCTCGGCTGAGTATTCCTGGAAGATCAGGAGCTTGTGACCTTCCCATACCAAAGGGCGTAATTTCCTGGAAGCTTGCCAGAGAGCCTCACGGTGCAGAAAGTTGAGGCAACGAAAAATTGTGAAACGTGGTCGGGAATTTGAACTACAGCGAATAGAGATGAGCGGATTTGGTTCCCAGAGAACCGAACCCCCCCAAACTTCACGTTCAGAGCCAGAGTCCGAGTCCGGCTCTGGACTTCCTGCCAGACTCGGATGCCAGAACGAGGCAAAACATCATCCCACTTTCAGATTCTCATGGGTTTTGGAATCCATATAAACAGCCGCGCTTCGCCTGCAATTTTCACTCTGGACTTGGAGAGGGAGGGAGAAAGACCTCTGTCTCTCTCTGTGGGTGGTGGAGTCGGGTGTGGTTAGTGTGTGCTCTATAGGGGTGCTGTTCCTGTCACTCTGGTGTCCCTATGATGTTAGGGGTGCTGTCCTGGCTGTTACTGGTGTTTCATGTGTTTTTAGGGGTGCTGCAGCTGTAAATGTATGTTGCTGTCCTGGCTGTCACTGTGTTGTACAGGGGGTAGGGGCACTGTCTTCCTGTATGCAGTGAAAATACAGGGGTACTGGCCCTGTCTTGTATGCTGTAAAAATTCAGGGGTGCTGCTGTTAAAATAAATGTACACTGGCCCTATCTTGTATGCTGTAAAAATTCAGGGGTGCAGTGAAAATAAATGTACACTGGCCCTGTCTATTATGCTGTAAAAATTCAGGGGTGCACTTAAAATAAATGTACACTGGACCTGTCTTTTATGCTGTAAGAATTCAAGGGTGCATTGAAAATAAATGTACCCTGGCCCTGTTTTGTATGCTGTAAAGATTCAGGGGTGCTTTTGTTAAAATAAATGTACACTGGCCCTGTCTTGTATACTGCAAAAATCCATGGGTGCAGTGAAAATAAATGTACACTGGCCCTGTATGCTGTAAAAAATCAGGGGTGCTGATGTTAAAATAAATGTACACTGGCCCTGTCTTCTATGCTGTAAAAATTCAGGGGGCTGTTATTAAAATAAAAGTACACTGGCCCTGTCTTGTATTCTGTAAAAAAAAATCAGGGGTGCTGTCGTTAAAATAAATGTAGACTGGCCCAGTCTTGTATGCTGTAAAAATTCAGGGGTGCAGTGAAAATAAATGTACACTGGCCCTGTCTTGTATGCTGTAAAAATTCAGGGGTGCTGTTTTTAAAATAAATATACACTGGCCCTGTCTTGTATGCCGTAAAAATTCAGGGGTGCAGTGAAAATAAATGTACACTGGCCCTGTATGCTGTAAAAATACAAGTGGTGCTGTTGTTAAACTAGTAGTACACTGGTCCTGTATGCTGTAAAAATACAAGGGTTGCTGTTGTTAAAATAAAAGTACACTTGTCCTGTATGCTGTAAAAATACAGTGGTGCTGTTGTTAAAAAAGTACACTAGTCCTACATGCAGTGAAAATACAGGGGTACTGGCCCTGTCTTGTATGCTGTAAAAATTCAGGGTGTTGTTAAAATAAAAGTACACCGGTCCTGTCTTGTATGCTGTAAAAATTCAAGGGTGCTGTTGTTAAACTAAATGTACACTGGTCCTGTCTTGTATGCTGTAAAAATTCAGGGGTGCTGCTGTTAAAATAAATGTACACTGGCCCTATCTTGTATGCTGTAAAAATTCAGGGGTGCAGTGAAAATAAATGTACACTGGCCCTGTCTATTATGCTGTAAAAATTCAGGGGTGCACTTAAAATAAATGTACACTGGACCTGTCTTTTATGCTGTAAGAATTCAAGGGTGCATTGAAAATAAATGTACCCTGGCCCTGTTTTGTATGCTGTAAAGATTCAGGGGTGCTGTTGTTAAAATAAATGTAGACTGGCCCAGTCTTGTATGCTGTAAAAATTCAGGGGTGCAGTGAAAATAAATGTACACTGGCCCTGTCTTGTATGCTGTAAAAATTCAGGGGTGCTGTTTTTAAAATAAATATACACTGGCCCTGTCTTGTATGCTGTAAAAATTCAGGGGTGCAGTGAAAATAAATGTACACTGGCCCTGTATGCTGTAAAAATACAAGTGGTGCTGTTGTTAAACTAGTAGTACACTGGTCCTGTAAGCTGTAAAAATACAAGGGGTGCTGTTGTTAAAATAAAAGTACACTTGTCCTGTATTCTGTAAAAATACAGGGGTGCTGTTGTTAAAAAAGTGCACTAATCCTATATGCTGTAAAAATACAGGGGTGCTGTTGTTAAACTAGAAGTACACTGGTCCTGTATGCTGTAAAAATACAGGGGTACAGTTGTTATAAAAAAATACACTAGTCCTACATGCTGTAAAAATACAGGGGTGCTGTTGTTAAAATAAAAGTACAATGGTCCTGTATACTGTAAAAATACAGGGGTGCTGTTGTTAACCTAAAAGTACATTGGTCCTGTATGCTGTAAAATTACAGGGGTGTTGTGAAAATACAGGGGTGCTGGCACTGTCTACGGTTACGATGTCTAGGCTTGACCTTCACAACACTGTATGGGAAGAGTAGGCTTCTATCACCATTTGCACGCCCTCTGCAACTGCTGTCAGGAGCACCACCAGTCCAGTTGCTGATATTGAGATTAAGGATGTCACTGTAGAAGTACACCAGGATGAGGAGGATATTGATGATGAGGATTCTGATGGTGATGTGGTTTGTTTGAATAAGGCACCAGTGGAGATAGTTGTTGTCCATGGGATGAAAAGGCCCATTGTCATGCCTATGCAAAATACCAAAAAAGCCACCCATTCGGTGTGGAATTATTTCTCCACAAATCCGGACAACAGGTGTCAAGCCATGTGTTGCCTTTGTCAATCCATAATAAGTAGGGGTAAGGACGTTAACCACCTAGGAACATCCTCCCTTATACGCCACGTCACCTGCAGCGCATTCATCATAAGTCATTGTCAAGTTCAGAAACTTTGAGTAATAGCGTAAGCAGTCCACTGACACCTAAATTATGTGGTTTGTTTGAATATTATTTCTCTGTGAGGATGAGGATATAAACACTGAAAAGGGGGTGGGGAATCTGAAAATGAGGACAACATCTTGCCTTTGTAGAGCCAGTTTGTGCAAGGAGAGATTAATTGCTTCTTTTTTGGTAGGGGTCCAAACAAAGCAATCATTTCAGCCACAGGGGCAGACCATGTCGCTGAAATGATTGGTTTGTCCTGTTTATACAACATGAGGGTGGGTAGGAGGGCCCAAGGACAATTCCATCTTACACGTCTTTTCTTTGCCACATCATTCTAGGGATATTGCCCTATATGGGTGCTGCCCCTCTGCCCTATCAGTCCAAGGGTGCTTCCCCACTGCCGTTTTAGGAGTGCTGTTGCCTGTCTGCTGTGCTGTGTATTCTCCCAGGGTGCTGCCTATGCTATATAAATCCAGGGGTGCTGCCGTAAAATTCCAGGGGTTCTGCTGTACTTGATACTAGGTTTAAATTAAAGCCTAGAGCATATATGAAACAAACTTAATCACAAACAAATTTGTGAAAACATAGCCACAAAGGTGGAAATGGAAATTGCAATTTTGACAAAGTGTTTTTCAATAAGACCACATTTGTGGCCAAAGTCAATCTCAGAAGAGACAGAATCATACTCCAGCGCAACTGCCAGAGAGGTAAAAGAGAGATTTTCTGCCGGGGCATTAGAGAGAGGTTCTTCTCAATTATTTCATGTTAGGGACTCACTCAAATGAATGGCTCAAATCAGTGAACCTTAATTTTGATTTATTATTAATGTTCCACATTTTGGGATTATTTATTTACAAAATGCGCATTTGTTGTACAGGGTTCTTTTCCTAAGGGCTGCTTAAGGTTATCGCAAGACCTTGCGGTGTTAGAAGAACAGAGTTTCAGTGATCTTGCATTGCATCAGCTTTCCATTGCACTGCAGCACTAGATGGGTCAGGAGCTCCTGTGAGGCACAAACAGTTACTGAATAAGGCCCAGTATGGAGTCTCATGGTGGCTTACAGCCAGGATGATGTCTGGCTTGCCAGGTTGAGGCATGCTGTGGGCACAGAGGTTAGCATTTCTTCCTCCCACAGTCCTACTTAAAGTATTAAATGCTTTTTGTCTGCAGAGTGGTAAGCTCCACTAGGGCAGGGGCTCAATAACAAAAAAAATCACTGCACAGTCCTATAAGTACTGATCCGAAACCACCCGAACTCAACTTGCCCCATCCTGGGCTGCTGTGGGGGCTCAGAAGGGGCTGCTAAAACATCTAAGGGGCTTCTTTATTTAAATATTAAATATGAAAAAATAGGATTTTAATACCTACCGGTAAATCATTTTCTCTTAGTCCGTAGAGGATGCTGGGGATGCTTCAAGAACCATGGGGTATAGACAGGATCCGCAGGAGACATGGGCATGCTATAAGACTTAGAATGGGTGTGAACTGGCTCCTCCCTCTATGCCCCTCCTCCAGACTCCAGTTATAGGAACTGTGCCCAGGGAGATGGACATTTCGAGGAAAAGGATTTATTTAATATTTTAAAACTAAGGTGAGATACATACCAGCTCACACCTCAAACACGCCGTACAACATGGCATTCAACAACAATGCATGCAACGGCATGACCAACAACAGTCACAGATGGACTGAACTCAACGCAACATGAGCGTAACTACAACCAAACTGCAGATACAGCCTGCACTGGGACGGGCGCCCAGCATCCTCTACGGACTAAGAGAAAAGGATTTACTGGTAGGTATTAAAATCCTATTTTCTCATACGTTCTAGAGGATGCTGGGGATGTTTCAAGAACCATGGGGTTTATACCAAAGCTCTAGAACGGGCGGGAGAGTGCGGATGACTTTGCAGCACCGATTGACCAAACAAGAGGTCCTCCTCAGCCAGGGTATCAAACTTGTAAAACTTCACAAAGGTGTTTGAACCTGACCAAAAAGCTGCTCGGCAGAGCTGTAATGCCGAGACTCCTCGGGCAGCCGCCCAGGATGAGCCCACCTTTCTGGTAGAATGGGCTTTCACCAATTTCGGTAACGGCAATCCTGCCATAGAATGAGCCTGCTGAATCGTATTACAGTCAGATCCAGCGTGCAATAGTTTGCTTGGAAGCAAGAGCCCCAATCTTGTTGGGAGCCCACAGGACAAACAGAGTCTCTGTTTTCCTAATCTGAGCCGTTCTGGCGACATAGATTTTCAAAGCCCTGACCACATCGAGAGACTTTGATTCCGCCAAAGCGTCAGTAGCCACGGGCACCACAATAGGCTGGTTCTACTTTCGGTAGAAATTGCTGACGAGTTCTCAACTCCGCCCTATCAGCATGGAAGATTAAATAGGGGCTATTGTGAGACAAAGCCGCCAACTCAGACACCCACCTTGCGGATGCCAAGGCCAACAACATGACTACTTTCCAAGTAAGGAATTTTAACTCAACCTCGCGTAAAGGTTCAAACCAATGCGATTGCAGGAACTGCAACACCACATTAAGATCCCACGGAGCCCCAGGAGGCACAAACGGAGGTTGGATGTGAAGCACGCCTTTCACAAAGGTCTGAACTTCCGGAAGGGAGGCCAGTTCTTTCTGAAAAAAGATTGACAAGGCCGAAATCTGTACTTTAATGGAGCCTAACTTAAGGCCCGCATCTACACCTGCTTGCAAAAAATGGAGTAAACGCCCCAGGTGAAATTCTTCCGTAGGAGCCTTCTTGGATTCACACCAAGACACATATTTTCTCCAAATACGGTGGTAATGCTTTGCCGTTACTTCTTTCCTAGCCTGAAGAAGTGTGGGAATGACTTCACTAGAAATACCCATCTGGGCTAGGATTTAGCGTTCAACCGCCACGCCGTCAAACGCAGCCGCGGTAAGTCCTGATACACGCACGGCCCCTGTTGCAACAGGTCCTCCCGAAGAGGAAGATCTGGATACCAGGCCCTTCTTGGCCAATCCGGAATAATGAGTATCGCCTGAACCCTTGTTCTTCTTATAATTTTTATCACCTTTGGAATGAGTGGAAGTGGAGGGAACACATATACCGACGGAAACACCCAAGGTGTCACTAGGGCATCCACCGCTATCGATTGAGGGTCCCTTGACCTGGAACAATATCTCTGAAGTTTCTTGTTGAGGCAGGACGCCATCATGTCTACTTGAGGAACTCCCCAATGACTTGTCACTTCTACAAAGACCTCTTGATGAAGACCCCACTCTCCTGGATGGAGATCGTGTCTGCTGAGGAAGTCTGCTTCCCAGTTGTCCACTCTTGGAATGAAGACTGCTGACAGAGCGCTGGCATGTCTTTCCACCCAGCGAAGAATCTTCGTTGCCTCGGCCATTGCCGCTCTGCTCCTTGTTCCACCCTGGTGGTTTATGTATGCCACTGCTGTCATGTTGTCTGACTGAATCAAGACAGGCAGACCTCGAAGAAGATGTTCTGCTTGCAGGATGCCGTTGTAAATGGCCCTTCATTCCAGAATGTTTATGTGTAGACAAGCTTCCTGACTTGACCACTTTCCCTGAAAGTTTTGTCCCTGTGTGACTGCTCCCCAGCCTCGGAGGCTTGCATCTGTGGTCACCAGGATCCAATCCTGAATCCCGAACCTGCATCCCTCTAGAAGGTGAGAACTGTGTAGCCACCACAGAAGGGAGATTCTGGTCCTGGGAGATAGAATTATTTTTCCGGTGCATGTCCAGGTGAGACCCGGACCACTGGTCCAACAGGTCCCACTGAAAGACCCTGGCATGGAATCTGCCATACGGAGTGGCCTCGTAGGCCGCCACCATCTTCCCCAGCAACCGAGTGCATTGAAGCACTGCCACCCTTGCTGGTTTCAGAATCTGTTTTACCATGTTCTGTATTTCCAGAGCTTTTTCCACTGGAAGAAAAACTCTCTGCAATTCTGTATCCAGAATCATACCCAGGACGACAGCCGTGTCGTCGGATCCAACTCTGATTTTGGCAAATTTAGGAGCCATCCATGTTGTTGCAGAATCGTCAGTGAAAGGGCCACATTTTTCAGCAATTGTTCCTTGGATCTTGCCTTTATGAGGAGATCGTCCAAGTACGGGATAATTGTGATTCCCTGCTTGCGCAGGAGAACCATCATTTCCGCCATTACTTTGGTGAAAATCCTCGGAGCCGTGAACAGACCAAACGGCAACGTCTGAAATTGGTAATGACAATCCTGAACAGTGAATCTCAGGTAAGCCTGATGTGGAGGATATATGGGGACATGCAAGTAGGCATCTTTTATGTCGACCAACACCATAACATCCCCCTCCTCCAGACTGGAGATCACTGCTCGGAGAGTTTCCATCTTGAATTTGAATTTTTTTAGAAAGAAATTGAGTGATTTTAGGTTCAGAATCGGTCTGACTGAGCCATCCGGCTTCGGGACCAAGAACAGGCTCGAATAAAAGCCTTCCCCCTTTGTGATGGGGGCACTGTGACAATTACTTGATTTGGACACAACTTTAGAATCGCAGCGCTTACTACCTCCCTTTCTAGAAGAGAAGCTGGCAAGGCCGATTTGAAAAATCGGTGAGGGGGCACGTCTTGAAACTCTAACCTGTATCCTTGGGTTACTATTTCCACTATCCAAGGATCCAGGTCCGAGTGCACCTGGACCTGACTGAAGAGTTGGAGACGTGCCCCCACCGGTGCGGACTCCCGCAGAGGAGCTCCAGCGTCATGTGGTGGATTTGGTAGAAGCCGGAGAGGACTTCTGCTCTTGGGAACATGCCACAGCCTGTGGCCTTTTTCCCCTTCCCCTTGCAGCAAGGAAGGAGGACCCACGTCCTTTTTTGAATTTATTGGGCCGAAAGGACTGCATCTGATAGTGAGGCAATTTCTTCTGCTGTGCAGGAACATAAGGTAAAAATGAAGACTTACTCGCAGTAGCCGTAGACACCAGGTCAGTGAGGCCGTCACCAAACAAGACCCTACCGTTAAACGGTAGAGACTCCATCGCCTTCTTAGAGTCAGCATCAGCATTCCATTGATGAATCCACAATGCTCTCCTTACTAAGACTGCCATGGCATTGGCCCTTGATCCCAAAAGGCCAATATCCCTTGCAGCTTCTTTTAGATATGCTGCAGCGTCCCCGATATGACCCAGAGTCAAAAGCACGCTATCCCTGTCTAGGGTATCTACCTCAGATGACAAGTTATCTGCCCACTTTTTAATAGCGCTTACTCGCCCATGCTGAAGCAACGACAGGCCTGAGTAGTGAACCCGTAGTGACATAAATGGATTTTAGTGTACTTTCCTGCTTATGATCCGCAGGATCTTTTAGGGCTGCCATGTCAGGAGACGGAAGCACCACCTTTTTGGATAGACGCAATAAAGCTTTGTCTACCGTGGGGTATGGATATGCCAGAGGGGAATGGATATGCCACTGGAATTCTTTTGGGAACCTGTATCTTCTTGTCAGGATTTTCCCAAGCCTTTTAAAAAAGCGCGTTCAGTTCAAGAGAGGGAGGAAACGTTACCTCAGGTTTCTTTCCTTTAAACATACAGACCCTTGTATCAGGAACAGCAGGGTCCTCTGTTACATGCAACACTTCTTTTATCGCCACAATCATGTACTGAATACTCTTAGTTTTGGATTTAATCTGGCATCACTATAGTCGACACTGGAATCAGAGTCCGTGTCGGTATCTGTATCATCTCTCTGGGTAAATGCACGTTTCTGTGACCCTGAGGGGGTCTGGGCTTGTGACAAAGCATCCTCCATGGATTTCCTCCATGTCTGGTTCTTAGACTCAGATTTATCAAATCTCTTAGTCAACCGAGTCACATTTGCATTTAAAACACTCAACATATTTACCCAATCATCCGTCGGCGGTGCCGACACGCTCACTCTCATACTATTTTCTGTCCCCACTCCAGCCTCCTCCTGGGAAGAGCAGTCAGCCTCAGACATGTTGACACACACGTACCGACAGACACAACCACACTGGGGTTCTAGGAGACAGACCCACAACAAAGCCTGTTAGAGAAACACAGAGGGAGTTCTGCCAGCTCACCACCCAGCGCCTATCCCGGTACTGAAGCAAGTAAAAGACTGCCTAGACCTGTTAGTGCTATATATATATATGTTAATTAGCACCAAATCACTTGTGCCCCCCCCCCCCCCCCCGTTTTGCACCCTGTTACTTGTACGGCAGTGTGGAAGTCTGGGCCAGCGTCTCTGCAGCTTCTGTGAAGAGAAAATGGCGCTGGTCAGAGCTGTGTGGGCTAAGCCCCGCCCACTACATGGAGCACTTCAGTCCCGCTTAAATTAATATTTTTACTGGCGGGGGTCTCTTAACTAGTGCCCAGGCACTGTTTTTTACTGATACCAGTGCTGTTTGAGGTATACATGCTGCCCAGGGCGCCCCCCCTGCGCTCTGCCCCCTGCAGTGCTGTGGTATGTGTGGGAGCATGGCGCGCAGCGCGCCAGCTGCGCGGTACCTCAAATGTGTCTTCTGCCATCACTGAAGTCTTCTGATCTTCTCATACTCACCCGGCTTCTGTCTTCTGGCTCTGTGAGGGGGGTTACGGCGCGGCTTTGGGAACAAGCAGCTAGGCGCACCAAGTGATCGAACCCTCTGGAGCTAATGGTGTACAGTAGCATAAGAAGCAGAGCCCTTGAACTCAGAGAAGTAGATCTGCTTCTCTCCCCTCAGTCCCACGATGCAGGGAGCCTGTTGCCAGCAGGTCTCCCTGAAAATAATAAACCTAACAAAAGTCTTTTTCTGAGAAACTCTGGAGAGCTCCTCAGTGTGCATCCAGTCTCACTGGGCACAGAATCTAACTGGAGTCTGGAGGAGGGGCATAGAGGGAGGAGCCAGTTCACACCCATTCAAAGTGTTATAGCGTGCCCATGTCTCCTGCGGATCCCGTCTACACCCCATGGTTCTTGATGCATCCCCAGCATCCTCTAGGACGTATGAGAAAAATAAACAAGACATAGGTATGCTCATGTGTGTAACTGGGACACACAGTTATGCTCACATGCGTGAAACTGGGAGCTGTGAAAAACAAAAACAAGGCATCTGCCACAAAATATGTAAATAAAAATGCAATAAAAAAATGGAAAAAAAAGAAACCCACAAGATTTTTACAAAATAAGTCTCCAGACCCCGTAGAGGGGAAAATATCCAATCTTGATCCTGTGGTATACACCAGTTTATTTCCCAGCATTAAATTGAAGATCTTTCCGTTCCACTCCAATATAGTAGTGGAGCTGAAACCATGTGTGTTGTTCCTGATTGCGTGTGCCTCTCTAATTTTTAATCACCTTCTTGACACTGTCATCTTCCTCTTGCCTCTTCTGATAATGTGAAAAGTCATCAAAGAAGGAGATGGTATGTTTGTAGCTAGCTATGATTCAGAGAACTTGGCGAGCTTTTTCCAGGGGAACCACTTGTCACTGAAATTATGGGTCTATTAAACTGTGCATGTCCTCTCTAAACAACATTAGGGTGGGTGGGAGGGAGGTCCAAAGTACAATTCCATCTTGCTCCTCTTCTTTTTCTCTGCATGATGTGCTCTTTGGGGCCTATTTTTTAAAACTGCCATCCTGTCTGCCACTGTAGTGCCACTCCTAGATGGGCCAGGTGTTTGTGCCACCCACTTGTGTCACTTAACTTAGTCATTAAGCTACCTCGGTGCAACCTTTTGGCCTAAAAACAATATTGTGATGTGTGAGGTGTTCAGATTCAGAATAGAATTTTTAAAAAAAAACACCCAGATCAAAAACCAAAACCCGAAAGGGTGGTTTTGGCAAAACCAATCCAGATCAAAAACACGAATGGAGATCCAGATCCAAAACCAAAAACCGAAAAGTGTCCGCCGCACATCTCTAATTATGAAGTGTGCCTATACGGTGCACACTTTCAACAACTAAGGCTTAGCAAGAGGACTTCAAATCCAATAGGTCCAGCAAAGTAGTGGTTAAAAATTGAGTGAGTGCTTCGCCTTTAAGAGACTCAGGTAGTCCCACAATAAGGAGATTATTTCTCCTTGACCTCTTTTCCAAATTATCCATTTTATCCAAAATTTGGAGGTGTTAATTATGCAGGTCTTCATATTGTTGCTTAAGGATGGAAACATCCTGAAAAATCTCTCCCAATCTAACCTCAGCAGATTGCACTCTTCCAGTAAGCTTCAGGATATTAGCACTGGTCTCCTGTAGAGCCTGCTTAAATGATTCAGCTTGCTCCTGCATAAGAGGGGCCATAGTGGACTTAATAGCCTGAACTATATCTTCATAGCAGGCCAGGTGGGAGCATGAGGGGTCAGGAGGCATCCCAGCTTCAACAGCCAGGGTAGAGGAAGGATTGGAGGCAGCAGGGGAGGCTGGAGGAGAAGCCGCAGCTGCCATCTTGGGCCCACGGCTCATCTGATCCCGGCATCGGCACTGCTGCTTATTGGGCATGGAGAAGGTGAGAAACCTCTCCATGCACTCCAGGAATCTTCCCCCACTAGCAGTGGCGGCGGTTGGATTGGCGGCACACGTTACCGGGCAGTAGTGAGAATAAAAGCTGCAGGCTCAGAGGAGCAGCATATCTTGCTGCCATCCCCGCCAAAGCCAGAACTGGAAGTCAGAAAACATGTATTTAATGCATGTATCCTTATGAGGCCTCTATTGGGCCAACTTGACAACAAAACAGATTTCTTGGACATTAGCTACATCCATGTTGGATATCAGACATCTATAGGTTAAAGACTTTTGTGTTGTATTGTGTATCTATTGTGATAATCTACCCCAATTAGGAATCACTGTTTCCTCCCTTCACTTTATATGTTTTTAAACATGTTTAATATTTCCGACTCCCTGACCCAACCGTTGGTGGATCAGGACATTGCTCCAGTACTGCACATCTTTAATGTATGGGGTCCATTATATGTACAGTATGCGCAGAAGAAAAACTGCATGCCACATCAACATTGCGTCTGAGCCAGAATCAGGCCCTACACGTCTATTAACTTTATCTAAAACTATATAGTATGCGCTAGAAAGGATTTTACTTCCTTAGCATGATCTTGTTATTAGTATGTGCCAGCTTTCATCACTTCATCTGTTGTACTGAACACTGTATGTCGCAATACCGTGCAGAATTTATAGGTCATTGTTTCCAGACAATAAGGAAGTGGTTTAATGTAACTTGTTGGAAGTTGGAAGTTCACACAGAAAACACGAGTTTTTTGCTTTTTCCCATAGTTAGCTCTTATCTCCTGATTATACTTGATAACAATTAAATAATTCTGTTAACACTGCAAGTTTTGCAACAAATACAATTATCAGCTATGTCAATACTTTTTATTTGAGTTCCTTAACAAAAGGACAAAGAAAGCATGTACATTTATCAAATTACCAATTCATCTTACAGTACATGATTGTGTGATGACTTGTATTGTAAGGAAATGTATAAGGGTGGCATATTGATATGATTAATATACTTACAGGTTAGTCAAATGAACTGGCAGTGTGTATATATTTTTTTGATTAAAGAGTTATTATTTAGAATAAGTATGCTTAAAGCAGCGTAACTGGATACATATTCAATTTTCACTGACCAGGCCCTTTAGTGGAGAACTGGTACTACCTTAGTTAGTGGACATTTGTGTCACCCCAGTTTTTTTCACAATCAGTCTGGACTTCAGCCAAGGGGGCTGGTTATCAATTTTGAGGGAACAACTATCTTTTATTTTTTTAAGCACCAATTTTTATCATGCAAGTACAGTATGGGCAGATTCCTAGTGCTTTCTACAAACATGCCTGTCTGAGGCAGGCCATTTATTTGGGCTCCTTTTTTTGTGTGTATGTAGTGGGTTTAAACCTGCCTCATAGTAGGTCATAATAGATAATGGGTTTGCATACCTGTAATAGTAAAACATTGATGGTCAATCAATATTCTATTCTATTATAAATTCTGGATTCTTAGCAGGATTTCTACAGTTTGGGCTTTAGTAAATCTGCGGGATGCAATCTCAGGGGAAAACCGCAGATAAAACACAAAAAATGGAAACCTGATGCTAACTAAATCTACCGGTAGAAATCCTCCCCCACCCGTGGACGGTGGGTGTGGAGTGATAAATTATTAAATGTGACTAAAAATATATTCTTTTAATTGCACAGTACAGGTCTTTGCAAACCCTATCATGCCCAATTTTAATGACTGCCAGAATATGCTGGCTCTTGGAAAACCAAGTACTAGCATGCCATGGCCTATAGGACGAGCTGGGACCTGCAGTGCACCTGTCAAAAAAATCCCAAATTAAAATAAAGACAGTACATACACACCAAATATGTAAATAAGGAGAGTTATGGTAGACTTACCTTCTGTTAACTCTTTCTTTGAGGTCCATAGGGTCCACATGGATAACATCGGGGTTAAAGGTGGTAGGATCAGCATCATACAGTTAAGCCTTTCAGATATCACAGGATGCCTCGGTCCATCTCCATATAACCCCGCCCCCTGCCCAGGCTGGTCAGTTTTGGTAACAAGCCCAAAGCAGGAAAATGATGAAGAGAGAAGGAAGACATGGTACACATAAGAATACACTCTCTCAGAGATAGAAGGGAACCAGTGACCAGAGTCGCAAAACCCAGAGAGGCCAGGTGCATCGGGGAAGGCGCCCTGTGGACCCTATGGACTTCGAAGAAAGAGAATGAACAAAGGTAAGTCTACCATAATTCTCCTTTTCTTCTTTGGGTTCCATAGGGCTCCACAGGGATAACATCTGGGATGTCCTGAAGCAGTACTTCAAGGGTGTGGACGCTCCTGAGTAGATAGTAGTATCCAGCGTCCAAATTAAGCATCTTGGAAGGTGAATGTATCAAAGGCATAGAACCTAAGAAAGGTGTGGATAGAAAACCACGTACTCGCCTTACACAATTGTTCAGCGGCCATGATGGTTCTACAGACCGAGCAGAATGAGCAGATAGAAGCTGGGACTGGAAGACCAGCTTGGGAGTAAGCTTGTGCTATGCCATTCTAATCCATCTGGCCTGAGTCTGTTTATTAACTACTTTACCACGTTTGTGAAAATCTTAAAGAATGAAGAAGGAATCCGATATCCTTAGTGAACCCATTTGGTCTATACAGATATGGAGGGCACGAACCACATCCAACAAACACTCTGCAGGTGAGAGCTTAAGAAGACAAATGCAGGAACGACAATTTCCTCATTCCAATGAAAATGGGAAACCACCTTAGGTACAGATGTAGCCAAGTGCATCTAGCGTGATTACATTGCAGATGGGCACTCTTGGCGCGGCTAGGCGATACGGCACCTGGACGTGCCGAGGCAGCGTACGGAGATGCTCCTATTCATGCAAATGGGGCATGCGTGCATCTATGACGAGCGCACACCCCAGACATGTCTGTGACGTGCCCACGATTTCCCTGGCGATGAGCAATCACCAAAGCAGCCAGTTGGTGATACAAGAAGTGGCCTGCATTCTCAAGTGGGCAGAACATCACCTTACAGCAATCTCAACCTTCCAGGACTCTCAACTGGGAAGCAGACTTCCTCAGTCACCAGGAATGGTCACGAGGGAGAATAGGCCCTTCATCCAGAAGTCTTCCAACTTCTAGTGGACAAGTGGGGTCTCCCAGACATTGACCTCATGTCCTCATGACACAACCACAAAGTTACCCATTCCAGAGAGCCACAGGCAGCATTTGTGGATGCTCTCTCCATCAAGTGGACCTCCCGTCTAATGTATGTCTTTCCTCCAGTATTCCTTGTGTCAACGGTTCTACGGAAACTCAAACAGGAAGGGGGCAACCCCTGTAGTAGTGCCAGTGTGGCCCAGATGCTATTGATTCTCTGACCTACAAGGTCTCTCAGTGGGAGTTCCATTTCCACTGCATCTAGACCTCTTGTCTCAGGGACTGTGTCTACACCCGGACCTGCTATGTCTGTCTTTGATGTCATGGTGCTTGAGTCTTCTATACTAACAGAGTCCAATAGGGCTCCCATGTGTAACATCTGTTGGGATGGTTTGAGGGAGGACTTTTTCCAATTGATAAGCCATCCGTGCAATTGAAGGAAAGTTATCTTGAGTTGAAGATGGCTGTGTAATACTTCTGGGGAAGTAGCTAGCAGCAGTAAATCATCCAGATTGGTAAGTATTCTGACTCCTTGACAACGCAGCCATGCTGCCATGACAGTCCAAGCGGCAGTGCCTTGAATTGCTAACGCTGACTGCCTATAGCAAAGTGTAGGTATTGCTGATGCGAGTGAGCAATAGGGATAGGCAGATAGGCATCCTGTATATCCAGGGATACCATAAAGTCATATGGCACCATAGCAAGGACTTAGGATCGAAGGGTCTCCATGTGGAATTTGTGAACTTTGACATATCTATTGAGAGATTTGAGGTTGAGGATGGGTCGTAGTCATTTGGGCACTAGAAACAGGGAGAAATAATAGCCCATTCCACATTAAGACTGATGGACCGGAATGATCACACCTCATTGCAGTAGTGATTGCACAATTTGTTGCAGAGTTAAAGCCTTTTGGGGGTCTGATGGAAGACATTTGCAAAAGAACTGTGGGGAGGGTGTCTGTTGAAAAAGATGGCACACCAGTGAATGACTAATTCTTGCACCCAGGCGTCCAAAATGGCCAAAGTCCAGACATGCGCAAAGTGAAGAAGTCGGCGTCCCATGCTGGGGCCCCCTAGGAGAAGGTCCGCTCCATCAGGCTGTGGACATGTAAGCTTTTGCTGAAGGTTGAAGTGGGTTGCTTGGGTTTGGCTTAGGCTTTGTGGTGGATGTTTGTCTGTGGAAAGCCTGTCCTTTAGCCTTTCCTTCAGGACAAAAATAATGAAAGGTAGCAGTCCTAACTCGTGGAGTTGATGCAGATGAGAGAAAAGCAGTCTTAGCTGTTGCCAAAGCAGTGACAATTTGGTCTAATTCAGCCCCAAAGAACACTTCACCAGTAAAAAGGAGAAATTCCAAAGTTTTCTTGTAATCAAGGTCAGCCTTCCAAGAATGGAGCCAGAGAATGCCTTAGCCGCCAATACTCCAGCATTAAATAGGGCCTCACGTATGTAAGTAGCTGATTGTGCATAAGAGCCAAGTATGACATGCAGTCCTAGATATATTTGAGGGCAATTCCTCCTCTAAGGCCTGTAACCATGATTCAATGATTTTATCAGACCAGGGGGCAGCCACGGTTGGTCTGTTGACAGCACCCGTGAGAGAGAAAACAGACTTCAGACAATTTTCAATGTGTCTATCAGTGGGATCTTTCAGTGAGGACAGAGTAGTAACAGGTAGAATGGTAGACATCTTAACTAGACGTGCAATATGTGAATCTACCGGAGAGGGACCCTCCCACTTAGCCCAATCCTCTGTAGGGATAGGGTACCGGGAAGCCAAGCGTTTAGACACAAGGAACTTTTTACCCAGAGTTTTCCAGGGTTCCTGGCTAACGTACATGAGATGATCTGAATTAGGGAATTCAGCCTTAATTATCTTTCTCTTACGTCCTTGTGGATACTGGGAAATACTAGATTACCATGGTTTATAGATCGGGTCCACTGGAGACTGGCACTTTAAGAAACTAATTGTGTGTGCTGGCTCCTCCCCTCTATGCCCCTCCTAACAGACTCAGTTTGGAAAATGTGCCCAAGGAGCCGGGTGCATTCTGTTACTCTCCAGAGAGTTTTCTTCAGAAATTTATTTTAGTTTATTATTTTCAGGCACACTGGTTGGCAACCAGTCTGCCTGCATCCTGGAACTAAAAGGGGGGGACAAAACCAACTTCCTTAGAGTTATTGGTTCGTCATTCCAGCTGACAGGACACTGAGCTCCTGAGTTGATGTTCTCACCCTCCCAGAGGATGAGCCCACGCCAGCAGCATGCCGCCACCCCTTAACAGATGCTGAAGATAGATGCGGTGCATAAAGTATTACACCAGGGACCCGGTTATCGGGTCCCCGACGCATGATGGCGACATGAGGGACAGTGTTCACCTATCTCCGGGCAGTGGTGCACACTGAGTACTCAGACTGGCAACAGAAAACGGGGACTATATACTCTAATTTTATACACACTATAAGGAGAGCCAGTATAAAAATAATACAGGGACCACATGCCATTATGGGGGCGGGGCTTCCCAGAGAGCAGGACAAGAAGCCAAACGGTGCCATTTCCTGCTGCTCAGGCTGCATGCGGAGACTGCTGCTCCAGGACTCACTGAATCACCATTGTAAACTGGTACCAAGGAATTATAGTGAGGGGGAGCTCATTATCAGCGGTTTACCACTGTGTAGAAAATTACACTCAGAGGTCCCCCAGAGGGACGCTGCTCAGTCTGTGGTGTAGTGTGCTGGTTCCCATATCTCTCTGTGTCACTCCATGCATGGTAGTCTGGGTTAGTATGCATATCTCACTAATACTGCTGTGTTTTTCATACGAATCTGTGTACTCTCTGCTCAAGCATGTCTGCTAATAAGTCTGTGTACTTTATGCAAGACTAGGTTTACACCTTCCTCACAGGGATCACTTATGTGTACCCAATGCTCAATTCCTTCACAAGGTAGTGATGTGCAGGCACCAGAGTGGATGGAATAATTTAAAACTATGATTTCCAATATTAATTCAGAGTTAGCTACGGCTAAGCAAGAAAGGGAAGCCCTGAAACAAACTATGGACACATTTATGGTAACTACTGCCGACCACAGGCAGGCTCTTCAGCCCCCCATGTTGGTCTCTCACAAACACCCTCAATTGTTACAATCTGACTCTGATTCTGATCTACCAGTGCTTGATGAGGGAGAGGCTGAGGTGGATGAGGATGATTCCCTGTTCCCGGGTGTTGAAGCCCTCATTTATGCCATTAGAGAGGTGCTTAATATCCCTAATAAGGAGGAAGAGCAAACAGAGGAATTGTATTTTAATGTGAAGCCAAAGTTTTCTGCAACCTTTCCGATCTCTAAAGAATTAGATTCCCTGGCTAGGGCTGCACGGATTAATCCTGACAAGAAATGTATTACCCCTAAATGGGTGTTAAATTCATTCCCTTCCCTACAGAGGATAGGAAAGTCTGGGAAAACACACCAACAGTGGATACCTCTGTGTCCAGGCAGTCATATAAGATAGTTTTACCTGTACCTGGGACTGTTTCCCTTAAAGACTCAGCTGATCGCAAAATTGAAACCACTCTTAAATCAATATATACTGCAGCAGGTATAGCCCAAGACCCTACCATAGTATGCGGCTGGATTTCTAGAGCCATGGTAAAATGGTCTGATGAAATTTTGAAAGGGTTGCTCACACTACCTCAGGAAGAGATAGTTACATTACTACAACACATCCAGGATGATGCAAACTTTATGAGTGAGGCCGTTAAGGAACTTAGGTGGTCATTCCGAGTTGATTGCTAGCTGCATTCGTTCGCTGTTCAGCTATCAGGCAAAAAAATGGCACTTCTGCACATGCGTATGCAGTGCAATGCACACGCACGTCGTACTATTGCAACGAATGATGTAGTTTCACACAGGGGCTAGCAAAGCTTTTCAATCGCACTGCTGGCCGCAGAGTGATTGACAGGAAGAGGGCGTTTCTGGGTGTCAACTGGCTGTTTTCAGGGAGTGTTCAGAAAAATGCAGGCGTGCCAGGAAAAACGCAGGCATGGCTGGGCAAACGCAGGGTGTGTTCTTGACATCAAAACAGGAACTGAATAGTCTGAAGTGATCGCAAGCGCTGAGTAGGTATTGAGCTACTCTAAAACTGCACAAAAAAACTTTGCCGCCCCTGTGCAATCCTTTCTTTCGCACTTCTGATAAGCTAAAATACACTCCCAGTGGGAGGCGGCATAGTGTTTGCATGGCTGCTAAAAACTGCTAACGAGCGAACAACTCGGAATGACGACCATAGTATCATTAATGGCCGTACCACTGCTATGGCAGTATTGGCTCGTAGAGCCCTGTGGCAGCGTCAATGGCATGCTGAGTCTAAAAAAGGAGTTGAAAACCTTCCTTTTACAGGTGATGCCTTGTTTGGGGAAGAACTGAACAAGTGGATATCTCAGGCAACGGCAGGTAAATCTACATATCTGCCGTCTGCTCCTCCACCTGCCAGGCATCCCTATCCTGGACCATCCTTGCAGTCCTTTCAGATGGCCAGATTCAGAGGCAGGGCCAGAGATGCCTCCAATGCTGATAGAGGAGCTCCTGCTAAGTCCTGTAAACCAGCTGCTGCTGGACCTGCAGACCAGGCCTCAGGATCCTCTTCTACGAAGCCCTCCGCGTGACGGTTGGCCCCAGCAGCAAGGCAACTTTCAGGTAGGTGCTCGCCCTCAACACTTCGCCCACATATGGGCAACATCCTGCCGGGATTCTTGGGTGAGGGACCTCATGTCCCAAGGATACCGGCTGGAATTCCAGGAACTCCCTCCTCTCAGATTCTTCAGGTCAGGCTTACCAGCTTCACAGGAAGCTAGGGTTTCCTTACAGCAGGCAGTGCAAAAACTGCTTTCTTCAGGAGTTATGGTTTCAGTGCCTCCTCAGCTGCACACAAAGCGGTTTTATTCGAGTCTCTTTGTGATTCCAAAGCCGGACTGCTCGGTAAGACCGATCTTGAACCTCAAATCTCTGAACCCGTATCTTCGGGTGTTCAAATTCAAGATGGAATCCCTGAGAGCAGTGATAGCGAATCTGAGGAGGGGGAGTTTCTGGTGTCCCTGGATATAAAGGATGCATACCTGCATATCCCACTCTGGCCCCCTCACCAGGCGTTCCTCAGGTTCGTGATTCTGGACCAACATTTCCAGTTTTAGGCATTACCCTTTGGTCTCTCCACAGCCCTGAGGGTTTTCACAAAGGTCATGGTGGAAATGATGCTGCAGTTGTGCATGAGCGGTGTCCAAATAATTCCATACCTGGACGATCTCATGATAAAGGCGGTGTCAAGGGAACAGCTTCTGCACAGCATCGACTTGACTACTCGTTTGCTTATGGAGCACGGATGGATACTCAATTTCCAGAAATCTCACTTGGAACCATCTCAGAGAATTCATTTCCTGGGGATGATGTTGGATACGGTGTCTCAGAAGGTTTACCTTCCCAGGGACAAGGCCTTGACTATTTAGTCTATGGTCCGCATGGTGCTGAAACCTTGGGGTATATTTACTAAGGTCCCGATTTTGACCGAGATGCCGTTTTTTCATCAAAGTGTCATCTCGGTAATTTACTAAGCAAAAATCACGGCAGTGATGAGGGCATTCGTAATATTTTGGAAGTCCAAGGAAAAAATCACGAATCAATACACCATCGGTCAAATACGCCTGCAATTTGCTAGAAATCGGGAATTTACTAAAAAGTGCAAAACACAAACACTGCCGACAATAGCCAAACACTGCCGTGATAAAAAACAAATCGTGAAAAAGTGCTAAAAAAAACAGACCTGCTTTTTTATCCCGTGTTTGTATAGGCATGCACGGATCCATGAGATCCGTGCATGTTTTTCAGTGGGAAGGGGGGGAAATGTTCTAAATTTTCAGAAAAAAAATTGCGTGGGGTCCCCCCTCCTAAGGCAAACCAGCCTCGGGCTCTTTGAGACGATCCTGGTTGCAGAAATATGGGAAAAAAATGGACAGGGGTTCCCCCATATTTAAGCAACCAGCATCGGGCTCTGCGCCTGGTCCTGGTTCCAAAAATACGGGGGACAAAAAGAGTAGGGGTCCCCCGTATTTTTGAAACCAGCACCGGGCTCCACTAGCTGGACAGATAATGCCACAGCCGGGGGTCACTTTTATACAGTGCCTTGCGGCCGTGGCATCAAATATCCAACTAGTCACCCCTGGCCGGGGTACCCTGGGGGAGTGGGGACCCCTTCAATCAAGGGGTCCCCCCCCAGCCACCCAAGGGCCAGGGGTGAAGCCCGAGGCTGTCCCCCCCATCCAATGGGCTGCGGATGGGGGGCTGATAGCCTTTGTTCAAAGTGATTGATATTGTTTTTAGTAGCAGTACTACAAGGCCCAGCAAGCCTCCCCCGCAAGCTGGTACTTGGAGAACCACAAGTACCAGCATGCGGCGGAAAAATGGGCCCGCTGGTACCTGTAGTACTACTACTAAAAAAATACCCCAATAAAGACATTACACACACACCTTGATAGTATAACTTTATTACATCCATCCATACCTCCATATACACATACTTACCTTATGTTCCCACGCAGGTCGGTCCTCTTCTCCAGTAGAATCCATGGTGTACCTGTAGAAAAAATTATACTCACATAATCCAGTGTTTTCTGCTCCTCGGTAAATCCTTTTGTAATCCACGTACTTGAAAAAATAAAAAAACGGATACCCGACCATGAACTGAAAGGGGACCCATGTTTTCACATGGGCCCCCTTTCCCCGAATGCCAGAAACCCACTCTGACTGATGTCTAAGTGGGTTTCTTCAGCCAATCAGGGAGCGCCACGTTGTGGCACCCTCCTGATCGGCTGTGTGCTCCTGTAGTGTATGACAGGCGGCACACGGCAGTGTTACAATGTAGCGCCTATGCGCTCCATTGTAACCAATGGTGGGAACTTTCAGGTCAGCGGTTGACCGAAAGTGACCTCACCGCTGACCTGAAAGTTCCCACCATTGGTTACAATGGAGCGCATAGGCGCTACATTGTAACACTGCCGTGTGCCGCCTGTCATACACTACAGGAGCACACAGCCGATCAGGAGGGTGCCACAACGTGGCGCTCCCTGATTGGCTGAAGAAACCCACTTAGACATCAGTCAGAGTGGGTTTCTGGCATTCGGGGAAAGGGGGCCCATGTGAAAACATGGGTCCCCTTTCAGTTCGTGGTCGGGTATCCGTTTTTTTATTTTTTCAAGTACGTGGATTACAAAAGGATTTACCGAGGAGCAGAAAACACTGGATTATGTGAGTATAATTTTTTCTACAGGTACACCATGGATTCTACTGGAGAAGAGGACCGACCTGCGTGGGAACATAAGGTAAGTATGTGTATATGGAGGTATGGATGGATGTAATAAAGTTATACTATCAAGGTGTGTGTGTAATGTCTTTATTGGGGTATTTTTTTAGTAGTAGTACTACAGGTACCAGCGGGCCCATTTTTCCGCCGCATGCTGGTACTTGTGGTTCTCCAAGTACCAGCTTGCGGGGGAGGCTTGCTGGGCCTTGTAGTACTGCTACTAAAAACAATATCAATCACTTTGAACAAAGGCTATCAGCCCCCCATCCGCAGCCCATTGGATGGGGGGGACAGCCTCGGCTTCACCCCTGGCCCTTGGGTGGCTGGGGGGGGACCCCTTGATTGAAGGGGTCCCCACTCCCCCAGGGTACCCCGGCCAGGGGTGACTAGTTGGATATTTGATGCCACGGCCGCAAGGCACTGTATAAAAGTGACCCCCGGCTGTGGCATTATCTGTCCAGCTAGTGGAGCCCGGTGCTGGTTTCAAAAATACGGGGGACCCCTACTCTTTTTGTCCCCCGTATTTTTGGAACCAGGACCAGGCGCAGAGCCCGATGCTGGTTGCTTAAATATGGGGGAACCCCTGTCCATTTTTTTCCCATATTTCTGCAACCAGGATCGGCTCAAATAGCCCGAGGCTGGTTTGCCTTAGGAGGGGGGACCCCACGCAATTTTTTTTTTACATTTAAACTTAATTTATTTTTTTAATAAAGTGCACAATGAAGCCCAGCACGGATCTCTCAGATCCGGCCGAGATTCATTGTATTAAAGTCGGCAGTGTTTTACAAGTCACTCACGTAAAACACTGCCAAAAAAAACGAATGACATCGACATCGGAAAACCCGAAAATGCAGAATACGGCAGCTTAGTAAATTAGTCGTAATCAATTCAAAAAGTTGCATATTTACACTTTCGATGTCATTCGTGATTGAACTTTGACCTCAAACGGGAAAACACGAATCTTAGTAAATTTACCCCCTTGTGTGAGCTTAATTCACCTTTGTATCTGCTTGCTAGGGCAAGATGATGGCCTCCTACGAGGTGATACAGTACGGCGGGCTCCATGAGCGACCATTTCAACTGTATTTGTTGGACAAATGGTCAGGATCTCACCTGCACATGCATCAGCATATAACTCTGTCACCAAAAGCACGGATATCCCTACTATGCTGGCTACAAGTGTCCCTTCTGATGGAGGGTCAGAGTTTCAACACGGTGTCCTGGACGCTGTTGACAACAGATGCCAACTTCCAGGGTTGGAGGCTGTGACTCAAGGGGCGCAGCTCCACGGGACGTGGTGCTTTCAGGAATCTGCTCTTCCAATCAACATCTTGGAACTCAGGGCGATTTACAATGCTCTCATACAGGCCTCATCCCTCCTTCGGGATCAGGCCATCCAGGTGCAGTCGGACAACGCCACAGCGGTGGTGTACATCAACCAGCAGGGAGGAACCAGAAGCAGGACTGCAATGCAAGAGGTGTCAAGAATAGTCCTCTGGGTGGAAGCCAACACAAGAGCCATCTCGGCCATTTACATTCCAGGAGTGGACAACTGGGAAGCGGACTTCCTAAGCAGGCACGACCTCCATCCGGGGAAATGGGGCCTCCACCCCTAGGTGTTTCAACAACTCGTTTGTCAGTGGGGTTGTCCACAGATATACCTGATGGCTTCTCGTCTCAACAAGAAGCTCCATCGTTACTGCTCCAGAATGAGGGACCCGCAGGCGGTTGTGGTAGACGCTCTGACGCCGCCGTGGAATTACCACTTTGTTTATCTGTTTCCTCCGATTCCTCTAATCCCAAGAGTTTTGAAAAGACTCAAAAAGGAAAGGGTTCAGGCAATTCTCATTGCCCCTGATTGGCCTTGGCGGGCCTGGTATGCGGACCTCCTCACCCTGTCGTTGAAGGAACCCTGGACTCTGCTGCTTCACAAGGACCTTCTTCAACAAGGACTCTTTGTCTATCCAGACTTACAGTGGCTACTTTTGACGGCTTGGAGGTTGAGAGGGAAATTTTAACCAGGAAGGGTCTTCCACCCAAGGTGGTTTCCACTATGGTTCAGGCCCGTAAGGTGGTTACTACCAAATATTACCACCGTATTTGGAAGAGGTATGTTTCTTGGTGTGAGGGTCAAAAATGTTCTCCTGTGGAATTATATCTGGGTCGGTTTCTACTGTTCCTGCAAGCAGGAATGGATAAGGGCCTACGATTAGGCTCCATCAAGGTTCAGATCTCAGCTCTCTCTATCTTCTTTCAGAAACAACTGGTGGTACTTCCTGAAGTACAGACCTTTCTTAAGGGGGTGTTGCACATTCAGCCATCCTTCGTTCCTCCCACTGCTCCATGGGACCTCAATGTGGTGTTGACCTTTCTCCAGTCAGATTGGTTTGAACCCTTACAGAGAGTTGACTTGAAATACCTGACATGAAAGACAGTCATGTAACTGGCCTTGGTTTTGGCCAGGCATGTGTCGGAATTAGCGGCCTTGTCCTGCAAGAGCCCGTACTTGGTGTTTCATGAGGAAAGGGCAGAGCTCAGAACTTGCCCACAGTTTTTGCCGAAAGTGGTTTTGGCCTTTCATGTGAATCAACCTATTGTGTTACCAGTCTTATCCGACACTTCAGTTGCTCCAAAGTGCCTGGATGTTGTATGGGCTTTGAGGATTTACATCAAAAGGATGGCTCGTCACAGGAAGTCTGACTCGCTCTTCGTCCTTTATGATGCTAAGAAAATTGGTCATCCTGCCTCCCAACAGTCCATTGCTTGTTGGTTCAAATTGACTATCTAACAAGCCTATACTTCAGCGGCTCTGCCGCTGCCGAGTTCTGTTCAGGCCCACTCCACAAGGTCGTGTGTTCTTCCTGCATTACAGTTATTCCGTGCAGCAACTTGATCTGGTGTTAACACCTTTGTTAAATTCTACAGGTTTGACACCTTGGCCAAAGATGACCTTCAATTTGGTCAGGCGGTTTTGCAGGGGTCTCAGCACTCTCCCACCCATTCTGGGAGCTTTGGGAATTCCCCATGGTAATCTAGTATTCCCCAGTATCCACCAGGACATAAGAGAAAATAGGAATTTAATACCTACTGGTAATTCCTTTTCTCGAAGTCCATAGTGGATACTGGACGCCCGCCTCAGTGCTTCGTTTTCTGCTTACCTGGTTATAAGTGTTATGGTTGGGTTTGCTGTTGCTTTCCCTGTTGCATGTTTGATTAGTGTTGCTATCCTTCTATAGTTAGCGTTGCTTTCCTCTGTTCTGGTTAGCTTTGCTATCTTCTTGTTTGTGTGTTGGTTTGTCACCTCACCGCTTTTGTGTTATATTCTTCTCTCAAAGTATGTCCGTCTCCTCGGGCACAGTTTCTTAGACTGTCTGCTAGGAGGGGCAAAGAGGGGAGGAGCCAGCACACACTATTAATTTCTTAAAGTGCCAGGCCCCTGTGGACCCGATCTATACCCCATGGTAATCTAGTATTCCCCAGTATCCACTATGGACTACAAGAAAAGGAACTACCGATAGGTATTCAATTCCTATTTTTGTCGCTTAAAAACATCTGTTTTCTTAACAACTGGCTCAGGTTTATCCTTAGTTGAAGGATGTGTTTAATAGCCTCAATTAAAGAGGCCACCTCCACTGTGCTGGGAGAATCATCTGCAAGGATGCAGGGATCAGTGACAGACTGTATGTCTTTCCGTTCTTCAGCCGAGGAATCATTTTACTTTGATATAGCAGTAGACTGTCAGGACGGGGTCCGAGTAGTGGACCTAGAGGATGGGTTGGTCCCGGGTAACATTCTCTGTAATGCCAGAGATGTTTGGGCTAACCTCTGAACTGTAGTATTCAGTGTATCGACCCAAGGTGGGTTAGCCACAGGGACTATATTAGGCGGTGCTACCATAGGGTGGCAGATAGGGGGAGTTAACTGATCCACTAAGATACCCAGTAACTGAGTGAGAAAAGCCCATGGGGGTTCTTGAGTATGTGTTGGGGATGTTGACTGGCTAGGAGGTGCATAGCAGTTTACACAGAGCCCATCCTCAACTATATCCTGTGCAGGTAAACCTGCAGAGCACAATCTACATGACTGTAATACTGTGGTGTCAGGCTGTTTGCGACTTTTTGCAAACAAGGGTGTGGAAGCCTGTTACAGTATGTGACAATGGGGGTCATTCCAAGTTGTTCGCTAGCAGATTTCGGTCGCAGTGCAGCGATCAGGCAAAAAAACTGCACTTCTGCGCATGCGTATGCGGTGCAATGCACACGCGCGTCGTACTATTACAACGAACGATGTCGTTTCACACAAGGTCTGGCGAAGCTTTTCAGTCGCACTGCTGGCCGCAGAGTGATTGACAGGTAGTGGGTGTTTCTGGGTGTCAACTGACCGTTTTCAGGGAGTGAGCGTAAAAATGCAGGCGTGCCAGATAAAAACGCAGGCGTGGCTGGGGAAACGTAGACGTGGCTGGCCGAACGCAGGGCGTGTTCGTGATGTAAAAACAGGAAGTGAATAGTCTGAAGTGATCGCAAGTGCTGAGTAGGTCTGGAGCTACTCTGAAATTGCACAAAATAATTTTGTAGCCGTTCTGCGATCCTTTCGTTTGCACTTCTACTAAGCTAAAATACACTCCGAGAGGGTGGCGGCTTAGCATTTGCACGGCTGCTAAAAGCAGCTACCGAGCGAACAACTTGGAATGACCACCAATGTTCAGCAGCAATGCTGAAACTATTTAAAGAGGGCCCCTGACAGCACCTGGTCACAGGGCAGAGAAAAAGACAGGAACAGATATAATATACAGTATAGAGCTGAAATGAGAAGGGGAAAACAGGCAGCAGAAAGTAGCACAAGTCACATACAAACAATGCAGAGAAACACAATGATATAACTGCAATGAGCACTTTATCAACTACTCAGCTTTGGTTGTCAGCAGGTAGGATATAAGTGATGTAAAAACCTGGCTCCTTGGAGAAGTTTTTACAGGGAGACTCAACCCAGTGTTCCCGGAGACCTGGGTTGCTTGTACTGGAATGGCTGCTGGAGTTTCTGAGGGGAGGAGGGTGTGGTCCTGCAGCTAAACGGCTGGAAGTCTGCAGCGGACTGGTACCCTAAGGAGATTAGGACCCTCTTACCTACTCCCAGATGGCCGGCCATGCTGTCCGGGGGTTGCCATCGGCAGCGGTGCTAGACAGTTAGTGTGTGCCCCACCGCGAGTACCCATCTTGGCGGAGGCTGTTCAAGAGTTTTGGCACCGGCAGGGAGTTTTGGAGCCTGTGTGCTGGAGTTTAACAGACATCCAGCTGTGGCTCAGCTGCAATTTAGAAAAAAAATAAAAGAAAAAAGGCCTTGGGAATGTAAGAGCAGCCCCATGTAATAAGGTGCATCCACCTTCCTGCTGCACCATACATACAAATGACCAGCCTGGACAGTGGGCAGGGTTATAGGGAGAGGGACTGATACATCCTGAGATATCTGAAAGGCTTAACTGTATAGTGCCCAGGAGCTGATCCTACCACCTATAATCCCGATGTTATCCCTGTGGAGCCCTATGGAACCCGAAGAAGAAAATGTATTTTTTGTAGTACTACAAGTGTAATATTTGGAGAGACCCCACACTCTGTTCCCCTAGTTTTTCCCACTACTAACCTAGCCTGTCAGCGCTAGTTCTGGTTTTAATTTGGTGGGGGAGATAAATGTGATTTTTTTTTTTTAAATTTATAAAGGAATTATTTTTCTTACACATGGTGCCAGCATTTGCACTTATCTAACCAACCAAAAGCACCTCTTTTGGTCAGTGACTTTTTTTTAGGGTGCATTTGCATTACATCTGGCGAATTGTACAGTATCTTTAACATGACAATAGTTGTGGTAGGGACTAGTGGCCAGGCATGTTTTATTCTGCCATGTTTCTGGTGACTTTGAGCCCATTCGCAATCTATTACATACTGCGTTTTTTAATGCATCCAAAAATCAACAAAGAAAAAACAGCTTTTTAAAATCAGTGGCTATTACTGTACTTTCCTCCCAAGTCTGCTTTACAGCTAGAGAGAGCTCTGTATGAGAAATGTTGGCAAGGTTATTTTTTTATGGAAAATTACAACATCTACTTTTTGTGTTCATGTGTAAGCAGGGACGGCACTACCCGCTCAGCAAAGGGATGCAGAGCAGGTAGGCACCAGGCTAGAGGCACTCTCCCTGGTCTGCACCCCTGCTTTCTTGTTTCCATAGGCTGTCGCTGCGCTGCACACTGTGCGACAAGCAGCAGCCGGCAACTTGAAGCATCCTCTCTATCAGGGCAATCACAGCCTGGAAAGGGGGTGGAGTCACACAAGTCTCAGGGGGTGGAGCTACATGGGACTGAGGGGGTGGAGCTACACAGATGGGACCAGGTCAGGGCTGCTATACTACTATAGTACATGTAACAGGATGAGCTGCTGCTGTTACGTGGAGGGAGGGAGTACTCTGAGAGGTACATGTGTGTGAGTAGGCTGCCTGGCACTGATCTGTGCATGTGTGTGTCTGTGGCACCAGTACTGGGGGCATTATATGCATTAGCGGTGCTACTGCTGTGGGCATTATGTGCGTAAGTGGCACAACTGCTGTGGGCATTATGTGCAAAAGTGGCGCTACTGCAGTGGGCATTATGTTCATAAGTGGCATTACTGCAGTGGGCATTATGTGCGTAAACAGCAATACTGCTGTGAGCACTATGTGGTACACAAAAGGGTGGTGTCTGTCTATGTACAGGGCGCAAATATAAATTTTTAAAACCTGGAATACATCCCTGTTATAATTGAACAGATGAGATATCCTTCGTATAGCAGCTTGGTAGTCTCCCTGATTTTTTTTCTTCCTCCTCTCGTAGAGTCATACACAGATCCCAATGTTCATAAAAAACAGAAGTAAAGAGAGAGATGTGTAGGACAGTTTTTTCACCAATAAGTTATTTCCACAGACTAAGAGGAAAGAAGGTCTATACGAACGAATAGTACTGTGAGTAGCCTGGGACAACCGGAATTGGATTCAATTTGTTTTTTTATTTTTTTGCCACTTGTATTTCGGTACCTGTCTTTTTAAGAAGAATGTTTTGACTTTTTAATGCTTTTGGGAAATAAACCCTTCATTTTTATCAAACAAAGAGGAATTTTTTCCTTGTTCATTCCGTGCTGAACAATTTTCTGAGACCGTGGGTAAAGAAACCATGATAGGATTTGAACATCTCCAGATTCAGTGAGTTGTGGTACGCATCCCTTCCTTGGTGGTAGAAAGTTTTAAAGATACCTTTATACATATGTGCCAACTGCCAATTGTGTAAGTTGGGGTACGCATCTGATAAGACCTAAAAGAATCTAAAGATACCTTTATATGATTTCTTCCTATTCAACTATTGTGAGTCTTGGGTACGCTCCCGAAATTAAGAATTCCTATACTCTGAAAGAATATTTTCGGTTAAAAGATACCTTTATGGGTTTCCACTCACTTGTGTCTGTGTGAGTGGGGTACGCCCTTCTTTCCTCTTAGTCTGTGGAAATAACTTATTGGTGAAAAAACTGTCCTACACATCTCTCTCTTTACTTCTGTTTTTTATGAACATTGGGATCTGTGTATGACTCTACGAGAGGAGGAAGAAAAAAAATCAGGGAGACTACCAAGCTGCTATACGAAGGATATCTCATCTGTTCAATTATAACAGGGATGTATTCCAGGTTTTAAAAATTTATATTTGCGCCCTGTACATAGACAGACACCACCCTTTTGTGTACCACATATCGTCTTTTGTAAAATCGGTGATTTTTACTTTGGTGTCCGTAGTGGACGGGCTGCATTGCGCCATACGGGCGAACAATTCAAAACAAAACCTTTCTTTGTGCTGTGAGCACTATGTTCATAGTGGTGCTAACGCTGTGGGCATTATGTGCATACTGCTGTGGGCATTATGTGCATAAGGGGCGCTACTGCTGTGGGCATTATATGTATAAGTGACACTACTGTGGGCATTATGTGTGAAGCGCTGGTACTGCTGTGGACATTATGTGCATTAGCGTGTTATTGCTGTGGGCATTATGTTAACGGTGCTAGTGCTGTGGGCATTATGTGCATAAGTGGCGCTACTGCAGTGGGCATTATGTGCGTAAGTGGCGATACTGCTGTAGGCATTATGTGTGAAAGTGGTGTTACTGCCGTGGGCATTATGTGTGTAAGTGGCACTAGTGCTGTGCGTAAGTGGTGCTACTGCAATGGGCATTATGTGCATTAGCAGTGCTACTGCTGTGGGCATTATGTGTGTAATTGGCGCTACTGCTGTGGGCATTATGTTCAAAAGTGGCACTACTGCAGTGGGCATTATGTGCGTAAGTGGCGCTACTGCAATGGGCATTATGTGCATTAGCAGTGCTACTGTAGTGGGCATTATGTGTGCAAGTGGTGATACTGCTGTGGGCATTATTTGTGAAAGTGGCACTACTGTAATGGGCATTATGTACATAAGTGGTGCTACTGCAGTGAGCAATATGTGCGTAAGTGACGCTACTGCTGTGGGCATTATGTGCAAAAGTGGCATTACTGCAGTGGGCATTATGTGCGTAAACAGCAATACTACTGTGAGCACTATGTGCATAAGCGGTGCTACCGCTGTGGGCATTATGTGCGTACTGCTGTGGGCATTATGTGCATAAGGGGCGCTACTGCTGTGGGCATTATATGTATAAGTGACGCTACTGTGGGCATTATGTGTGTAAGCGCTGGTACTGCTGTGGACATTATGTGCATTAGCATGTTATTGCTGTGGGCATTATGCACGTTAATGGTGCTAGTGCTGTGGGCATTATGTGCGCAAGTGACGCTACTGCAGTAGGCATTATGTGCATAAGTGGCGATACTGCTGTGGGCATTATGTGTGAAAGTGGTGTTACTGCAGTGGGCATTATGTGCGTACTGCTGTGAGCATTATGTGTATAAGGGATGCTACTCTGGGCATTATGTGTGTAAGCTGCGCTACTGCTGTGGTCATTATGTGTGTAAGTGGCACTAGTGCTGTGCATAAGTGGTGCTACTGCAGTGGGCATTATGTGCATTAGCAGCGTTACTGCTGTGGGTATTATGTGCATTAGCAGCGCTACTGCTGTGGGCATTATGTGCGTAAGTGGTGCTACTGGTGTGGTCATTATGTTCAAAAGTGGCACTACTGCAGTGGGCATTATGTGAGTAAGTGGCACTACTGCAATGGGCATTATGTGCATTAGCGGTGCTACTGCAGTGGGCATTATGCGTGTAAGTGGTGATACTGCTGTGGGCATTATTTGTTAAAGTGGCACTACTGTAGAGGGCATTATGTACATAAGTGGCATTACTGCAGTGAGCAATATGTGCGTAAGTGACGCTACCGCTGTGGGCATTATGTGCATACTGCTGTGGGCATTATGTGTACAAGGGGCACTACTGCTGTGGGCATTATGTGTATAAGCAATGCTACTGTGGGCATTATGTGTGTAAGCAGCGCTACTGCTGTGGGCATTATGTGAGTAAGTGGCGCTAGTGCCTTTGTGTAACTGGTGCTACTGCAGTGGGCTTTATGGGGGTCATTCTGACCCAATTGCACGCTGCAGTTTTTTGCAGCCGTGCGATCGGGTCTCAACAGCGCATGCGTGCGGGTCGCAATGGGCAGGCACGTCGTTGCCCAGCGACGGCCGTTGCTGGGCAGCAATGAAAAGAACGAAGAAAGCATTTGCAGCAGCGAATGCAAGAAGATTGACAGAAAGAGGCAGACTGGGGGTGTCAACTCACCTTATGAAGGAGTGTCCGGCCGAACGCAGGCGTGCACAGCCGTTTTCAGGGAGGGATCCTGACATCACCTCCAGGCCGGATCGTCGCAGCGGTTGAGTAAGTCCTGAGCTGTGCAGAGACTGCACAAACTTTTGTTTGTGCAGCTCTCTACACAAGCGACTGCTCCCCTGCACAGCGTTTACCCCCTCCCCTGTAGGCAGTGATTACCTGGTCGCAGCAGTGCAAAAATCTGCCTGCGTGCGACCAGGTCAGAATAAGGGCCTATGTGCATTAGCGCCGCTACTGCTGTTGGCATTATGTGCATTAGCAGTGCTACTGCTGTGGGCATTATGTGCATAAGTGGCGCTACTGCTGTGGGCATTTTTTGTGTGAAAGTGGCACTACTGCAGTGGGCATTTTGTGCATTAGCGGTACTACTGGTGTGGGCATTATGAGCAAAAGTGGTGCTACAGCAGTGGACATTATGTGCATAAGTGGCACTACTGCAGTGAGCAATATGTGCATAAGGTGTGCTAATGCTGTGGGCATTATGTGCATTAGCAGCGTTATTGCTGTGGGCATTATGTGCGTAATTGGCGCTAGTGCTGTAGTCATTATGTGTGTAAGAGGCACAACTACTGGGGCATTATGTGTGTAAGGGGTGCTACTGTTGTGGGCATTATGTGTGTAAGCGGCACAACTACTGGGGGCATTATGTGAGAAAGCAGCTCTACTGCTGTGGGCATTATGTGTATAAGGGACACTACTGTTGTGGGCATTATGTGTATAGGTGATGCTACTGTGGGCATTATGTGCATAAGCAGCTCTACTGTAAACATTATGTATAAGGGGCGCTACTACCGTGGACATTATTTATGTAAGCAGCACTACTGTGGGCATTATGTATAAGGGATGCTACTACTGTGGGCATTATGTAAGCAGCAGTACTGTGGTCATTATGTATAAGGGATGCTACTACTGTGGGCATTATGTGTATAAGCGGCACTACTACTGTAGGCATTATGTGTATGTGGCACTACTGTAAACATTATGTATAAGGGGCGCTACTACTGTGGAAATTATTTATGTAATCAGCACTACTGTGGGCATTATGTATAAGGGATGCTAATACTGTGGACATTGTGTAAGCAGCACTACTGTGGGCATTATGTATAAGGGATGTTACTACTGTGAGCATTATGTGTATAAGCGGCACTACTACTGTAGGCATTATGGGTATAAGTGGCACTACTGTGGGCGTTATGTGTAAGGGGTGCTGCTACTGTGGGCATTGTGTATAAGCAGCGCTACTACTGTGGGCATTATGTGTAAGGGGCAATACTGTGTGGTGTAACGTATATAACTGGTACTACTGTGTAACGTAACATGAATAAGGGGCACTACTATGTGGTTCAATATGAATCAAAGATACTATGCGCCCAATTCTGAGTTGATCGCAGCAGTAAATTTGTTAGCAGTTGGGCAAAACCATGTGCACTGCAGGGGGGGCAGATATAACATGTTCAGAGAGAGTTAGATTTGGGTGGGGTGTATTCAAACTGAAATCTAAATTGCAGTGTAAAAATAAAGCAGCCAGTATTTACCCTGCACAGAAACAAAATAACCCACCCAAATCTAACTCTCTCTGCACATGTTATATCTGCCCCCCCTGCAGTGCACATGGTTTTGCCCAATTGCTAACAAACTTGCTGCTGCGATCAACTCAGAATTACCCCCAATGGGGGTCATTCTGAGTTGATCGCAGCAGGAACTTTGGCCCTCATTCCGAGTTGTTCGCAGCAGTTCATCGCATCGCAAACGGCGAAAAATCACAAACTGCGCATGCGCGAATACTGAAGTGCGCGTGTGCAAAGGGAGCGATACGACACTTGTGCAAACTTACTAACTGAAAATCTGCTCGTACTACACCACCGAAAACAGGGAGTGACGGAGGCGTGACAGAGGCTCGGCTTCGCTATCTAACGAAATGGGCGTGAAAGTGGGCGGCTAGTGTGGGAGTATGCAACCAGCAGCAAGCGTGTTTTTAGCAGAAATACGTATCCGATGGTAAAATGTACACAACAAATGTTCGCTATCTTGTCGCAGCCGAGGAGTAAGTCTGCAGCTACTCTGCACTTGCGAAGTACTGTTACAAGTGTGTCTGCCCTAATTAGCAATTAATTTGCAAATTAATTCACCTGTTGACCAATTACTTGGCAAACACTGCTCTGACAAAATACTACAAACAGCAATTGTCTGGCCACATAACATTTTTATTGTGAGCACCTATAAATGTGAAACGCTACCAAATAATGCCTTTTTTTTAAAAAAATTCAAAATAAACTTTGATGTTAAATGCATGTTGTAATTATTTATTTAATACTATCAAATGTAATCAAGTGTGAATAAACCAACTTCTAAACTACATCAGCTAAATCTTCTGGACATAGACATATTCCTTTGTACATACCAAATAATATGAACAACATAATGCAGCCTACACTTAATGTTACTTAATACAATTTTTTAGAAATTTGGTGGGAATATGTGTCCATTTCTAATATTATACCATGTTGCCCCCAAGGTCCTATTTTTTAATTTTTATTTATATGCCCAGTTAAGTGTTGTGCAAGGCATACATGTTTAAAATTATAATATGCAATGTTTGTATGAATATTCTTATTGTTCCCTTGTTCCACAAATGTCTATATGCCTTGTTAAAGTTTACAGGGCTCAGTTTTCCATAGTGCATAACCTTTAATAAAACACACAAACAATTTTGTAATCATTATTTTTTTACTTCAAAAAATATCTTAAATCAGAAACACAACATGTCTACAGATGAGCATCACATACAAAGATGGACATAGAAACAAGCAGATGCCAGTGCCAAAATTCACATAGCAGAACCCAGTACTATGGTAACACCATCTTCTGACAAAATATGATGTTTAATATTTACTAAGTATATGTTGTGAACCCCCAGCCAGACGAAACTTTTAGGGGAACTGAGGTCGATTCTGGATCCAACACACAAACACAACCATACACAGCACGCTATGAAGAGGAAGATGGCTCAGGTGTAGACGAAAATAACTCACAGGCTACAATTTAAATAAACACAAATATGCCCTTTCACTTTGAGGGAGTTGTACATTCTGGCCACACAAGCCAAAAAAAAATAAACATCGAGGCAACATGTAAAACATGGGTGCTGCCCATCTGGAGAGACATCACTTTCTCTTCTTTTTACCCGCCTGATGTAGTTCTTCACGGCTCGGTCTGCGAAGCGACCTTCGAGGGCCCTGCCCAGTGGGATGTTCTTCCTGGGCAGAGGGAGGGGAGGGAGCAGATGTGGCTGGCTGTTATGCACACCAGTGCCAGCAGGAATGTACTGGTGTCTGAACGGTGAGGGATGCAAAACAAATGAACTCACAGACAGACTGGGGAATATGACATTACATACACAGAAGGTGATAGGGTAACAAAATAAACACAAAGTGAACAGAGAAGCCCAAAGGCTAAGAAACTGGGTGTCTCCCTAATATTAGGAATGCTCAGATGGAAAGAAGCAAGATGTAGTGATTTAATACGTAGAGAACCCGAAATGCTGTTGCTAAGGGCAACAGCAAAACCCTAAAGGGTTACCAACGGGTGTGGCAGTAAACTCCTTGGTCAGAGATGGAATAATAGACACAAGGAGAGTCTCCACAATCCTAGTCCTCACTTGCAGTGCACTGGTTCAGCTTACTGCCACTAAACTGACACCTGAAAACCTTGCACAGTGAGAAAGGATTTTGGCAGGCAAGTCTGAGAATACAGCCGCAAACTTGCTAGGTTCACAGAGTAGCAAAAGAACCCCAGCAGGTTAAACGACTGACTCCAGTCTTACTGCTAGGTCTGGATTGGCAGAGTGTAATACCAAATCCCAAGGCCTATTTGCAGTAAGCAACAAACAAATACAAAGTTTACACAGTACTAGCTAGCTTTCAGGAACTGACTAACCAACAAAGATTCAGCAGCATCTGCCTAACCTGAGAAGAGGGTTTATATAGCAGGTGCTGTCCACGCCCCACTCAGACCTCACAGACTGTGAGCACAAAAACCAGCACCGGATCCCCTGCCGTGCACAGAGCCTGTAACCACTGCACAGCAAAAGACCCGAACAGGAGTATCAGCTACGCTCAGGTTACTCCGCTAGCACTTGTCTCCCGGTTGCCATGACGACGTGGCAGCACAGAGCAGGAGACCCTAACAGTACCCCCCTCTGACGAGGGGTCAAAGAACCCCTACCACCGGGTTTATCGGGGAACTGCGAGAAGAAAGAGCGTAACAGTCTAGGGGCATGAAGATCACAACTGCGCACCCACGACCGCTCCTCCAGGCCATACCACTTCCAGTGCACCAAAAATGACAGCCGACCCCGAACCATTTTGGAGTCAAGAATCCTTTCAACAACAAACTCCCTCTGGCCACGTATCAGAAGAGGGGAAGGTCTTCCACTGGAAGAAGGATTACTAATCGCCCGTTTTAAAAGGGAACAATTAAATGTTTTATTGATACCCAAAGAACGGGGTAGATCTAACTGAAATGCCACCGGATTGACCCTAGTGATCTTATAAGGACCGATGAACCGGGGGCCTAACTTATGAGATGGCTGTCTCAACTTCAAATTCTTGGTAGACAACCAGACGAAGTCCCCTAATTTGAAGCTGCAGGGTCTTTTCCGCTTATCAAAAACCCTTTTGGTCACTAATGACACAGACACAAGGGCTTTCTTCACTTTCCTCCAAACACCTCTAAGGACCGAAACCACAGAGGAACCATCAGGCGTGGAGTCCAGGGGGTCAAAAGAATTGGCCTTAGGATGATGCCCATACACACAAAGGAAGGGAGAGATCCCTGTAGCAGAGTGAGCCGCGTTGTTATAGGCAAACTCCGCCATGGACAGATGAGCAACATAGTCAGTCTGACACTTGGAGACATAACACCTGAGGAACTGCTCCAAGGACTGGTTCACCCTTTCAGTCTGCCCATTAGACTGCGGATGGTAGCCTGACGACAAGCTGACAGAAATCTGGAGATCGGAACAAAATGCCCTCCAGAATTTGGCCACAAACTGGGATCCGCGGTCAGAGACCACATCAAGTGGCAACCCGTGGAGGCGCACAACATGCAGCATAAATAATTCAGACAGGCGTCTGGCCGATGGCAGCCCAACCAATGGAACGAAGTGCGCCATCTTCGAAAACCTGTCAACGACAACCCAGATGGCTGTCATCCCCGAGGATTTGGGCAAGTCCACCACAAAATCCATTGAAATGTGGGTCCATGGCTTAGATGGAATAGAGAGTGGATGTAATGGGCCAACAGGAACCCCTCTAGGAGTCTTATTTCGGGCACAGATGTCACATGCCCGAACCCACTGATCCACATCCCTAGCCACCGAGGGCCACCACACCGCCCTAGATAGCAACTCCCGAGTTCTGGCAATACCCGGGTGACCTGCCGACTTCTTGGCATGGAATTCCAGGAACACTCGCTGTCTTAACCTAGGAGGCACAAACAAAAGACCTACCGGAAGGTCTGGAGGAGCCTGCTCCTGTGCTCTAAGGACTAATGACAAGAGGTCCTGGGTAATGCCCACTTTAATACATGATGGGGACACAATGGGCAATGGCTCCTCGGTGGTCTCCTGGATTGGAGCAAAACTCTGCGAGAGCGCATCAGCCTTGATGTTTTTTGACCCAGGGCGATATGTTTTTAAAAAATTAAAGCGAGCAAAAAACAAAGCCCATCGTGCCTGCCTGGCATTGAGGCGCTTCGCTGACTCTAAATATGCCAAATTCTTATGGTCGGTGAGAATTGAGACCACAAACTTAGCCCCCTCAAGCCAGTGTCTCCACTCCTCGAGTGCATCCTTAATAGCCAACAATTCCCGGTTACCCACGTCATAATTCATCTCGGCAGGCGAAAATTTACGGGAAAGGTAAGCACAGGGATGAAGGCGATTATCAGACACCCCCATCTGAGAGAGCACTGCCCCAATACCCATATCAGAGGCATCCATCTCCACCACAAAAGGACGCTCTGGATCTGGGTGTCGCAGCACCTTGGCCGAGACAAATGCCCTTTTGAGACGGGCAAAAGCCGCTTTGGCCTCACAAGACCAGTGAGCAACATCCGCCCCTTTCTTAGTGAGTGCCACCAAGGGCGCCACTATAGACGAAAATCCAGCGATAAATCGTCTATAAAAATTCGCAAAGCCCAGAAAACGCTGAAGCGCCTTCAAACTAGTGGGCTGCACCCAATCCAAGACTGCCTGTACCTTGGAACCCTCCATGTGGAAACCTTCTGGGTAGATAATATATCCTAGAAATGCGATTTGCTGAACTTCAAATTCGCACTTCTCCAGCTTCGCCCCAAGCCGGTGGTCTCTGAGTTTCTGGAGGACTAAGCGTACATGCTTCCAATGTTCCTCCAGGGAATGGGAGAAGATTAGGATGTCATCTAAGTATACAACTAAGAATCTATCCAAATATTCCCTGAGCACATCGTTCATGAAGTCCTGGAAGACTGCCGGGGCATTACAGAGCCCAGAAGGCATCACCAAATATTCATAATGCCCTGAGTGGGTATTAAAGGCAGTTTTCCATTCATCCCCCTCTCTTATTCGGATTAGATTGTACGCACCGCGTAGGTCAATCTTAGAAAAAATGGTGGCAGTACGAAGCTGGTCAAACAAGACCGAAATGAGAGGCAGTGGGTATGAGTTTTTAATCGTGATACGGTTCAATTCCCTGAAGTCGATGCAGGGTCGCAACGAACCGTCCTTTTTACCCACGAAGAAGAACCCCGACCCAACTGGAGACTGTGAAGGTCTGATAAATCCCTTAGCCAAGTTCTCCTGAATGTACTCTGCCATAGCCTGAGTCTCAGGACGTGACAGGGAGTACAACCTGCTCTTGGGAAGCTTAGCATTCGGCAACAAATCAATGGCACAGTCATAGGGGCGATGGGGAGGTAGTACCTCTGCAACTCTTTTGGAAAACATGTCCGCAAAATCTGCATAACATCCTGGCAATCCTGGCAAACTTAGCTGCGAAAGCCTGACTGGAAGGCTCAAGCAACTCCTGAAACAATCAGTACCCCAACTAAGAATCTCCCCAGAGACCCAGTCAAATTGAGGATTGTGGGCCCTTAACCAGGGTAACCCCAACACCAATGGGGCAAAAGTACAGACAGTCACATAAAAGGACAATTTTTCAGAGTGTGTGGCTCCAATAGACAAAGAAATCTGGCTAGTGCAAGAGGTAATTTTACCCTGGGATAATGGTTCCCCGTTTAACCCACAAATCTCAATTTCCGATGCCAAGGGTACTAAGGGAACAGAGTGTTTCAGGGCGAATTGGCGGTCCATAAAAACCCATCTTCAAGGTCACCGGAATGATAAAAGTCTTCTTGGGAAATTCTGACTTCTGGCCTGACAGGATATTTCCCATCACCCTCAGGCCCTGAAGTTTTCCGGCTTTTCTGGGCATGATACTACCACATGACCTTTATTCCCACAGTACAAACATAACCCCTGCTGTCTCCTCCGCGTCTTCTCACGCGAGGAGAGGCGGGTAGCCCCAATCTGCATAGGCTCCTCGGAAAATTCCTCAGAGTCTGAGGTTCCCTTGGGAAAGAAGGAAACCTCGGTCTCCCTTTCAAGCCTGCGCTCTCTCAGCCGTCTATCCACCCGAATGGATAACTGCATGAGCTGATCCAAGCTATCAGGCAAGGGATATTGTACCAGTTGGTCTTTTAACTGGTTAGAAAGACCTCTTCGGTACTGGTGTCTCAGGGCTGGGTCATTCCACTGGGTATCATGGGCCAACCTCCGAAACTCCGTACAATAAACCTCAACTGGCCTTCGCCCTTGCTTAAGGATCGAAATCTGAGCCTCGGCTGAGGCCGTCTTGTCAGGGTCATCATACAACATGCCCAGTGCCGTAAAAAAAGCATCAACACTTTTAAGCAACGGACAGTCAGGCTGCAACCATATGCCCAGACCTGTGGGTCTCCTTGTAGCAGGGAAATCACTATGCCCACCCGCTGAATCTCCGACCCAGAAGACTGAGGCCTAAGCTGGAAATATAGCTTGCAGCTCTCCTTGAAACAAAAGAACTGCGAGCGATCTCCAGAAAAAATGATCCGGGAGATTTACTTTCGGCTCCTTAACCCCTGAAGGTACTGCTGCTGCGGGAGCTCCGCTGTGTGCATTTTAATGGACAAATCATTAAATTGTCGAGTCAGGACCTGCACCTGATCGACCACCTGTTGCAAAGTATTTTGAGGGGTATGCTCCATATTCCCACAAAATTTCAACAGGAGTATTAGGCTGCTGAATATGTTATGCACACCAGTGCCAGCAGGAATGTACTGGTGTCTGAACGGTGAGGGATGCAAAACAAATGAACTCACAGACAGACTGGGGAATATGACATTACATACACAGAAGGTGATAGGGTAACAAAATAAACACAAAGTGAACAGAGAAGCCCAAAGGCTAAGAAACTGGGTGTTTCCCTAATATTAGGAATGCTCAGATGGAAAGAAGCAAGATGTAGTGATTTAATACGTAGAGAACCCGAAATGCTGTTGCTAAGGGCAACAGCAAAACCCTAAAGGGTTACCAACGGGTGTGGCAGTAAACTCCTTGGTCAGAGATGGAATAATAGACACAAGGAGAGTCTCCACAATCCTAGTCCTCACTTGCAGTGCACTGGTTCAGCTTACTGCCACTAAACTGACACCTAAACACCTTGCACAGTGAGAAAGGATTTTGGCAGGCAAGTCTGAGAATACAGCCGCAAACTTGCTAGGTTCACAGAGTAGCAAAAGAACCCCAGCAGGTTAAACGACTGACTCCAGTCTTACTGCTAGGTCTGGATTGGCAGAGTGTAATACCAAATCCCAAGGCCTATTTGCAGTAAGCAACAAACAACTACAAAGTTTACACAGTACTAGCTAGCTTTCAGGAACTGACTAACCAACAAAGATTCAGCAGCATCTGCCTAACCTGAGAAGAGGGTTTATATAGCAGGTGCTGTCCACGCCCCACTCAGACCTCACAGACTGTGAGCACAAAAACCAGCACCGGATCCCCTGCCGTGCACAGAGCCTGTAACCACTGCACAGCAAAAGACCTGAACCGGAGTATCAGCTACGCTCAGGTTACTCCGCTAGCACTTGTCTCCCGGTTGCCATGACGACGTGGCAGCACAGAGCAGGAGACCCTTACACTGGCTCTCTGCCACTGTGGGCAAGGGAGACAGCGATGTCCTAGAGCCCTTGCAGAATGGAATTTGCAATTTGTTGGAAGGAGGAGGCGAGTTGCTCTTGGCCCTGCCTGATCTCTGCCAGACCTTGGCAGAGTTGAGCTACACCTTGCTCCACACTGGTTCTGTGCTCAGTGAGCCGGAAAGGTATCTGGCTTACCTCCTGGATCATCCTGTCTTGAAAAGCATTCAGGCTCTCACCATACCTTGCAATTTCAGACAGGATGTCCGGGATAGCAAAGGGTTGGGTGGGGGGGCCAGTTGGAATCTGGACAGATGGAATTTGTGGTCCCACAGTGCCAGAGACACTAGGTCTCCCCACCTCAGCCTCAGCCACATAACCCTCCTCTGACTCTACCTGCTCACCCACCTGTGCTGTGTTATGTTCAAATCAAAAATAAGAATGAGTGGAAAAAGAGTAGAAAAAAACAACATGAGACTTTTTGAACCACTAAATTAGTTGTTTAGGAATATGTGTGTAAACTTACCTGGCAAGTCATGTGCATTCAGTATTTCAGGCAGGTCCGTGTCCATATGAGACACCCCAACCCCCTCCTCGTAACTCACACAGTCCATAGCCATCTCCTCAAGATCTGTGTACTCCACAGTGGCAGCTGCACCTCCCCCTGTTGCCCTCGAGGCATTCCACTCCGCAGACCTCTTGCCCTTCAGGTGGGATTTGAAGTCGGCCCAACTACATATGTGATGAAAAATAGGGGCAAGGAACAGAAAAGTTATGAATACCTGCTTTAATTGATAGTACACATGTTATGTATTTGGTTGCTATAGGCAACATCATATCTAGCTAAGTTTTTAATAATACTTTGGTCAGAAAATGGTGTGTCAATATACACTTACCGTCTTCTAACTTCCTGTGATGTGCGGACTATTGAGCCGACTTCATTAACAGAATCAGTGATGTCCATCCAGATTCGCTCTTTGGATGCAGCACCCATGTTTTTGGGTCCTCGATTAATTTTTACCATGACCTATGTGACCAAAACACATAACTCCCTCTGAGTGAAGACAGGCTGTCTTTTTTTTTTTTTTGGGATGTAGCCTGTGAGCTATCGTCCTGGCCCTCCTTACCATCTTCCTCTTCAGTAGCTGCTTGTGTACTTTGTGTTTGAGATGGTATTCCAGAATCTCCCTCAGTTTCCACAGTATCTATGTCTGGCAGGGGATTCACTCCTAACTCCTGGGTATCAGAAGATGGAGTTTGTACAGTACTTGGTCCTGCTATTTAAAAATCCAAACTTACAGCTTCAAGCATATGCCTCCACAGCGCTAGGCGCCTATGTGTCAAAGCGGACATCTGCTGCTACACACGGTCCATCTCTGCTGCCATCTGCTCACGAGTAGCCATGTTGCTGGTGGCATGTGTGTTTGCACAGGTGTCTAGCGATTTATAGCTGCGTGTGGTTTCCAGTGCAGGAATTTGCACAGGTGTCAATTATGCTAATACTTCCATTAATTGTACAGCCTATTTAAAAGCCTGGAGTGCAGTCTGTGTGAGTGGGTGTATGATGCCAAATGCTGTTTGGACGTGTTTCGTGCAAGGTGGTCGTGTTTGCTCACACGTTTCTGAGTGAGTTTTTATTGCAGTATATTGCAGAAAAATGTGCATTTGTTTGTTTGCAAATGTTTTACTGTTGTGTTGCGGAGTGCTTATTTTATGCTAATTTTTTGTTTTGAAAAAATAAAATAAAAAATTAGGCTATTAACAAACCAAGTATGTATGGGTGTGCAATGGTCCTTTGTAGTGTTTTAAACAGGGTATTAGTAGTTTGGTGGTTAATGTTTTTGCCTATAAATTTAATATCATTTACTATCTAATAGTTTTGTTACCTGTAATTTACAGTATGTCCGTTCTATTGTTGAGAGTGTGTATCTGATTTCTTATAGTCCATTTCTCTCTCTTGTAGGGGTCTCTTTTCTGCTTTATTTTCAGAACTTGATTTTGTGCCAAAGTAGGCCTCATTTGCTTTTTTTGGACTACAAAAGTTGATTGTTTATTTCTTGAGCAGGTAAGTTGCCTGTCCCTGGGTGTCATGGTGTGTGTTTGTTGCAAGTGTGTATCTGATTTCTTATAGCCCATTTCTCGCTCTTGTAGGGGTCTCTTTTCTTGTTTGTTTACAAAGCATTTACTTTTGACAAAGTTGGCCAGATTTTTGCTCTATTTGATACAAAAGGAGCACCTTTCTTTTCAGATCTGTGTTTTTGTAGGATTTTTTTGGGGGCTTTATTTTTTGTTAAAATAATACATACTTAGTATTTTAAAAATATATTGTTGCAGTAATTATATTGGTATTTTTTAAATCTCAAAAAGTTTGTGATTTGTGATGTTAACCTATGTTGGAGGTAATTAGCTAATTTTTTATTAATTTATGTGTATCATTTATGTGTTTGGGACCCGTATTTTCATCTTGAAGAAATGGAGTACGCTCCTGCAGTAAGTGAACACCCATACACACCCATACACTTTGAATTTGATTTTGGTTGCCAATGTGTGTTGTTAATTGTTTGGGATTTTTAATGTTTCTTACCTTCATTTTAAGTTGGTGATGTCCATTCATGTGGCAGCTGAATCCCTCCCACCACAACCCACGGAACCACTCCCACCCCAACCGCCGCAAGCCCTCCAACCCCAACCGGCTCCTCATCCTCCAAGGCAACAGAGGCATGCTAGGCCACCAATTTTCCGTACCTGTGTCCTCCTTTTTGGGATGCCTGATGATTTAGTGTTGCACAGATACAGACTGCCACCTCATCTAATCCTAGACACTCTCTCCATAATAGAGAGTGATCTAGAACAATTCATTAGGTATCCTACAGCAATACCAGCATTGACACAATTCCTTGCTGTGTTACATTTTGTGGCCACTGGTTCGTATCAGCATGTGGTAGGAGATCTGGTTGGCATGTCGCAGGGCCAGTTCAGTAAGGTCCTGCGGCGTGTCAGCCATGCTTTCATAAAGAGAGTTAAACAATTTATAGCAATGCCTTTGGATGTTGGTGCCCTGGATGTGGTGAAGCGGCAATTTCAGGAAGGTGGTAGTCGCTTCCCACATGTTATTGGGGTTGTGGATGGAACACATGTAGCTATTGTTGCACCAAGACATAATGAAGAAATTTAAAGAAACAGGAAACTGTTTCATTCTCTGAATGTAATGGTTGTTTGTGGGCCATTCCTCCAGATCCTGTCCCTGAATGCTAAGTTCCCTGGGAACTCCCATGATGCACATGTCATTAGACAATCAGGGATATGGCAGAGATTAAGAACGATGGAAGGCCAAGATATGTGGTCATTGGGTGAGTTTACTATTTTTTATGATTTGAACAGTCATATTTTTGGTATTACATTATGTTTTTTACAATTTTACTTTTGCTATTTTCATCTTATCAAACAGGAGACCGTGGATATCCTTGCACCCCCTGGCTCATGACTCCTTACAGTAAGCCCAGGCCAGGACCACAGACGGCATTTAACTCCGCGCTTACTGCCACTAGACAGCTGGTGGAGCTTATGATTGGTGGTCTTTAAGGGCGTTTTCGTGTGCTCCACCGCACTGGTGGCGACATCATGTATTAGCCGGAGATGGTAAGTAAAATTGTGGTCCTGTGCGCTATCCTACATAACATCGCTGTAAGGAGTCGCGCAGAGCTTCCCCAAACGGAGGAATTGCTGGATGAGGAGCCAGGGGTTGGCCGGACATTCGGTGGGGGGAGTGTGTCCCGGCGGGGGAATGAAGTAAGGGCAAGAATTGTCCGTGATTATTTCAGGTATTTTGTTTTTTCATTATTTATTTTCGTTTTCCCAAAGTCTCTGTATTTGTATTGTAATTTTGTACTGATGTCATTTAGGTAGCTTGGTAAAGTTCATAGTGTGTTGGTTTTGTTTTGTGAGTCTATACTATTGTTTGTTTAATAAATTAATCTGTAATGTTATCCTTATCATGTATTTTGTTCGAATATTGTTGTTATTAATGTTTTTTTTTATTTTTAAATAATTATATTTTGGCTAATTGTGTTAATAACCATATTTTTTTTGCTTGTGCATCTGTTTACATTACAAATGACACAACATATGATCCTAAATGTCGATAACTTTGTGCAGCTGATTGTTCATGCAAAATGTGGTGAGTACACAGATTGTAACAATTACTTTTCAATAAGTGTGTGTGCATGTGAGTGTGTGTGTGTGTGTGTGTGATTGTGAGTGAGTGTTTGTGTGTGTGTGTGTGTATGTATGTGAGTGTGTGTGTGTGATTGTGAGTGAGTGTGATTGTGAGTGTTTGTGTGTGTGTATGTGAGTGTGTGTGATTGTGAGTGAGTGTGATTGTGAGTGAGTGTGTGTTTTTTATTATTTCTTCCGCTGTTGCGAATTTCCGCTAATGCAAACTGTACCCACTGTATTTCACATTAATGCACACATATCAATAAAGTTTATTACAGATGACACCATCAATTTACAACCAATCAAATGGCACCACACACTATAAATATATGCCCATGTATGGAAAACGCCATTGGCACCATGCGCGCAGCTGCTTTCACACGCCAGGAGCTGCGCGTGCTGGTTGCGGTAATGGACCGCCGCGTAGGCCACGCAGGGCCCTTTATTCCAAATAGGGTAAAGCGCGAGGCCTACGCGGAGGTCCGCCGCTTACTGCGAACCCGGAGCAGGAGGACCATAATACAGTTGGAGAGGCGCTGGAGCGACCTCCACCGACGCACGCTGCACCTGTTGGCGAAATTGCGCCAACAAATCCACGCAAGACGTATACGCAGTAAGTTTAACATATTACATTAAATATGTGTATTACACTGAGAATATTACCATACACTTTAAATGTAAAGACTGCACATTTTCACTAAGATGTTATATAGTGAGAAAATTAGCAGACTGTTAGACTATTGTAGAACAAACATGCCAAGTTTACAGAGTGTGTGTGTTTATGGGAAGCAGTACTGACTGTAGCAAAGTGCTTTGGAAATAGTTAATGTTGTTGTTCTGAGTTGCTACACAGGCTGTCGTCTGAACCCATTAACTTGCTCTGTGTCTTTAACACAGGACAGAACAATGTAATTTTAAAATGCTGATTTTTTTTTTAAGCCACTAGCTAATTATTACATATCTCATTCTAGGGCAAGCACAACGTCGAGCAGCGTCTACAAGGTGGCGAATTACACGCCTAGGCCCAGTACATTCTCCACACCCCTCCCCTTCTGTGGACCACTCCCCCTCTCCACCCCCTCCCCCTCTCTTTCCCAAGCCCCCTCTCTGGCCCACTCCCCCTCTCCGGCCCACTCCCCCTCTCTTTTCCAATCCCCTTCTCTGCCCCCTCCCCTTCTGTGGCCCACTCCACCTCTCCGGCCCACTCCCCTCTCTGGCCCACTCCCCCTCTCCGGCCACCTCCCCCTCTCCGGCCCACTACCCCTCTCCGGCCACCTCCCCCTCTCTGGCCTACTCCCCCCCCTCCGGCCCACTCCCCCTCTCCGGCCCACTCCCCCTCTCCGGCACAATCCACCTCTCCGGCCACCTCCCCCTCTCCAGCCCACTCCCCCTCTGCGGCACAATCCACCTCTCCGGCCCACTCCCCCTCTCCGGCCCAATCCCACTCTCTTTCCCAATCCCCCTCTCTTTCCCAATCCCCCTCTCCGGCCCAATCCCACTCTCTTTCCCCAACCCCCTCTCCGGCCCAATCCCACTCTCTTCCCCAATCCCCCTCTCCGGCCCAATACCCCTCTCTTTCCCAATTCCCCTCTCTTCCCCCCTCCCCCTCTGTGTCCCAAACCACCTCTCCACCACCCTCACCCTATCAATCTCAACCACCCTCTGTAAGGCCCTCCCCCTTCCATCCTTTTTCCCAAATCGACTCTCCTTCCCCCATCCTGCCTCCTTCCCCCATCCAGCCCCCATCCCACATCCAGCCAACCTCACCCATCCAGTCTACATCCCCCATCCAGCCACCTTCGCCCCCATCAGAATGGGCAGCAGAGGCCCCGGAGCCACTTGAGGGAGTTGGGCAAGTGGCAGAGGAGAGTAAGTTCACACACATTGTTTTTATGTTTTAAAAAGTATTTTACGACACATTCAAATAAATGCAGTGTTGTACTGTGGCCAATCTTTTGCCAAGGTTAAATGCTTGTCGTCTTCATCATGGTATGGATGATGCATTTACATTTGTGTGAGGAACATTTTATGTACAGTGTCTACATCTGCAATGTTGAGGATGGCCACTCTGGGTCGCCAATCACTATGTCAACAGGTTTGCCTGCACAACAAGGTTTGTATGTGAAACATTATATGCCAAACATTTAGACCTGAGTGGTACTTTTTGTGTGGTTTTACTTTTACAATTGTGCCTGGGTATTGCAATATTTGCACATTTAAGTCGCAGAAGTCACTTTGTTAGGCAGGCTAAGGACACAGTGATTTGTTTTGTGAAAGTTACACTCCTACTATTTAGGCATTTTACTTTTTGAAAGCTGTTAGACCTTATGTTGTAAGGCAGGCTTACATGGAGGGTGGGCATGCTAGGATATGTGGTCCTTCTGAAGATGTGGATATGCAGTGTGAAGATGCAGGGCCAAAAACAACAAAGAAAAGACTGATTCACTCCAGATGTGAATGAATCCCTGCATGAGGCTACATTTACTAAGATGGTATTACTATTTAAGTTGGGATGTTGCCCATAGCAACCAAGCAGATAATACTTTTCATTTATTTTGCACCTTCTACAAGATAATATGTTGAATTTGATTGGTTGCGATGGGTAACGTCCCATCTAAAATATAACTCCCATATTACTGTATGTACCCCATGGTGTCGTACACTTTGTTTAAATTAAAAAAAAAAGCTTGCTGAGCCGGCTTGTGTGTTGTTCTGCTAATGTTTTCTCATTAAAACATCCATGATGTAGTTACTTGGCCATTAAAGCAGGCCTGCCCAAACTGCGGCACTCCAGCTGTTGAGAAACTACACATCCCAGCATGGCCACACACAGCTTTTGCATTCTCGGACAGCAAAATTGGGTCAAGGCATGCTGGTATATGTATTTTCCAGACAGCTGGAGGGCTGCAGTTTGGACATGCCTGCATTAAAGTGTGCTTTGTGCCTTGTTTGTATAATAGGTAATGTCAGGAAGTTAGTAATGTTTATTTTGCATCTTAATTTCAGATGTTGCGGTTGGAGATCCCACACGTTTGGCTGGAATTCTGGCAAACATGTACCAGCAACTTATAAATTTGCTGGAAAGTGTCGATTTGCTGCAAAAATTTGTTTGAAAAAAAAAAATAAGTTATATTGTTAAAAAGACAAAAAAAAAATTGAGAAAAAATGTACTAATAAATATTTTTGTTTCAAGTTAATCGGGTGTTGTGTTTATTTATGCAATAAAGGAACTGCAGATTGGCAAGCAGAAATTGGTTAGCTTAAACATTTCAGACATGTAACTTAAGAATGTGAATTTAGAATTAAAAACGAAGAAAAAAAAACTAGTTAGGAGCTTATTGATGAAAAAAACATGTTAACACATTTATTCACACACTACACCTCTACACAAAAACAACAACAACAAAAAAAAACAACATTTACCACATCTATATTTTAAATTACTTATTTTTAATGTGGATGGCCAATTATGCATACAAAGTGTTCTTCAGGTATTATTTGAAGACTTAATTGGTCATGACCATTAACAATCATTACACTAATTGGATTCGTAATTGAGGAAGGCTTGTGAAGCATTATTTAACTTAAAAGAAAAAAAAAACATTGCTGTGCGGATTTTACAAAAGCGTGTGCAATTTTAAGAGGAATGTGTAAATCTATGATAAATTAGGATTTTTATGATGAGGTTTGTGGTAATGCGATGGGTTCGCATTAGTGCGATGTCATTTGGCATATGCCTACTTTGTGTACTACTGCGTACGAAATAGCAAAAATACGTTGGGGCGGTTATTCGCTATTGTGCAACGTATTCGCAATATTGCGAATATGTTGTGCAACGAAAAAAATAGCGAACAACTCGGAATAACCACCTTTGTTAGCAGTTGTGAAAAACCATGTGCACTGCAGGGGAGGCAGATATAACATGTGCAGAGAGAGTTAGATTTGGGTGGGCTATTTTGTGTCTGTGCAGGGTAAATACTGGCTGCTTTATTTTTACACTGCAATTTAGATTGCAGATTGAACACACCGCACCCAAATCTAACTCTCTCTGCACATGTTATATCTGCCCCCCCTGCAGTGCACATGGTTTTGCCCAACTGCTAACAAAGTTCCTGCTGCAATCAACTCAGAATTACCCCCAATGTGCGGTGTAATGTGAATAAGATTGTGCTACTGTGTGGCATACTTTCAAATGGGGGTACTATTGTGTGGTCACGCCCCTGCCTTGTGAGATCACACCCCTTTTTCTCAGCATGCACATTAGATGCGCTCTGTCCCTTAGTAAAGTCTGGGAGGGTGCAAATTTATAGTCTGCAGGAAGGCGCCAAACATCCTAGCACCGGCCCTGTGTGTAATCATATGTGGCTCAGTGGCGTAACTACTGCCCCCGCAGTCCTCGCGGTGGCTTGGGGGCGAGGGGCTGCGGGGGCGCCACTGACTTTGCACAGATTGACATGCGGACGAGCGTCCGCATGTCAATCTGCGGTCTCCTTCCCTCCGCTGCTGTAAGGAGGGACACGGAGCGCACATCGCGCGCCTCTCCTGTGTCCCTCCCTGGCTCTCCCCCGGCCTGTCTAATAAAGGAAGTGCCGTTCGTGAGCTCTGATTGGCTCACGAACCGGCACTTCCTTTATTAGACCGGCCGGAGAGCCAGGAGGGACACAGGAGAGGCGCGCTATGCGCTCTGTGTCTCTCCAACACAAAGGAGCGGGGGGTGGGGGGTGGGTGGGGGGGGGAGCAGGCACTGTGGGGGAATATCTGGCACTGGGGGCATATACCTGGCACGGTGGGGGAAGATCTGGCACAGGGGGCATATACCTGGCACTGTTGGGGAAGATCTGGCACTGGGGGCATATACCTGGCACTGTGGGGGAAGATCTGGCACTGGGGGCATATATCTGGCACTGTGGGGGAAGATCTGGCACTGGGGGCATATTCCTGGCACTGTGGGGGAAGATCTGGCACTGGGGGCATATACCTGGCACTGGGGGCATATACCTGGCACTGTGGGGGAATATTTGGCACTGGGGGGAGCAGGCACTGAGGGGGCATATGTGGCACTGTGGGGGAATATCTGGCACTGGGGGCATATACCTGGCACTGTGGGGGAAAACCTTGCACTGGGGGCATATACCTGGCACTGTGGGGGAAGATCTGGCACTGGGGGCATATACCTGGCACCGTGGGGGAAGATCTGGCACTGGGGGCATATACCTGGCACTGTGGGGGAAGATCTGGCACTGGGGGCATATACCTGGCACTGTGGGGGAAGATCTGGCACTGGGGGCATATACCTGGCACTGTGGGGGAATATTTGGCACTGGGGGGAGCAGGCACTGAGGGGGCATATGTGGCACTGTGGGGGAATATCTGGCACTGGGGGCATATACCTGGCACTGTGGGGGAATATCTGGCACTGGGGGGAGCAGGCACTGTGGGGGCATATGTGGCACTGTGGGGGAATATTTGGCACTGGGGGGAGCAGGCACTGAGGGGGCATATGTGGCACTGGGGGGGTATATGTGGCACTGGGGGCATGTACCTGGCACTGTGGGGGAATATCTGGCACTGGGGGCATATACCTGGCACTGTGGGGGAAGATCTGGCACTGGGGGCATATGTGGCACTGGGAGCATGGCCCTAGCAACAAGCACTACCCCCTAGCAACGAGCATGACACCCAGTGCATAAAACCCCTGGCAACGAGCATGTCACCCAGTGCATGAAACCCCTGGCAACGAGCATGACACCCTGAGCATGAAAACCCCTGGCACCGTGCATGGAACCAAGAGTATGAAACCGCTGGCAACGAGCATGACACCCAGTGCATGAAACCCCTGGCAACGAGCATGACACCCTGAGCATGAAAACCCCTGGCACCGTGCATGGAACCAAGAGCATGAAACCCCTGGCAACGAGCAGGTGATTTAAAAGTAATTAGAAGCCTTACTGTAGAACTTAATGTGTAATGGGCATTACGGTGTGTGGCATAATGTATCACGGACATTGCGGTGTGTGTCATAATGTGTCAGGCATTACGGTGTGTTGTATACTATATCACGGGCATTGTGGTATGTGGTATAATGTCTCAGGATCATTGTGGTGTGTGTCATACTGTGTCACAGACATTGTATGTGCTATAATGTATCAGGGGCATTGCAGTGTGTAGCATAATGTATAACGGGCATTGCGATTCCTGTCATAATGTGTCACAGGCATTACGGTGTGTGGCATAATGTGTCGGGGGCATTACAGTGTGTGCATATTGTGTCATGTGCATTATTGTGTGTGGCATAATGGCTAAGGCAATTGCAGTATGTGGAATAATGTATACTGGGCATTACTATAAGGAGGAAAAATGACAAATAATGTAAGGGGCATGAATCAGGATTATTTTTCTTTCCTGTGGTGGCTAACGTCTGGGCGTGCAGGTTGCAAAACTGGGGTATAAGGTAGTCTTTTCCTGCAATGCCACGCCCCTTTACGCGAAGCCACGCCCATTTCAACGAAGCCACACACCCTTTTTGGCGGCGCGAGCATATTTGTCCCTTTACTAGTGCCAATTATGGGGGGTATGGGGGGGGGGGGGGGCGCCGAAGGATTTTTTGGCTTGGGGGAGAAAAATTTCTAGTTACGCCACTGATGTGGCTATAATAAAGCAGCCATTTTCAAACCTAAATAGTAATTTTGACCTTTGTTTCTACAGGCTACTGCGAACTTTGAATGTGCACTTCAATGTATAAATAGACGCTACATCATAACATAGCAATCCTACTGTTTAAGGTCACAGCAGTATTAAAATGAAGCAGTGATGATGACATATGAGCTGTAATTTTAGCTCCAGCAGAAATAATTTTTTGCCATGTAGTCTGGTGGTCCAGTAGTAAATCAAATATTTATTTTCAGTGTTATAGACAATACCAGCACTGGTGGCTGCCAGTTATTAAATATATGGACAAACAGATGCAAAACGCTGTCCACCATCACCAGAGCCGGCCATAGGCATAGGCAAACTAGGCAATTGCCTAGGGCATTTGATATGCCTAGGGGCATCATCAGCTTCTGCTGATTAAAATGATATGCAACATGCCTATATTCTGTATGTAGCATTTCGTATGCAGATACAGCCACAGTCTCACACAGTATATAGGCATGCTGCATATCAGTTTAATCAGCAGAAGCTGCTTGTGCATCCTAGCCACATAGCAATGCAAATAAGATGCATTTTCATAAAAAAAAAAGTGCCCAACGTTAGCATTTGTGCAAGATTTGTGAGGACACATCTGTATCCAAGCAGAGGCAGAGGTCACAGTGTTAGTGGCAGTGTGAGTGCTGTGTGCATGTGAGTGGGTTGGTTGTGCAGTAGTGTTCAGAATATGTGTAAGGAGCATTATGTGTGTCATGTAAAAATGCATTAATAATGTGCAACATATGTGTAAAGGGCCACTATGTGTGTCATTATGTGTATAAGGGCATTAATAATGTGCGGCATATGTGTAACAGGGTACTAATGTATGTGTGTCATTATGTGTATAGGGGCACTAATAATGTGCAGCAAATGTATAGAGGGCACTAAGTGTGTCATTATGTGTATAAGGGCATTAATAATGTGCGGCATATGTGTAAGGGACATTATGTGTAAAAGGGCATTAATAAAGGTTGTCATAATGTGTAAGGTGCATTATGTTTATAAGGACATTAATGTGTCTCATATGTGTAAGGGGCATTACTGTGTGGAATTGTGTATAAATGCATCACTAATGTGTGGCATTATGTGTATAAGGTGCTCTACTATGTGGCGTTGCAAATAGAAAGGGCACTACTGTGTCGTCTAATGTGAATAAAGAGCAATAAGGTGTGGTGTAATGTGAATAAGGAGCAATTCAGTGTGATGTAATGTGAATAAGGGGCTCTACTGTGAGGAGTAACGTTTATAAGGTAAAGTGATACTACTGTGGGATGTAATATGAATTATGGACACTATCGCAAGATAAAATGTGAATAAAGTTGCAGTACTGTGTGGCGTAATTGGAATTGGGGTTACTATTGTGTGGCCATGTCCCTTCCCAGAAAGAAGATGCCCCTTTTTGGGCTGTGCGTCAAATGTGCGAACTGTTCCTATTTAAAATATAGGGGGTACAAGGACTGCTATGGGTGAGGGGTGATGGTGCTGGGAAAGATGTGCAAGGTCAGAGGCGGAACCAGCGGTGGTGCTAGGGGGCACCAGCCAAAATCTTGCCTAGGGCATCATATTGGTTAGGGCCGGCTCTGACCATCAACAAACAAATGACCCTAAGGGTGACAGTTTTTATACGTTTTGCCGAATTTCTCAATAAGAAACTTTGGGCCTATGGCTGGTGTGAAAAAAATGGTGATACTCTAGGACACCATGGTTCAAGAAAGTGTGGGAAACGCTGCCTTAGTCGGTTGAATAAGTTATTTACATATTTCCTCCAATGCATGCACCTCTTTATAATATAGGTGGCTAATCCAACTATAGTATGGAGAAATTAGAGTTACAGTACATGCACCCTAAATGGTATTCCATTCCTCATTTAAACTGTATAGAAGAGAACATACTGGAGAAAACTATTAGATTTCTCCCAGGACCAGGCAGAAGAGTGGGCACTTGGCTATTGAATCTTTAGTGGGAGAGAATTCCAGAGTTAGGAAGCAGAAAATAGCTTCAGAAAGGATTTGTCAGTCCTGTGAAGAGTAAAGAAAGTATTTAGGCTTAGAAGTGAGGACTTATGAGGCTCATTTAAAATTAGGACCAAAACCATATTAAAGAGTCCAAATGTTAACCTTGACAAACTAATGCACAATGCAAAGGGTAACATTGAAAGTTTTTGCATGCAGAAATATTTTTGCCTACTTTTGAAAATACTAGGCAGTTAGAAATGTACACTGCAATATACGGGGACATGTGCTAAGCAGTGATAAAAGAGGAGAAGTGAGCCAGTGGAGAAGTTGCCCATTGCAACCAATCAGGAGTAACGTAACATTTATAATTTGCATACTATAAAAGTATACAGAGCAGCTTATTGGTTGCCATGGGCAACTTCTCCACTGGCTTACTTCTCCACTTTTATCACTGCTTAGTACATGTCCCTCTAAGTGTTTACCTAGGATGTGCCCAACACCCAAATTTGTCTGCCCATCCCTCCTAACTTTAAATGAGGACCACAGGGAAGAGGAATGCATTCTAAGTAGAAGAACCTTACAGACTCTTGCCGTTAAAAACAGTCAGCAAAAGGAAACATTTATAAAGAACAGAAGAAGACACTGGGGGGCAGATTTAAAGATTTATTAAGCCTGGTGAAGTGATAAAGTGGAAGGTGATAAAGGACCAGCCAATCAGCTCCTAACTGTCATTTTTCAAACCCAGCCTGTGACATGGCGGTTAGGAGCTGATTGGCTTGTACTTTACCTCCATCCACTTTATCACTTCAAGAATGAGAAGGGGATACATATGTAATGTCAATGGTTCATGCAGTCGACAGTCAATATGTCGTCAGAATATTGTTGGGAAGATGCTGACACTGTTGAACTGTTATTTAAAGCATTGTAACGGTGTTGGCATTATAACTTTAAACATGATCGTATGTATCTCATTTATAATTATAACGCTGACACCATTACAATGATATAAATATCATTACCACAGTGTTGGATATCACGCTGACAAAATAACTGACTGAGAGAGCAAATATCGACAAAGTCACTACTTTCCAATGAGAAGTACTATGGATAATTCTTCCAGTAGCATTTGGATGGATCGTAGGACACCAATAAGAAGCAGGAAGACTGGGCAGAAGGAGAGGGGTAAAATTAACTTAGGGCATACAGTATGTTAGTGTTTCAGTGGTAGTGTGAAAAAGAGGCCATGGGTTATTAATGTTGCGGAGAGAAATGTGGTTGATAAAATGTGGACAGCGAGAGAGTGAAGAATCAAGTATGACACCTAGACATTGGAGGGCAGATGTACTAAGCCTTGGAGAGAGATAAAGTGGAGAGAGAGAAAATATCAACCAATCAGCTTGTAACTGTCATTTTTCAAACACAACCTGCAACATGGCAGTTCGCAGCTGATTGATTGGCATTTTATCTCTCTCCACTTTATCGCACTCCAAGGCTTAGTGCATCTCCCCCTGGGTCTGGGAAATGGCTCAGTGGCTTGCCACTGAAACTTATTATGTTTTATTCATGCTAAGCTTAGCCCTCAGTGAGAAATCCACTTCAGATTCCCAACAGAGCCACCTTCGAGGAACTTTCCACCTTTAATCATAATTTGTAATTCAATTTCTTTGCTCTCTAACTTTTTTCCCAGTTTCAAACCTTATTTGCAGCATTTACCTACTAAAACTATTGGTGGTAGTTAAAAGGAGCTGATCAAACAAGTCTGACAGATAGCTGGGATGATGCAGTCTTAATGTACACCTGTTTCTGGAGTGTATCTGTGCGATTTCACACTGCGCATGCACAGAGCAGGGGTGTATCTTCCTATTGGCCAGGATGGCACTTGCCAGGGGCGCCGGCCAAAGGGGGGGCGCCGCCTGGCAGTGCCACCCGCACCAGGGGGTAGAGTGACATAGTAGTTCTCACTGAGTACATCCCTTAGCAGTGCTCATCCACTGCCGGACTCTCAGAAGGGTATTGCAGTCTGACACTCTCTGTGGCTACCGTCACAATGATAGTGAATATAGCCGGGGAGTGGAGCACTTCCAGTTATGGGGAGGGGCGAGGCACCTCCTCTTCCTCATCCGCTCCCCTTCTCATTGGTCCCACTCGGTCTGTCACCAAACAGCAGCCACTACAATCAGCGCCAGTCAGCAGTGCAGCATGAGCATACCTGTACATTTTCTGCGGTACCGTAGCTGCACTGCATGGTCTATCCTGGTAGTCTGGATCACTGGTTACAAAGAGCTCTGTATGGAGAGGTATCTAGACCAGTGACTGCCTGTCCAGCTGTGTTGAGACTATAAGTCCCAGCACACCTTGTCAACTGGATTTGCTGGGACATGTATTGCCATCACACCTAGGGAGGAGTTTTTAACTGTATGTATGTGTGCATATATCCCCTCGGTGTCCCTGCCTGTACCCTCCTTGTAATTCCCCCTCAGTGTCCCTGCCCACCCCATCCATGCAACTGCCCCCTCAGTGATCCTGCCCATACACTCCTGTAATTCCCTCTCAATGTCCCTGCCCGCACCCTTCCCATAATACCCCCTCAGTATCCCTGCCCGCACCCTCCCCATAATTCCCTCTCAGTGTCCCTACCCGCACCCTAACCATAATTCCCCCTCAGTGTCCCTACCTGCAAACTTCTTGTAACTCCCCTTCAGTCTCCCTACCTGCCTGCACCCTCCCCGTAATTCCATCTCAGTGTCCCTACCCGCACCCTCCTCATAATCCCTCCTCAGTGTCCCTGCCTTTACCCTCCCCGTAATTCCATCTCAGTATCCCTGCCCGCACCCTCCCCGTAATTCCATCTCAGTATCCCTGCCCGCACCCTACTCGTAATTTCTCTGCAGTGTCCCCACCTGCACCCGCCCTGTAATTGTCTCTCAGTGTCCCTGACCTCAGCCTCCCTGTGACTCCCCCCTCAGTGTCTCTGCCCACACCCCCCTGTAATTCCACCTCAGTGTCCCTGCCCGTAACCTCCCTGTAATTCCCCCTCAGTGTCCCTGCCCGCACACTCCTGTAATTCCCCCTCAGTGTCCCTGCCCACACCCTCCCTGTAATTGCCCTTCAATGTCCCTGACCTCAACCTCCCTGTAAGCCCTCCACCTCATTGTACCTACCTGCACCCTCCATGTAATTCTCCCTCAGTGTCCCTGATCTCAGCCTATCTGCAACTCCCCCCTCTGTGTCCATGGATGGGGGAGGTGGGGGGCGCCAGTTCCTTACTTTGCCAGGGGCGCTCAGACCCCTAGATACACCCCTGGCACAGAGCATATTGTAGACGCAGACAATTATGAGTTATGCAGCTTTGCAAGTATTTTGATCAACAAGCTATAAATAAGCTAAGAAATATGGGATGGTATCAGCATTCCAGCAGTTGTTATCCCAAAAGAAAGAGGGGAATTCAGTTGGGTACAAGGTTTAGCCAGCAAAAAAAGGAGAGTTATGGTAGACTTACCATGGTTAACTCTCTTTCTGCGAGGTACATTGGGTTCCACCGGGAAACATCAGGGGGTGTAGAGTGGATCTTGATCCAGAGGCACCAACAGGCTAAAGCTTTCGGCTGTCCCAGGATGCATTCGAGCCTCCTCTATAAACCCCGCCTCCAGGCACTGTGAGCTCAGTTTCATTAACCAGTCCAATGCAGGAGCAGGCTAGAGAGAAGGCAGATGTTAGTCACATAGAACCACATTCTCACGACAGCAGAAGGGACCAGCAGCTAATGCCATGCAAACCCATAGAAGCTAGGTGCGTCAGGGTGGGCGCCCTGTGGAACCCAGTGTACCTCGGAGAAAGAGAGTTAACCATGGTAAGTCTACCATAACTCTACTTTTCTGCAGCAGGGTACGCTGGGGGTCATTCCGAGTTGATCGCTAGATAAAAATGTTTGCAGCGCAGCTATTAAGTGAAAAAGTGGAACTTCTGCGCATGCCTATGCGGTGGAATGCACACGCGCAACGTACTTTCACAACAGCCAATGTATTTTTACACAATGTCTAGCAAAGCTTTTCAGTCGCACTGCTGGCCGCAGAGTGATTGACATGAAGTGGGCGTTTCTGGGTGTCAACTGAACGTTTTCAGGGAGTGTTCCGAAAAACGCAGGCATGCCAGGATGTGTTCGTGATGTCAAAACAGGAACTGAACAGTCTGAAGTGATCGCAAGCACTGAGTAGATCTGGAGCTGCTCTAAACCTGCGCAATGTTGTTTTGTAGCCGCTCTGCGACCCTTTCGTTCGCACTTCTGCTAAGCTAAAATACACTCCCAGAGGGCAGCGGCTTAGAGTTTGCACGGCTGCTAAAAATTGCTAGCGAGCGATCAACTCAGAATGACCCCCATTGTGTTCCACAGGGAAACATTGGGGATGTCCTAAATCAGTTCCTCAAGGGAGGGGACGCGCCTTAGCGGTTATGAGAGCCCAGCATCCAAAGGAAGCATCCTGGGAGGTGGAAGTATCAAAGGCATAGAACCTAATGAACGTGTTCACTGAGGACCACGTACAGTAGCTGCTTTGTACACTTGTTTGGTGGACGCACCATGGCGGGCCGCCCAAGAAGGTCCAACAGACCAAGTGGAATGGGCTTTAATAGCAGCAGGAGATGGAAGTCCAGCCTGCGCATAAGCTTGTGAAATCACCATTCCTATCTATCTGGCCATGGTCTGCTTATTCGCAGGCCAGCCATGTTTATGAAAAATAAACAGGGCAAAAAGGGTATCTGACCACCTGATAGAGGCAGTCCTCTCCATATATATATATATATACGGAGAACCCTTACCACACCCAAAGACCGCTATTTGGAGGAAAAATCAGAAGAGATAAAGGCCGGAACCACAATCTAAGGTGAAAAGATGACACCACCTTAGGTAAATAACCTAGGTGAGTTCTAAGAACTGCCCGGTCACGATGAATTATAAGAAAGGGTGGACGACAGGACAAAGCACCTAAATCCGACACCCTTCTAGCAGAGGCAATTGCCAATAAAAACAAGACCTTGGCCGTGAGCTATTTAATGTCCACCGACTCAATAGGTTCAAATGAAGACTCATGCAGGGCATTGAGGACAACAGACAGATCCCATGGAGCCACAGGAGGGAGGCTGAATCTGCATGAGTGAATGTATGAACATCAGGTATAGACACAATCTTTCTCTGAAACCAAACCGACAAGGCAGATATGTGAACCTTGAGGGAGGCTAGACGCAGGTCCAGGCCACGTTGCAGAAAGGCCAAAATTCTGGAAGTTCTGAATCTGCACATCAGCACACCAGATTAAGTAAGAATTCCAGACCCTGTAATAAATCCGGGCAGATGTCGGTTTGCAGGCTTTCAACATAGTTTGGATAACCAACTCCGAGAATCCTTTGGCCCTCAGGAGTGATGCTTCAAGAGCCACGTCATCAAAGCCAGTCTGGCCAGATCCGGATAAAGACAAGGGCCCTGTACGAGGAGGTCTGGGTGCTGAGGAAGTAGAAGAGTACGAACTATCGATAGACCTTGCAGGTCTGAGAACCAATGCCGTCTAGGACACACTGGAGCAACTAGAAGTAGAAATGCTCCTTTTTGTTTGAACTTCCGCAGGACCCTGGGCAGAAGTGACACTGGAGGGAACACGTAAGGCAGCCGAAAGTTTGATGGAATTGCCAGTGCATCCACGAACGCTGCTTGAGTATCCCTGGTCCTTGATCCGAAGTCCGGAACCTTGTGATTGTATTGAGATGCCATCAGGTCTACGTCTGGTAGGCCCCACTTGTCCACTAGGAGTTGAAAGACTTCCTGATGAAGACTGCACTCTCCGGCATGCACGTCCTGGTGACTGAAGAAGTCCACTTCCCAGTTTAGGACGCCCGGGATGAACACTGCCGATATTGCTGGCAGATGACGTTCCGCCCAACAAAGGATTTTTGACACTTCCATCATAGCCATGCAGCTTCGAGTGTCGCCTTGATGGTTTATGTTTGCCACTGTGGTGGCATTGTCTGACCGTACTTGAACCGGCCTGTTCTGTACCAGAGGCAGGGCGAGAGTCAATGCACTGAACACCGCCCGCAACTCCAGAATATTTATTGGGAGGAATGATTCCTCCTTGGTCCATCGACCCTGAAAAGAGTGTTGCTCAAACACTGCACTCCATCCCCTCAGACTGGTGTCCGTTGTCAGCAGGACCCAGTCGGGGGGGGGGGGGCAGAAGGGATGGCCCCTGCTCAATTGCTGGTCCTGGAGCCACCAGGTCAGCGACAGACGAACCTCCTGAGTCAAAGTGATCATGTGAGATCTGATCCGACGAGGTAGGCTGTCCCACTTGGAAAGAATTAACCTCTGCAAAGGGTGGGAATGAAATTGAGTGTACTCTACCATGTTGAATACCGTCACCATCAGGCCAAGTACTTCTTTCGCCGGAAGCATCTTATCCTGTCCTAAAGCTTCAGGACTTTTTCTGGAGATAGAAACAGTCATTGACTGTGTGTGTCCAGGAGTGCCCCCAGGTGCACCATGTTCTGAGCTGGGATCAGCGAGGATTTCTTCGAATTGATGAGCCACCAGTGGGCTTGTAGGAAGCTTACAGTCAGTTGCAGAGGACTGAGGAGGACATCGTGGGTGTTTGCCAGAATCAGCAAGTAGTCCAGATACAGCAGGATCCTGACTTCCTGGGGATGGAGATGGGCTGTGTTTACAGACATGACCTTGGTGAAGATCCGAGGAGCCGTAGCCAGTCCAAATGGCAAAGCCTGGAACTGATAGTGGAGGTTGAGTATAGGCCGGAAAGACCCATTGGGTGTTTGAACTAGAAACAAGGTTGAGTTGTAACCTCTGCCTCTGTGACACAGAGGTACTGGCACTACCACTCCTGTATTCAGGAGGTAACTCACAACTTTTTGCAGAGCTTGCGCCTTTAACGGATCCAAAGGGATAACTGTGGTGCAAAACTGGTGAGGGGGGACGACTCTTAAAGGAGACTGCAAACCCGTGAGAGTCAACTTCCCGCATCGATGCATCTGAAGTGGTCTTTAACCAGACCTGGGTGAACTGCAGAAGTCAGCCTCCCACTCTGGGGTTCCCAGGGGAAGGCTCGCCCCGCCATGCAGCAGGCCATTTTCACACTAATTTTAAGTAGATACTAATAAAAGTTAAATTTTAAATCAACATAGGTGGATGTGATAACCATGTCTAATCCTCCTCTCGTGCACAGATAATACAGCCCTTTCCTTCTTTTCCTCTTGCGTACACCATAGCTGTAGTTGGTAGCACCCCCGGAATAAATGGTAATTACCAATCACTTAAAAGGGGTTTGTTATGGAACTTATGTTCTAAATCTTCATTTGATAAAATAAGTGAGTGTGCAGATACAATACTGTTTTGGATATGGGATACTCAAGCTGTATTAACCCTACCCCCTAATCCACCATTTCAGAAGTCTAGCCCTAACTGTCTCCTCCTGAAGCCTAACCCTAACAATCTTCTCCCCCAGCTTAATCCTAACATCCCTTCCCACAGACTAAGTGTAACTGTCCCCTCCTGAAAACTAAGCCTAACCCCCCACCCCCTTTGCAAAATAACTCTAATCCTTCCCCTAGTGTCTAACCCTATCTCCAGTACTTACCATTAGGATACAATGAGAAACTGACAATCGGGATGCCACTATCAACATTCTTGCTGACGGGATTCTAAATGCCGGGATCCTGACACATTGAGTATTCATTTGAGCTTTGTAAAATATTAAAAAGCTTCTAATGAACTTGTGGGCTTTTACCAAGACGAAACGCATTAAGCCAACACTCTGATGGGACTTTCTACCTACTGGACCCGGTGAATTTTTAAAGGCTTATCTTTTGAACCTAGTAAAGGACAGGTTCAAGTGCGCTCAGATGTTCATGAATATTAGCAAACCAGGTGCATATATTACGACACATGTTTTTATACAACATTGGCCCTCATTCCGAGTTGTTCGCTCGTTGCCGAATTTCGCTATATTGCGATTAGTCGCTTACTGCGCATGCGCAATGTTCACAGAGCGCATGCGCTTAGTTATTTTACTCAAAAGTTAGGTATTTTACTCACGGCATTACGAGGATTTTTCTTCGTTCTGGTGATCGGAGTGTGATTGACAGGAAGTGGGTGTTTCTGGGCGAAAACTGGCCGTTTTATGGGTGTGTGTGAAAAAACGCAGCCGTTTCTGGGAAAAACATGGGAGTGGCTGGAGAAACGGGGGAGTGCCTGGGCGAACGCTGGGTGTGTTTGTGACGTCAAACCAGGAACGAAACTGACTGAACTGATCGCAGTGGCAGAGTAAGTGTCGAGCTACTCAGAAACTGCTAAGAAATTTCTATTCGCAATTTTGCGAATCTTTCGTTCGCAATTCTGCTATGCTAAGATACACTCCCAGAGGGCGGCGGCTTAGCGTGTGCAATGCTGCTAAAAGCAGCTAGCGAGCGAACAACTCGGAATGAGGGCCATTGTGTGGCCAATTTACTTCCAACACAGCATAACATCCGTAGTTTCCAAATAAGTACCTTTTGAACAAATTTACACAAATTTTACCAAGCTGTTTTATTGTTGTTTTGCTGAGATGAGAAGATAAAAGAATGGATCGCCTATATATGTACATATTCTTATACATACTAAAAATAGCATTAAATGCCTCTCATAGAGTCATCAGTGAGATCATATGCAACGTTTCTTTATGCTACTTGATCACACAATGCAAACTTTTACGTAGTTCTGTTAATAAAATTGATTTTGGAATTTAAAAGAAAATGTCACCTTGCAAAACAAAAAATAGCCCTATACCTCTTCTATAAAGCAACACAAAGAGGCATCTAGGGTTAAAAGTGGTTTTAAAATTCCTTCTTTAATTGCTATGTTGTCATATCCCACATTACTATATAATAAACTATTGTATGTATAAATTGTAAAATTAAGTTTACAGTTTTTTTTTTGTTTTTTTTTTATCATAACAGCTTATATTTCTTTCTTGTTTTTCTATAGGATTACATTTCCTTTTGAGAGATTAGCATGTTTAATTTATACATCAGAAAGTAGAATGTGATGTAAGTGTTTCTTTTTACGAATAAAGTTATGCATCCCCAGAGAGCATTTATGTGCTCCATTATTTAGTATGGGATTGTATATTTTTTGCAGTATAGGCTTAAGGCTTTTAATTTGCTTACACATGGGTAGCACAGCCTGCACTGTGTGCATCACAAGATCAATGCAAATCTGTTTATTTGAAACTGGTTCAATTTTAAAAGAATTCCATTAACTAGCAATAAAAGAGCCACCGTAACGTGATTACTATCGAGTTCTTAGTGAGCAGGGAAAGAATGAGTTTGGTTTTTCAATGATACTTACTATAGCTATTTGTGGATATATTTAAAAGAGAATGCAGGCTGGATTTGAAGGGCGCACTGTTTGTAGCTTTTTAGTTTCTTAAATGAGCATTCTCGTCTGACATCTGAAGGTCAATACAGCTTATCAAGGAAGCTGGGTGCCACTTATTGTGTTTTGTTTTATTATGTGCATATGTTAACCACATGTCCTTAATCTTCCTTCAGAAAAAGTAATCAACAGAATGGGAAATACTAATGCGGCTATATAATGCAGCTTTCTCCTGTATATATTTTAAATCTGTATGAAGAATATAAAATGTACAGGCTAACTTCAAAGGGCTAGAGTTAAGTTCCCTCTTTTAGATATTAACTACTTTCGGGGGAACTCAGTTGTTTTGGGTGCCGCCCCAATTAATGGGTGCCACTAGAGCAATTCAATTGTTGCTCTGACCGGGCGCAAATGCCGTGGGCATCTATGTTTCTGCTCGCAGTCTCCTGAGGTAGCGAGCCGAAATGTGCGAAAAGTCTGTGGTTTTGGACATAAGTTTACACACATTGGAGTCTACGAAACCAAGGAAAGTACAAATAAATCCTGCCTGTCTGACAAAACTTACGTTCAAATAAACACCGTGGGGTTTATTTACTAAGATTCGTATATTTCAGAATCATGTTCAAGTTCAATCGCGACTGACATCGACAGTGTAAACTTGCAACTTTTTGAATTGATTACGACTCATTTACTAAGCGTTCGTATTCGTATTTTTTCAATCTTCCGATGTCGATGTCATTCGTGCTTTTCTGCTGTTGATTGCGGCCGCGTTTGCTATTTCGCGGCCGCGTTGGGGGTTTTTTTTTACGACTGCGTCACAAGTCTGTTACGGCAGTGATTTGGAATTTGCTGCCGCGTTTTGACTTCTAAGTTTCGTTTACGTCACGCGGCCGTGATTGGTTGTATTCGTAAAGGAGGAGTGTCTGTGCATGTTACTATAAAAACGCCCCAAACACTCCGCACCTCGTGGGTTTAGCTAGTGGAGAGGAGAGAGGAAGGTGTATTTGGAGTTGGTGAGTTTGGTGGAGTTTTTGGTGGATTTGGAGAGGAGTTTGGTGATTGTTGAGTGCTGTACTGTGTGTGTTAGGAGTCTTGTGAACTTTGTAGTATTGTTTTTTCCCAGTTTGTAAGCTTTTTTGTCCTTGTTTTATTATTTCAGTCTTTTGTCATTGTTTGTGAGTGAGTGAGCGTGTGTTGGCTGTGTGGTGTGTAGTAGGAGTAGTGGAGGAGTGTGTTTTGTGTTTTCATTTTTCAGTGTTTTATGTTGTTTGTCATGTCCGACTCAGAGGTCAGTGTGGTGGCGGAGGTTAGTGAGGTGGAGGCTGGTAGTGAGGTGGAGGCTGGTAGTGAGGTGGAGGCTGGTAGTGAGGTGGAGGCTGGTAGTGAGGTGGAGGGGGGTAGTGAGAGGGAGGAGGTTAGTGAGGAGGAGGAGGAGGGGGTGCCTGTTGCTGGATTTTCCAGTGATAGTGATGGTGTTGTGGCTCCGCAGCCACGCACCACTACCAAGACTGGCAGGAATATAAAGTTCAGCTATGCTGAAAACATGGCGTTGGTACGTGAGCTGATGAAGCACCATCGCCAATTGTTTGGTCAGGATGCTGCCAGGGTGTCCTCCCGCAGGAAGTCTGCCCTGTGGGGGCAAGTTATACTTGCTGTAAATAGTGAGGGTGTGGTGAGGCGGACAGAGGACACGTGCCGCAAGCGATTTTACGATATTAAGCGGCGTGTCAAGGCCAAGATGGCCAAAGAGTCCAAATCTGCACGTAGAACCGGAGGTGGGCCACCTTTACGTGTAAGCTATCGGGACTGGGAGGAGCCTGTGCGGGCATTGATTCCTGGCGAGGTGGTGTCTGCTACTCATGTCCGGGATTCGGACCGACCCACGCAGGATGGTAAGTTTGTTTTGTATTATTGTTCTTAAAATGTGTGTTCAATTTCTTTAATGTAATTTTTAAAGTTTTAAGGATGTTTTTTTTGGCAAAAAACAGATTGCATGCCTATGCTCCCTTAAGGTGTGTTTGTTTTTTGAATGTGTTTTTTTGCTCCTTGTTTTTTTTTTTATAACAAAAACATGTGCAGTTTTTTTAAATGTTTTTTTTTTTTTTTTTGGTGCAATTTTTTGCGATAATGCTTGAACATGTGTGTTTGTTTTAAAACCTCAAAATGTATTTGTTTTAAGTAAAAACTTAAAAGCGGGGCAATTTTTAAAACATTAAATTATTTTAAAATTGCCAAGTACTGAATCTCTGCAATATCTGAGTCCAAAATCTTTTAGGTATAAACTTTATTGTGTGCCACATCAAGTACATTTTGATATTCAACTAAAAATCATGAATATAGAAGCTCTTAAGCTTATTTTTTTTTTGGAAACCAAACCAAATAGATGCTTACAGTACATTAATGGTTTTCACTGGTTCATTTGACAAAAAACATGGTAATAATGTTGGGGTCACTTTTTCCACAGTCACACAGACCAGCCGCCCAGACAGGCCTCAGACCAGTCAGGATGATGGTGGTATTGCAGGTAAGTCTTCACTGTAGTCACATATTCTGAAAACACATAGAAGTACAAAATAATAATGCTAAATTTTGCACCTAGGTTCTGCTTCTGGAAGCCGACCTCCTGTAAGGCGCCCATCACAGGGCTTGGTACACTTACCCAGGAGGCCAACTAAGACACGGCGTCTTGGCTCTGATTCTGCACCTCCATCATCCCCACCCAGGCGAAGACTATCGGCAGTGTCACCCCAGCCACCACTGGCACTATTGGCGAGTTCGCAGAGTGATGAGCCCAGATCACCTCAGTTATCTGGTGAGTAAAAACATAAATTAAACACATAAGCAATAATATACACAGTACACTTAAGATGTTGTTAGTTGGTTTGGAGTTTACATGTTTTCCTCAACAAGCAATGTGATGTAACGTCTTCAATTGCTCAAGGTGCTTTATTAAAAATAGATAAGGTCTTAGTGGATGGTCTAGACAACCTATTTGTATGAAAAGAACAGATTTGAGTATACATTAAGCACACACACGTTCACATTTTTCAAAAATATGAAGACAAATAAATTTTGGGCCCAAAAAAAAAACCTATTACAGTGTTCACACATCGCCCCTGTCCAGTATGTAGATGGCTTACTTGCTCAGCTCCTCTGGACTATACAGGTAAGTAGTCTATATCGTGGTGAGGGGAGGGAATCTAACAGTGTAATGTTGTGGAGGGAAGTTAGTTAGGTGAGGAATATGCTAATTTGCCAATGTTTGCGCCTGTGTTGTTTTTTTTATCAAAAAATGTTAACAATTTTTTAAGTTGCAAAAAACAAGAGCTACTAATGCAAAAATGTAGTTTTAGGAATGTAATAATGTGTTGCATTAGCCTTGACAAATTCTAAAAATTACAACATTGCATGTTGCCTACCCCATACAGAGCACAACTTGATGTCCGCCGAGGACCAGCAGGGACCAGAACAACAGCCATCCTTCACACTGCAATTAACAGCTGTGGATCCAAGCATGCCAATCCAGTTGCAGGATATACCCCAACCATCCAGCAGTCCACAACTGCCACAAGCTCCGCCCCCAAGCCAAATTCCGGACGATTTTTGGGCAAGTTGGACAAGCCAACAGGCCCAAAGCAATGCCACCCTGACCCAACATACACAACACCTTGCCAGTCTGCCCCATCATCTACCGCGTATTAGTCGCAACTCGGGCAGACTAATAGTACAAGTAGGGAGAATGGCTACCTCTATGGAGCAAATTAGGGCAGAAAACAGCCAAATGAATGCTAATTTATCCCGCATTATAGATGAACAACAGCGACATCAGCAGGCACTAGTTCAGATAATTCAACACAATCAAGTGGTGAATGAGGCCTTATCCAGGATTGTAGCCAGCCACACTGCTACAAACACTCAGCTGATTGCCAGTTTAAATAATCTGAGCAGCAATATTGCTATGATGGGTGCTCAGCAAGTTACCTCCAGCTCGGGAACCACGACCCCTGTTCAAACGCCAGTAACCTCCCCTGTCCGGCGTTCATCAAGAGCACGTGCCAGTGAGCCAGCACCCAGCACACACAAAAGAAAAAAATAACATAAAACTTTTTGTGCAAATAAATAAAAGAATTTGTTAAAAAAACACATTCCTGTGTCCGTCTCCAAAATTTAAGAAGCTGGTCTGTATGTATGTAGTTATGTTTTTCAAGGGTAATGACTGTAAATGTTTTGTTAGCATCAACTAAGCACAATGGACACACCACTATAAACAACAAACAGTAAGTAACAGAACACACAATAGAAAGTAGAGCAAAGTGTTTAGTGAAGGATAATTACAGCATAATAAAACTTACCTGTAAAATATCGCAGGATCACTTCTTGACGTACCTGCCTCCCTACAATTGTACTCACACTGTCACCAGATGTATCTAACTCCTCTGCTTGCTGACTGCTTTCTCCCTCACCATGTGCCAGATGTTGACTTAAACACAGATTATGGAGAAAACAGCAGCAGAACACAATTCGAGTCACCTTTGAGGGACTATACAACAAAAGGCCACCAGATTTATCAAGACACCGAAAACGTGACTTCAGCACCCCAAAACATCTTTCTATCACATTCCGCGTAGCCTTATGTGCATGATTATAACTGTGTTCAGCAGGAGAATCAGGTAGGGACAATGGAGTAAGGAGCCAAGAGTAGCAGCCGTAACCCCCATCACCTGAAAAACATATATAGTCAACATTAGGACATATGTTAGATTATTCTCTCACCTCCTCCAAAATCTAGGCTGTGGTTAAAAGACATACACACATAACATTTTCAACATACCCAACAGCCAGCCATCAGGCATTTGTCCCTCCTCAAATTTATCGAAGAGCGATGACTGACTGAGGATGAAGGAGTCATGGCAGGCACCAGGGTAACCTGCAACAACACTCATAATTTTTAAGTTTGCATCACAGACCACCTGGACATTAGTTGATTGATCCATATGCCTATTAGTATATATATACTGGCGGCCCTTAGGTGATCTCAGCTGAACGTGTGTGCAATCTATGGCCCCCAGCACATTGGGCATGCCAGCAAGCTCATAGAAAGCTACCCTGACAGCACTCCACTCCGACTCCTCAGTAGGGAAGCAGATTGAGGCTTTAATGTGTGGCTCCAACACATCCAAAACCTGAGTGGACATTAAATAAGCTAAGGTGAGTGTCATGTTAGGTATTCTCTACAATACTGTGGTGTTTCAACTTACACAAGCAACACTTAGCCATAACCGCATATGTATTTTTAGACTCACCTGCATCAAAGATTTTGAAAAGGTGGGCTGTGAGATCCCAATGACGTCGCCTGCCACAGCCTGGAAGCTCCCAGTAGCCATAAAGTGTAACACAGCCAGGAGTTTGTGTAGGCCTGAGACAGAGCGAGAGCGTGCTGTCTCAGGGTCTATGCCCAGTTTGACAAGGTCATACAGGTGAAAAATGTTGTTTCTATTTAGGCGGAACATCTGTATGACCCTATCATCGGACAATGCATTTAGGTTTAAACGACCTCTAAAAAAACGAGGCTGGCGCAGCCTCCGCGGTACCTGGACAACCTGTTGGCCATGTTCACTTACCTGGTCCTGATTCCTGGAATTCTCATGGAGCAGTCTAACGTATCCCACAGCCAACAAAAATCCATTGCCACACACCACAGCCGCCATTTCAGAGTGAGAGAAGTTCAGAATGTGCCTGAAACACTTTTATAGGGCCAAAAAAACAGGTGTGAGTAATGGATAATTCAGTTCACATGTAAACGCGGTTTTCAAAGGCTGGCGCGTTTTTTTTTAGGAAAAAAATGCGAATCGTAATTTTTCGCGGCCGCGAAACCATTTTCGCGGCAGCAAATACAATTACGAATGGTTAGTAAATGACCGAGATTCACATCTAAACAGGCGTAATTTGACCGATGGTGTATTCATTCGTAATTTTTCACTTGGACAAGAAAAAAAATACGAATGGCCTCATCACTGCCGTGATTACTGTTTAGTAAATGACCGAGATGCCACTTAGAACAAAAAACGCCATCACGGTCAAAATCGGGAGCTTAGTAAATATACCCCCGTGTCTCTACTGTATACTCGTTCCACAAAATTGATCTTCTGAAAGTATGTACATTTACTCTGTCTCTCCCAAACTATGGGGGAGCTGTATCAATCATTATAAAGACTGGAGATGATTCCAATAGCAGCCAATCCAATTCTACCTATTTTGTTTATAGAATGTACCTGACAAATGCTACGTCAAAGCTGATTGGCTGCTATAGGTAATTTAGCAACACTGGCACCAGGAAGTACAGGGGTGCGGTATAGTAGATTTACAGTAATTAGATAGACAGTCATTAGGTCGACCTCATTTGGTTGACATGCATTAGGTCAACAGGGTCCAAAGGTCAACATCGAAAAGGTAGATAGTAGAAAAGGTTGACAGGGTCAAAAGGTCAGCATGGAAAAGACTGACAGGAACAAAAGGTCAACAGTGACCCTGTTGACACGGAAAAGGTAGACATTAGAAAAGATCGTCAGGTACAAAAAGGTCAACATGGAAATGGTCAACAACAAAAAAAGGTTGACACAAGTTTTATTTTTTATTTTTTGGGTGTCATTTGTGAGCACATCTGTGACCACAATCAGTGTAAATGCAAAATTTTAAAAATATGTGAAAAAAAGAACAAAACTGTGTGTTGACCACTGTCATGTCAACCTTTTGAACCTGTCGCCCTTTTGTACCTGTGATCTGTTTGGTCTGCAAAAACACATAGGACTTACCGCTGCCAATGAGAGATGCTGCCGGGTGGAAACGGAAGTGAGGTGCACTCCAGGTAGTGGAGCGCACAGACCTCAGGAGGGGAATGCACCTGGATTGGCTTCCACCGCCAATAGAGACTGACGGTGAGCGGAAGCGGAAGTCAGGCGTGCATTCCACATAGCTGGAAAGCATAAACTATTATGGATATTTTATGTATTTTTTGCCCTAAAATGATCCCTCCAATATTTCATAAACAAAGGGGATACAAAATAATTTTATGAGACATTATAGATTATAGGTATCTGTTTACATATCTCTCAAAGTGCTTTAGGGTAGCCTTCACTGGTCACCCCACTTATTCTGGTACGCACATTTGCCCCATCAATGTTGGTGGAATTGTTTTCAGTGAAATTTTAGTTGTTTTTATGCATCAATAAAACTGTACTTTACTATATATCCCTCCATTCTTGTCTTTTTGAGGTAAAGAAGAGGAATTTTGATTTCTGAGGAAAAGTGTCTAAAGGAATTGACTATTTTCCACAAATTTATTATTTACTTATTGACCCCATATGATCCTACGGGGTGCGCACATCTGCAGTTTGTGACTATATTGGTAGATCTCATGGCATCTCAACACAATCACTAGGTTCAGGTCTTCAGATCATGAACCAGGGACCCTCAGGCAGTGCTCATGGACGCATTGGTAGTCACGTGGAACTTTTGTCTGCCTTACATATTCCCTCCGGTGTCATTCCTGCCCAGGGTTCTTCTGAAGTTCAAGCAAGAAGGAGGAATTCTCATTCTAATTGCTCTAGCATGGCCCAAACATAATTGGTTCTCAGATATCCAGGATTTCTAGGCAGAGTGTCCCTTTCTACTTCCTCAGCGACAAGACCTTGTCCTCAGCGACAAGGTCTTGATTAGAGTTAAGGTAAAATAGACAGATTGTAAATATATAAGATTAGAATTAAGATAAGAAAAATTTATAGATAGAAAGTTAGATAAATACTGGGGGGCAATGAGGGGATAAGGGATAGGCAATGCTAGTGGTAAGGAGGGTTTAAGGGTAAATAGGATTTAGTTTTTTGCAGTTGTTTGCCTTCCCTTTTCTAGCTATTCTTATATATTTACTATCTATCTATCTATCTATCTATCTATCTATCTATCTATCTATCTATCCATCTATCTATCTACCTGTTTTATCTTAACTTGAATCTTATCTATATTTTATATATCTATCTTATTTATCCTCTAAACTTTAATCTTATCTATTTACAAATGATCTTATCTATACATCTTATCTATCTATTTTTTCATTTATTTATCTACCCTTATCATGCTCAGTGTTACAGGAGTGACAGTTGTTTGGCGGGTTAGGGTGCCGCTATTAATACTGTGTGGGGGCTAGTGGTGCCGCAGCTGCTAACAGTACCCTTTCCTTCTCCGTACCCCCAGCACCGCCTGCCCCTAATCCCCTCCTTGCCCCCAGTAATGCCACAGCTGTTATCTACTCTTACTATCTATCTAATCTTAACTTAAATCATATGTATTTACAATCTATGTATCTTATCTTAACTCTAATCTTATCTATTTACAATCTATGTTATCTATCTATCTATCTATTTTACCTTAAATCTAATCTTATCTATTTACAATCTATCTATCTATCTATCTATCTATCTATCTATCTATCTATCTATCTATCTATCTCACCTTAACTCTAATCTTATAAATTTACAATCTGTCTATGTTATCTGAACTCTAAGGGGCCCTACTCACTGGCCGACCCGCCGCCGAGCTGCCCGACGGCGGATACGGCCGACGAGCGACCCGGCGGCGGGGGGGGCAGTGACGGGGGGGAGTGAAGTTTACTTCACTCCCCCCGTCACGCGGCTCCATAGAACTGCAGGCAAATATGGACGAGATCGTCCATATTGGCCTGCATGCACAGCCGACGGGGGACCAGCGATGAACGAGCGCGGGGCTGCGCATCGTTCATCGCTGGAGCCTCCACACTCAAAGATATGAACGAGTTCTCGTTCATTTATGAACGAGATCGTTCATATCTTTCAAAAAATCGGCCAGTATGTAGGGCCTATAACCTTATCTATTTACAATCTATCTTCTCTATCTATCTGCTCTATCTAGCTATCTATCTTTCTGTGTTATCTTAACTCCAATCTTATCTATTTAAAATTTATCTTATCTATACTTTTTATCTATTTGTCTATCTAACCTTGTCATGCCCGATGTTGCAGGGATGAGTAAGTGACTGGTGCTGTGGTGGGAAAGGGTGCTGCTATTAATACTGTGTGGGGGCTAGGGGTGCCGCAGCTGCTAACAGTGTAAGAATGAGTGTGGCTGGCTGGTAATAGGTAGAAACGCGATGGCAAACAACTGCAAAAAACTAGATCCTATTTACCCTTAAACCCTCCTTACCTCTAGCACTGCCTATCCCTAATCCCCTCACTGCCCCCCAGTACTGACAAAGCTGTTATCTACCGTTACGCTCTCTAATTTAACTCCAATCTTATATATTTCTAATCTATCTTATTTTAACTCCAATCTTATCTATTTACAATCTATCTTATCTTAACTGTAATCGTATCAATTTAAAATCTATCTATATTATTTTAACTCTAATCTTATCTATTTACAATCTATCTACCTATCTGTTTTATCTTAACTTGAATCTTATCTATATTCAATATAACTATCTTATTTATCTTATATCAACTCTAATCTTATCTATTTACAATCTATCTTGTCTTAACTAAATCTTATCTATTTTCTATCTATTTTTCTTACCTAAACTCTAATCTTATATATTTACAATCGGTCTATTTTATCTTAACTCTAATCGTATCTATCTATCTATCTATCTATCTATCTATCTATCTATCTATCTATCTATCTATCTATTTGTCTTACCTTAACTCTAATTTTATGTAGTTACAATTTATTTTATCTATACATTTCCCCTCATTGCCCCCCACTACTGACACAGCTGTCTACTGTTACTCTCTCTAATTTAACTCCAATCTTATCTATTTACAATCTATCTTATTTTAACTCCAATCTTATATATTTACAATCTATCTTATCTTAACTCTAATCGTATCAATTTAAAATCTATCTATATTAACTTAACTCTAATCTTAGCTATTTACAATCTATCTATCTATCTATCTATCTATCTATCTATCTATCTATCTATCTATCTATCTATCTATCTATCTATCTCTCTATCTATCTATCTATCTATCTATCTGTCTGTCTATCTATCTATCTATCTATCTATCTGTTTTATCTTAACTTGAATCTTATCTATATTCAATATAACTATCTTACTTATCTTATATCATATCGAATCTTATCTATTAACAAACTATCTTGTCTTGACGCTAATCTTATCTATCTTCTATCTACCTATTTGTCTTACCTTAACTCTAATCTTATCTATATACAATCTTACTTGTCTTAACTCTAATCATATCTATCTATCTATCTATCTATCTATCTATCTATCTATCTATCTATCTATCTATCTATCTATCCTTAACTCTAATCTTATATATTTACTATCTATCTATCTATCTATCTATCTATCTATCTATCTATCTATCTATCTATCACTTGTCATGGTGGATGTTGCAGGGGTGAGTAGGTAACTAGCGCTGTGGTGGGTTAGTGTGCTGCTATTAATACTGTGTGGGGCTAGGGGTGCCACGGCTGCTAACAGTGTTAGAATGAGTGTGGCTGGCTGGTAAAAGGGGGAAATGCACTGGTAAACAATTGCAAAAAACTAGATCCTATCTTCCCTACCATAGCACTGCCTGTCCCTAATCCCCTCATTACCCCCCAGTACTGCCGCAGCTGTTATCTACTGTTACTCTAATTTAACTCCAATCTTATCTATATACAATCTATCTATTTTATCGTAACTCCAATATTATCTATTTACAATCTATCTTATCTTAACTCTAATCATATCTATTTACAATCTATCAATATTATCTTAACTCTAATCATATCTATTTACAACTATCTATCTATCTATCTATCTATCTATCTATCTATCTATCTATCTATAAATCTATCTGTCTTACCTTAACTCTACAACAAAAAGGAGAAAAGAAGACTCTTTTATGGGTGCACTCTTAAATGATCTTAAAGTATTAGATTTAAGATAATTGATAAAATCATTTAATTTTTATTAATATCACAAATAAAATAAAACATATAGTAGTTGGATACACAAGTAAAAAAAGAAGAAACAATGGAACCAATAATGCTGATATTGATGTTAAATAGTGGTTACGAGCTGTCTGGGTTGAATCAAAATTCAAGTATACAATAAATCCACAGATTTGACTCAAATATCTGCCTGAGAGAAAGAAAAATATTTCAATTTATTTTTATTATAGGATACTCTGAGCCTCAGTAATAGTTGTGAATATTGACCGAAATAAGGACAGTAATGATTACCCTGCCACTTGTGTTGAAAGAGAGGTAGAATGAAAATTAGATACAAAAGATGAATCTGCTGTCAATGTTAGACATCGAGCAATATTCTACTAAGCCAAGTATTCCCCAAAAGTCTCCCACTCGAGTACTGACTCAGCCCAACACTGATTAGCTTCCAAGATCGGATGGGTTCGGGTGTTTCCAGTGTGGTATGATAGTAGAAAAAGTAACCAATAATCTTATGCTCTGGAATCACTGATGAGAGTTCACGAATATTCTTAGATAAAATGTGATAGGAATTATTGACAGTACTAAGTCCAAGGGAGAAAGTTTATAGAGGATCTGCTGCCGATGTTAGACAGGGGAAAACCCCTGAATCAATGGTGAGAGTCCAGAAAAATAGTTGAAGTAAGAAGAGATCAGAAAAAGTGGACAAAGATGTTTGAACAGAAAAAAAGCTGCCAATAGTACAGGTCTTTGAGTATAAATAAATATATATGTATAATATGATATATCAGATATAAATATCAAATAGTATTTTAGAGGAAGACTCCAGATATACCAGTAATTCAGATATAATAATGAATGATGCGACTCAAAAGAGACTAAAAATTAGCCACCAATGAGTAAACAAGAAGAGAAAGGCAACACTGTGGCTGGGATAAATATACTAAGTCAAAAATATACTGTTGAAAAATAAATGAACAACAACAGTAACAACACTCCTCTCCCAATGAAAAACTGCGACTACAATAGAGTAACACTGTAGCTTGAACAGATGTAATACACCGAGTATAAAGATACTGTTGAAAAATAATAAATACCAATAATGAATACACCCTTCTAGTAGTAACAAACTACAGCCCCAATAGACCAAATAGGGGTTAATTAATTGTTACAAACAGACAAAAGGTGGCAGAAATTACAAGGAAGTGACCAAGCCCGGCGGACGGGCGAAACGTGTCTTCCGATCTCTGGCTGTCCGGGACCACGGACGTCTCTAACTGCCTGCCTACGTCTCATCTCTCTCCAGCACAGCGGCTTCACAGCACCTTCGAACCGAAGCACACTGCAGCTGTGCGGCATCTGACAATCCTCTGGGATTTTGACACAGTCACGGGTAATATCTGTTTACAGAGTCACCCGCTTATTGCACACGAATCTGTTATATACAAGTGTAATTTCTGCCGCCTTTTGTCTGTTTATAACAAATAATCAACCCCTATTTGGTCTATTAGGGCCGTAGTCTGTTACTACTAGAAGGGTGTATTCATTATTGGTATTTATTATTTTTCAACAGTATCTTTATACTCAGTGTATTACATCTGTTCAAGCTACAGTGTTACTCTATTGTAGCTGCAGTTTTTCATTGGGAGAGGAGTGTTGTTACTGTTGTTGTTGATTTATTTTTCAACAGTATATTTTTTAGTCAGTATACTTCTCATATGTCCTAGACGATGCTGGGGTCATCATAGAACCATGGGATATAGACGGGATCCGCAGGAGACATGGGCACTTTAAGACTTTTATAGGGTGTGAACTGGCTCCTCCCTCTATGCCCCTCCTCCAGACTCCAATTTTAGTATTGTGCCCAGTGAGACTGGACGCACTGCAGGGAGCTCTACTGAGTTTCTCTGAAAAAATACTTTTTGTGAGGTTTTTTTATGTTTAGGGAGGCTGCTGGCAACAGTCTCCCTGCTTCGTGGGACTTAGGGGAGAGGAGTATGACCCACTTCCAGTGAGTTCAAGGGCTCTGCTTCTGGCTACAGGACACCATTAGCTGCTGAGGGTGCTGATCACTGGGTACGCCTAGATGCTCACTCCCGCAGCCTGCCGTCACCCCCTTTCAGAGCCAGAAGTCAGAAGACAGGTGAGTAGAGGAAGAAAAGAAGACTTCAGTGACGGCATTTATCTGAGGTACCGCAGCGCGCCAATCTCCTACATACATGCAGCACTACAGGGTGCAGGGCTTGGCGGGGTGGGGGCGCCCTGGGCAGCTAATAAATCCTCAGTGGCAAGAGGGGATATTAGTGCCGAGGCACTGTCCCAAAACCCCCGCCAGTATAATCATACAAGAAACGGGACGTAAGCGTGCCATTAAGGAGGCGGAGCTTCATCCTCACAGCTCACTCTGCGCCATTTTCTCTCCATCAGGGTGCAAAGACGCTGGTCCTTCCTTCAGACTGACAAGTATCAGGGTGCAAAATGGGGTGGGGGGGCACTGGCTAAATTTGGTGCAATATACTTTATATAAAAAGCGCTAAAGGTCTGGGGCGTTTATTGGGTGCTTCAGAACCGCTGTTTGGGTGCTGGGGTGTGAGCTGGCAAATCCCCTCTGTGTCTCTCTGACAGGCTTTACTGTGGGTCTGTCCCCTATATGCCCGGTGTGTCTGGGAGTGTTTGGTGCATGTGTGTCGACATGTCTGAGGCTGAAGGCTCTTCCCAGGAGGAGGCTGTATTAGGGACACAAACGGCTGTGGGGGTGACCCTGTCGGCCACGCCGATGCCGGATTGGAGAAATGTATTGAACGCCTTGAATGATAATGTGGCTCTTATTAGTAAGAGGCTAGATAAGTCTGAGTCTCAGACCCAGGCATGGATGAAATCTGTAGAAGATATGTTATTGCAAAGTCAGGTCCCCTCAAGGTCACAGAAACGTACGCTGGCCCATTTGGCAGACACTGATACCGACACAGATTCTGATTCCAGTGCCGACTATAGCGATTCCAGATTAGATCCAAAATTGGCAAAAAGCATTCAGTACATGATTGTGGCGGTTAAAGAGGTAATGCATATCACTGAGGACCCGGCTGTCCCTGATAAAAGGGTCTGTATGTATAAGGAAAGGAAACCTGAGGTAATGTTTCCTCCCTCTCATGAACTGAACACGCTATTTGAAAAACTCTGGGAAGCGCCTGACAAAAAGTTTCAGATTCCCAAAAGAATTACGGTAGCTTATCGATTTCCCTCGGCGGACAGGGAAAAGTGGGAGTCACCCCCCACTGTGGACAAGGCCCTGTCACGTTTGTCTAAAAAGGTGTCTCTCCCGTCACCTGACACGGCGGCCCTTAAGGATCCTGTGGATCGTAAACAGGAAACTACGTTAAATTCCATTTATGCGACCACAGGTACACTACTCAGACCTGTCATTGCATCTGCGTGGGTAAGTAGTGCTATCGAAAAGTGTGCAGACAACTTGTCTTCTGAAATAGATACCCTAGATAGGGATAGCGTCCTCTTGACACTGGGTTATATCAAGGAGGATGCAGCATACCTTAAGGAAGCTGCGAGAGATATTGGTCTTTTGGGATCTAAGGCAAATGCCATGGCAGTCTCAGCTAGATGAGCGTTGTGGATACACCAATGGAATGATGATGCTGATTCCAAGAAAAGTATGGAATCTCTACCATATAAAGGTAAGGCCTTATTTGGTGACGGCCATGATGATTTGGTGTCTACTGCTACCGCGGGTAAGTCATCCTTTTTACCTTATGTTCCTCCACAACAAAAGAAAACGCATCACTATCAGATGCAGTCCTTTTGGCCCAATAAATACAGAAAGGGCCGAGGTTCTTCCTTTCTTGCTACTAGAGGAAGGGGAAGAGGTAAACGATAACTAGCCTTGTCAGGCTCCCAGGTGCAGAAGTCCTCCCAGGCTTCTGCCAATTCCACCGCATGACGTTGGGGCTCCTATGCGGGAGGCCGCACCGGTGGGAGCACGTCTCAAACTCTTCAGTCAGTTTTGGGTTCGTTCGGACCTAGACCCATGGGTTTTACAAATAGTATCCCAAGGGTACAAGCTGGAGTTTCAAGATGTTCCTCCTCGCCTTTTTTTCAAATCGGCCTTACCAGCTTCGCTTCAGGACAGGGAGGTAGTCTGCGACGCAATACAAAAGTTGTGTCAAAATCAAGTTATCGTCGGGGTTCCCCAGTCACAACAGGGAGAAGGTTTTTATTCAAGCCTGTTTGTGGTCCCGAAACCGGATGGCTCGGTCAGACCAATCCTAAACCTGAAATCCCTAAATTTCTACCTAAAAAAATTCAAATTCAAGATGGAGTTTCTCCGAGCAGTGATCTGCAGTCTGGAGGAAGGGGATTTTATGGTGTCGGTGGACATAAAAGATGCCTACTTACATGTTCCCATTTATCCTCCGCATCAGGCTTACCTGAGATTTGCAATTCAGGATTGTCATTAAAATTTAAAACGCTGCCGTTTGGTCTGTCCACGGCGCCGAGGATTTTCACCAAAGTGATGGCGGAGATGATGGTTCTCCTTCGCAAGCATGGAGCCACGATTATCCCATACTTGGACGATCTCCTGATAAAGGCAAGATCCAGGGACCAGTAGGTGCAAAATGTTGTACTTTCCCTGACAGTTCTTCAGCAACATGGTTGGCTCCTAAATTTGCCAAAATCACAGTTGATTCCGACGATGCGGTTGTCGTTTTTGGGAATGATATTGGACACAGAACTACAGAGAGTCTTTCTTCCAGTGGACAAGGCTCTGGAACTTCAGAGTCTGATCAAACAAATTCTGAAACCAGCAAGAGTGTCAATCCATTAATGCATTTGGTTGCTGGGAAAGATGGTTGCGGCCTAAGAGGCCATTCAGTTTGGCAGATTCCATGCCAGAGTGTTCCAGTGGGACCTGTTGGACAAGTGGTCCGGGTCACACCTACACATGCACCGGAGGATAATCCTGTCCTCCAAGACCAGGGTATCACTCCTGTGGTGGCTGCACAGCTCTCACCTCCTAGAGGGGCGCAGATTCGGGATACAGGACTGGATCCTGGTGACCACAGATGCAAGCCTCTGAGGCTGGGGGGGCAGTCACAATGGGAGTTAACTTCCAAGGAAGATGGTCAAGTCAGGAAACTTGTCTCCACATAAATGTTCTGGAGTTAAGGGCCATTTACAACAGCCTTCTGCAAGCGGAATATCTTCTTCGAGATCTGCCTGTACTGATCCAGTCGGACAATGTAACAGCAGCAGCGTACATAAACCGTCAGGGCGGATCGAAAGGCAGAGCGGCAATGGCAGAAACCACAAGGATTTTCCGCTGGGCGGAAAGGCATACAAGCGCTCTGTCAGCAATCTTTCTTCCAGGAGTGGACAACTGGGAAGCAGACTTCCTCAGCAGACACGATCTCCATCCAGGAGAGTGGGGCCTCCACCAAGAAGTCTTCGCAGAGGTGACAAGTCGTTGGGGAGTTCCTCAGGTAGACTTCTCGTCTCAACAAGAATCTTCAGAGATATTGTTCCAGGTCAAGGGACCCTCAAGCAATCGCAGTGGATGCGCTGGTGACACCGTGGGTGTTTCAGTCGGTGTATGTAATCCCTCCACTTCCTCTCATTCCAAAGGTTCTAAAGATCATAAGAAGAACAAAGATCCGGGCGATCCTCATTGTCTCAGACTGGCCTCGGAGGGCTTGGTATCAAGATCTACAGGAATTACTCATAGGAGATCCCTGGCCTCTTCCTCTGCGCGAGGACCTGTTACAACAGGGGCCGTGCGTGTATCAGGACTTACCGTGGCTACGTTTGACGGCATGGCGGTTGAGCGCAAAATCCTAGCCCGTAAGGGTATTCCCAGTGAAGTAATTTCCACACTTATTCAGGCCAGGAAAGTGGTAACATCTAAACATTACCACCGTATTTGGAGAAAATATGTTTCTTGGTGTGAATCCAAGGGGGCTCCTACGGAGGAGTTTTGGCTAGGACGTTTTCTCCATTTTCTACAAGCAGGTGTGGATGTGGGCCTAAAATTGGTCTCAATTAAGGTACAGATTTCGGCCTTATCGGTTTTCTTTCAGAAACAGTTGGCCTCCCTTCCAGAAGTTCAGACTTTCGTGAAAGGCTTGTTGTACATCCAACCTCCATTTGTGCCTCCAGTGGCACCATGGGATCTTAATGTGGTGTTGCAGTTCCTTCAATCACATTGGTTTGAACCTTTATGGAAGGTGGAGTTGAAATTCCTCACTTGGAAAGTGGTCATCCTGTTGGCCTTGACATCTGCAAGGCAGGTGTCTGAGTTAGCGGCCTTGTCTCACAAGAGCCCTTATTTGATCTTCCATGAAGACAGAGCTGAATTGAGTACACGTCAACAATTTCTACCGAAAGTGGTTTCCTCTTTCCACATGAACCAACCTATTGTGGTGCCTGTGGCTACTGACGCCTTCGCTGAGTCAAAATCTCTGGATGTGGTCAGAGCTTTGAAGATTTACGTCGCCAGAATGGCTCAGATTAGGAAAACAGAGGCTCGGTTTGTCCTGTATGTTCCCAACAAGGTGGGGTGTCCTGCTTCCAAGCAGACCATTGCACGCTGGATCTGTAACATGATTCAGCACGCTCATTCCACGGCTGGATTGCTGTTACCGGATTCGGTGAAAGCCCATTCTACTAGAAAGGTGGGCTCATCCTAGTCGGCTGCCCGGGGGGTCTCGGCATTGCAACTTTGCCGACCAGCTACTTGGTCGGGGTCAAGCACATTTGCAAAATTCTACAAGTTTGACACCTTGGCCGATGAAGACCTTAAGTTTGGTCAATCAGTGCTGCAGAGTCGTCCACACTCTCCTGCCCATTCTAGAGCTTTGGTATAACCCCATGGTTCTATGATGACCCCAGCATCCTCTAGGACGTATGAGAAAATAGGATTTTAATACCTACCGGTAAATCCTTTTCTCTTAGTCCGTAGAGGATGCTGGGCGCCCGTCCCAGTGCGTACTATATCTGCAGTTATTAGTTGTGGTTACACACATGTTGTGTTACGTTTATAGTCAGCCTGTTGCTGCAAGTGTTCATGCCGTTGGCCTGTGTTCTGTTGAATGCCACGTTGTGCGGCATGCTTGAGGTGTGAGCTGGTATGAATCTCACCTTAGTTTAACAATAAATCCTATCCTCGAAATGTCCGTCTCCCTGGGCACAGTTCCTATAACTGGAGTCTGGAGGAGGGGCATAGAGGGATGAGCAGTTCACACCCTTTCAAAGTCTTAAAGTGCCCATGTCTCCTGCGGATCCCGTCTATACCAAATGGTTCTATGATGACCCCAGCATCCTCTACGGACTAAGAGAAAAGGATTTACCAGTAGGTATTAAAATCCTATTTTATCCCAGCCACAGTGTTGCCCTTCTCTTCTTGTTTACTCATTGGTGGCTAATTTTTAGTCTCTTTTGAGTCGCATCATTCATTATTATATCTGAATTACTGGTATATCTGGAAGTCTTCCTCTAAAATACTATTTGATATTTATATCTGATATATCATATTATACATATATATATATATATATATTTATACTCAAAGACCTGTACTATTGGGAACTTTTTTCTGTTCAAACATCTTTGTCCACTTTTTCTGATCTCTTCTTACTTCAACTATTTTTCTGGACTCTCACCGTTGATTCAGGGGTTTTCCCCTGTCTAACATTGGCAGCAGATCCTCTATAAACTTTCTCCCTTGGACTTAGTACTGTCAATAATTCCTATCACATTTTATCTAAGAATATTTGTGAACTCTCATCAGTGATTCCAGAGCATAAGATTATTGGTTACTTTTTCTACTATCATACCACACTGGAAACGCCCGAACCCATCCGATCATGGAAGCTAATCAGTGTTGGGCTGAGTCAGTACTCGAGTGGGAGACTCTTGGGGAATACTCGGTTTAGTAGAATATTTTTGGACGTTCATGCTCAATGTCTAACACTGACAGCAGATTCATCTTTTGTATCTAACTTTCATTCTACCTCTCTTTCAACACAAGTTGCAGGGTAATCATTACTGTCCTTATTTCGGTCAATATTCACAACTATTACTGAGGCTCAGAGTATCCTACAATCTAAATAAATGTAAAAAAAAATTCTCTCAGGCAGATATTTGAGTCAAATCTGTGGATTCATTGTATACTTGAATTTTGATTCAACCCAGACAGCTTGTTACCACTATTTAACATCAATATCAGCATTATTGGTTCCATTGTTTCTTCTTTTTTTCACTTGTGTATCCAACTACTATATGTTTTATTTTATTTGTGATATTAATAAAAATTAAATGATTTTATCAATTATCTTATCTCTAATACTTTAAGAAAATTTAAGAGTGCACCCATAAAAGAGTCTTCTTTTCTCCTTTTTGTTGTATGTTTCATTACTGACTCAGAGTGCACCACCAAATCTAAGATTGAATAGAAAAGATTGCCTTTTCTTTCTTTATCATTGTATTTTGGTACGTATAATATCTAATTTATACTTTAACATCTTCCTGTGCGGTATACCTTACCTTAACTCTAATCGTATCTATTTACAATCTATCTATTTTATCATAACTCCAATCTTATCTAATTACAATCTATCTTATCTTAACTCTAATCGTATCTATTCACAATTATTTTAACACTAATCTTATCTATTTACAATCTGTCTGTCTGTCTATCTATCTGTCTTATCTTAACTCTATTCTTATCCATTTACATTCTATCTATCTTATTTATATTAAATCAACTCTAATCTTATCTATTTATAATTTATCTTATCTATATATCTTATCTATTTATCTATCTATCTAACCTTATTATGGTGGGTGTTGCAGGGGTGAGTAGGTGACTGGTGCTGTGGTGGGTTAGGGTGCTGCTATTAATACTGTGTGGGGGCTAGGGGTGCAGCGGCTGCTAACAGTGTCAGAATGAGTGTGGCCGGCTGGTAAAAGGGGGTAACGTGCTGACAAACAATTGCAAAAAACTAGATCCTATCTACACCTCCCTTCCTCTAGCACTGCCTGTCCCTAATCCCCTCATTGCCCAGCAGTACTGCCGAAACTGTTATCTACCATTACTCTCTCTAATTTAACTCCAATATTATCTATATACAATCTAACTATTTTATCTTAACTCCAATCTTATCTATTTACAATCTAGCTTATCTTATCTCTAATTGTATCTATTTACAATCTGTCTATATTATCTTAACTCTAATCTTATGTATTTACAATCTATCTATTTTATCTTAACTTGAATCTTATCTATATTCTATAGATCTATTCTATTTATCTTCTCAACTCTAATCTTATTTCAATTAATCATATCTATACAACTTATCTATTTATTTATCTAAACTTATCATGATCAGTGTTGCAGGGGTGACTGATGCTGTGGTGAGTTAGGGTGCCGCAATTAATACTGAGTGGGGGATAGGGCTGTTGCAGCTGCTAACAGCACCCTTACCCTCTCCCTACCCCCACCACTGCCTTCCCCTAATCCCCTCCTTGCCCCCAGTAATACTGCAGCTGTTATCTACCGTTACTATCTATCTAACCTTAATTTAAATCTTATCTATTTACAATCTATGTATTTTATCTTAACTCTAATCTTATCTATTTACAATCTATCTATCTATCTATCTATCTATCTGCTTACCTTAACTCTAATCTTATCTATTTACAATCTATCTATTTTATTGTAACTCCAATCATATCTATTTACAATCTATCTTATCTTAACTCTACTCTACTCATATCTATTTACAATCTATCAATATTATCTTAACTCTAATTTTATCTATTTACAGTCTATCTATCTATTTACTATCTATCTGTCTGTCTTACCTTAACTCTAATCTTATCTATTTACAATCTATCTTATTTATTTATCTATCTAACTAAGGGGGTAACGTGCTGGCAAACAATTGCAAATTACTAGATGCTATCTACTCTTACACCCTCCCTATCCCCAGCAGTGCCTGCCCCTAATCCCCTCCTTGCCCCCCAGTACTGCCGCAGCTGTTATCTACCCTTACTATCTATCTAATCTTAAATAAAATCTTATCTATTTACAATCTATGTATAATATCTTAACTCTAATCTTATCTATTTACAATCTATCTATCTATCTTACCTATCCACCTATCTATTTTACCTTAGCTCTAATCTTATCTATTTACAATCAATCTTTTCTTAACTCTAATTTTATCTATCTTTCTTTCTATCTATCTATCTATCTATCTATCTATCTATCTGTTTTATCTTAACTTTAATCTTATCTATATTCAATATATCTATCTTATTTATCTTATATCAACTTTAATCTTATCTATGTACAATTTATCTTATCTATACATCTTATCTATTTATTTATCTATCTATCTAACCTTATCATACTCAGTGTTGCAGGGGTGACTGGTGCTGTGGCGGGTTACCGCTATTAATTCTGAGTGGGGGATAGGGCTGCCGCAGCTGCTAACAGTACCCTTACCCTCTCCCTACCCCCAGCACTGCCTGCCGCTAATACCCTCTTTGGCCCCCACTAACACCGCAGCTGTTATCTACCCTTACTATCTATCTAACCTTAACTTAAATCTTACCTATTTACAATCTATGTTGTTTATCTTAACTCTAATCTTATCTATTTACAATCTATCTATGTTATCTATCTATCTATCTATGTTATCTTAACGCCAATCTTATCTAATTACAATCTATCTTATCTTAACTCTAATTGTATCTATTCACAATTATCTTAACACTAATCTTATCTATTTACAATCTATCTGTCTGTCTGTCTGCCTATCTGTCTTATCTTAACTCTATTCTTATCTATTTACATTCTATCTCTCTTATTTATATTAAATCAACTCTAATCTTATCTATTTATAATTTATCTTATTTATATATCTTATCTATTTATTTATTTATTTATTTATCTACTGTATTTATGTAACTACTGTTACTCTAATTTAACTCCAATCTTATCTATTTACAATATATCTATGTTATCGTAACTCCAATCTTATCTATTTACAATCTATCTTATCTTAACTCTAATCTTATCTATTTACTATCTATCTATTTATTTATATACTATCTATCTATCTATCTATCTATTTCTCTGTCTATCTATCTATCTATCTATCTATCTATCTATCTATCTATCTGTGTTAGATTAACTCTAATCTTAACTACTTTACAATCTATTTTATCGTAACTTCAGTCTTATCTATTTACAATCTATCTTATCTTAACTCTAATCATATCTATTTACAATCTATTAATATTGTCTTAATGCTAATCTTATCTATTTACAATCTATCTATCTATCTATCTATCTATCTATCTATCTATCTATCTATCTGTTTATCTATCTATTGACTATCTATCTATCTATCTATCTATCTATCTATCTATCTATCTATCTGTCTGTCTTACCTTAACTCTAATCTTATCTATTTACAATCTATCTTATTTATTTATCAAACTAAGGGGGTAACACGCTGGCAAACAATTGCAAATAACTAGATGCTATCTACTCTTACACCCTCCCTATCCCCAGCACTGCCTGCCCCTAATCCCCTCCTTGTAACCCAGTACTGCCGCAGCTGTTATCCACCCTTACTATCTATCTAATCTTAACTAAAATATTATCTATTTACAATCTATGTATTTTATCTTAACTAATCTTATCTATTTACAATCTATTTTATCTATCTATCTATCTATCTATCTATCTATCTATCTAACTAACCTTAACGCTAATCTTATCTATTTACAATCTATTTTATTTTTACTCTAATCTTATCTATTTACTATCTATCTATCTATCTATCTATCTATCTATCTATCTATCTATCTATCTATCTATCTATCTATCTATCTTTCTATCTATCTATCTATCTATCTATCTATCTATCTGTCTTACCTTAACTCTAATCTTATCTATTTACAATCTATGTTATTTATCTATCTAAGGGGGTAACGCGCTGGCAAACAATTGCAAATTACTAGATGCTATCTACTCTTACACCCTCCCTATCCCCAGCACTGCCTGCCCCTAATCCCCTCCTTGTAACCCAGTACTGCCGCAGCTGTTATCCACCCTTACTATCTATCTAATCTTAACTAAAATATTATCTATTTACAATCTATGTATATTATTTTAACTCTAATCTTATCTATTTACAATCTATTTTATCTATCTATCTATCTATCTATCTATCTATCTATCTATCTATCCTTAACGCTAATCTTATCTATTTACAATCTATTTTATTTTTACTCGAATCTTATCTATTTACTATCTCTATCTATCTATCTATCTATCTATCTATCTATCTATTTTACCTTAACTCTAATCTTATCTATTCACAATCTATCTATTTTATCGAAACTTCATTCTTATCTACTTACACTCTATTTTATCTTAACTCTAATCTTATCTTTTTACAATCTATATATCTATCTACTCTCTACTATCTATCTATCTATCTATCTATCTATCTATCTATCTATCTATCTGTTTTACCTTAACTCTAATCTTATCTATTTACAATCTATCTTATTTATCTATCTAAGGGGGTAACGCGCTGGCAAACAATTGCAAATTACTAGATGCTATCTACTCTTACACCCTCCCTATCCTCAGCACTGCCTGCCCCTAATCCCCTCCTTGTAACCCAGTACTGCCGCAGCTGTTATCCACCCTTACTTTATCTAATCTTAACTGAAATCTTATCTATTTACAATCTATGTATATTATCTTAACTCTAATCTTATCTATTAACAATCTATTTTATCTATCTATCTATCTATCTATCTATCTATCTATCTATCTATCTGTCTGTCTATCTATCTATCTATCTATCTATCTATCTATCTATCTATCTGTGTTATCTTAAGTCTAATCTTACCATTTACAATTTATCTTATTTATGTTATATCAGCTCTAATGTTATCTATTTTCACTTAATCTTATCTATACATCTTATCTATTTATCTATCTAACATTGTCATGGTGGGTGTTGCAGGGGTGAGTAGGTGACTGGTGCTGTGGTGGGAAAGGGTCCTGCTATTAATACTGTGTGGGGGCTAGGGGTGCTGCGGCTGCAAACAGTGTTAGAATGAGTGTGGCTGGGTGGTAAAAGGGGGTAACGTGCTGGCTAACAATTGCAAAAAACTAGATCCTATCTACCCTTACACCTTCCCTACCCTAGCACTGCCTGTACTTAATCCCCTCATTGCCCCCCAGTACTGCCACAGCTGGTAAATACTGTTACTCTAATTTAACTCCAATCTTATATATTTACAATATATCTATGTTATCGTAACTCCAATCTCATCTATTTACAATCTATCTTATCTTAACTCTAATCTTATCTATTTACTATCTATTTAACTATTTATTTACTATCTATCTATCTATCTATCTATCTATCTACCTATCTATTTACTATCTATCTATCTATCTATCTATCTATCTATCTATCTATCTATCTGTGTTACCTTAACTTTAATCTTATCTAATTTACAATCTATTTTATCGTAACTTCACTCTTATCTATTTACAATCTATCTTATCTTAACTCTAATCATATCTATTTGCAATCTGGTTCTGTGGTGGGAAAGGGTCCTTCTATTAATACTGTGTGGGGGCTAGGGGTGCTGCGGCTGCTAACAGTGTTAGAATGAGTGTGGCTGGCTGGTAAAAGGGGGGTAACGCGCTGGCAAACAATTGCAAAAAACTAGATCCCATCTACCCTTACACCCTCCCTACCCTTGCACACCAAGGAAAGCAACTACATCTAAGTGGTCAGTGGATGCAAGAGGAACCCCGGAGAACCGACGACGAGCTTGCAGTAACAGCGCAGCAAGACTGGTAAGTGAGTGCAGGCGGACGGGCGGCAAGGAGGGAGACTGCAGGTGCGGCTCGACAAGTGGACTGGTGTGCCTCGCTGTGGATTCCCGGACAGGTTCCACAGCGGCGCACCCTCTCCACGGACACAGGATCGGCACGGTGAAGACAGCAGGCTCACGGTGAATCCGTACAAGGACGAACCGAGCGAACAAGTGCTGATCGCCGTTAGCTGACTGGTCCAGAGTCCCTCCAGAATCTCAGCGTAGACCCGCACCCGGACTCCTCACGAACACGGCCGCAACGGTAAGGACTTTAATCCGCTAGACCTCAACAGAGACACGGGACGCCAGTCTCTGTTACTTCATTAAGGATCAAAGACTGTAATTCAATGTGAACTATTACTAGGAAAAGGATGTTTTGAAGTTATTACTCCTTGCATCAAAAAGGGCACTTTCAGTAATAGAAAGAGCTTGTTGGACTTTCACTTAAGAGAAGGACAGCATTTGGACTTTGTTTGGAACGCATACCCTATCCAATTAGCAATCAATAAAACACCTTTTAGTTATACTTTTCCACTCACTGGTATTATTGATCTCAAGCTAAGAAACAGCACAGGTATTTCCGATTTAAACAGATTGAGACATATGAACATCAGGGGTAGAGCGCAGTTAAATTTCTCACATTGTGTTCTTGCATTGATTACCCATTCTTTAAGACTGTAACAATAGGGACTGGACATCCCCTGCACTTGCAGCACAACCCGACCCAGCTAACACCTAACACCTCAATGCGCAGATTACCATCACCTGTTTTAACTCTAATCATATCTATTTGCAACAGAGGCGTAACTAGGGTAGGGCGAGTGGGGCACGTGCCCATGGCACCTTGTCAGGCCCAGGAGAGGGGGGCACCGCCGGCGGCCAGGGCATCATGCCCCACTCGCCCATGTCACGCCGAAATGTGATGGGAGGAGAGCGCAGCATCTCTCCCTCCCCTCACCGCTGCTGCCAGCACTAGCAGCACTGCGTGTGTCCAGTCTCCGGCGGCGTTAGCCAATCAGAGCTTGTGGACCGGCTCCTGATTGGCTGCCGGTCTGCGAGCTCTGATTGGCTAGTGAACCGGTGCCACACAGCCGCCGCCGGAGACCTGGAGCGGTGAGGGGCAGGAGAGGCGCTGCGCGGTGAGTGACTGACGGGGGGGGAGAGCAGAGTCTTGTGTAACTGGCACTGTGGGGCATGTATCTGGAACTGTGAGGCATGTAACTGGCACTGTGGGGCATGTATCTGGCACTGTGGGGCATGTAACTGGCACTGTGGGGCATTGCATCTGGCACTGTGGGGCATTGTATCCGGCACTGTGGGGCAATGTAACTGGCAGTGTCGGGAATGTATCCAGCACTGTGGGGCATTGTAACTGGCACTGTGGGGCATGTATCTGGCACTGTGGGGCAGGTATCTGGCACTGTGGGGCAGGTATCTGGCACTGTGGGGAATTGTATCTGTCACTGTGGGGCATTGTATCTGTCACTGTGGGGCATTGTATCCGGCACTGTGGGGCAATGTAACTGGCACTGTGGGGCAATGTAACTGGCACTGTGGGGCATTGTAACTGGCACTGTGGGGCATGTATCTGGCACTGGGGCATTGTATCTGGCACTGTGGGGCAATGTAACTGGCACTGTGGGCCATTTTCAGTGGCCACACCCCTTCTGGTGCATGGCCACACCCCTTCTGGTGTGTGGCCATGCCCATTTTTTGGCACGCGCACCTTCGGCGCATGCACAGTCTTCTTTTGTTTTTTTGTTTTTTTGGGGGGGCGCCATTTTCCCTCTTGCCCTGGGCTCCGAAAACCCTAGTTACGCCCTGATTTGCAATCTGGTGCTGTGGTGGGAAAGGGTCCTGCTATTAATACTGTGTGGGGGCTAGGGGTGCTGCGGCTGCTAACAGTGTTAGAATGAATGTGGCTGGCTAGTAAAAGGGGGTAATGCGTTGGCAAACAATTGCAAAAAACTAGATCCTATCTACCCTTACACCCTCCCTACCCTAGCACTGCCTGTCCCTAATCCCCTCATTTCCCCCTAGTACTGCTGCAGCTGTTATCTACTGTTACTCTAATTTAACTCCAATCTTATCTATTTACAATATATCTATATTATAGTAACTCCAATCTTATCTATTTACAATATATCTATATTATAGTAACTCCAATCTTATCTATTTACAATCTATCTTATCTTAACTCTAATCGTATCTAATCTATCTATCTATCTATCTATCTATCTATCTATCTATCTATCTATCTGTTTTACCTTAACTCTAATCTTTTCTATTTACAATCTATCTTATCTTATATAACTAAGGGGGTAACGTGCTGGCAAACAATTGCAAATTACTAGATGCTATCTACCATTACACCCTCCCTAACCCCAGCACTGCCTGCTCCTAATCCCCTCCTTGCCCCCCAGTACTGCCGCAGCTGTTATCTACCCTTATTATCTATCTAACCTTAACTAAAATCTTATCTATTTACAATCTATGTATATTATCTTAACTCTAATCTTATCGATTTACAATCTATCTATTTTACCTATCTATTTTACCTTAACTCTAATCTTATCTATTTACAATCTATCTTATTTAACTCTAATCTTATCTATTTACAATCTATCCTACTATCTATCTATCTATCTATCTATCTATCTATCTATCTATCTATCTATCTATCTATCTATCTATCTATCTATTTGTCTTACCTTAACTCTAATCTTATATATTTACAATCCATCTAGTTTTTTTTTAAATAGAGTCATTTTTTTTATTGAAGAGAAAGCAGTACATGCACAAAATGACAATGCAAAGAAGACAATCTTATGCAATGATGCACATTGGCAAAATAGCAGATGACTACATATAGGCCCTCATTCCGAGTTGTTCGCTCGCAAGGCGATTTTAGCAGTATTGCACACGCTAAGCCGCCGCCTACTGGGAGTGAATCTTAGCTTCTTAAAATTGCGAACGAAAGATTCGCAATATTGCGATAAGACATCTCGTAGCAGTTTCAGAGTAGCTTCAAACTTACTCGGCATCTGCGATCAGTTCAGTGCTTATTGTTCCTGGTTTGACGTCACAAACACACCCAGCGTTCGCCCAGACACTCCTCCGTTTCTCCAGCCACTCCCACGTTTTTTCCGGAAACGGTAGCGTTTTTTCCCACACGCCCATAAAACGGCCTGTTTCCGCCCAGTAACACCCATTTACTGTCAATCACACTACGATCGCCTGAGCGAAGAAAAAGCCGTGAGTAAAAATCCAAACTTCATAGCAAATTTACTTGGCGCAGTCGCAGTGCGGACATTGCGCATGCGCACTAAGCGGAAAAACGCTGCGATGCGAAGAAATTTTCCGAGCGAACGACTCGGAATGATCTCCATAGCGTATACAGATTCACTTCCAGAAAAGAATGAAATGTGGTATGTGCATACTCATATCCTCCCCAATACAATCTTTCAATTTTACAACTTACCTAAATAGGCAACAGAAAACAAAACAAAAAAACAGATCGCTGTCTTAAACCCCAACGCTCTAAACCGTCTACACGTCACATTTCAATAGTCAGTGTCCCTGTGAAACTGAAAAATAAAATTATGTAGTAAACTCCGGTGTAGAATGCATACATTCAAGCCAGAAAGACCAAATTTTCCCATACCTAGTACTAGCATTATTTTGCATATAATCATAGCGTTCCTTAAACACAGTATCGTTAACTAATGTTTTAAAGGAGGATAATGTGGGTCCAGTTTGTGCCATCCATTTCCTGGCAATACACACTTTAGCTAAGGCAACACATATTATATAGATATAATTCCTCCCATTTAGAGAGGGAGTCAGAGACACCCGTGACAAGTACACATAACCTCGGAGTAAGTACCACCGAAGGGATATCCGTATCTTCCAGAATCGACCTGACCCCCATCCAGAATTCCTGTAAAACGCTACAGTCCCAAACCAAATGCCAAAAAGTTCCCTGGGAGGCATTACATTTAGGGCATAACGTGGATTGTCCAACTCCAATCCTGCTCAGTCTCACAGGGGTCATATAGGTCCTGTGAAGAATCTAAAACTGAAATTGCTGAAATCTGAGAGACTTTGTAGCTGTACGAGGGTATTCTCTAGCGAGATACCACTCTTTATCATCCAACTGACCCAAGTCAGTCTCTCAGCTCACTTGGAGATGGGAGAGAGGGTCAATGTGAAACTGAGCAAGAAGAAAGGAATAAGCCAAAGAGACAGTCCTATGATACCCAAGGCTGAGGAGAAAGGTTTTAGTAGGAAAACCATTAATTGAGGGCGAGGAGTCCGTAATTTGCGTTTGGAGAGCATGCCTGAGTTGGAGTATAGAAAAAGGAATTAGTCAGGTTAAACTCCTCGTTAAGTTGTTGAAACAATTTTAATACACCATTACAATACACCTGGGATAAAGATACGACAGCCCTGGTGGCCCATGCCGTCCGTCCAGCAAAAGAATTCAGCTCAGGAAGCCAACGTGAATGCCATAGGGGGATATCTGGGTCCAAATCTGCAAATCTAGCTAATTTACGGAGTGCCTGACAGATTTTAACAGATTAGAAAACAACAGGAGGAGACTATGTAGATATAGTCCCACTTAGTAATACCAGTATAGGAGTGAGTTCAGGGTAATAACAGTGGATAAACACATAATGTAGTGAGCAAACATCCTCATCCTTTAACTAAATCCATATACGCAACATTTGAGCAGCATAATAATACAATTGAAAGTCAGGGAGTGCCAATCCCCCATCCACTCTGGACCTAGTGAGAGCAGCCAACTGAATTTTAGGCCTTTTATTGGCCCAGATCAGGGAGGAGAGCACACTGCCCACATCCTAAAAAAAAGAAGGAAATACATACACCGGGGACTGTAAAAGAATATACAAAATTTTGGGTAACAGTACCATTTTGACTAAATTGACCCTGCCAGCTACCGTCAAAGGGAGCTTGCATCAAACCTTAGATTTATGTATAATATACCGCATTAAGGGATCCAAGATCAAAGGGACAAACTCAGAAGGGTTATTCGTAACCTGAATACCCAGGTATTTAAATTAAGTGGTCCAGTACAAAGGTAAGGAAACCTTTGGGACAATGGGAGGGGGACCCACCACAGGCATAATATAAGACTTATTCCAATTTATGCAGAGACCCGAGTAGTTACCAAAGTTATAATAATTTGCAAGACCAAGGACATAGAAAGCACGTAGTCATGCAAGAATAAAAGGAGGTTGTCTGCATAAAGAGCCACCTTGTCAGATCTGGTACCTGTACTTAATCCCACTATATCTGGGTGAGACTGGAGCAGACACGTAAGTGGCTCAATGGCCAATGCAAACAATGCAGGAGAGAGAGGATACTCCTGTCTGGTGCCACGGGATAATGTAAAGGGAGGGGGGACATACCCATTTACTGAGATCCTGGCACAAGGGTGTTGATACAACAATTGAACACACTGAATATTCTTAGGACCAAAACCCATGGCTCTCATAACCCCCATAGATACGGCCACTCCACACTATCAAAGGCCTTGACCGCATCCAGGGAGACCAAGACTGAGTCAGAAGGATACACATGGGGAGACTGAAGCAAGTTATACATACGGCATAAATTAATGGAGGTAGACATACCGGGCATAAAACCAGATTCATCCGGATGTATAATGGTAGATATAACTGTATTAAGTCTGATAGCTAAAACCTTTGGCAGGATCTTGGCATCTGTAGGGATAAGGGAAATGGGCCTATATGAAACTGGATATGTTGGGTCTTTCCCAGGTTTAGTGAGTACAATTATAATGGCCTCTGTCATAGAAACAGGAAGTCTGATTGTTGCAAAGAACTCTAAATATAATGCAGAAAATTTGGGGGCAAATATATCTATATATTGTTTATATAACTGTATGGGAATACCTTCGCTACTTGAAGCCTTACCATATCGGGACAGCTCCTGATCATAGCAGCATAGCCTAGATCTATATACCTCCTTATAGAATGACAAAAACACCTGTGCAATATCAGGTGTCGTAGTTACAATAATACCAGCAGGGTCAATCAGTTGTGTAACAACAGTCCCCAGGCGATCATAGTGAACTAAATGGGCCAACAGGCTATCAGGCCTGTCAGCATGCATATATAGGGACTTTGCTCAGAACATAAGGCTTCGAGAATTTTTATCTGCCAGGTGGGCAAACCAAGCTGATTGAGACACCTGCCAGCAATTCTTAGTAATGGGAGAACCATCTCTCAGATACTGCATGTCCAAATCTCGAAAGGCAGACTCTAAGTCTGTCTCAGTGTGCCGTCGGGATGACTTAATGACAGCTATATTTCTAATATAACTTCCACGTAGGAAGGCTTTAAATGAACACCAAACAACTGCCACATGGGAAGAGCCAATATTAAAATATCCCTCCCACTGCCCCACCAACTCGGCATTAACCCCAATTTGAGCCAGCCAAGACGGATGTAGTTTCCAGTAAGAATGACCCCTCTGGCATTCAACATTGAGTGACAGCAATAAGGGGGAGTAGTCAGAGACTTCCCTAGCCTCATAGTGGATATCAGTAATTCTAGGTAGAAGCAAAGGTGATAATAAGGCCAGGTCGATTCTGGAGAAAGAGCCATGCGTCCTAGAAAAACAGGAAAACTGCTGTGCCAACAGATTACGGGTTCTCCATGCGTCCACCCAACCCAAACTGTCGACATAACCTGCAAATTTCGAGGGGCCACTGCCAATCACAGGGGAAGATGGTAACCTCCATTAATCAAGGGAAATGTCTAAAAGGTTATTAAAGTCACCCAAGCAGATAACGGGGGTATTCGGAGAGGAAGCCACAAAAATAGCTAAACTGCTAATATAAAGATCTGTTGTGAGTACAATTTACAGTTGATAAAAACAAATCTACCTTGGGGATCCATCTGTAGGGATAGTAATTCAAATTGTACCATCTTTTTTATCAATACAGAGACCCTTGAGAAAGATGAATGCGAGGCGTGGTACGCCCATCCAACCCACGGTCTGCAAAGTGATAATAGTCTGCTACCCTCTAAGAGTGTTTCGTTAAGGCAGGCTATGTCTGGGTCAAACTTCTTAACCATTTAGAGAACTAGGGAGTGTTTCACTCTATCATTGAGTACCCGAACATTCCATGCTAAAATTTGTAGAGTAGACATGAAACACATAAGGCAAAATACAATGTAAGGATATCAATACCTGATAAAAATAAAAAAGTATGAGGAGGATCACAAGCACACTGACCATCATAATACAAAACAAATAGACAGCTGCGGTACACAAGCATGGATTCGGCAAAATAACAACAGCAACAGTAAAAAGTCAAAAACAGTCACAAATCCCAACTACCCCCCACCCCGTATACCTCCCAGAACATTGGCATACTTCACTCCCTAAACCGAACCCCAAACCTAAAATAAAATATACGCTAAACTATCACAGCAAGCAGTAAAGATTCAACGTATATCTGAAAATAATAAATGAAGAACACACCACCAATGCATGGTGGGTCCCCAAGTCAATATGTATAGGTCCAGGACAGAACATCAATCATATGACTAAAGTATTCAATCCGGAGCCATCTGTCGGTCACCTGGTGCATAGCGGTCAATCTAAGCAGCTGCCTCCCGTGGAGTTTTAAAGAACTTAGATTCCCCCTCCGCCACCACCCGAAGCCTGGAAGGAAACAACATGGAGTAAGAGAGTTTAAGGTCTCGAAGGCGTCTCTTGATAGCCATGAATTGAGCCCTGTGTTTTTGGACATCAGCGGCAAAATCAGGGAAAGTGGATATCTTCACACCATTCCTGGTGAAAGGGCCCTGAGTACGCCCAAGGCGAAGGACTGTGGGCAAAATTTACTAATATTCGTGTTTGAGTCGGTTTGTGTAGTGTTTAAACTCGTTTTGTATCGGGTGCATTTTCATGCAACTTTTTGAATCCATATACGCAAAGTTACGAAGCAGTCGACTTTATGGTTTTCGTGTTTTCCGATGTCGATGCCAGTCGGTTTTTTTTGCCACATTTACGGCCGTCATTGTCGTTTGCGTTCGTGTTTTTGTGTTTTTTTCTGTTTTTTTTTTCTAAGTTAAACGCGGCAGGTTTTTTTTCTTCCCGCGGCCGCATTTTCACTTTTAGTTTCGTTTTTCATCCCCGTTCGTGATTGGTTGTGTTTCAGATGGTAGGAGTGTCTGTGCGCAACCATATAAATATGCCCCAAACCGTCCGCACCTCGTGGGTTTAGTTAGTGGTGAGGAGGAGGGAGGTTGTGCTGTGGAGGTAGGTAAATTTGTGGTTTGGTGAGGAGTGTTGGTAGCGATTTCTGAGTGTGGTATTGTGTTTGAAAGTCGTCTTGTCATTCTTGTAGTCTTGTATTTTGTGGTTTTGTCCCATTTTTAGTCCAAGTTATTTTTCTTTATAGTCCCTTGTCAGAGTGTGTGTGTGTGTGTGTGTGTGTGTGTGTGTGTGTGTGTGTGTGTGTGTGTGTGTATGTGTGAGTTGTGTAGTGGTAGTGGAGGAGTGTGTTGTTTGTCTATTTTTTTTTCTGTGTTAAGTGTTTAGAAACACAATTATGTGTGATTCAGAGGTGGGTGAGGTGGAGGGTGTGAGTGAGGTGGAGGAGGTCGGTCAGGTGGAGGAGGTGAGTGTTAGTGAGGTTAGTGAGGTGGAGGAAGTGGGTGAGTTTGCTTCATCAGCCTCAAGTGACAGTGACAGTCAGAGTGCTCCGCAGCCACGCTCTACTACTAAGACTGGGCGGAATGTAAAGTTTAGTTTTGCTGAAAATGTGGCATTGGTGCGTGAGCTGATGAAGTATCAGAGGCAGCTATTTGGGCCTGAGTCCGCCAAGGTGCCAACACGGAGAAAGACGATGTTGTGGGCGAAAGTTGTTGCTGCTGTCAATAGTGAGGGGGTGGTCAAGCGGACGTAGGACACGTGCCGCAAACGGTACTATGACATAAAGCGACGTGTCAAGTCCAAAATGGCCAAGGAGGCAAAGTCGGCTCGAAAAACCGGTGGTGGGCTGCCCTATATTGCAAGATATCTGGAGTATGAGGAGCCCATGCGGAGTGTCATACCTCCTGAAGTAGTCCCTGCAACCCATGTCCGGGATTCAGATAGGCCCAGGAAGAATGGTGAGCATGTGTATTTGCATTAACATTCTATGACCTTATTTATTTATTTTTTATTTTTTTTTTAAAATGTGTGTCCTGTCACGTTGCATATTACTCCCATCTTCAAGTGTGTGTCAGCAAATACATTGTTTTGGTTAATGTTTCATACAAAAGCCAATGTAACATCTTACTTTATTGTATGTCATGTGTTTTTATCAAAGATATTTTGCATGTGTAGTTTGGACTTGGTGTGTCACTGAATTGTCCTGCAATAATGTTTTCCTTTTGGACCTTTTTTTTTTATAATTGTGACTATGTTTTATATTTATGTTATCCATGTGCAATGTTTCAAAAACAGTGGTTGTCATGTTAGAGGCTGGAGTAGTGGAAAGTGGTTTGGAAACCACTTACATGTGTAATGTCATTATTACATAATGTAATATTTTTTTTCAAAATACCACTATTTCTTTGATAATTTTTAGTTTGTATTTGTACCGTGACACCACACTGCAGTGTAATTTTTTAAATATTTTTACATTTTGGTTTGGCTCATATAGTGGTAATGTGTGTTTGGAGTGCCACATCACAGAGCAATTTATATATTGCATCTGTAATAATTTTCCTTTCAATACAAAATGAAGATGTGTGTGTTTTTGGTTGTTAATGTTTGTTTTTTTACTTGTGGCCTATGTCAGTGTCCTGTACATGTTTTCCTGTGTTGATTTTTCCACAGTGCATATGTCTATTGGACAATGTTTATTGTTTTATGTATTGTATTTTTTGTTTCCGGTCCTTAAGTTTTTATTAAAAATAAAGCAAGCATTTCTTAAAGAATAAATGTTTATAAGCATAATGGGTGGATGTATCAACAATAGCATGAATACATTTTTTTGTTTTTTTATACAGTGTTTGAAAAAAGCAGTACTACTCGTCGTCCAGTAACTCCTATCACATCTGATGATGATGACGCTGCGGAAGCAGGTAAAGTGTCCATTGTAGTATAGGGTATGTTTGTAAAGGAATGGCCATAACAAAATTGTACTTTCATTAATAGGTCCATCAAAAGAAGTATGGAGCAGCAGAAGTGGGACTTCTGTAAGACATCACCACAAAAAAACTGTGGCCGAAAAGAAAGCAAGGTCTGATGTCCAGGGCCAACCACAGCAGGCTACCCCGCCACGAAGATTATCGACAGTATGTTCTGTCCCCCCACTCCAAATTTTGGACACACCTCCAAGACGTCATCCACACTCCCCTCATCTTGATTGTGAATATCAAACTGAAATAAATGTAAACAATTTCAGAACGTAATCAAACTTTTTCTTAACCGCATTAAGTCAAAACACATCAAAAACTTAGATACTTACTGCAGAAAGTAAAACCTGAAATGGAATCCAAGCAAAATGGCCTTGTCCACATCCAGTAAAGATATGTATGTCCACTTGAGCCATACAGTATCACATTGTGTGTAAGATGCTGCAACAAAAAAAATCATGTTTATTTTTAGAAAAAAGTAAGGTTGTTTTTCCAAATTTCACATGTGTGTTTGAGCTAACATTGCCAAATACATATAAAAACATTACTATGTTTGTTTTATCAAAGCTATAAGGTAACACATTATGGATTCCAATGTGTTTTTATGGTGGAGTATGTCTGAGCTACAATAAAACTAAAGTGTTTGCTTTCACAATTAAGTAACCAGACACATTTGCTACAAACAGGCATATGTATGTATTTAAGTTATGAGTGATGATGTTGCTAGGCAGAATATTTGAAAGCAACAGTGAATGACATGTGTTCCATGTGTAGTCATTTGTTTACATTTCACAAACATATGGATAGCTAACGTAGATTTGTTTAACATTTCAGCTTCTAGTCCTGGTAAAAGCATCCCTCTGCAACAACAGCAATACAGTGACATGGAGGAGACAATCATCTTAGAAATGCAGCCATTAAGCCAAGGAATGAGCCCCCCAGCACCTGTGAGTACACCACCACCACCACACTAAAGCACACCACCACCACAACACAGCCCAACAACACCAGTAACACAAGGGCCCGATCAGGTGTTTTGGACCATTTGGGCTAGACAGCAGGCCACTAATGAAGATTGCCTGCGTAGGCAGACACAAATGTTTGCAAGCCTACCATGTCACCTCAGAAGAATATCAAGAAATATGAGTAGACAAAATGAACAAACAACCAGAATTGGCAATACCATGGAACTCATGCGTACAGACATTACACAGGTTATGGGCAACTTACAGTGCATAATGGAAGAACAGCACAGACTAATGGAAGAACAGCACAGACAACAGCAAAGTTATATGAACATTTTTCAAAACAATCAAAAGATTAATGAAAGTTTATTCCGAATTGTAGACAATCAAAATGCTGCTACACGTGAACTCAATGCCACCCTCACTAACCTGAATGAAACACCCAGATGCATGCACCAACAGCAAACAAGCAGCAGTTCTGGTACGACTACTCCAAATATCACGCCAGTCTCATCACCACCAAGACGCTCCACCAGAGCACGACAACATGACAGTGCTAAAGGCAAAGGGCAGGACAAGCAGCCACCCAAAAAAACTTGAAAAAAAAATACAAATTAGACATTTCTGATAAGTAACTCTAAATAGTTAGTAAGTGTATGTTTGGCAAAATATAAATAACACTTAGCTCCTTGACAATTTATACAACATCATTAATTTTAAGTGGTACAAACAACAACATAAAATTTGTACGCACATTTATTCTTTACCATCTTTTTTTTTTTGGAGGAGGGAAATGTTGATGGAGCCGCACATACATGTTAGCAGGAAGTAACCTGACCACTTGATTTTTTTTCTAATCATTACTCTTTCTAGATTCCAATCATTCTCCTCTCCTGCACACACAATCATTGCCAGGCAGCCACATACATGTTAGCAGGAAGTAACCAGACCACTTGATTTTTTTCTAATCATTACTCTTTCTAGATTCCAATCATTCTCCTCTCCTGCACACACAATCATTGCCAGGCAGCCACATACATGTTAGCAGGAAGTAACCAGACCACTTGATTTTTTTTCTAATCATTACTCTTTCTAGATTCCAATCATTCTCATATCCTGCACACACAATCATTGCCAGGCAGCCACATACATGTTAGCAGTAAGTAACCAGACCACTTGATTTTTTTCTAATCATTACTCTTTCTAGATTCCAATCATTCTCATATCCTGCAGACAATCCAAATTACTATGTTATTGTTAACTATTTTACCTTTCTTCTCTATACAACATTACAAGAATAACACAACTGAGTTGCGTAAAAAGCTTTCAATATGTTGGCATTGAATTTTTTAAAAAACATTGACAAAATGAATGTCATTATTGTTGGGACATGTTTGTGTGTGTTAAAAATTAGTAAGAATGTTATTACACATGATGCAGAAACCAACAAATAAGAACTTTTTAACAAAAAAAACAAAGAATGTGTATAATAATGTATATATGTGGCAAACTGTATTTACTTACAAATTAGCAAGTTTACTGCAGCAAACATTAGGAAATAAATTATTTTTGATGACAGTAAGTTTGTGTCCCTTAAATATGATGGAGCATCACACATATGGACCCATGTATTCCTCAAGGCTAACATATTATATGTTGAGGAGTGTTTTTTTGGAACACAGGTTCTCAAACTCGGCCCTCAGGACCACACACAGTGCATGTCTACTCACAGAATCACAAGTGACATAATTAGCTCCACCTGTGAACCTTTTAACATATGTCTGTGAGTAATTCATACACCTGTGCTTCTATTGGGTTACGTGAAAAACATGCACTGTGTGGGGTCCTGAGGGCCGAGTTTGTGAACCTGTGCATTAGGACGTTACACACAATGATAAAGTAAAATACTAAATGGATTATGTGTGCTTGTAATAAATTAGCACTGCAAGTTTACGATCACTTATCCAGACTTAATGCATGCCACTCATAATAAGTTGTTTTAAGTTTTAAAATACACACAATACACATGCGACATTTGTTTTGCATAAAGCGAGGATATGTTTGTATGTGTCAAGGAGACAGACACATTCTGAGTAATGGTTTTGGCAATAAAAATGGCCAAACATCTATTTATGATTACACAACAAATGAAATAAGCAAACCAAACTTACCTTAGAAATAGCGAGTGATGAGCTCTTGCCTAACCTTCCTCCCTACATCTGTACTCCAAGTATCACCAGATGTCTCTAATTCCTTTGCTTGCTGGCTGCTTTCTTCATCCTCCTCCTCCTCCTCAACATGTGGCATATGTTGTTGCAAACACATGTTATGAAGAAAGCAGCAGCAGAACACAATTTGAGTCACCTTCGAGGGACTATACAACAAAAGGCCACCAGACTTATCCAGACACCGAAACCTAGATTTCAGCACACCAAAACATCTTTCTATCACATTCCGCGTGGATTTATGTGCATGATTGTAATTGTGTTCAGCAGGGGTATCAGGTCGGGACAATGGAGTTAGAAGCCAAGAGAAACAGCTATATCCTCCATCACCTAAAAGACAGATATAGTAACGTGATTCATGTTAAGATACAGCAACACATAATTAACACACTGTGGGGCAGATGTATTAACCTGTAGAAGGCATAAGGAAGTGATAAATCAGTGAAATGTGCAAGATAATAAAGGCAGCAGACAATATGTACCTAAATAATCATTTACATATTGAAGCTGATTGGCTGGTGCCTTTATCACCTTGCACATATCACTGGTTTCTCACTTGCTTATGCCTTCTACAGGTCAATACATCTGCCCCTGTATTTGGACAAACTATACACAGGCCTACACATATCAAATTACATACCCTGCAGCCATCCATCTGGCATTTGTCTGTCCTCAAACTTATCAAAGAGGGATGACTGACTGAGGATGAAGGCGTCATGGCAGCCCCCAGGGTAACCAGCAACAACACTCATTATTTTGAGATTTGCATCACAAACCACCTGCACATTTGTGGAGTGCTCTAGATGTCTATTTGTATGTATGTGCTGCCTGCCCCTAGGTGGTCTCAGCTCAATGTGTGTGCAATCTATGGCTCCAAGCACATTGGGCATGCCAGCCAGCTCATAGAAATCTACCCTGACGGCATGCCACTGAGACTCCTGGGTAGGGAAGCAGATTGAGGCATCGATGTGGGGCTGCAAAACAGCCAACACCTGTGTGTATATTTGATAGGAAATTATACATGAGATTTTAGCACAGAGCTGGCCACCGAGTAATTAAAACCAAGCAAAAACAGAGTGGGTAGTTAGGTATACATCACCTGTGTTAAGATTCTCGAAAATGAGGGCTGTGAGATTCCTATGACATCCCCAGACACAGCCTGAAAGCTGCTAGTAGCCAGAAAGTGCAACACAGCCAGGAGTTTGTGCAGGCCTGAGACAGAGCGAAAGCGTGCTGTCTCAGGGTCTAGGCCCAGTTTGACACGGTCATACAGACGGAAAATGTTGTTACGATTTAGACGGAACATCTGTATGACCTTATCATCGGACAATGCATTCAAGTTTAAACGCCCCCCAAAAAAACGAGGCCTGCGCAGCCTCCGCGGAACCTGTACAACCTGCTGACCATGTTCAGTTTCTTGGCCCTGGGTACTTACAGGCTGATGTCTGAGTCTGAGGAATCACACAGCACACAAAAGATCACTGGCCCACAGTCCTGCTGCCATTTCTGAGTGTAGGTGTATTGAAATGTGCCTAACATCCTCTTATAGGCATTCTAATTCAGGTGTGAGAGATTTTTTATTTGCAACACATGTAAACATGCCTGAAAAAAGCAGGTCTATTTTTTTGCCGCCTTTTTTTAACGAATCGCAAAAAAATACGACCGCATTTGAGCACTCAGAGACTAACACCCAAATACGAATGAATAGTGAATTCCCGTATTGTATGAAATAACAGCCGCATTTGACCGATGGTCTATTCATTCGTATTTCGGAACGTTGTCATTCAAACCATTACGAATAGTCCAAACATTGCAGAGATTGGTGCTTAGTGAATTCCCGGATTTGGACTTAGAAAAAAAAAACACAAATCGGCCAAACTCAGATTTTTAGTAAATACTGGCCTGTGTCTGTCTTTATAATGTAAAAACTTAGCGATGAACGTACGCGGAGGGGATCCAGGGGGTAAAGGTCTGAAAGGGATCCTGCGAGCACGTTCAACTGCAAATTGAGGAGTGAAGGATGCTGCGCCATACAATTGTTTAAGCCAGGTCTCCAGAAACTCCTCAGGATGTGAAGGAACCCTGTACCCTCTCCAGCTGTCTAACAAACCGGACATTGTTCTGTCGCACCTCCATATCCAATAGCTTAGTTTGGATGGATGAAACTTGCTGAGATAAGGAGACATTTTGTTTCAGAGGACCACTCACATCTTCCAGCATTGAGACACGCGTCTCGACCTCCCCAACACTTTTTCGGATACGTTGAACATCCTGCCGTAGTAAGGAGAGGTCACACTGTACTTTTTCCATTTTGTCAGACAAACGCTTCTCACTACCCGCTATAGACTCAAGCACCTGCTGGATAGAGGGTGGAGGGGGGAGCTGGTGCCCACCGCAGAGGGAGGGTCAGGATGAGCAGGCTGATCAGACATGGGTAGGGAGGCAGGAGCCTGGGATGCAGATTGCCTGGCAAACTTTTCAAGCTGCTTAGCTGCAAGCAGATCCTCCTTTCACCATAGTGTACAAAGATAATGAGCCAATTAAAAGTAGAGAGACGCAGGTAAATCCTAGAACAATAAAACTGGTGTTCTCAAGAGAAGGCACAGTAACATGAGGTGTCAATCAGGGCAACAGACCACCAGTCCAGTAATGAAAGGATATAGTATATAGTAGCAGATGAGTCTGGATGGAGGCAGATAAAGTATCCACTAATATTGCACAACACAGTGCCTGAAAGGGACTGCAAGGATTTCCATACCCCAAGAAAGGCTACTGCAGGCCTGCAGACAGGACGAGCAGGCTGGATGTGCAGGCAGGGAGAAGCACACTTCCACAAAATGGCCGCCGTACACACAGGCAACCAGGGATAGGGTGCAGGGTGTAATCAGCGTAGCAACCCTCCAGCACAGAGGGCCAACCGCGCATTGAGAAGACAGGGGAGTACAGGCTGCGTCTTCGAAGTTGGAGCCAGGCAGGTGGCGGGCGCGCAACCGGAAGTCTGCTACCGCCACGGAGGGATCCGGAGTACAAGGCCGCAGTCACGGAGCTCAGCTGCGCCGCCAGTCAGGGGGGACAGGGCGGCCTCCCAGCACACCAGCAGCAGCACAGGAACACAGGAGACCGACATGGCCCGGACAGAATCCTGGACACACCGCAGGATGGGTTACAGGATAAAGGTGCTGGGGAGTTCCAGACAAACGTGTCTCACTCCCTTGCTGTCATTGCCATGCCCCACAATCTGTCTAGTTTATCTTAACTCTAATGTTATATATTTACAATCTATCTTCTCTATCTATCTATCTATCTATCTATCTATCTTTCTCCGGCTGGGTCCACAGGATAACAATGGGATACGATGGAGCGATAGGCACCAAACGATCACAAGCTTTTTTTTTTCCTCCCAGGATGCAATGGGCCCGTCCATATATCCCCGCCCACTGGCTCAGGCAAATCAGTATTTTTGTTTGTGCGGCAGGAGCCGGACCATGGTCAGAGGGCTGCTGTTTCTTGGCAGCCCTAAGCTTTCTTATTTTATTTTTATAGTCTTACTATGGTTTTGAGTGATCTTTCCTAACAGCGTCTTATACACATATTGGAAAGAGTCGCTCTAACAACTCTCCGCCGGGTCGCAACAACGCTTACCCACGGTACAGTGCTGTCTCGGCGGGTGTCTGTGTCGGATATACTAGCAGGTCCAGCAGACGTTACCAGGCTGTGGCTGGAGCACGGGGAGAAGGTAAGGCATCAGTTCTACTTAGAAGGGGAATAACGGACACAGCCACACTGTATTGGGAGGAGACTACCAAACAGTAGCTGGCACGCCACCACCACTGGTGCTCCAGCTCTAGGCTTTAGGGATCATAAGGCACCAGGAATAGCATGAGGCTGCAATCCCTAAGGTTGATGTCAGCAGTGGGGAGTCAGACGCTCTCCTGGTCGCCCCTCCCCCCAGTTCATGACCAGTTTCCATCGGTCTCCCGCCATGAACTGTTGCCTCACTTCCGTCTCAGATGCTACCACGAGGGGTCTCGGTCGCAGCATAGGCCGCTGCATCTGTGTTCACTAAACGCTACCGCAAGGACACCCGGTCGCAGTCCTGGCATCTGTATGACCGGTGCATCTGTATGTACAATGCGTCTGTGTTCACTTAAAGTTCCCGGAGCGGCAGTGTACACTAGTAGCGTCTGGGTCCACTCAGCGTTCACTAATGTATTGATCAATCTTGGAAGTGAGGTGAGTCTCCCTGTATCCCACTCTACTGAGTACAGGTTATATAGCACTAAATTTCTATCTACTTTAGTTAGTATGAATAGGTAAGTTTAGTGCCTATTGCATATGAGTCTGTGTACATGTGGCTTTCTTTGCATTGCATCTGAATACATTAAGATCTGTATATAACAGAATTCAGTAATATGTACTCCTACATACTTTAAAATGTGTTTATCGTTGATATTATGCTCATATGACTAATATATAACATGTGACTGACTGCTAGTGTGATTGCTGACTTTAATATATGTTTGTCAGTTGATCTTCTGATACTCAATGTGGGTGCATGGGTAGGGTCAGATTGATATCACTTTAGAGAGATAAAGTGGTTAAGGTCACAAATTGTGTAGTACACTGTGAAAGTGCTGATTATTTATCATGTCTAAGAGTGGCAAAAGTGACGCGGGTACACTTACAGTAACACCAACACTCATATCATGTTGTTTTGCAAAAACTGTATTATCATCTATGATCTGGTACAGGATGGTTTATGTGTAAAATGGTTTGCTGTTCAGCATAATATATCCCTGATCTACATCAGGTATAGATAGACCCATTGGGGCAATGTTTGCACAGACCTTGTCCAGTTTAGCTGAAAAGTTAATTCTTACAGCTTCAATACCAGGAATAGGGTTCACTATTAACCCATACATGCAGCACCCTACCTACGGTATATCCCCAACAGCTTCTCCAATAAGACAAGCTGATGATCTGAATATAAATAAGTCATCGACTTCACAGGCTATACATGATGATCATCAGACGATAAAAGCTCTATATACTCTACTTCAGCATATGAAGAACAGGTAAAAGGTATCAGCTTAATGAATAAGCTGAATTAATGAGAGTAGAAAAGGCTAGTCTGTCATTAGAGGCAGCAGTGCCAGGGTTAAAAATAAGGCACCTGTGTTTAAACGTCCCAAAACAATAATAGGGCCTCCTCACAAGGGCAGAATTCATGGAAAAGGTTTGGGCTACACCCAATAAAATAGAATTCCCAGTAACTGGGATTCCAATATCCTTTTCCAGCTGGGGACTGTTTAAAATAGGGAAGTGCCTCACAAAATAGATCCGCATGTCATTTGATAGTGCAAAAATCTATATGGCCTTTGCCGTCAACGTCAAAAGAGGAATGGTTTTCAAAAAAACCATAATGTCTCTGTCTGAGGCAGTCATAAGGCCAGCCATGACTTCAGCTTGCATGGAAAGAATCAAAATAGCTGCCTGGGTTTGTAACAGGCAGAAATAAATATGGGTAATGCTTCATGGAGGCGTCACCTTTCACACGTCACCTCGCTGAGCAGTTTGCTTACATACATGGAAAGCCGATTCAGAATCAAATAAAAGGTTCTGGGAATTTAACTTTGGCTGGAACTCTCTGTTGAGTAAAGAATTAACAGATATTCGGGAGTCAGAAGCAGACTCCAAGAAGGTCATGTTTCCTTCCACATATAGCCCCTGGTTAGGGGTCTGATTTTCGGCCTTGTCGGTTGTAAAGGAAAAGCAAAAGTATTGTAACAGCGACCATAGCGCCAGCTTCCAAACAAGAGGATAAGCAATCAGCATGATGGTGCAGGTCTCCTTCTGGGGGATCCCAGGGTAGCGGGCCGACTTCTTCAGTTTGCACAGATGGGAGCAAGAAGCGGTATCTCTAGTTTAGGCTTTCCTTTCAAGAAGCATCCTCCTCGAAGGTTCTTCTGTTTCAGCCTGTCTCGGGTAGAGGCAAAGACAAGGGATTTGCATGAAGCAGTTCAGAAATTGCTTTTGTCAGGAATAGTCATTCCGGTAACCCATGCCCAATGGGTGGTTTTACGCCAACCTGGGTTTGAGTCAAAAGGATCCTTTGCTCCATTCTCAATCTCAGAAAGTCTAAACAGATAAGTTTGGGTACCACGGTTCACATGGAGACATTGCGCTCCATAGTTTTGGCGGGGAGCCAGTAGATTACATAGTATTCCTGGATAAGTCAGGAATCTTACCTTCAGGCTCCTATAGCACTGTCCATCAGTGTTATCTCAAGGTTTACCATCCTTCAGCAACATTTCAGTTCTAGGCCTTACCCTTTGGGTTAGCCACAGCCCAAGAGTATTTACCAAAATGATTATGGCATTTAGAGGGGATAAGAAAATTGCCATACCGTGACCACCTTTTTTATCCTGGCACAATTACAGGAAAGGTTTCTGTGCCATCTCCAACACACAATAACTTGTCTGCAGAGGCACGGGTGGTTCATAAATTGGCAAATTCATCTCTTGTTCCGTCACAACGGATGACTCACGGTGGGGCTGTACTGAATTCAAGTCTGCAGAAAATATTTACCTTGGAACAAGATATCCAAGGTACAGTCAGGGGAGTTGTTACACAGTCAAACAATATAAATTCACACCGCAATGCGAATGATGGGTTTGATGGTGTCAACAATAGATATGGTGGAGTGTGCACAATTCCACTCAAGACCTCTGCAGCATCTGTTTCTATCTACAGCCGCATCACACTGGATATGCCCAATCTCATCTGATGTTGGAAGCTAAGCAGTGTTGTGCATGGTTAAATACTCTGATAGGAGACCACCTGTGAATACCAGGTGGTATAGGTGGGCCAGATGGACAATAAACAAGTACGTGGTACTGTCAGAAAAGGTAAGAAAGTCAGTAGCCTGGTGGCTGCAGACATTCCATATAGACCAGGGTACACCCTTTTGGATATCAGGTTGGGAGATCCTGACAACAAATGCCAGTCTTGGGGGCTGGGGGGGCAATTGTCCGGAAGATTATGATTCTGGGGACTATGGACCACAGAAGAAATTGCCTGCTAATAAACCTGTTAGCACTTCGGGCCATATGCATGGTCCTGATTCAGGCACGGGACACTCCTAAAGGAAAACCAGTCCAGATCCGAAGGGACAAGGCAACAGCAGTAGTGTACCTCAACCTTCAGAGAGGAACACGCAGCTAAAACAGCAAGGAAGGAGGTAAGTCAAATACTAAAGTGTGCAGAACTCCATCTTGCAGCCTCGTCCGCAGTGTTCGTTCCGGGAGTCCTAAACTGGAGAGCAGACTTTCTCAGTCAACACGCCATTCAGGTAAGCAAATGGGCTTTGCACCCAAAAGTCGTTAAGACTCGGGTAGACAAGTGGGGTTGGCCAGAGATAGATCTCATGGAGTCCCATCTGAACAACAAAGAGCCCATAATCGGGTCAGGAACAAAGGATCAGGGAGTGATCGTTGTGGACGTCTTTTCAATGGGAATTTAATTTCACTTATGTGTTTTCTCAAATCACCCTGCTACCCAGGATAGAGAGGAAAATACAACAAAAGTGCCGGGATTCTAATAGCTCCGGCTTGGCCCAGAAGGCGTTGGTACACAGATCCGCAGAAAATGTCAAATGCCATTTCTGCTTCCTCCACGCCCAGATCTACTAATGCAGGGTCCTTGTTATCACAGATATCTGGATCGACTGTCTTGACGGCGTGGCTCTTGAAATCTATAGCCTGAAGTCAAGAGGATTCTCACAGGTAAATCAAACAATGCTCAGAGCAAGGAAAACTTCCTTGGCTTGTATTTATCACTAAATATAGCAAGCCTATATTCATTGGTGCAATGGAAGAGGTATGGACCCGAAATCTTTCAGATTTTCTAGGGTTCTAGCATTCCTTCAGGCAGGAATGGATAAAGGTTTAAGGGAATCCTTGAGAATGCAAGTGTCAGCATTGACTGTATGGTTCCGAAAGAAAATTGCCAAATTGCAGGATGTGTGCACTTTTCCAGGGAATGCTGCGCATTTAACCACCTTTTGTTCCTCCTACAGTGCCTTGGGACTTAAGTCTAGTCCTCAAAGCCCTTCAAGTTGCTCCATTTGAACCACTAAATAAAGGGATCTTAAATGGTTGACAGCTAAAATTCTCTTTCTACTGACTATGGCATCAGCTAGAAGAGTGTCAGATTTAGGAGCACTGTCATGTTAATCTCCTTGTCTGATGTTTTATCCAGATAAAGTAGTTCTCAGAACTAGGTCTTGGTATCTTCCTAAGGTGGGGTCTAGATTCCACCTTAATGAAGAAATTGTAGTCCCGTTTTTCAGGTATCGGGACTTTCTGCGGGAGATGCGTCGCTGGACGTAGTCCGGGCATTAAGGATCTACGTGGATCATACCAGTGCCATCAGGAAAACAGATTCTCTCTTCATTCTCTATGGATTTCACAAAAGAGAATGGCCTGCTACTAAACAGACGCTGGAAAGATGGCTTTGAATGATGATTTCAGAAGCATATTCTCGAGCTGATCTCCCTGTTCCGGCTAATGTCTCTGTTCACTCTACTCGTAAGGTAGGTCCTTCATGGGCAACACAGCATGGTGCTTCAGCAGAACAGATATGTAAGGCAGCCACATGGTCTTCCATTAACACACTGATTAGATATTATGCCTTGGATACTTTTGCCTCTTATGACGCTAAATTCGGGCGAAGGGTTCTCCTGTCCAATCAGGAGCGTCCCCACCACTAAAAATTGCTTTGGGAAATCCCATTGTTATCCTGTGGATAACCTGTGGACCCAGCTGGAGAAATATACGTTATGGTAAGAACTTACTGTTGATAACGGTATTTCTCCTATGTCCACAGGTTCCACAGGGATCCCACCCTGACGCACCTGATTTGAGGATCTTTCTACTCCCTAACCTCTTCCTTCTTGTACGGAAGGGTGTGCATGTGTGTTCTTCTCGCCTGATTAGGGCTCTACATGATGCTCCTGCCTAAATGCTTTGGATCCAACTGATTTGCCTGAGCCAGTGGGCGGGGATATATGGACGGGCCCGTTGCATCCTGGGAGGACTGAAAGCTTGTGATTGTTTGGTGCCAATCCGCTATCACTCCTTCATATCCCATTGTTATCCTGTGAAACCTGTGGAAATAGGAGAAATACCATTATCAACGGTAAGTTCTTACCATAACGTATCTATCTATCTATCTATCTATCTATCTATCTATCTATCTATCTATCTATCTATATCTATCTATCTATCTATTTGTCTGTCTTACCTTAACTCTAATCTTATATATTTACAAGCTGTCTGTCTGTCTGTCTGATCTTAACTCTAATCTTATATGTTTACAAGCTGTCTGTCTATTTATCTGTCTTATCTTAACTCTAATCTTATCTATATTCAATATATCTATCTATCTATCTATCTATCTATCTATCTATCTATCTATCTATCTATCTATCTATCTATCTATTTGTCTGTCTTACCTTAACTCTAATCTTATATATTTACAAGCTGTCTGTCTGTCTGTCTGTCTGTCTGTCTGTCTGTCTGATCTTAACTCTAATCTTATATGTTTACAAGCTGTCTGTCTATTTATCTGTCTTATCTTAACTCTAATCTTATCTATATTCAATCTATCTATCTATCTATCTATCTATCTATCTATCTATCTATCTATCTATCTATCTATCTATCTATTTGTCTGTCTTACCTTAACTCTAATCTTATATATTTACAAGCTGTCTGTCTGTCTGTCTGTCTGTCTATTTATCTGTCTTATCTTAACTCTAATCTTATCTATATTCAATATATCTATCTTATTTATCTTATATCCACTCTAAGCATATCTTTTTACAATTTATTTTATCTATACATCGTATCTATTTATCTATCTAACCTTATCACGCTCGGTGTTGCAGGGGTGAGTAGGTGACTGGTGCTGTGGCGGCTTAGGGCGCCGCTATTAATACTTTGTGGGGGCTAGGGGTGCCACGGCTGTTAACAGTACCCTTACCACTTCCCTACTCCCAGCACTGCCTGCCCTAATCCCCTCCTTGCCCCCCAGTAATGCTGCAGCTGTTATCTACCCTTACCCATGGCACTACATGCCCCTAACCCCCTCCATGCCCCCCAGTATGGCCCATCTTCTGTCTGTCCTTTTCCCCTTCCTAACCCCATATTTTTTAAGTATCAATGTATACCAGTGAAATATTATCACATGTCTACAGGTCTAGAACTTTTGTCTAGCCTGAAAATTATCGGTAATTAATAAAAATGACTGCTGTGGTTCACCTTTGATCGTTGCCATGAGACATTTGGAGTCAAGGTAGCCTTTCAATAAACAGCGATGTAGCTTGCTTGATGTTTCCCTCACAAGTTGTGTCATGGGTAAGTCCCACCTGGAAAAATAAAGAGGCTTGATAATATGTTCCTGGTATACATTGACACTTAGAAAATAAACTATACATGCATCTATCTATCTATCTATCTATCTATCTATCTATCTATCTATCTATCTATCTATCCAAAACCAGCAAAAGAGACCTCCACACATACCCTATTGTTGATTTTGTGTTGAATTTTGACAAAAAGACCAAAGAATCATATGTCCCTTTTATTTGACTTTTATCCCCTATTTTCAGTAGGAACAAACATAGTAACATTATAAACAAAATACAATGGGGGGAGTCAAAAGTTATCGTACCCCTGATCTTCTGTCTAGAGTGATGGGAGATTGCGGGACGATATTCAAATGTTCCCAGTTATCGCGCTGATTGCGTCAATTACAGTCGGGTTTAGGTGCGCAAAGCACCTAAATCCAACAAAAGTAATGGGTGCGATCGTGAAAAGACTCTTTTAAGCTATCCCCGGAGGTAGCAAGCTAAAATTAACTTGTCGCGCCTGTCCGCAGAAACATTAGAATAGCTTTTGGGCGGGCGCGATCTTGGGGGGAACATTTGAATCCAGCCCATAGTGTCTCACAACACTTTTGACATTATCATGATAGTAAGCCAATTGGTATCTCCATTGTAGCATTAAAAAAATTCAAAAGTAAAAAAATACGATTTTAGTTGCCTACCGGTAAATCCTTTTCTCGTAGTCCATAGAGTATGCTGGGTCCACATTAGTACCATGGGGTATAGCCGGGTCCACCAGGAGCCACTGGCACTTTTAGAGTTTGAGAGTGTGGGCTGGCTCCTTCCTCTATGCCCCTCCTACCAGACTCAGTCTAGAAACTGTGCCCGAGGAGATGGACAAGTTCGAGAGAAGGATTTAACACAGATAGTGGTGAGATTCATACCAGATCACACATACAAGGCACATCAAGCTAACTAGCTTGAAAAACTCAGCAACTGCTGAAACATTACTTACCAAGTAACAATGCAGTACATAACTAAACAAAGTTGTACTGAACCAGAAAATGGTTGCAGGAAAATGAAGCGCTGGGCAGGCGCCCAGCATTCTCTACAGACTACGAGAAAAGGATTTACCAGTAGGTAACAAAAATCCTATTTTCTCTTACGTCCTAGAGGATACTGGGGTCCACATTAGTACCATGGGGATGTACCAAAGCTCCCAGAATGGGAAGGAGAGCGCGGAGGCTCCTGCAGAACTGATTGACTGAACTTCAGATCATCAGAGGCCAAAGTATCGAACTTGTAGAACTTAGCAAACGTGTTCGACCCAGACCAAGTTGCCGCTAGGCAAAGTTGTAACACCGAGACACCCTGGGCAGCCACCCAGGAAGACCCCACCTTACGACTAGAGCGGGCCTTAACAATTTTGGACATGGCAATCCTGCCGTAGAATAAGCATGCTGCATAGTGAACCTAATCCAGCGAGATATAGTCTGTTTTGAAGCAGGACACCCAATTTTCTTGGGATCATACAGGACAAACAATAAGTCCGATTTCCTGTGACAAGCAGTCCTAAGTATTCACATAGATTTTCAAAGCCCTCACAACATCCAAAGACTTTGACGAAATTGAGGAGTCGGTAGCCACTGGCACCACAATAGGTTGGTTGATATGAAATGCCGACACAACCTTTGGAAGAAACTACTGACATGTCCGGAGCTCAGCTCTATCTACGTGGAAGATCAAGTAAGGGCTTTTACAAAAAAAAAAGCCCCCAATTCTGACACATGTCTAGCAGAAGCTAAGGCCAACAAAGTGACAGCCTTCATTGTAAGAAATTTGACCTCAACCTCCTGTAGAGGCTCAAACCAGTCCAACTGGAGGAACTGCAACACCATGTTAAGGTCCCAAGGCGCCGTAGGCGGTACAAAGGGAGGTTGAATGTGCAGAACTCTCTTCAAAAAGGTCTGAACTTCAGGGAGGGCAGCCAATTGTTTCTGGAAGAAAATGGATAGGGCCGAAATCTGGACCTTCACAGATCCCAACCTCAGGTCCATATCCACACCTGCTTGTAGTAAGAGGAGAAAACGTCCCAGTTGAAACTCCACCGCAGGAAACTTCTTGGACATATTTCTTCCAAATACGATGGTAATGTTTAGACATTAACCCTTTCCTAGCCTGTATCAGGGTAGCAATGACCTTCTTCGGAATGCCCTTCTGAACTAGTATCAGGCGTTCAACCTCCATGCCATCAAACATAGCTGTGGTAAGTCTTGATAGGCAAACGGCCCCTGCTGCAGCAGGTCCTCCCGAAGAGGAAGAGGCCTCGGCTCTTCCTGCAAGAAATTCAGAAGGTCCGCGTACCAAGCCGTCCTTGGCCAGTCTGGAGCAATGAGGATAGCATGAACTCTTGTTCTCCTTACAAGCTGTAGAACTCTTGGAATGAATGGGAGTGGTGGAAACACGTACACCGACTGGAACACCCACGGAGACACTAGGGCGTCCACTGCCACTGCTTGTGGGTCCCTCAACCTGGAACAATAGTGTTGAAGCTTCTTGTTGAGACGAGAGGCCATCATGTCTATTTGGGGTAACCCCCAAAGTTCTGTTATTTCCTTGAACACCTGAGGATGGAGACCCCACTCCCCCGGATGGAGATCGTGTCTGCTGAGGAAGTCTGCTTCCCAGTTGTCTACCCCCAGAATGAAGATTGCAGAGCGCTCCATGTGTTTTTCTGCCCAGAGGATGATTCTTGTCACCTCTGACATCGCAGCTCTGCTCTTTGTTCCCCTCTGTCGGTTTATGTAGGCCACCGTCGTAACATTGTCCGACTGTACTTGAGTGGCCCGATTTCTTAGAAGATGGGCACCTGAAGAAGACCGTTTTAGATTGCTCTTAGTTCCAGGATGTTGATCGGCAGGCCAGCTTCCAGACTTGACCACCTACCTTGGAAAGTTTCCCCTTGAGTCACTGCGCCCCAACCCCGTAGGCTCGCATCCGTGGTTAGAAAGACCCAGTCCTGAATCCCGAAGCTGCAGCCCTCCAGAAAATTAGGAAATTGGAGCCACCGTAGGAGTGAAATCTTGGCCCTTGGCGACAGACGGATTCTCTGGTGCATGTGTAGATGAGATCCTGACCACTTGTCCGGGAGATCCAGTTGGAAGGCCTGAGCATGAAACCTCCTGTACTGGAGAGCCTCGTAAGAGGCCACCATCTTTCCCAAAAGGTGAATGCATTGATGAACTGACACCCGGGATGGCTTCACGACACCCCGGGCCATTTTCTGTATCACCAATGCATTTTCCTGTGGAAGAACACCCTCTGCACTTCCGTGTCGAGGATCATCCCCAGAAAAGACAACCTCCGGGTTGGTTCCAAATGAGATTTTGGAAGGTTCAGAATCCAACCGTGGACTCTGAGTAGGCGGGTTGTGAGTACAATGGACTGCAACAGCTCCTCCTTGGACGATGCTTTTATCAGCAGATTGTCTAGATACGGAATGATGTTCACCCCCTGCTTTCGGAGTAGAACCATCATCACCTTGGTGAACACCCTTGGTGTTGTAGAGAGGCCGAATGGCAGGGCCTGGAACTGGAAATGACAGTCCAGCAATGCAAAACAGAGATAAGCCTGATGCGGTAGCCATGTCGGAATGTGGAGGTATGCATCCTTGATATCCAGGGATGCTAGGAATTCCCCCTCTTCCAGACCTAATATCACTGCCCTGAGAGAGACTCCATTTTGAACTTGAACTCCTTCAGAAAAGGGTTCAGTGATTTTACGTTCAGAATGGGCCTGACCGAACCATCCGGTTTCGGTACCACGAAAAGGTTTGAATAGTCACCCGTGGCTTGCGAATGAGGAGGTACTGGCACAATGACCTGAGCCTCCACCAACTTCTGAACTGCTGCTTGTAGGACAGTCCTGTCCTCCAGCAGAGCTGGCAAGCCTGATTTGAAAAATCGGTGAGTAGGAGATTTGGAAATTCCAACCTGTATCCCTGGGACACAATATCTATCACCCAGGGATCCAGGCCGGACAATACCCAGACAGGAATGAGCTATCTGAGCCTCGCTCCCACTGGCCCCACCTCCAGACCGTGTGGTCCACCGTCATGCTGAGGACTTTGGCGTACTGGAAGCAGGTTTAGTTTCCTGGGAACCTGACGCAGCAGGTTTCTTGTATTTAGCTCGACCTCCCCTAAAGAAGGTATTGGATGGCTTGGCCTTTCTAGACTTGTTAGGCCGAAAGGACTGCAATGCTGATGAAGAGAAGGATTTCTTCAGAGCAGTACAGCTGAGGGATGGAACGGAGACTTACCAGCTGTAGCCGTGGATATCCACGCATCTAAAGCTTCCCCAAAGAGAGCCTGACCTGAATAGGGTAGGTACGCCACACTTTTTCTGGATTCTGCGTCGGCCGACCACTGGCGCAGCCACAGTATGACGAGCTGAAACAGACATGGAAGAGATCCCCGCAGCCACGGAACCCAGGTCTTTCATGGATTCTACCATAAAACCTGCTGAATCGTGAATGTTACCCAAAAACAATTCAACATCACCCTTATCCATTGTATCCAAATCCTCAAGTAAGGTGCCTGATCATTTTACTAAAGCTTTTGCAATCCATGCACTAGCAATAGTGTGATGTAATATGGCCCCGAAAGCTGTGTACATTGATTTAGGTGTATTATAAATTTTTCGATCAACCAGCTCCTTTAAGGCGGTAGATCCCGGAACAGGCAAAACCACCTTTTTTGAGAGTCTGGACACAGATGCGTCAACAATTGGCGGGCTTTCCCATTTTTTCCTATCCGCCTCAGGGAAAGGAAACGCCACCTGGACCCTTTTAGGGATCTGGCATTTTTTCTCAGAGTTTTCCCATGCTTTCTCAAATATAGCATTTAATTCCTTTGACGCAGGAAAGGTTAGCGAGGCAGGAAAGGTTAGCGAGGCTTTCTTATTTTCAGTGAAAAAAAGCCTCCTCAACCTGCTCAGGTGTGGTATCATTAATATTCCACACATCCCTGATAGCATCTTTCATCAATTGCACCCCCTTTGCAAGTGAGACAGACCCCCGTAACACATCCCCAGTACCGTCTGTGGTATCATAATCGGTGTCCGTGTCATCTTGCATGACATAAACAAGTGCACATTTGTGGGGGTATATAGCGGAGCGTCCTGAGGTACCAGAATTGGGCCATACTGCCATAGAGTTCTGTAATACCTGGGTTGTGGATTCATTACTTGCAACCCTATCTGATATCTGAGAAATCCAAGATTTTATAGAGGAAAACCACTCAGGTTCCTTGCTGGAATCTGTGCTAAACCAGTGCTATCCTGATTACATAGAATGGGATCATCCTTGGAGGACATATCCTCCACAGCATATGACACAGTGTCCCTGGACATAGCTAAAGGAGACCACAAAACTCTCCACACACACACAGGGGAGGGCAGACAGAGTTTCACCCATAAGAATGGCAAGAGAGACAAAGAGATTGGAGCCAACCCACACACAGCGCTTTTAACCAAAGGGAGACCCCTTGTCAGCACTGACTGTACACCTTAATAGGATACGCAGTCATATTGCAGCCTCCCCCCCTTCTACAACCCCCTGGTACTGTGAGAGATAGTTGGAGTTGCTGTGGAGGGACCTTCTTTCTCCTGAGCAGCGCTGTGCAGGCAGAAAAAGGGCGCTGAACGCTGCTGGGTCCGCTCTGAGGAGAAGCTCCGCCCCCAAAATGGTGCTGTCAACCCGCTCTTCTTCTGATTATACTGGCCTGAGGATTGATGCTGGCTGAGATCCTGGGACCGCGACAGGCTTTGTGACCAGTGTAGGGTGTAAGTGCTGGCCCAGGGCGCCCCTCACCGCACCGCACTATGTACCGCTGAGCCATCCCGGAGCGAAGTTAATACTGCGCTCCTACCCTGCTGCCGCCATCTTCATACTGCCCCCCCGCTTGCTAGGGGGGTCGGTGACTTAATCGCCACAATCTTCAGCTCTGTAAGGGGGTGGCGGCATGCTGCTGAGGTGAGCGATCCCATGTGGCAGGGAACAATCTATCCCCTCAGGAGCTCAGTGTCCTGTCAGTGGAGTAAGTGGCTCAGACCCCGCAGGGCGGACACTACTCCCCACCTTAGTCCCACGCTGCAGGGAGGCTGTTGCCAGCAGCCTCCCTGTAAAATAAAAAACTCTAAAATAACATTTTACTAGAAAAGCTCTGGAGAACTCCCCTAGCTGTGACCGGCTCCCCCGGGCACACTTTCTAAACTGAGGCTGGTAGGAGGAGCATAGAGGGAGGAGCCAGCCCACACTCTCAAACTCTTAAAGTGCCATTGGCTCCTGGTGGACCCGTCTATACCCCATGGTACTAATGTGGACCTCAGCATCCTCTAGGACGTAAGAGAAATAGGGGGAAATAGATTTCGACAACTTTGTGTGGAAGAATCTGATTGAATATTCAAATTCACCCTAAATCCGAATTGGCTAAATGAAGCCTTATGCCTTTTCGGAAGAATGATAGGATTCAGCTACTACTTTGATAAATATACCTTCTATCAATTATATGGGGATATATACATAGTGATAGGAACTTCCACAAACTTTTGCCCTCTATAAAATAAAAACCTTCTAGCGCAAAGAGCCCAGGATCCACTAGATTGTCCCGGCTACACTAGGCAGATGGGACGTTGGTCACCTTGCCTTCCATTGGGGTGCCAATGGGAAGCTGGGGATAAGGAGGATAAAAGTGAGGGTTGGAAACTTGTTAAAATACTGTATAACTAAAAGAACCACTAGTTGCGAAATTCAGTATACAGTCAAATATGTTTGTGAAATCTGGAGTATCACAATTCCCTTCATATGTCTGTTTGTTGGTTATATTCATATTGTTTCTAGATAGTTTAAAAGTTTAGATCAAGTAGTTCTAGACATAGGGTCTGAAGTTAAAACTGGTAATTTGCTCCCTCTATTTATATGATATCCATATGTCCATACCAGGGACGTGGTCACTGGTCCATACGAGGTAACTTGGGGAAGTATGAAAACATTGTAGTCTCCACGCCAAGAAAAGAGAAAAAGAAAAAAGAAACATTATTGACACGTTAAGAAGCCCAGAGTAAAATGAAGAATTTTTCCATCTTTGTGTTTACGTATCTATGTTAGATAAGAGCTCAGAAGAGACATTTAGGAGTATGGTGCTGTACACCTACAGCTGAAATGAACGATACATTTCAGACTTTGTGTGATTACTTTATTAACAAAATTGTGTAAAAAAAAAAAAAAAAGTCAAAATGTATCTGTTTCTTTCTTATCCATTCGATGTGCTTATATAGCTACAGTATATGACTACATTTTAGGACAGAAAAAAGAAAAGGATTTGTTTGCCTTTAAAATATATAAGAAGGAGACATGTATTATTAAGAAAAGAAATTGTGTGTATATGCATTTATTATTACATTATTATTATTATTATTATTATTATTATTATTAGCAATTATTTATAGAAATTGTAGCCTTATATTTGACTTATGGAATATAAGGACTCTGTATACGTGCTGTATGTTTATATAAGTATTGTTTATGTTTGTTTAAATTCTACCTTCACTGCTTAGGAATTGGGACAATTGAAATCCAGCCTTAATCAATTAAATTAGGATTTTAATTACCTACCGGTAAATCCTTTCTCGTAGTCCGTAGAGGATGTTGGGGTACATTTAGCACCATGGGGTATAGACGGGTCCTTTGGGAACCACTGGCACTTTAAGAGTTTAACAGTGTGGGCTGGCTCCTCCCTCTATGCCCCTCCTACCAGACTCAGTCTACAAACTGTGCCCGAGGAGACGGACATACTTCGAGAGAAGGAAATACACAGATAGTGGTGAGATTCACACCAGCTCACACATACAAAAAGGAAAGCCAAGCTAACCAACTTGGAACAATTCAGCAACGGCTCAAACAACAATTCTGAACTAAGTAACAATGCAGGAATACGAAGCACTGGGCGGGCGCCCAGCATCCCCTATGGTCTACGAGAAAAGGATTAACCGGTAGGTAATTAAAATCCTATTTTCTCTTACATCCTAGAGGATACTGGGGTCCATTTAGTACCATGGGGATGTACCAAAGCTCCCAGTATGGATGGGAGAGTGCTGAGGTTCCTGCGGATTGACTAAACTTTAGGTCCTCAGAAGCCAAAGTATCGAACTTGTAGAACTTAGCAAACGTGTTCGACCCAGACCAAGTAGCTGCTCGGCAAAGCTGTAAAGCTGAGACACCCCGGGCAAAAATAGAGTAGAGTAGTGTGGGCTTTAACAGATTTTGGACACTGCAAGCCTGCCGTAGAATAAGCATGCTGGATAGTAAACCTGATCAAATGAGAAATCGTCTGCATAGAAGCAAGACACAGAGCCGGCCCTAGCCCATATGATGCCCTAGGCAAGATTTTGGCTGGTGCCCCTGGCACCACCGCTAGTTCCGCCTCTGACCCGTCACCCCTTTGCCAGAACCATCACCCCCTACCCATAGCAGTCCTTTTTTTTGTTTTCCTATGCTCTGTAATTTAAATAAGAACAGTGTGCACATTCGGCGCACAGCCCAAAAAGGTATGTGTTTTTGCTGGCAAAGGGCATGGGCAAACAATAGTACCCCAATTCAGATTATGCCTCACAGTAGTGTAACTTTATTCACAATGTATCATGCGATAGTGTCCCTTATTCACATTACATCACACAGTAGTACCATTTTACCCTATATACGTTACTCCTCACAGTAGTGCCCCTCATTCACATAACATCATACTGAATTGCTCCTTATTCACATTACACCACACCATATTGCTCTTTATTCTCATTACACCACACCATATTGCTCCTTATTCACATTACTCAATACCATATTTATCTTTATTCACATCAGACCACACAGTACTGCCCTTTCTATACGTTACTCCACACAGTAGAGCACCTTACACACAATACTACACATTGGTAATGCATTTATACACATAATACCACACAGTAATGCCCCTTACACATATGACACACATTATTAATGTGCTTATAAACATAATGCGCCTTACACGTTATGCCAATCCTTAGTAATGCCCTAATACACATAATTTCCCTTACACATATGCCGCATATTGTTAATGCCCTTATACACATAATGACACACATAATGTCCCTTACACATATGCTGCACATTATTAGTGCCCTTATACACATAATGACACACATAGTGCCCCTTACACATATGTTACACATTATTAATGACCTTATACACATAATGACACATATTGGGGGTAATTCCAAGTTGATCGCAGCAGGATTTTTTTTAGCAACTGGGCAAAACCATGTGCACTGCAGGGGAGGCAGATATAACATGTGCAGAGAGAGTTAGATTTGGGTGTGGTGTGTTCAATCTGCAATCTAAATTGCAGTGTAAAAATAAAGCAGCCAGTATTTACCCTGCACAGAAACAAAATAACCCACCCAAATCTAACTCTCTCTGCAAATGTTATATCTGCCTCCCCTGCAGTGCACATGGTTTTGCCCAACTGCTAAAAAATTTCCTGCTGCGATCAACTTGGAATTACCCCCATAGTTCCTGGCGTGAGTCAACTTGCAGCTCTGCTAATGTCGGGTGCCTATTTTTTATGAAAATGCATTTTATTGCATTGCTATGTGGCTAGGATGCACAAGCAGCTTCTGCTGATTAAAATGATATGCGGCATGCCTATATACTGTGTGTGACTGTGGCTGTATCTGCATATGAAATGCTACACACAGAATATAGGCATGCCACATATCATTTTAATCAGCAGAAGCTGCTTGTGCCCCTAGGCATACCAGATGCCCTAGGCAATTGCCTAGCTTGCCTATGCCTAGGGCCGGCTCTGGCTGGACACCCAACCTTGTGGGGATCATAAAGGACAAATAAAGCATCTGACTTCCTGTGACGAGAAGTTCTCTTCACATAAATTTTCAAAGCCCTCACCACATCCAAGGACTTTGAGGTAATTGAGAAGTCAGTAGCCACTGGCACCACAATAGTTTGGTTGATATGAAAAGCTGACACAACCTTTGGAAGAAACTGCTGAAGCATTCTGAGCTCAGCCCTATCTTCATGGAAAATCAAGTAGGGGCTCTTGCATGACAATGCCACTAATTCTGACACACGTCTTGCAGATGCCAATGCCCACAGTGTGACCACCTTCCAAATAAGAAACTTGGCGTCCACCTCCTGCAAAGGTTCGAACCAATCCGATTGCAGGAACTGCAGCACTGCATTAAGATCCCAAGGTGCTGTAGGAGGCATAAAGGGTGGTTGGATGTGCAGAACCCCTTTCAAGAATGTCTATACCTCAGAGAGGGTGGCCAATTGTTTCTGGAAGAAAATGGACAAGGCCGAAATCTGGACTTTTATGGAGACCAAAAGTAGGCCCAAATCCACACCTGCTTGCAGAAATAGGAGAAAATGTCCCAGTTGAAACTCCACCATTGGATATTCTTGGATTCACACCAAGACACATACTTTTTCCAAATCCGATGGTAATGTTTAGACGTAACTCCCTTCCTAGCTTGTATCAGGGTAGGAATGACCTTTTTCGGCATGCCCTTCCGTGCTAAGATCTGGCATTCAACCTCCATGCCGTCAAACGTTGCCACAGTAAGTCTTGATAGGCGAACGGCCCCTGTTGCAGAAGGTCCTCATGAAGAGGAAGAGACCTCGAATCCTCCAGGAGTAATTCCAGAAGATCTGCGTACCAAGCCCTCCTTGGCCAGTCCGGAGCAATGAGGATCGCCTGAACTCTTGTTCTTTTTATTAGTTTGAGAATCCTTGGGATAAGTGAAAGTGAAGGGAACACATACACCCACTGGAACGCCCACGGAGTTACCAGTGCATCCACCGCCACTGCCTGTGGGTCTCTCAACCTGGAACAGTACATCCGAAGCTTCTTGTTGAGATGAGAGGCCATCATGTCTACTTGAGGTACACCCCATTGGCTTGTCACCTCTGAGAACACCTCTGGGTGGAGGCCCCATTCTCTTGGATGGGGATCGTGTCTGCTGAGGAAGTCCGCTTCCCAGTTGTTTATGTAGGACACTGCCGTGCCATTGTCCGACTGGACCCGAATGGCCCGATCTTGCAGAAGATGTGCCACTTGTAGAAGGCCATTGTATATGACTTAACCACATTCCTTGGAACTTTTTCCCTTGGGTGACCGCTCCCCAACCTCTGAGACTTGCATCCACGGTTAGAAGGATCCAATTCTGAATCCCAAACCTGAGGCCTTCGAGTAAGTGATAAGTTTGTAGCCACCAGAAAAGCAAAATTTTCACTTTCGGCGACAGGCGTATCCGCTGGTGCATGTGAAGATGTGATCCCGACCATTTGTCTAGGAGATCTAGCTGGAATGACCGCGCATGGAACCTTCTGTACTGAAGAGCCTCATAGGAGGCTACCATCTTCCCCAGAAGGCAAATGCACTGATGAACCAAAACCCGGGCTGGCTTCAGGACATCCCGTACCATTGATTGGATCACCAACACTTTCTCCAGTGGTAGAAACACCCTCTGTACTTCCATGTCGAATATCATCCCCAGGGAGGGTAGTCTCCTTGTCGGCTCCAAATGTGACTTTGGAAGGTTCAGGATCCACCCATGATCCTGGAGTAGTCGAGTTGAGAGAGCAATACTCTGCAACAACCTCTCCCTGGATGTTGCTTTTATCAGCAGATCGTCCAGATATGGAATTATTTTCACTCCTCTGCGGAGGAGTTGCATCATCTCTGTCATGACCATGGTGAACACCCTCAGTGCTGTTTAGAGACCAAAAGGCAGTGACTGGAACTGATAGTGGCAATCCAGCAGCGCAAATCTGAGATAAGCCTGGTGAGGCGGCCAGATCGGAATGTGAAGGTATGCATCCTTGATATCCAGGGATACTAGAAATTCCACCTCCCTCAGACCTGAGATCACTGCTCTCCGAGACTCCATCTTGAATTTGAGTTCCCTCAAACAGTGGTTCAATGACTTTAGGTTTAAAATAGGCCTTACCAAACCATACGGTTTCAGCACCATAAACAGGTTTGAGTAATAACCCTTGCTCCCACCTGCCCGATCTCCAGGCTGGGAGGTCCACCATCATGCTGAAGATTTTGAGGTAACAGAACCTGGTTTCTGTTCCTGAGAACCTGTTGGTGCAGATTTTTTAGATTTTCCCTGACCACCCCTAAAGAAGGTGGAAGGGGATTTGGATTTTTTAAATTTTGCGGTCCAAAAAGACTGCAGTGTGGACGTAGGATAAGATTTCCTAGTCGGTGGAGCTGCTGAGGGGAGAAAGGTTGACTTACCCGCAGCTGCCGTGGAAATACAATTTTCGTAGATTCTGTATCCACAGTCCATTGGCGTAGCCAGAGTCCTCTGCGTGCTGAGACCACCATGGAGGTAGCCCTTGCATTCACCGTTCAAGGTCTTTCATGGCATCCACCATGAACCCAGCAGAATCCTGTATGTGACGCAAAAACAAATCAATGTCACTCCTATCCATATTATCTAAGTCTTCTAGTAATGTGCCTGACCACTTTACTATGGCTTTAGAAATCCACGCACAAGCAATAGTGGGCCTTAAAGCCACGTCTGTAGCAGTGTATAGAGATTTGAACGTAGTCTCAATCTTGCGGTCAGCCGGCTCTTTTAGGGCGGTTGAACCAGGGACAGGTAAAACCACCTTTTAAGACAACCTACTGTAGATATAGAAGCATCTACTATAGGTGGGTTTTCCCATTTCTTTCTGTCCTCTTCAGAGAAAGGAAAAGCAATGAGAATTCTTTTAGGGATCTGGAATTTTTTCTCTGGGTTTTCCCAGGATTTTTCAAATAAAGAGTTTAACTCTTTAGAAGCAGGGAAGGTGAGGGAGGATTTCTTATTTTCTGTAAAATAAGATTCCTCTTCCGGTTCAGGTACCTTCTCAGTAATATGCAAAGCATCCCTAATGGCTTCAATCATCAGCTGCACCCCCTTAGCAAGGGATGATTTCCCCCCCCCCCCCTGCATATCCCCATCACTGTCTCCTGTATCAGAGTCGGTATCAGTGTCAACTTGCATTATTTGGGCAAGTGTACGTTTATAGGGTATGTAGGTGGGGTATTTGAGGAAGTAGGAGCTGAATGCTGCAAACCCTCTACAGACTTTCTCAAAAACTGTGTCTCTTTCTCATTATGTGACATCCTTGATGAAATCTGGGATATCATTCTCCTTAAAGAATCCACCCATGGGGGTTCGGATTCAGAAGGCTGGGAAAGCACATTGAAGTCCTGAGTACATGGAAAAGAATCCTCAGGAGAAGATACACACTCTGCAGCATATGATACAGAGCCATTAGACATGGTGATGTGGAAATATACACATACACAAACACATACAGGAAAATGTCAGACACAGTTTCCCCCAGAGTACCTTCAGAGATTCATAGAGTATAAGGAGCCAGCCACACAGCGCCCCAGTGAGCAGTTATTATGATAACAGCCCGGCACAGACTAAATAACCTTAATAGGTTAAATAGCACTAACTACACTCTCCCCCCCCCCCTGCCCATAACACCCTGGTCCCGCAGAGGATAACTGGAGTTATGAGAGGGTCAGCACTCCCTGTCAGCGTCCTGTTTTAGTGTTCTGCAGGGAGAAAATGGTGCTGGTGAGTGCTGGATCCGCTCTGAGGAGAAGCCCCGCCCCCTGTAATGGCGTGCGGCTTTCCGCACACTATGATTGTACTGGCCTGAGGTCTTTAGTGCTAACAGTGGGATTAGCCCCTCTTAGCTGCTTTACCAGTGTTAGGGTGATCGTGCTTGCCCAGGACGCCCCTCAGCCACGTCTACATAGATATGTTGCTGAGCCTTCATGGAGCGCAGCCTGACAGAGCTACACTCCCACCCTTGTGCCGCCATTCCTACCAGCGACACGCTAACCGGCGCTGAACTCCCCACTCTTCTCTTTTCTGGCTCTGTCAGGGTGTGGCGGCCATGCTGCGGGAGTGAGTGGTCACCTCATGGACTTGCGATCAGCACCCTCAGGAGCTCAGTGTCCTGTCAGCAGAGATAGAGAACCATTAACTTCAAGAGTTGGTTCCTACTCCCCCCACTAAGTCCCACGAAGCAGGGAGGCTGTTGCCAGCAGCCTTCCTGTACCTTACAACAATCAGGAAAAAAAAAAAAAAACTAGAAAAACTCCTAAGAGCTCCCCTAGCTGTGACTGGCTCCTCCGGGCACATTTTCTAAACTGAGTCTGGTACGCACAGTCCCAAGGAAGGGGTGGCTATAACTATAATACACAGGCATGTTTTACCAGTCACCAATTTTCTGACTGTATAAACTGAGAGAGATAAGGAGACCCTAAGGAGAGTTGCTGCACACCACTGGGATGTAAGATTTAATGTCATGGCACTATTAACCGCTTGCTTACTGACAGCTATGGAATGAGTAAACTGAATATAAAAGCCTTGAAGAGCTAGCAACATTGTGTCACCTGTGGGAAAACACATAAAAGTTTAACCTTTATGTTCCTTACTTCTGTGATTTATGTTTTATCCAAGTATATATATATATATATATATATATATATATCTTGAAGAAGGGGAGGTGATCCCCGAAACGTTGATCGCACTTATTACACGTTTGTATTAGAGATGAGCGGGTTCAGTTCTCTGAGAACCGAACCCTACCAAACTTCACGTGTCAAACACGGGTCCGAGCGAGGCTCTGTTGTTCCCGCCTGACTCAGAAAACCCGAACGAGGCAAAATGTTATCATCCCGCTGTCGGATTCTACCGAGATTCGGATTCCATATAAAGAGCCGCGAGTCGCTGCCATTTTCACTCGTGCATTGTAGAGGGTACAGAGAGGACATGGCTACGTTCTCTCTGTGTCAAATCTCAGTATCAGTGCTCAGTATCCGTGCTTATTGCTGCTCAGTAATACTAGTACAGTGTCTCTCTTGTGCTGCATCTTGCTGCTGTATGGTGCTGTGGTAGTAGTGTCCTGTGAATGCATCGGTCATCATCATTCCAGTCACAGTGGTATCTGGGGGGTGACAATTCCAGAGTGCTTTTGTGCTGCTCACTAATACTAGTATAGTGTCTTGTGCTGCATCGTGCTGCTCAGTATCAGTTCTCCGTAGTATCATCAGTGCTCAGTTTCATCAGGGCTCAGTATCACTGCTAATTGGGGGTAATTCCAAGTTGATCGCAGCAGGAATTTTGTTAGCAGTTGGGCAAAACCATGTGCACTGCAGGAGGGGCAGATATAACATGTGCAGAAAGAGTTAGTTTTAAGTGGGGTGTATTCAAACTGAAATCTAAATTACAGTGTAAAAATAAAGCAGCCAGTATTTACCCTGCACAGAAACAAAATAACCCACCCAAATCTAACTCTCTCTGCAAATGTTATATCTGCCCCCCTGCAGTGCACATGGTTTTGCCCAATTGCTAACAAACTTGCTGCTGCGATCAACTCAGAATTACCCCTATTGTCTTGTGGTGCTTAGTAATACTACATTACTAATACTAGTACAGTGCTAATCGTGCTGCTCAGTGTCAGTTCTCCGTAGTATCATCAGTGCTCAGCATCATCAGTGCTCAGTATCACTCAGTGGCGTAACTAGAAATTTTTCTCCCCCAAGCCAAAAAATTCTTCGGCGCCCCCCCCCCCCCTTCATGCTCCATAATTGGGAGCAAGAAACGGATAAATATGCGCGCGCCGAAGGGCAAAAAAGGGGCGTGGTTTTGTTGGAGTGGGCGTGGTTTCGCATAAAGGGGCGTGGCATTGCAGGAAAAGACTACCTTATACCCCAGTTTTGCAACCTGCACGCCCATACGTTGGCCACCACAGGAAAGAAAAATAATCCTGATTCATGCCCCTTACATTATTTGTCATTTTTCCTCCTTATAGTAATGCCCAGTATACATTATGCCACATACTGCAATGGCCCTTAGACATTATGCCGCACACAATAATGCACGACACAATATGCACACACTGTAATGCCCCCAACACATTATGCCACACACCGTAATGTCTGTGACACATTACGCCACACACCGTAATGCCTGTGACACATTATGACAGGAATCGCAATGCCCGTTATACATTATGCTACACACTGCAATGCCCCAGATACATTATAGCACATACAATGTCTGTGACACATTATGACACACACCGCAATGTCCGTGATACATTATGCCACACACTGCAATGCCCGATACATTATAGCACATACAATGCCTGTGACACATTATGCCACACACTGCAATGACCTTGAGACATTATACCACAATGCCCGTGATATAGTATACCATACACCGTAATGCCTGTGACACATACCGCAATGCCCTGCCCGTTATACCCTATGCCACACATCGCAATGCCCGTTATGTATTATGCCACACTGCAATGACCCTGAGACATTATACCACATACCACAATGCCCGTGATATAGTATACCACACACCGTAATGCCTGACACATTATGACACACACCGCAATGTCCGTGATACATTATGCCACACACTGCAATGACCCTGAGACATTATACCACATATCACAATGCCCGCGATATAGTATACCATACACCGTAATGCCTGTGACACATTATGACACACACCGCAATGTCCGTGATACATTATGCCACACACCGTAATGCCCATTACACATTAAGTCCTACAGTAAGGCTTCTAATTACTTTTCAATTACCTGCTCGTTGTCAGGGGTTTCATGCACTGGGTGTCATGCTCGTTGCCAGGGGTTTCATGCTCTTGGTTCCATGCATGGTGCCAGGGGTTTTCATGCTCAGGGTGTCATGCTCGTTGCCAGGGGTTTCATGCACTGGGTGTCATGCTCGTTGCCAGGTGTTTCATGCACTGGGTGTCATGCTCGTTGCCAGGTGTTTCATGCACTGGGTGTCATGCTCGTTGCTAGGAGGTAGTCCTTGTTGCTAGGGCTGTGCTCCCAGTGCCACATATGTCCCCAGTGCCAGATATTCCCCCACGGTGCCAGGTACTTACATGCCCCAGTGCCAAATATAGTCGTCGTCCCCATGTGCCAGGTACACATATACCCCCCCAGTGCCACATATGCCCCCAGTGCCAGATATTCCCCCCCAGTGCCACATATGCCCCCAGTGCCAGATATGCCCCCAGTGCCATATATTCCCCCCAGTACCAAATATGCCCCCAGTGCCATATATGCCCCCAGTGCCATATATGCCCCCAGTGCCAGATATTCCCCCCCAGTGCCAGATATTCCCCCCGTGCCATATATGCCCCCAGTGCCAGATATTCCCCCCGTGCCATATATGCCCCCAGTGCCAGATATCCCCCCCAGTGCCATATATGCCCCCAGTGCCAGATATTCCCCCCCAGTGCCATATATGCCCCCAGTGCCAGATATCCCCCCCCAGTGCCATATATGCCCCAGTGCCAGATATCCCCCCCCCAGTGCCAGATATTCCCCCCAGTGCCAGATATTCCCCCCAGTGCCATATATGCCCCAGTGCCAGATATCCCCCCCCCCAGTGCCAGATATTCCCCCCAGTGCCATATATGCCCCAGTGCCAGATATCCCCCCCCCCAGTGCCATATATGCCCCCAGTGCCAGATATTCCCCCCAGTGCCATATATGCCCCCCGTGCCATATATGCCCCAGTGCCAGATATCCCCCCCGTGCCATATATGCCCCCAGTGCCAGATATTCCCCCCCAGTGCCAATTATGCCCCAGTGCCAGATATCCCCCCCCAGTGCCAGATATGCCCCCAGTGCCAGATATTCCCCCCAGTGCCAGAAATGCCCCAGTGCCAGATATTCCTCCCTCCCCCCCCCGTGCCATATATGCCCCCAGTGCCAGATATTTACCCCCCCCCCCGTCGCTTTTTGGAGGGACACGGAGGGCACAGCTCGTCTCTCCTGGGTCCCTCCTGCTGCATCATCTCCGGCGGCCGCGGGTCTAATAGGGGGAAGTGCCGGTTCGTGAGCCAATTAGAGCTCACGGACGGCACTTCCCCCTATTAGACCCGCTGCCGCCGGAGATGATGCAGCAGGAGGGACACAGGGAGGCGCGCTGTGTGCCCTCCGTGTCCCTCCAAAAAGCGGCGGAGGGAAGGAGACTGCAGACTGACATGCGGACGCTCGTCCGCATGTCAGTCTGCTGTAAATCAGTGGCGCCCCCGCAGCCCCTCGCCCCCAAGCCACCGCGAGGACTGCGGGGGCAGTAGTTACGCCACTGGTATCACTGCTCATTGGGAGTCATTCCGAGTTGTTCGCTCGTTGCCGATTTTCGCAATGGAGCAATTAAGGCAAAAATGCGCATGCGCATGTTACGCAGCGCGCATGCGCTAAGTATTTTAGCACAAAACTTAGTAGATTTACTCACGTCCAAACGAAGAATTTCCATCGTTGAAGTGATCGGAGTGTGATTGACAGGAAGTGGGTGTTTCTTGGCGGAAACTGACCGTTGTCTGGGAGTGTGCGGAAAAACGCAAGCGTGCCAGGATAAAACGCGGGAGTGTCTGGAGAAACGGGGGAGTGGCTGGCCGAACGCAGGGCGTGTTTGTGACGTCAAACCAGGAACGAAATTAGCTGAGCTGATCGCAGTGTAGGAGTAAGTCTCGAGCTACTCAGAAACTGCTAAGAATTATTTAATCGCAATTCTGCTAATCTTTCATTCGCAATTCTGCTAAGCTAAGATACACTCCCAGAGGGCGGCGGCCTAGCGTGTGCAATGCTGCTAAAAGCAGCTAGCGAGCGAACAACTCGGAATGACCCCCATTGTCTTGCGGTGCTCAGTAATACTACATTACTAATACTAGTACAGTGTCTTGTGCTAATCGTGCTGCTCAGTGTCAGTTCTCCATAGTATCATCAGTGCTCAGTATCATCAGTGCTCAGTATCACTGCTCATCATCTTGAGGTGCTCAGTAATACTACATTACTAATACTAGTACAGTGTCTTGTGCTAATCGTGCTGCTCAGTGTCAGTTCTCCGTAGTATCATCAGTGCTCAGTATCACTGCTCATTGTCTTGTGGTGCTCAGTAAAACTACATTACTAATACTAGTACAGTGTCTTGTGCTGCATCTTGCTGCTGTAGGGTGCTGTGGTAGTGTCCTGTCACTGTGCATAGGTCATCATCATTCCAGTCACAGTGGTATCTGGTATCTATCTAGTGGTATCTAATTCCAGACATTACTGCCGTCTAATTCCAGATATATTACTGGCATATAATTCCACACATTAAAAAATGGAGAACAAAAATTTGGAGGGTAAAATAGAGAAAAATCAAGATCCACTTCCACCTAGTGCTGAAGCTGCTGCCACTAGTCATGGCAGAGACGATGAAATGCCATCAACGTCGTCTGCCAATGCCAATGCCCAATGTGATAGTAGAGAGCATGTAAAATACAAAACGCAAAAGTTCCGTAAAATTACCCAAAAATCTAAATTAAAATCGCCTGAGGAGAAGTGTAAACTTGCCAATATGCCATTTATGACACAGAGTGGCAAGGAACGGCTAAGGCCCTCTCCTATGTTCCTCGTGACTAGTGGTTCAGCTTCACATGACGATGGAAGCACTCATCCTCCCGCTAGAAAAATGAAAAGAGTTAAGCTGGCAAAAGCACAGCAAAGAATTGTGCGTTCTTCTAAATCACAAATCCCCAAGGAGAGTCCAATTGTGTCGGTTGCGGTGCCTGACCTTCCCAACACTGGACGGGAAGAGGTGGCTCCTTCCACCATTTGCACGCCCCCTGCAAGTGCTGGAAGGAGCACCCACAGTCCAGTTCCTGATATTCAAATTGAAGATGTCACTGTTGAAGTACACCAGGATGAGGATATGGGTGTTGCTGGCACTGAGGAGGAAATTGACGAGGAGGATTCTGATGGTGAGGTGGTTTGTTTAAGTCAGGCACCCGGGGAGACACCTGTTGTCCGTGGGATGAATAATGCCATTGACATGCCTGGTCAAAATACAAAAAAAAAAAAGTCACCTCTTCGGTGTGGAATTATTTCAACAGAAATGCGGACAACAGGTGTCAAGCCGTGTGTTGCCTTTGTCAAGCTGTAATAAGTAGGGGTAAGGATGTTAACCACCTAGGAACATCCTCCCTTATACGTCACCTGGAGCACATTCATCAGAAGTCATTGACAAGTTCAAAAACTTTGGGTGACAGCGGAAGTAGTCCACTGACAACTAAATCCCTTCTTCCTCTTGTACCCAAGCTCCTGCAAACCACACCTCCAACTCCCTCAATGTCAAATTCCTCCTTAGACAGGAATGCCAATAGTCCTGAAGGCCATGTCACTGGCAAGTCTGACGAGTCCTCTCCTAACTGGGATTCCGCCGATGGATCCTTGAGTGGAACGCCTACTGATGCTGTTGCTGCTGGCGCTGCTGTTGTTGCTGCTGGGAGTCGATCGTCATCTTAGAGGGGAAGTCGGTAGACCACTTGTACTACTTCCAGTAAGCAGTTGACTGTCCAACAGTCCTTTGTGAGGAAGATGAAATATCACAGCAGTCATTCTGTTGCAAAGCGGATAACTCAGGCCTTGACAACTATGTTGGTGTTAGACGTGCATCCGGTATCTACCGTTAGTTCACAGGGACTTAGATAATTGCTTGAGGTAGTGTGTCCCTGGTACAAAATCCCATCTAGGTTCCACTTCTCTAGGCAGGCGATACCGATAATGTACACAGACGTCAGAAAAAGTGTCCTCCGTGTCCTAAAAAATGCAGTTGTACCCACTGTCCACTTAACCATGGACATGTGGACAAGTGGAGCAGGGCAGACTAAGGACTATATGACTGTGACAGCACACTGGGTAAATGAATTGCCTCCCGCAGCAACAGCGGCGGCACCAGTAGCAGCATCTCGCAAATGCCAACTCATTCCTAGGCAGGCTAAGATTTGTATCACCGCTTTCCATAAGAGGCACACAGCTGACAACCTCTTACGGAAACTGAGGAACATCATCGTAGAATGGCTTACCCCAATTGGACTCTCCTGGGGATTTGTGATATCGGACAATGCCACAAATTTTGTGCGTGCATTACATGTGGGCAAATTCCAGCACGTCCCATGTTTTGCACATACAATTAATTTGGTAGTGCAGATTTTTTTTTAAAAATTACAGGGGAGTGCAGTAGATGCTGTCGGTGGCCCGAAAAATTGCGGGCCACTTTAGGCATTCAGCTACCGCGTGCCAAAGACTGGAGTGCCAGCAAACGCTCCTGAACATGCCCTGCCATCAGCTGAAGCAAGAGGTGGTAACAAGGTGGAATACAACCCTCTGTATGCTTCAGAGGATGGAGGAGCAGCAAAAGGGCATTCAAGCCCATACATCTGCCTACAATATAGGCAAAGGAGGGGGAATGCAACTGACTCAAGTGCAGTGGCGAATGATTTCCATGTTGTGCAAGGTTCTCCAACCCTTTGAACTTGCCACACGTGAAGTCAGTTCAGAAACTGCCAGCCTAAGTCAGGTCATTCCCCTCATCAGGCTTTTGCAGAAGAAGCTGGAGAGATTGAAGGAGGAGCTAAAATGTAGCGATTATGCTAGGCATGTGGGACTTGTGGATGGAGCCCTTCATTCGCTTAACCAGGATTCACAGGTGGTCAATCTGTTGAAATCAGAGCACTACATTTTGGCCACCGTGCTCGATCCTAGGTTTAAAGCCTACATTGTATCTCTCTTTCCGGCAGACACAAGTCTGCAGATGTTCAAAGACCTGCTGTTGAGACAATTGTCAAGTTTAGCGGAACGTGACCTGCCAACAGCTCCTCCTTCATTTTCTAGTGCCACTGGAGCTGCCAGGAAAAGGATTAAATTTCCAAAACCACCCGCTGGCGGTGATGCAGGGCAGTCAGGAGTAAGTGCTGACATCTGGTCCAGACTGAAGGACCTGCCTATGATTACTGACATGTCTACTGTCACTGCAGATGATTCTGTCACCGTTGAAAGAATGGTGGAGGATTATATGAGTGACAGCATTCAAGTAGGCATGTTAGACAGTCTGTACATATACTGGCAGGAAAAAGAGTCAATTTGGAGTCCCTTACACAAACTGGCTTTATTTTACCTAAGTTGCCCCCCTCCAGTGTGTACTCCGAAAAAGTGTTTAGTTCATCCGGTCACCTTGTCAGCGATCGGCGTAGGTTACTTCCAGAAAATGTGGAGAAGATGATGTTCATCAAAATGAATTATAAATTCCTCCGTGGAGACATTTACCAGCAATTGCCTCCAGAAAGTACACAGGTACCTGAGATGGTGGATTCCAGTGGGGACGAATTAATACTCTGTGAAAAGGAGGATGTACACAGTGAAAGGGGTGAGGAATTGGAGGAAGAGGATGAGGTGGACATCTTGCCTCTGTAGAGCCAGTTTGTGCAAGGAGAGATTGAATGCTTCTTTTATGGTGGGGGGCCCAAACGAACCAGTTATTTCAGCCACAGTCGTGTGGCAGACCCTGTCGCTGAAATGATTGGTTTGTTAAAGTGTGCATGTCGTGTTTATACAACATAAGGGTGGGTGGGAGGGCCCAAGGACAATTCCATCTTGCACCTCTTTTTATTTATCTGTACATCATGTGCTGTTTGGGGACTATTTTTTAAGAGCCATTCTGTCTGACATGGCAGTGCCACTCCTAGATGGGCCAGGTGATTGTGCCGCCCATTTGGGTCGCTTAGCTTAGTCATCCAGCGACCTCGGTGCAAATTTTAGGACTAAAAATAATATTGTGAGGTGTGAGGTGTTCAGAATAGACTGGAAATGAGTGGAAATCATGGTTATTGAGGTTAATAATATTACAGGATCAAAATTACCCACAAATTCAATGATTTTAGCTGTTTTTGAGGTTTTTTTTTTTAAACCCAAGAATCCAAAACGCATCTGAATCCGACAAAAATCCGAAAGGGTGGTTTTGCCAAAACGCGTCCGAATCCAAAACACGACCGCGGACCCGAATCCAAAACCAAAACGCAAATCACAAAAATGCCCACTGCACATCTCTAGTTTGTATTGAATCAATCCTCTGAGTGCCGCCTCGTTTTTTTCTGCATGTCTTAGAGGTGTGAATTCCCTGGGGGGAGGGCACCTGAGCAGGACATATCCCGCTGGGGATACCCCGAGTGCAGGAGGTACAATAAATATATATATATATATATATATATACACATATAGTGTTTGGAGGGAGACGGCACTCTGGAAACAGTAAATAGGCAAATCTCACCAAACAACAGTGTTTATTCTGTCAACATTTCGGGGCTCCAGTCCCTTCCTCAGGATATATATACACTGCTCAAAAAAATAAAGGGAACACTAAAATAACACATCCTAGATCTGAATGAATGAAATATTCTTATTAAATACTTTGTTCTTTACATAGTTGAATGTGCTGACAACAAAATCACACAAAAATTATCAATGGAAATCAAATTTATTAACCCATGGAGGTCTGGATTTGGAGTCACCCTCAAAATTAAAGTAGAAAAACACACTACAGGCTGATCCAACTTTGATGTAATGTCCTTAAAACAAGTCAAAATGAGGCTCAGTAGTGTGTGTGCCTGAATGACCTCCCTACAATGCCTGGGCATGCTCCTGATGAGGTGGCAGATGGTCTCCTGAGGGATCTCCTCCCAGACCTGGACTAAAGCATCAACCAACTCCTAGACAGTTTGTGGTGCAACGTAGCGTTGGTGGATGGAGCGAGACATGATGTCCCAGATGTGCTCAATTGGATTCAGGTCTTGGGAACGGGCGGGCCAGTCCATAGCATCAATGCCTTCGACTTGCTGGAACTGCTGACACACTCCAGCCACATGAGGTCTAGCATTGTCTTGCATTAGGGGGAACCCAGGGCCAACCGCACCAGCATATGGTCTCACAAGGGGTCTGAGGATCAAATCTTGTAACCTAATGGCAGTCAGGCTAGCTCTGGCGAGCACATTCGGGGCTGTGCGGCCCCCCAAATAAATGCCATCCCACACCATTACTGACCCACTGCCAAACCAGTCATGCTGGAGAATGTTGCAGGCAGCAGAACGTTCTCCTTGGCATCTCCAGACTCTGTCACGTCTGTCACATGTGCTCAGTGAGAACCTGCTTTCATCTGTGAAGAGCACAGGGCGCCAGTGGCGAATTTGCCAATCTTGGTGTTCTCTGGCAAATGCCAAACGTCCTGCACGGTGTTGGGCTGTAAGCACAACCCCCACCTGTGGATGTCGGGCCCTCATACCAACCTCATGGAGTCTGTTTCTGATTGTTTGAGTAGACACATGCACATTTGTGGCTTGCTGGAGGTCATTTTGTAGGGCTCTGGCAGTGCTCCTCCTGTTCCTCCTTGCACAAAGGCGGAGAAAGCGGTCCTGATGCTGGGTTGTTGCCCTCCTACGGCCTCCTCCGCGTCTCCTGATGTACTGGCCTGTCTCCTGGTAGCGCCTTCATGCTCTGGACACTATGCTGACAGACACAGCAAACCTTCTTGCCACAGTTCGCATTGATGTGCCATCCTGGATGAGCTGCACTACCTGAGCCACTTGTGTGGGTTGTAGGGAGGTCATACAGGCACGTGGAGGCCACACACACTACTGAGCCTCATTTTGACTTGTTTTAAGGACATTACATCAAAGTTGGATCAGCCTGTAGTGTGTTTTTCCACTTTAATTTTGAGGGTGACTCCAAATCCAGACCTCCATGGGTTAATAAATTTGATTTGCATTGATAATTTTTGTGTGATTTTGTTGTCAGCACATTCAACTATGTAAAGAACAAAGTATTTAATAAGAATATTTAATTCATTCAGATCTAGGATGTGTTATTTTAGTGTTCCCTTTATTTTTTTGAGCAGTGTATATATATATATATATATATATATACTTACATACATATATATATATATATACACAAGTCCAATGGTGAAAAAGAGATATATTTGTCCAAGGTCAACGTTTCGGAGCACGTACCCCCATCATCAGGACCAACAACAATACAGGTATATATACAGTGGGGATCGAAAGTTTGGGCACCCCAGGCAAAAATTAATTTTAATGTGCAAAAAGAAGCCAAGGAAAGATGGAAAATCTCCAAAAGGCATCAAATTACAGATTAGACATTCTTATAACATGTCAAAAAAAAGTTTGATTTTATTTCCATCATTTACACTATCAAAAGAACAGAAAACAAAAAATGGCATCTGCAAAAGTTTGGGCACCCTGCAGAGTTAATACCTTGTACTGCACCCTTTGGACAGTAGAGATCTGGCAGTTTCATGGATTGTTCTCAATCATCGTCTGGAAAGACCAGGTGATGTCAATCTCAAAGGTTTTAAAAGCCCAGACTCATCTGACCTTGCTCCAACAATCAGCACCATGGGTTCCACTAAGTAGTTGTGTAGAACACTGAAACTGAGAATGGTTGATGCTCACAAAGCAGGAGAAGGCTATAAGAAGCTAGCAAAGCGTTATCAGATGCCAATATCCTCTGTTCAGAATGTAATTAAGAAATGGCAGTCATCAGGAACAGTGGAAGTTAAAGCAAGATCTGGAAGACCAAGACAAATATCAGACAGAACAGCTCGCAGGATTGTGAGAAAAGCAAGTCAAAATCCACATTTGACTGCATGATCCCTCCAGGAAGATCTGGCAGACACTGGAGTTGTGGTACACTATTCCACTATAAAGAGATACTTGTACAAATATGGTCTTCATGGAAGAGTCATCAGAAGAAAACCTCTTCTACATCCTCACCACAAAAATCAGCGTTTGAAGTTTGCAAATGAACATATAGACAAGCCTGATGCATTTTGGAATAAAGTTCTGTGGACCGATGAGGTTAAAATATAACTTTTTGGCCGGAATGAGCAAAGGTACGTTTGGAGAAGGAAGGGCACAGAATTTAATGAAAAGAACCTCTGTCCAACTGTTAAGCATGGGGGTGGATCAATCATGCTTTGGGGTTGTATTGCAGCCAGTGGCACAGGGAACATTTCACGAGTAGAAGGAAAAATGGATTCAATAAGATTCCAGCAAATTTTGGACGCTAACTTGATGCCATCTGTGAAAAAGCTGAAGTTAAAGAGAGGCTGGCTTCTACAAATGGATAATGATCCTAAACACACCTCAAAATCCACGGTGGATTACATTAAGAGGCATAAACTGAAGGTTTTGCCATGGCCTTCACAATCTCCTGACCTCAATATAATTGAAAATCTATGGATAGACCTTAAAAGAGCAGTGCGTCACAGACAGCCCAGGAATCTCAAAGAACTGGAAGACTTTTGTAAGGAAGAATGGGCGAAGATACCTCAAACAAGAATTGAAAGACTCTTGGCTGGCTACAAAAAGCGTTTACAAGCTGTGATACTTGCCAAAGGGGGCAGTACAAGGCATTAACTCTGCAGGGTGCCCAAACTTTTGCAGACGCCATTTTTTGTTTTCTGTTCTCTTGAAAGTGTAAATGATGGAAATAGAATCAAACTTTTTTTGACATGTTATAAAAATGTCTAATCTGTAATTTGATGCCTTTTGGAGATTTTTCCATCTTTCCTTGGCTTCTTTTTGCACATTAAAATTAATTTTTGCATGGGGTGCCCAAACTTTCGATCCCCACTGTATATATTCATAAGACTGTGGTTGCTCTCCCTTGAGAACTATGAGACTTGTATTATTTCAAAGACAATAGTAATTATAAAATACATATATATATATATATATGTATATATATATATATATATATATATATATACACTGCTCAAAAAAATAAAGGGAACACTTAAACAACACAATGTAACTCCAAGTCAATCACACTTCTATGAAATCAAACTGTCCACTTAGGAAGCAACACTGATTGACAATCAATTTCACATGCTGTTGTGCAAATGGAATAGACAACAGGTGGGAATTATAGGCAATTAGCAAGACACCCCCAATAAAGGAGTTGTTCTGCAGGTGGTGACCACAGACCACTTCTAAGCTCCTATGCTTTCTGGCTGATGTTCTGGTCACTTTTGAAAGCTGGCTGTGCTTTCACTCTAGTGGTAGCATGAGACAGAGTCTACAACCCACACAAGTGGCTCAGGTAGTGCAGCTCATCCAGGATGGCACATCTATGCGAGCTGTGGCAAGAAGGTTTGCTGTGTCTGTCAGCGTAGTGTCCAGAGCATGGAGGCGCTACCAGGAGACAGGCCAGTACATCAGAAGACGTGGAGGAGGCCGTAGGAGGGCAACAACCTAGAAACAGGAACGCTACCTCCGCCTTTGTGCAAGGAGGAACAGGAGGAGCACTGCCAGAGCCCTGCAAAATCACCTCTAGCAAGCCAAAAATGTGCATGTGTCTACTCAAACAATCAGAAACAGACTCCATGAGGGTAATATGAGAGCCCGACGTCCACAGGTGGGGGTTGTGCTTACTTCCCAACACCGTGCAGGACGTTTGGCATTTGCCAGAGAAGACCAAGATTGGCAAATTCGTCAATGGTGCACTGTGCTCTTCACAGATGAAAGCAGGTTCTCACTGAGCACATGTGACAGACGTGACAGAGTCTGGAGACGCCAAGGAGAACGTTCTGCTGCCTACAACATCCTCCGGCATGACCGGTTTGGCAGCGGGTCAGTAATAGTGTGGGGTGGCATTTCTTTGGGGGGCCGCACAGCCCTCCATGTGCTTGCCAGTGGTAGCCTGACTGCCATTAGGTACCAAAATGAAACCCTCAGACCCCTTGTGAGACCATATGCTGGTGCGGTTGGCCCTGGGTTCCTCCTAATGCAAGACAATGCTAGACCTCATGTGGCTGGAGTGTGTCAGCAGTTCCTGCAAGACAAAGGCATTGATGCTATGGACTGGCCCGCCCGTTCCCCAGACCTGAATCCAATTGAGCACATCTGGGACATCATGTCTCGCTCCATCCACCAACACCACGTTGCACCACAGGCTGTCCAGGAGTTGGCAGATGCTTTAGTCCAGGTCTGGGAGGAGATCCCTCAGGAGACCATCCGCCACCTCATCAGGAGCATGCCCAGGCGTTGTAGGGAGGTCATACAGGCACGTGGAGGCCACACACACTACTGAGCCTCATTTTGACTTGTTTTAAGGACATTACATCAAAGTTGGATCAGCCTGTAGTGTGTTTTTCCACTTTAATTTTGAGGGTGACTTCAAATCCAGACCTCCATGGGTTAATAAATTTGATTTGCATTGATAATTTTTGTGTGATTTTGTTGTCAGCACATTCAACTATGTAAAGAACAAAGTATTTAATAAGAATATTTAATTCATTCAGATTTAGGATGTGTTATTTTAGTGTACCCTTTATTTTTTTGAGCAGTGTATATTTATATATATATATATATATATATACTTACATACATATATATATATATACACAAGTCCAATGGTGAAAAAGAGATATATTTGTCCAAGGTCAACGTTTCGGAGCACGTACCCCCATCGTCAGGACCAACAACAATACAGGTATATATACAGTGGGGATCGAAAGTTTGGGCACCCCAGGCAAAAATTAATTTTAATGTGCAAAAAGAAGCCAAGGAAAGATGGAAAATCTCCAAAAGGCATCAAATTACAGATTAGACATTCTTATAACATGTCAAAAAAAAGTTTGATTTTATTTCCATCATTTACACTATCAAAAGAACAGAAAACAAAAAATGGCATCTGCAAAAGTTTGGGCACCCTGCAGAGTTAATACCTTGTACTGCACCCTTTGGACAGTAGAGACCTGGCAGTGTCATGGATTGTTCTCAATCATCGTCTGGAAAGACCAGGTGATGTCAATCTCAAAGGTTTTAAAAGCCCAGACTCATCTGACCTTGCTCCAACAATCAGCACCATGGGTTCCACTAAGTAGTTGTGTAGAACACTGAAACTGAGAATGGTTGACGCTCACAAAGCAGGAGAAGGCTATAAGAAGCTAGCAAAGCGTTATCAGATGCCAATATCCTCTGTTCAGAATGTAATTAAGAAATGGCAGTCATCAGGAACAGTGGAAGTTAAAGCAAGATCTGGAAGACCAAGAAAAATATCAGACAGAACAGCTCGCAGGATTGTGAGAAAAGCAAGTCAAAATCCACATTTGACTGCACGATCCCTCCAGGAAGATCTGGCAGACACTGGAGTTGTGGTACACTATTCCACTATAAAGAGATACTTGTACAAATATGGTCTTCATGGAAGAGTCATCAGAAGAAAACCTCTTCTACATCCTCACCACAAAAATCAGCGTTTGAAGTTTGCAAATGAACATATAGACAAGCCTGATGCATTTTGGAATAAAGTTCTGTGGACCGATGAGGTTAAAATAGAACTTTTTGGCCAGAATGAGCAAAGGTACGTTTGGAGAAGGAAGGGCACAGAATTTAATGAAAAGAACCTCTGTCCAACTGTTAAGCATGGGGGTGGATCAATCATGCTTTGGGGTTGTATTGCAGCCAGTGGCACAGGGAACATTTCACGAGTAGAAGGAAAAATGGATTCAATAAGATTCCAGCAAATTTTGGACGCTAACTTGATGCCATCTGTGAAAAAGCTGAAGTTAAAGAGAGGCTGGCTTCTACAAATGGATAATGATCCTAAACACACCTCAAAATCCACGGTGGATTACATTAAGAGGCATAAACTGAAGGTTTTGCCATGGCCTTCACAATCTCCTGACCTCAATATAATTGAAAATCTATGGATAGACCTTAAAAGAGCAGTGCGTCACAGACAGCCCAGGAATCTCAAAGAACTGGAAGACTTTTGTAAGGAAGAATGGGCGAAGATACCTCAAACAAGAATTGAAAGACTCTTGGCTGGCTACAAAAAGCGTTTACAAGCTGTGATACTTGCCAAAGGGGGCAGTACAAGGCATTAACTCTGCAGGGTGCACAAACTTTTGCAGACGCCATTTTTTGTTTTCTGTTCTCTTGAAAGTGTAAATGATGGAAATAAAATCAAACTTTTTTTGACATGTTATAAAAATGTCTAATCTGTAATTTGATGCCTTTTGGAGATTTTTCCATCTTTCCTTGGCTTCTTTTTGCACATTAAAATTAATTTTTGCATGGGGTGCCCAAACTTTCGATCCCCACTGTATATATTCATAAGACTGTGGTTGCTCTCCCTTGAGAACTATGAGACTTGTATTATTTCAAAGACAATAGTAATTATAAAATACATATATATATATATATATATATATATGTATATATATATATATATATATATATATATATATATATACACTGCTCAAAAAAATAAAGGGAACACTTAAACAACACAATGTAACTCCAAGTCAATCACACTTCTATGAAATCAAACTGTCCACTTAGGAAGCAACACTGATTGACAATCAATTTCACATGCTGTTGTGCAAATGGAATAGACAACAGGTGGGAATTATAGGCAATTAGCAAGACACCCTCAATAAAGGAGTTGTTCTGCAGGTGGTGACCACAGACCACTTCTAAGCTCCTATGCTTTCTGGCTGATGTTCTGGTCACTTTTGAAAGCTGGCTGTGCTTTCACTCTAGTGGTAGTATGAGACGGAGTCTACAACCCACACAAGTGGCTCAGGTAGTGCAGCTCATCCAGGATGGCACATCTATGCGAGCTGTGGCAAGAAGGTTTGCTGTGTCTGTCAGCGTAGTGTCCAGAGCATGGAGGCGCTACCAGGAGACAGGCCAGTACATCAGAAGACGTGGAGGAGGCCGTAGGAGGGCAACAACCTAGAAACAGGACCGCTACCTCCGCCTTTGTGCGAGGAGAAACAGGAGGAGCACTGCCAGAGCCCTGCAAAATCACCTCTAGCAAGCCAAAAATGTGCATGTGTCTACTCAAACAATCAGAAACAGACTCCATGAGGGTAGTATGAGAGCCCGACGTCCACAGGTGGGGGTTGTGCTTACTTCCCAACACCGTGCAGGACGTTTGGCATTTGCCAGAGAAGACCAAGATTGGCAAATTCGTCAATGGTGCACTGTGCTCTTCACAGATGAAAGCAGGTTCTCACTGAGCACATGTGACAGACGTGACAGAGTCTGGAGACGCCAAGGAGAACGTTCTGCTGCCTACAACATCCTCCGGCATGACCGGTTTGGCAGCGGGTCAGTAATGGTGTGGGGTGGCATTTCTTTGGGGGGCCGCACAGCCCTCCATGTGCTTGCCAGTGGTAGCCTGACTGCCATTAGGTACCAAAATGAAACCCTCAGACCCCTTGTGAGACCATATGCTGGTGCGGTTGGCCCTGGGTTCCTCCTAATGCAAGACAATGCTAGACCTCATGTGGCTGGAGTGTGTCAGCAGTTCCTGCAAGACAAAGGCATTGATGCTATGGACTGGCCCGCCCGTTCCCCAGACCTGAATCCAATTGAGCACATCTGGGACATCATGTCTCGCTCCATCCACCAACACCACGTTGCACCACAGGCTGTCCAGGAGTTGGCAGATGCTTTAGTCCAGGTCTGGGAGGAGATCCCTCAGGAGACCATCCGCCACCTCATCAGGAGCATGCCCAGGCGTTGTAGGGAGGTCATACAGGCACGTGGAGGCCACACACACTACTGAGCCTCATTTTGACTTGTTTTAAGGACATTACATCAAAGTTGGATCAGCCTGTAGTGTGTTTTTCCACTTTAATTTTGAGGGTGACTTCAAATCCAGACCTCCATGGGTTAATAAATTTGATTTGCATTGATAATTTTTGTGTGATTTTGTTGTCAGCACATTCAACTATGTAAAGAACAAAGTATTTAATAAGAATATTTAATTCATTCAGATTTAGGATGTGTTATTTTAGTGTACCCTTTATTTTTTTGAGCAGTGTATATTTATATATATATATATATATATATACTTACATACATATATATATATATACACAAGTCCAATGGTGAAAAAGAGATATATTTGTCCAAGGTCAACGTTTCGGAGCACGTACCCCCATCGTCAGGACCAACAACAATACAGGTATATATACAGTGGGGATCGAAAGTTTGGGCACCCCAGGCAAAAATTAATTTTAATGTGCAAAAAGAAGCCAAGGAAAGATGGAAAATCTCCAAAAGGCATCAAATTACAGATTAGACATTCTTATAACATGTCAAAAAAAAGTTTGATTTTATTTCCATCATTTACACTATCAAAAGAACAGAAAACAAAAAATGGCATCTGCAAAAGTTTGGGCACCCTGCAGAGTTAATACCTTGTACTGCACCCTTTGGACAGTAGAGACCTGGCAGTGTCATGGATTGTTCTCAATCATCGTCTGGAAAGACCAGGTGATGTCAATCTCAAAGGTTTTAAAAGCCCAGACTCATCTGACCTTGCTCCAACAATCAGCACCATGGGTTCCACTAAGTAGTTGTGTAGAACACTGAAACTGAGAATGGTTGACGCTCACAAAGCAGGAGAAGGCTATAAGAAGCTAGCAAAGCGTTATCAGATGCCAATATCCTCTGTTCAGAATGTAATTAAGAAATGGCAGTCATCAGGAACAGTGGAAGTTAAAGCAAGATCTGGAAGACCAAGAAAAATATCAGACAGAACAGCTCGCAGGATTGTGAGAAAAGCAAGTCAAAATCCACATTTGACTGCACGATCCCTCCAGGAAGATCTGGCAGACACTGGAGTTGTGGTACACTATTCCACTATAAAGAGATACTTGTACAAATATGGTCTTCATGGAAGAGTCATCAGAAGAAAACCTCTTCTACATCCTCACCACAAAAATCAGCGTTTGAAGTTTGCAAATGAACATATAGACAAGCCTGATGCATTTTGGAATAAAGTTCTGTGGACCGATGAGGTTAAAATAGAACTTTTTGGCCAGAATGAGCAAAGGTACGTTTGGAGAAGGAAGGGCACAGAATTTAATGAAAAGAACCTCTGTCCAACTGTTAAGCATGGGGGTGGATCAATCATGCTTTGGGGTTGTATTGCAGCCAGTGGCACAGGGAACATTTCACGAGTAGAAGGAAAAATGGATTCAATAAGATTCCAGCAAATTTTGGACGCTAACTTGATGCCATCTGTGAAAAAGCTGAAGTTAAAGAGAGGCTGGCTTCTACAAATGGATAATGATCCTAAACACACCTCAAAATCCACGGTGGATTACATTAAGAGGCATAAACTGAAGGTTTTGCCATGGCCTTCACAATCTCCTGACCTCAATATAATTGAAAATCTATGGATAGACCTTAAAAGAGCAGTGCGTCACAGACAGCCCAGGAATCTCAAAGAACTGGAAGACTTTTGTAAGGAAGAATGGGCGAAGATACCTCAAACAAGAATTGAAAGACTCTTGGCTGGCTACAAAAAGCGTTTACAAGCTGTGATACTTGCCAAAGGGGGCAGTACAAGGCATTAACTCTGCAGGGTGCACAAACTTTTGCAGACGCCATTTTTTGTTTTCTGTTCTCTTGAAAGTGTAAATGATGGAAATAAAATCAAACTTTTTTTGACATGTTATAAAAATGTCTAATCTGTAATTTGATGCCTTTTGGAGATTTTTCCATCTTTCCTTGGCTTCTTTTTGCACATTAAAATTAATTTTTGCATGGGGTGCCCAAACTTTCGATCCCCACTGTATATATTCATAAGACTGTGGTTGCTCTCCCTTGAGAACTATGAGACTTGTATTATTTCAAAGACAATAGTAATTATAAAATACATATATATATATATATATATATATATATATGTATATATATATATATATATATATATATATATATACACTGCTCAAAAAAATAAAGGGAACACTTAAACAACACAATGTAACTCCAAGTCAATCACACTTCTATGAAATCAAACTGTCCACTTAGGAAGCAACACTGATTGACAATCAATTTCACATGCTGTTGTGCAAATGGAATAGACAACAGGTGGGAATTATAGGCAATTAGCAAGACACCCTCAATAAAGGAGTTGTTCTGCAGGTGGTGACCACAGACCACTTCTAAGCTCCTATGCTTTCTGGCTGATGTTCTGGTCACTTTTGAAAGCTGGCTGTGCTTTCACTCTAGTGGTAGTATGAGACGGAGTCTACAACCCACACAAGTGGCTCAGGTAGTGCAGCTCATCCAGGATGGCACATCTATGCGAGCTGTGGCAAGAAGGTTTGCTGTGTCTGTCAGCGTAGTGTCCAGAGCATGGAGGCGCTACCAGGAGACAGGCCAGTACATCAGAAGACGTGGAGGAGGCCGTAGGAGGGCAACAACCTAGAAACAGGACCGCTACCTCCGCCTTTGTGCGAGGAGAAACAGGAGGAGCACTGCCAGAGCCCTGCAAAATCACCTCTAGCAAGCCAAAAATGTGCATGTGTCTACTCAAACAATCAGAAACAGACTCCATGAGGGTAGTATGAGAGCCCGACGTCCACAGGTGGGGGTTGTGCTTACTTCCCAACACCGTGCAGGACGTTTGGCATTTGCCAGAGAAGACCAAGATTGGCAAATTCGTCAATGGTGCACTGTGCTCTTCACAGATGAAAGCAGGTTCTCACTGAGCACATGTGACAGACGTGACAGAGTCTGGAGACGCCAAGGAGAACGTTCTGCTGCCTACAACATCCTCCGGCATGACCGGTTTGGCAGCGGGTCAGTAATGGTGTGGGGTGGCATTTCTTTGGGGGGCCGCACAGCCCTCCATGTGCTTGCCAGTGGTAGCCTGACTGCCATTAGGTACCAAAATGAAACCCTCAGACCCCTTGTGAGACCATATGCTGGTGCGGTTGGCCCTGGGTTCCTCCTAATGCAAGACAATGCTAGACCTCATGTGGCTGGAGTGTGTCAGCAGTTCCTGCAAGACAAAGGCATTGATGCTATGGACTGGCCCGCCCGTTCCCCAGACCTGAATCCAATTGAGCACATCTGGGACATCATGTCTCGCTCCATCCACCAACACCACGTTGCACCACAGGCTGTCCAGGAGTTGGCAGATGCTTTAGTCCAGGTCTGGGAGGAGATCCCTCAGGAGACCATCCGCCACCTCATCAGGAGCATGCCCAGGCGTTGTAGGGAGGTCATACAGGCACGTGGAGGCCACACACACTACTGAGCCTCATTTTGACTTGTTTTAAGGACATTACATCAAAGTTGGATCAGCCTGTAGTGTGTTTTTCCACTTTAATTTTGAGGGTGACTTCAAATCCAGACCTCCATGGGTTAATAAATTTGATTTGCATTGATAATTTTTGTGTGATTTTGTTGTCAGCACATTCAACTATGTAAAGAACAAAGTATTTAATAAGAATATTTAATTCATTCAGATTTAGGATGTGTTATTTTAGTGTACCCTTTATTTTTTTGAGCAGTGTATATTTATATATATATATATATATATATACTTACATACATATATATATATATACACAAGTCCAATGGTGAAAAAGAGATATATTTGTCCAAGGTCAACGTTTCGGAGCACGTACCCCCATCGTCAGGACCAACAACAATACAGGTATATATACAGTGGGGATCGAAAGTTTGGGCACCCCAGGCAAAAATTAATTTTAATGTGCAAAAAGAAGCCAAGGAAAGATGGAAAATCTCCAAAAGGCATCAAATTACAGATTAGACATTCTTATAACATGTCAAAAAAAAGTTTGATTTTATTTCCATCATTTACACTATCAAAAGAACAGAAAACAAAAAATGGCATCTGCAAAAGTTTGGGCACCCTGCAGAGTTAATACCTTGTACTGCACCCTTTGGACAGTAGAGACCTGGCAGTGTCATGGATTGTTCTCAATCATCGTCTGGAAAGACCAGGTGATGTCAATCTCAAAGGTTTTAAAAGCCCAGACTCATCTGACCTTGCTCCAACAATCAGCACCATGGGTTCCACTAAGTAGTTGTGTAGAACACTGAAACTGAGAATGGTTGACGCTCACAAAGCAGGAGAAGGCTATAAGAAGCTAGCAAAGCGTTATCAGATGCCAATATCCTCTGTTCAGAATGTAATTAAGAAATGGCAGTCATCAGGAACAGTGGAAGTTAAAGCAAGATCTGGAAGACCAAGAAAAATATCAGACAGAACAGCTCGCAGGATTGTGAGAAAAGCAAGTCAAAATCCACATTTGACTGCACGATCCCTCCAGGAAGATCTGGCAGACACTGGAGTTGTGGTACACTATTCCACTATAAAGAGATACTTGTACAAATATGGTCTTCATGGAAGAGTCATCAGAAGAAAACCTCTTCTACATCCTCACCACAAAAATCAGCGTTTGAAGTTTGCAAATGAACATATAGACAAGCCTGATGCATTTTGGAATAAAGTTCTGTGGACCGATGAGGTTAAAATAGAACTTTTTGGCCAGAATGAGCAAAGGTACGTTTGGAGAAGGAAGGGCACAGAATTTAATGAAAAGAACCTCTGTCCAACTGTTAAGCATGGGGGTGGATCAATCATGCTTTGGGGTTGTATTGCAGCCAGTGGCACAGGGAACATTTCACGAGTAGAAGGAAAAATGGATTCAATAAGATTCCAGCAAATTTTGGACGCTAACTTGATGCCATCTGTGAAAAAGCTGAAGTTAAAGAGAGGCTGGCTTCTACAAATGGATAATGATCCTAAACACACCTCAAAATCCACGGTGGATTACATTAAGAGGCATAAACTGAAGGTTTTGCCATGGCCTTCACAATCTCCTGACCTCAATATAATTGAAAATCTATGGATAGACCTTAAAAGAGCAGTGCGTCACAGACAGCCCAGGAATCTCAAAGAACTGGAAGACTTTTGTAAGGAAGAATGGGCGAAGATACCTCAAACAAGAATTGAAAGACTCTTGGCTGGCTACAAAAAGCGTTTACAAGCTGTGATACTTGCCAAAGGGGGCAGTACAAGGCATTAACTCTGCAGGGTGCACAAACTTTTGCAGACGCCATTTTTTGTTTTCTGTTCTCTTGAAAGTGTAAATGATGGAAATAAAATCAAACTTTTTTTGACATGTTATAAAAATGTCTAATCTGTAATTTGATGCCTTTTGGAGATTTTTCCATCTTTCCTTGGCTTCTTTTTGCACATTAAAATTAATTTTTGCATGGGGTGCCCAAACTTTCGATCCCCACTGTATATATTCATAAGACTGTGGTTGCTCTCCCTTGAGAACTATGAGACTTGTATTATTTCAAAGACAATAGTAATTATAAAATACATATATATATATATATATATATATATGTATATATATATATATATATATATATATATATATATACACTGCTCAAAAAAATAAAGGGAACACTTAAACAACACAATGTAACTCCAAGTCAATCACACTTCTATGAAATCAAACTGTCCACTTAGGAAGCAACACTGATTGACAATCAATTTCACATGCTGTTGTGCAAATGGAATAGACAACAGGTGGGAATTATAGGCAATTAGCAAGACACCCTCAATAAAGGAGTTGTTCTGCAGGTGGTGACCACAGACCACTTCTAAGCTCCTATGCTTTCTGGCTGATGTTCTGGTCACTTTTGAAAGCTGGCTGTGCTTTCACTCTAGTGGTAGTATGAGACGGAGTCTACAACCCACACAAGTGGCTCAGGTAGTGCAGCTCATCCAGGATGGCACATCTATGCGAGCTGTGGCAAGAAGGTTTGCTGTGTCTGTCAGCGTAGTGTCCAGAGCATGGAGGCGCTACCAGGAGACAGGCCAGTACATCAGAAGACGTGGAGGAGGCCGTAGGAGGGCAACAACCTAGAAACAGGACCGCTACCTCCGCCTTTGTGCGAGGAGAAACAGGAGGAGCACTGCCAGAGCCCTGCAAAATCACCTCTAGCAAGCCAAAAATGTGCATGTGTCTACTCAAACAATCAGAAACAGACTCCATGAGGGTAGTATGAGAGCCCGACGTCCACAGGTGGGGGTTGTGCTTACTTCCCAACACCGTGCAGGACGTTTGGCATTTGCCAGAGAAGACCAAGATTGGCAAATTCGTCAATGGTGCACTGTGCTCTTCACAGATGAAAGCAGGTTCTCACTGAGCACATGTGACAGACGTGACAGAGTCTGGAGACGCCAAGGAGAACGTTCTGCTGCCTACAACATCCTCCGGCATGACCGGTTTGGCAGCGGGTCAGTAATGGTGTGGGGTGGCATTTCTTTGGGGGGCCGCACAGCCCTCCATGTGCTTGCCAGTGGTAGCCTGACTGCCATTAGGTACCAAAATGAAACCCTCAGACCCCTTGTGAGACCATATGCTGGTGCGGTTGGCCCTGGGTTCCTCCTAATGCAAGACAATGCTAGACCTCATGTGGCTGGAGTGTGTCAGCAGTTCCTGCAAGACAAAGGCATTGATGCTATGGACTGGCCCGCCCGTTCCCCAGACCTGAATCCAATTGAGCACATCTGGGACATCATGTCTCGCTCCATCCACCAACGCCACGTTGCACCACAGGCTGTCCAGGAGTTGGCAGATGCTTTAGTCCAGGTCTGGGAGGAGATCCCTCAGGAGACCATCCGCCACCTCATCAGGAGCATGCCCAGGTGTTGTAGGGAGGTCATACAGGCACGTGGAGGCCACACACACTACTGAGCCTCATTTTGACTTGTTTCAAGGACATTACATCAAAGTTGGATCAGCCTGTAGTGTGTTTTTCCACTTTAATTTTGAGTGACTCCAAATCCAGACCTCCATGGGTTAATAAATTTGATTTCCATTGAAAATTTTTGTGTGATTTTGTTGTCAGCACATTCAACTATGTAAAGAACAAAGTATTTAATAAGGATATTTCATTCATTCAGATCTAAGATATGTTATTTTAGTGTTCTCTTTATTTTTTTGAGCAGTGTATATATATATCTATATATCTATATATCTATATATCTATATTAGTGATGAGCGGGTTCGGATCCTCGGGATCCGAACCCGCCCAAAATTCACCTTTTTTTGCACGGGTCCGAGCAACTCGGATCCTCCCGCCTTGCTCAGTTAACCCAAGAACGCCCGAACATCATCATCCCGCGGTCGGATTCTCGCGAGATTCGTATTCTATATAAGGAGCCGCGCGTCGCCGCCATTTTTCACTCGTGCATTGGAGATGATCGTGAGAGGACGTGGCTGGCGTCCTCTCAGTTTCCATGTTCAGTGGGCTGCAAATATCTGTGCTCAGTGTGCTGCAAATATCTGTGCTCAGTGTGCTGCAAATATCTGTGCTCAGTGTGCTGCAAGTGCAAATATCTACGTTCTCTGCCTAAAAAACGCTCCATATCTGTGCTCAGTGTGCTGCAAATATCTGTGCGCAGTGTGCTAATTGCTTTATTGTGGGGACTGGGGACGAGCAGTATTATATAGTAGGAGGACAGTGCAGTGTTATGCTGACCAGTGACCACCAGTATTATATGTTCTCTGCCTGAAAAACGCTCCATATCTGTGCTGCATTGTAGTATATAGTAGGAGGACAGTGCAGAATTTTGCTGACCACCAGTATAACTATATATATAGCAGTACGGTACAGTAGTCCACTGCTCTACCTCTGTGTCGTCAAGTATACTATCCCATCCATACCTCTGGTGCATTTCAGTTTTGCACAGTTTGCTGACCACCAGTATATAATATATAGCAGTACGGTACAGTAGGCCACTGCTCTACCTACCTCTGTGTCGTCAAGTATACTATCCATCCATACCTGTGGTGCATTTCAGTTTTGCACAGTTTGCTGACCACCAGTATATAATATATAGCAGTACGGTACAGTAGGCCACTGCTCTACCTACCTCTGTGTCATCAAGTATACTTTCCATCCATACCTGTGGTGCATTTCAGTTTTGCACAGTTTGCTGACCACCAGTATATAATATATAGCAGTACGGTACAGAAGGCCACTGCTCTACCTACCTCTGTGTCGTCAAGTATACTATCTATCCATACCTGTGGTGTATTTCAGTTTTGCTCAGTTTGCTGACCACCAGTATATAATATATAGCAGTACGGTACAGAAGGACACTGCTCTACCTACCTCTGTGTCGTCAAGTATACTATCCATCCATACCTGTGGTGCATTTCAGTTTTGCACAGTTTGCTGACCACCAGTATATATAATATATAGCAGTACGGTACAGTAGGCCACTGCTCTACCTACCTCTGTGTCATCAAGTATACTATCCATCCATACCTGTGGTGCGTTTCAGTTTTGCACAGTTTGCTGACCACAAGTTTAACTATATATATAGCAGTACGGTACAGAAGGCCACTGCTCTACCTACCTCTGTGTCGTCAAGTATACTATCCATCCATACCTGTGGTGCATTTCAGTTTTGCACAGTTTGCTGACCACCAGTATATAATATATAGCAGTACGGTACAGAAGGCCACTGCTCTACCTAACGAACAAAAAGGGATATGGCACTGCGCTAACAGAAAAATATTCTTACTTTACTATAGATGCTGCTCAGGAAAGGAGTGCGGAATCACTACCTAATTCCGCTATTCAGGATTGGAGTACAGATGGATTTTTTTTCCTAGCGCAAGCTTAGTAAAGATAAGGGACACGTGGATAATAAAAATAATTCCTTTATTCTAAAAGCAAATTTCATAAGTGTGAATATCTTATAATAATTAATATAAGTGTATAAATGCCCAAACGTTCACAATCTGTTCAAAAAGGGCTGTGCATATATATTACTTAATTGATCATCTGAGTACAGAGAAAGTGCACTTTCTAGCGGCTTAACCTCTCTGATATGGTTCAGAATCTGTCTCTGGAAAGGTAACTTCCGACAGGCACAAGATTATAGGTCCATATACAGCTCAGTTTTATCAAAGTAAACACTGTCAGATGTTGCTGGAAATTTTAACATATATTGTTGGCCTCAAAGGTTTGGAGATACCTTAGTGTTCACTATGTTCCAAATCCTTTGTTGCTCGAGTAGGCATCCCAGATAGGTTGTCCCCCTAAGGCAGGTGAGTCTGAAGTCCGCCGGCGGAGATCCTACATGAGCCGTTCCTCAGCGCTGAGCGGCAGTGTGCAGGATCGATTTGATCTGTAATCACAGATTACCTTTCCAGAGACAGATTCTGAACCATATCAGAGAGGTTAAGCCGCTAGAAAGTGCACTTTCTCTGTACTCAGATGATCAATTAAGTAATATATATGCACAGCCCTTTTTGAACAGATTGTGAACGTTTGGGCATTCAGCAGTATTTTATGTTTATGTGTTTTATGTAGTTTGTCTGTATGTTTACCGGTAATAGGTGTTCAAATAGCATTTATATTCCCATACTGCACACACAGTTTTTGCCATATGGTATCTTTTATTTTTTATTCTTCATAAGTAACTATAGAGGATTTTCTTATACTTACATCAAACATCACAGGATATTCATATTTATGAAATTCACAAATAATTCCCATATTGTACATACAGTTCCAGCCATACAGTATTTTCTATTGTATACCCTTTATAGAGAACCATAGAGGATTTTATACACTTATATTAATTATTATAAGATATTCACACTTATGAAATTTGCTTTTAGAATAAAGGAATTATTTTTATTATCCACGTGTCCCTTATCTTTACTAATCTTGCGCTGGGAAAAAAAATCCATCTGTACTCCACTGCTCTACCTACCTCTGTGTCGTCAAGTATCCTATCCATCCATACCTGTGGTGCATTTCAGTTTTGCACAGTTTGCTGACCACCAGTATATATAATATATAGCAGTACGGTACAGTAGGCCACTGCTCTACCTACCTCTGTGTCGTCAAGTATGCTATCCATCCATAACTGTGGTGCATTTCAGTTTTGCACAGTTTGCTGACCACCAGTATATATAATATATAGCAGTACGGTACAGTAGGCCACTGCTCTACCTACCTCTGTGTAGTCAAGTATACTATCCATCCATACCTGTGGTGCATTTCAGTTTTGCACAGTTTTCTGACCACCAGTATATATAATATATAGCAGTACGGTACAGAAGGCCACTGCTCTACCTACCTCTGTGTCGTCAAGTATACTATCCATCCATACCTGTGGTGCATTTAAGTTTTGCACAGTTTGCTGACCACCAGTATATATAATATATAGCAGTATGGTACAGTAGGCCACTGCTCTACCTACCTCTGTGTCGTCAAGTATACTATCCATCCATACCTGTGGTGCATTTCAGTTTTGCACAGTTTGCTGACCACCAATATATAATATATAGCAGTACGGTACAGAAGGCCACTGCTCTACCTACCTCTGTGTCGTCAAGTATACTATCCATCCATACCTGTGGTGCATTTAAGTTTTTGTGCGCAGTATATATAGTAGTAGGCCATTGCTATTGATAAATATATTACTGGCATATAATTCCACACATTAAAAAATGGAGAACAAAAATGTGGAGGGTAAAATAGGGAAAGATCAAGATCCACTTCCACCTCATGCTGAAGCTGCTGCCACTAGTCATGGCGGAGACGATGAAATGCCATCAATGTCGTCTGCCAAGGCCGATGCCCAATGTCATAGTAGACAGCCTGTAAAATCCAAAAAACAAAAGTTCAGTAAAATGACCCAAAAATCTAAATTAAAATCGTCTGAGGAGAAGCGTAAACTTGCCAATATGCAATTTACAACACGGAGTGGCAAGGAACGGCTGAGGCCCTCTCCTATGTTCCTCATGACTAGTGGGTCAGCTTCACATTAGGATGGAAGCACTCATCCTCCTGCTAGAAAACTTAAAAGACTTAAGATGGCAAAAGCACAGCAAAGAACTGTGCGTTCTTCTAAATCACAAATCCCCAAGGAGAGTCCAATTGTGTCGGTTGCGATGCCTGACCTTCCCAACACTGGACGGGAAGAGGTGGCACCTTCCACCATTTGCACGCCTCCTGCAAGTGCTGGAAGGAGCACCCGCAGTCCAGTTCCTGATATTCAAATTGAAGATGTCACTGTTGAAGTACACCAGGATGAGGATATGGGTGTTGCTGGCGCTGGGGAGGAAATTGACGAGGAGGATTCTGATGGTGAGGTGGTTTGTTTAAGTCAGGCATCCGGGGAGACACCTGTTGTCCGTGGGACGAATATGGCCATTGACATGCCTGGTCAAAATACAAAAAAAATCACCTCTTCGGTGTGGAATTATTTCAACAGAAATGCGGACAACTGGTGTCAAGCTGTGTGTTGCCTTTATCAAGCTGTAATAAGTAGGGGTAAGGACGTTAACCACCTAGGAACATCCTCCCTTATACGTCACCTGGAGCGCATTTATCAGAAGTCATTGACAAGTTCAAAAACTTTGGGTGACAGCGGAAGCAGTCCACTGCCAACTAAATCCCTTCCTCTTGTAACCAAGCTCCTGCAAACCACACCACCAACTCCCTCAGTGTCAATTTCCTCCTTAGACAGGAAATCCAATAGTCCTGCAGGCCATGTCACTGTCAAGTCTGACGAGTCCTCTACTGCCTGGAATTTCTCCGATGCATCCTTGATTGTAATGCCTACTGCTGCTGGTGCTGCTGTTGTTGCTGCTGGGAGTCGATCATCATCCCAGGGGGGAAGACGGAAGACCACTTGTACTACTTCTAGTAAGCAATTGACTGTCCAACAGTCCTTTGCGAGGAAGATGAAATATCACAGCAGTCATCCTGCTGCAAAGCGGATAACTCAGGCCTTGGCAGCCTGGGTGGAGAGAAACGTGTTTCCGGTATCCACCGTTAATTAACAGGGAACTAGAGAATTGATTGAGGTACTGTGTCCCCGGTACCAAATACCATTTAGGTTCCATTTCTCTAGGCAGGCGATACCGAAAATGTACACAGACGTCAGAAAAAGAGTCACCAGTGTCCTAAAAAATGCAGTTGTACCCAATGTCCACTTAACCACGGACATGTGGACAAGTGGAGCAGGGCAGACTCAGGACTATATGACTGTGACAGCCCACTGGGTAGATGTATTGCCTCCCGCAGCAAGAACAGCAGCGACGGCACCAGTAGCAGCATCTCGCAAACGCCAACTCGTTCCTAGGCAGGCTACGCTTTGTATCACCGTTTTCCATAAAAGGCACACAGCTGACAACCTCTTACGGAAACTGAGGAACATCATCGCAGAATGGCTTACCCGAATTGGACTCTCCTGGGGATTTGTGACATCGGACAACGCCACAAATATTGTGCGTGCATTACATCTGGGCAAATTCCAGCACGTCCCATGTTTTGCACATACATTGAATTTGGTAGTGCAGAATTATTTAAAAAATGACAGGGGCGTGCAAGAGATGCTGTCGGTGGCCCGAAGAATTGCGGGCCACTTTCGGCATTCAGCCACTGCGTGCCGAAGACTGAAGCACCAGCAAACACTCCTGAACCTGCCCCGCCATCATCTGAAGCAAGAGGTGGTAACGAGGTGGAATTCAACCCTCTATATGCTTCAGAGGATGGAGGAGCAGCAAAAGGCCATTCAAGCCTATACAGCTACCTACGATATAGGCAAAGGAGGGGGAATGCACCTGACTCAAGCGCAGTGGAGAATGATTTCAACGTTCTGCAAGGTTCTGCAACCGTTTGAACTTGCCACACGTGAAGTCAGTTCAGACACTGCCAGCCTGAGTCAGGTCATTCTCCTCATCAGGCTTTTGCAGAAGAAGCTGGAGAGATTGAAGGAGGAGCTAAAACAGAGCGATTCCGCTAGGCATGTGGGACTTGTGGATGGAGCCCTTTTATTCGCTTAACCAGGATTCACGGGTGGTCAATCTGTTGAAATCAGAGCACTACATTTTGGCCACCGTGCTGGATCCTAGATTAAAACCTACGTTGTATCTCTCTTTCCGGCAGATACAAGTCTGCAGAGGTTCAAAGACCTGCTGGTGAGAAAATTGTCAAGTCAAGCGGAACGTGAGCCGTCAACAGCTCCTCCTTCACATTCTGCCGCAACTGGGGCTACGAGGAAAAGGCTAAGAATTCCGAGCCCACTCGCTGGCGGTGATGCAGGGCAGTCTGGAGCAAGTGCTGACATCTGGTCCGGACTGAAGGACCTGCCAACGATTACTGACATGTCGTCTACTGTCACTGCATATGATTCTGTCACCATTGAAAGAATGGTGGAGGATTGTATGAGTGACCGCATCCAAGTAGGCACGTCAGACAGTCCGTACGTATACTGGCAGGAAAAAGAGGCAATTTGGAGTCCCTTGCACAAACTGGCTTTATTTTACCTAAGTTGCCCCCCCCCTCCACTGTGTACTCCGAAAGAGTGTTTAGTGCAGCCGCTCACCTTGTCAGCAATCGGCGTACGAGGTTACTTCCAGAAAATGTGGAGAAGATGATGTTCATCAAAATGAATTGTAATCAATTCCTCCGTGGAGACATTCACCAGCAATTGCCTCCAGAAAGTACACAGGGACCTGAGATGGTGGATTGCAGTGGGGATGAATTCATAATCTGTGAGGAGGGGGATGTACACAGTGAAAGGGGTGAGGAATCGGACGATGAGGAGGAGGTGGACATCTTGCCTCTATAGAGCCAGTTTGTGCAAGGAGAGATTGATTGCTTCTTTTTTTGGTGGGGGCCCAAACCAACCAGTCATTTCAGTCACAGTTGTGTGGCAGACCCTGTCGCTGAAATGATTGGTTTGTTAAAGTGTGCATGTCCTGTTTATACAACATAAGGGTGGGTGGGAGGGGGCCCATGGACAATTCCATCTTGCACCTCTTTTTTCTTTCATTTTTCTTTGCATCATGTGCTGTTTGGGGACTATTTTTTGAAGTGCCATCCTGTCATGGGCCAGGTGTTTGTGTCGGCCACTTGGGTCGCTTAGCTTAGTCACACAGCTACCTCATTGCGCCTCTTTTTTTCTCTGCATCATGTGCTGTTTGGGGACTATTTTTTTAATCTGCCATCCTGTCTGACACTGCATTGCCACTCCTAGATGGGACAGGTGTTTGTGTCGGCCACTTGGGTCGCTTAGCTTAGTCACACAGCTACCTCATTGCGCCTCTTTTTTTCTTTGCATCATGTGCTGTTTGGGGACTATTTTTTTGACGTGCCATCCTGTCTGACACTGCAGTGCCACTCCTGAATGTGCCAGGTGTTTGTGTCGGCCACTTTGGTCGCTTAGCTTAGTCACACAGCTACCTCATTGTGCCTCTTTTTTTCTTTGCATCATGTGCTGTTTGGGGACTACTTTTTTAATCTGCCATCCTGTCTGACACTGCAGTGCCACTCCTAGATGGGCCAGGTGTTTGTGTTGGCCACTTGGGTCGCTTAGTTTAGTCATCGAGCGACCTCGGTGCAAATTTTAGGACTAAAAATAATATTGTGAGGTGTGAGGTGTTCAGTATAGACTGGAAATGAGTGTAAATTATGGTTATTGAGGATAATAATACTATGGGATCAAAATGACCCCCAAATTCTATGATTTAAGCTGTTTTTGAGGGTTTTTTGTAAAAAAACACCCGAATCCAAAACACACCCGAATCCGACAAAAAATTTTCAGGTAGGTTTTGCCAAAACGCGTCCGAATCCAAAACACGGCCGCGGAACCGAATCCAAAACCAAAACACAAAAGCCGAAAAATTTCCGGTGCACATCACTAATAAATATATATATATATATATATTATAATTACTATTGTCCTTGAAATAACACAAGTCTCAGTTCTCAAGTGAGAGCAACCACAGTCTTATGAATTTATTGTGTACATTAACTTAAGGAAAATACCTAGCGCAGTACTTTTTTCTTCGTATTCTTTAAAACATTGGCCAGATTTGCACGGAACCTGATGATGCATGCAGTTCGCAGGCCATTACGTTTACCCCAGGATCTCTGTGATGTCTGTGACTATGACAAGTCTTTGGGTACACCTTGTCTTTGTTTTGTTTTTTATATTACTCTAGCATCCATAAGGGATATTGGGGAATTAGGACGATGGGGTATAGATGGGGTCCAAAGGAGCCGGTGCACTTTAAATTTTTTTCTATTGGGTGTGCTGGCACCTCCCCTCTATGCTCCTCCCCTCTATGCCCCCTCCCACAGGCAGTTTAGAAAAAAGTGCCCTCAGGAGAGGATGCACACTCTGGAGCTCCCGAGAGTTTTCTTCAGTTTATTTTAAAACTTTATTATTTTTGGTATGCTGTTTGGGCAACAGCATACCTGCACCATGGGAGTTGAGGCACTTCCCCGCTGCAGGACCACCATCCTGAGAGTACAGCAGGGCACTGCACCTTAGCTGTCACAATCGCAGCAAGCCGCACATCCCTAACATTGCCTGAAGGTGACAAGAGTGGTGAGTACAAACCGGGGGCGCCACTAGTGGGGTCCCCAAGTTCTTAGTGCGGCACAAGCGCAGGGGCGGCATATGGGACCCTCCTGGGGGGGACCCGTATAGCCCCAGTATACACTAACACTTATGTGATGTTTTACACTTATATGGAGACTTTGCCAGTATAAACATCTACGAAGCTCCGGCGCCATTACAGGGGGCAGAGCTTCCTCAGAGCGGGACCAGCAGCGTTTTGGCGCCTTCTTCTGCTTACAGCTGCAGTAGCAGGCATACACAGCTCCTCCAGACACTCAGGATATGCAGTAAAACTGGCACGGGGTGTAGCAAAGGGGGAGAGCTGCTATTGTACACAATCTGTGTCCTGAAAAGGACAAAAACTCTGGTGTTACACCGTGATATAACAGCTTGCAGTCTCACTGGGGATGCTTAGCTTGGGTGTGCTGTTCCTTTTTCTCTGTCTCCTTCTCACATACAGTAAGGGCAGGATTGCTATTTATCACTTGTCTTCTTGTATTAGTGTTGTTTACTGTAAACATGGTAAAACACCAATTGTGCAGTGTATGTCACACCAGATTCTCTCCCTGTACATCTGGTTCCATATCATATGAACAATGCAGCTAGTCCTCACAACTCAGTGAGGGTCAAGAGCCTTCCTGGCTATGTGCCATAAAATCCATGATGTCAGATATGTCATCTCAGCTCACTGTTCAAAAAACTCAACAACTGCAGCAGGCGGTTGCAGACTTAGCTGCAAGGTCAGATGTTCTACAGCCCCCCACCCCCTCTCTAGATCAGGACCACAAAAATGTGGGTTACCTGCTTTACTCTCAGACTCTGATGAGGAGATACAAGGGGAGGGGGAGGACATGGATCTTGGTACTGGGGATTACCCTTCTGCACAGGGTATTGAGCCCCTCATTCTTGCTATATGGGAAATGTTAAAAACCCCTCTAGAGGATGCTGCAGCACAGCAGTCATTTTTCTTAACACAGAACAAAGTCAGTGTCCCTTTCCCTGATTCTGCGGAGCTGGATGACCTGTTTAAGTTAGCCTGGAAAAATCCAAATAAGAAATACCAAGTGACAAAATGGTTTTTGCACAATTTCCCATTTGCTCCTGAAGGAAGGAAACTCTGGGAAGAACCCCCGGCTGTAGACGTATCAGTGTCTTGCCTATCTAAAAAGGCGGTACTACTATCTCCGGGCTTCTTTACCAAAAAGGACCCTTGATATAGAAAAATAGAGACTACACTGAAGTCTATATACACAGCGGCTGGTGTATCACAAAGACCGGTCATAGCGGGTTGCTGGATGACTCATGCCATTCATACGTTGGCTACTCAAATTCAAGAGGGCCTCTCCGGGGATATGTCTCTAGTCACTACGGCGACTCTCCTAAAACACATTCAAGACACTGCACGCGTCCTGTGTGACTCTCTCAAGGAGATAGGCAATATTAATGCTAGGACCACTGCTATAGCAGTGTCAGCGCGCAGAACTCTGTGGTTGCGTCAGTGGATAGTGGATGCAGAGTCCAAGCGCAGTGTAGAGTCTCTTCCTTTTTCAGGGGATTGACTCTTCAGGGTTGAATTGGATACGTGAATTTCTAAAGTTACTGCAGAGAAATCCATATTTCTCCCCTCTGGAGCCCCGACGGCTAGACGTTCCTACCCGGGGCCGTCTACCCGGTCCTTTCGGTCCAACAGATTTAGATCTAGGGCAAGAGGTGCCTCCAATGCGACTAGAGGCACCAGAGGTAAGACAAGAAAACCAGCAACCACAGGTTCTCAGGAACAGAGTTCAGCTTCCACTAAGGCCTCAGCATGACGGTGCCCACCAACCCCGAGGGGATCTCAAGGTGGGAGCTCGAATACCTGGGTAAAAGAACTCATTTCTCAGGGCTACAATCTGGAGTTCGACGGCGCTCCTTCCCAATGATTTTTCAAATCAAGCTTACCAGCTTTGGAGGATACTTGTGTTACGCTGCAGAAGGCCATCCTGAAGTTGGTCCAGTCCCAAGTCATTGTTCCAGTGCCACTGCAACAACAGGGAAAGGGTTACTACTCCAACCTGTTCGTGGTTCCAAAACCGAACGGTTCGTTAAGGCCCATTTTGAATCTCAAATCCTTGAACCCTTACCTAAAGCGGAATCTTGGCATTGTCCTGGATGGTGGATTGACACTTAAACATCAGATATCAGTCACAATCAAATCCTCATTCTTTCACCAGAGGAACATAGACAGAATCAAGCACTTAATTCCCTTAGATGATCTGCCAAAACTCATACATGCAGTTGTATCATCTCAATTAGACTACTGTAATGCCCTCCACCTCGGTCTCCCAGCAAAAGAATTGCACCGCTTACAGCTGGTACAAAACACAGCTGCCAGGCTGTTAACCAACCAGCCCCGTTCTAGCCACATAACACCCATTCTCTACTCCCTTCACTGGCTGCCTGTAAGATGGCGAATCTGAGTTTCAAAGCACTTCATGACCAGAGCCCAAGGTACCTGAAGCAGCTTCTGATCCCATACTGCCCCACTCGATTACTGCGATCTGTTGATGAAGGACTTTAAGCAGTACCTAGAATCTCCCGTAACTCATCTGGGGGTCAAGACTCTATGGAACTCACTTCCCCGCACAGTACGAGAGGTCCCAAGTATAGAATCCTTCAAAAGTAGACTCAAGACTTTCCTGTTTACTCATAATGTCCCTTTAGTATCTTCATGCTTCTGTTTTTTTTTGAAAAGCTGTTATGTACTTCATTATTTTCTGTACTATATTATGCTATGTATCTGTTAAGCGCCTTGCATCCTATTGGAGAAAGAGCGCTATATAAATAAAATTATTATTTTTATTATTATTATTATTAAAGGTTTTCAAGTTCAAGATGGAATCCTTGCGAGCAGTGATTGCAGGCCTGGGAGAATGGGAGTTCATGGTCTCCCTAGACATAAAGGACACTTATCTCCATACCCTGATTTGGCCACCTCACCAGGCTTACCTGCGGTATGCCCTGCTGAACGATCACTACCAGTTCCAGGCGCTACACTTCGGCCTGTCCACAGCTCCGAGGGTGTTCACGAAGGTAATGGCGGAGATGATGTTCCAACTCCAGGTCCAGGGGGTCAATATTGTCCCTTATCTGGACGATCTCTTGATAAAGGCGAGATCCAGGGAGCTTTTATTGTTCCATATAGACCACACTATCCAACTTCTGTCACAGCATGGGTGGATTCTCAATTTACAGAAGTCGCACCTGGAGCCAACTCAGCGGCTCCTGTTCCTGGGGATGTTGTTGGAGACGGTGGCACAGAAAGTGTTCTTCCCAGAGGACAAAGTGAGAACACTCCAGGAGATGGTCCAAATGGTTCTACGGCCCACTCGAATATCCATATATCTTTGCATAGATTGTTGAGGAAAATGGTAGTCTCCTATGAGGCGATCTAGTATGGAAGGTTCCATGCCAGAACATTTCAATTGGATCTCTTGAGCAAGTGGTCAAGATCACATCTTCAAATGCACCGGATAATACGGCTGTCACCTCAGGCCAGGATTTCCCTCCTGTGGTGGCTACAGTCCTCAAACCTAATGGAAGGTTGAAGTTTCGGGATTCAGGATTGGATCCTCCTCACGACAGATGCGAGTGTGAGAGGATGGGGAGCTGTCACCCGGGGGCTCAGTTCCAGAGCAGGTGGTCTGCCCACGAAGCCCTACTTCTGATTAACATTCTGGAACTTCAGGCGATCTACAATGCTCTGCTTCAGGCCTCTTTTCTACTCAGGGATCACGCGATCCAAGTTCAGTTGGACAAAGGCAAGGTAGAAGCGTACATAAATCGACAAGGAGAGACAAAAAGCAGGGCCTGCATGTGAGAGGTGTCAAAGATACTCCTCTGGCCAGAAAGAAATGCAAAAGCACTATCCGCAATCTTCATTCCGGGAGTGGACAACTGGGAAGCGGACTTCCTGAGTCATCACGATCTCCACCCTGGAGAGTGGGGGCTCCACCATTAGGTGTTTCAGCAGATCATCGACCAATGGGGCTGCCCACAAATAGACATGATGGCTTCTCATCTCAACAAGAAGCTTCACTGGTATTGCTCACCAACCAGGGACCCTCAGGAAAGGGCAGTGGATGCACTGACGTAGCCTTGGCCTTACCAGCTGGTCTACCTGTTTCCTCCAATTCCATTGATCCAAGGGGTGCTAAAGCAAATCATGAATCAAGGAGTCCAGGCAATTCTGTTTGCCCCGGATTGGCCTCTTAGTGCATGGTACACGGATCTTCTGGACATGTCCGTCGAAGACCCTTGGCCTCTACCAATGAGAAGAGGTCTTCTTCAACAGGGGCCGTTCATCTACCCAGACTTACGGTGACTTCGTTTGACGGCATGGAGGTTGAGTGGAACATCCTAGCTCACAGAGGCCTTTCCAAAAAGGTTATTGCTACCATGGTTCAGGCCAGGAAGCCTGTGACGTCAAAACACTATCATCATATCTGGAGAAGATATGTCTCCTGGGGCGAGGAACGCACATATCCGCCAGCAGAGTTCCACTTGGGACGTTTCTTACGTTTCCTGCAGGCTAGTGTGGATAAGGGCTTACGTCTGGGTTTCATTAAGGTCTAGATTTCAGCTCTCTCAATTTTCTTCCAGAAGAAATTGGCAGTTTTGCCAGAAGTTCAGACCTTCTTGCAAGGGGTCCTCCACATACAACCTCCTTTTGTTCCGCCCATGGCACCCTGGGATTTGAATGTAGTGTTGGAATTTCTACAGTCCTCCTGGTTTGAACCTCTGATGACAGTAGAAGACAAGTACCTCATGTGGAAGACGGTGATGTTACTGTCCTTGGCTTCTGCTAGGCATGTCTCAGAATTGGGGGCCTTATCATGTAAAAGTCCCTACTTGGTCTTTTACGAGGACAGACCGGAGCTCAGGACTAGGCAGCAGTTCCTGCCGAAGGTCTTCTCTGTGTTCCACTTAAATCAACCTATTGTGATTCCGTCAGGTTCTGCCACTTCTGCTCCTCCGGAGGCATTGGATGCTGTGCGAGCCTTGAAGATCTATATCAAGAGAACAGCTCGGATCAGAAAGACGGATTACTTGTTTGTGCTCTATGATGTGCAGAAAAAGGGTTGCCCTGTTTCTAAGCAGTCCATTGCTCATTGGCTTAGGCTTACTATCCAACAGGCCTATATGTCGGCAGCTTTACCAATTCCACAGTCTCTGAAGGCCCACTCTACGAGATCAGTGGGGTCTTCCTGGGCGGCTGCCCGTGGAGTCTCGGCCTTGCAATTATGCCGAGCTGCTACCTGGTCAGGGAAGAACACCTTTGTGAAGTTCTACAGGTTTGATACCCAGGTCAAAGAGGATATCCAGTGTGGGCAAGCGGTGTTGCAGACGTCTCTGCACATTCCCGCCCGTTCTGGAAGCTTTGGGACGTCCCCATCGTACTAATTCACCAATATCCCTTATGGATGCTAGAGAAAATAGGATTTTAATTACCTACCTTTTCTCGTAGCCCATAAAGGATATTGGGCGCCCGCCTCAGTGCATTGACTTTTCTGCAGGTTTTCTCTTATATGGTTATCTGTTCAGCTAATGCTGTTTTGTTACCAGCCGTTGCTGGTCGTTTTGTGTTATTGGTGTGCTCGTGTGTGTATCTCACCACTCGTTGTTATGTTCCTTCACTCAAGTATGTCCATTCTCTTTCGGGCACTATTTTACCTATAACTGCCTGTGGGAGGGGGCATAGAGGGGAGGAGCCAGCACCGCCTCCTTAAAGTGCACCGCCTCCTTTGAACCCCGTCTATACCCCATCATACTAATCCCCAATATCCCTTATGGACTACGAGAAAAGGATTTACTGGTAGGTAAAATCCTATTATCATCTGAGTGTGCAACCATGTAATGTAGTGTACAACCAGACCTTGGCCCGACAATTGACTTGTTTACCTCCTCCATTGAGCATTTGTGGCACTAATCCCTTCGCCTATTAGTTGTATGATTAATTAGCTACAATAAATTAACCTATTCATGTTTTATAAATAAATCTGCATGTAAAACACTCAGGATTGATAGTTTATGCCAGTGATCCCCAAACGTTTTTGAATCACTGCGCCCTAGAGTATCAGAATTGTTTTCACAGCAGCCCTAGGCCAAAAGTTTATTGAGAAATTGATACCCCTTTCAGACTGCCAGAGACGGGTCGCGCAAGGGCTCCCCACTGCTGCTGACTGCAACCTGGCATACTGCCGCGTTGGTGACATCAGCGGTGACAGCGCTTAGAGATCACATGATCTCCAAGTGCCGCCCGTACATAGAGAGTGAACGGCTCCTATTCACACTGCACAGTGAGCCAGGTTAAAGACGCGTTCAACCCTGCTCAGGACCAGGGTTGAAATACCAGGTCACTCAACCCGGTATTTCAACCCTTGCACCTTTAAGACCACACATGAACACGGGTTATGCACGTTTATGTGCCAATAACCCGTGTTCAGTGGTGGCAGTCTGAAAGGGGTATTAGAAAGAAATATTAAATTAAGAAAATAGTGTTTATATGTCATCCTTAAGGCCCATACACACTGGGCGAGTTTGAGCTGAAAGCAGCTCACTTTTGGTGTTTTGAGCTGTTTTCAGCTCAAAACCACCCAGTGTGTATGCACAAGCGATGAGCGGTGAGCGCCGATGCGCGCTCCCGCTTTATCGCCAGCGGACGCTGTTCATCTACTGGCATGACCAGTAGATGAACCGCGGTGTGAGCGGCTTTCCATAGCGTCCTGCTATGGAAAGCCGCTCACCCCCGCTGACATCGCTGGGCAGAGGGGAAAATCGCCCAGTGTATATGCACCTTTAGATTCAATTGTATAGTGAGGGACAAGATTTGCTTCTGGTTGTCCACATATTTTATGATTGGCAGCCACCAGCACTGGTTTTGCCTATTACATTGACCATAAATAATCTGAATTGGTCCTGGACCACCAATCCAAGGCACCTCTGCAAGTGTCCTGAGGCACCCCAGGGTGCCACGACACCCAGTTTAGGAACCACTGGTTTATGCCTTGCTCGGATATAGATTACAGTCTTTTTCTTCATCTACATCACATGCTTGGCAATGGGTGGGCGAAAAAAGATGCTATAAATTCTGTGGTCACTGTTTAATGTATCACTTCAATAATGCTGACTTGTTGCATCATTTAAATTAAACATACTATTTTGCGTAATTTCAGTTGCCAAGACCATTGGAAAAAAAAATATTTTTACTGTTTATTCTTTTATATTTTTATTTCCTTGATAATTGTTAGACAAATTGTAGCTCTTTATCTGCTATAATAAATAAAACCCTCAGCAGCACTATGAAAGGTATCCTATTAGCAGCAATAAAGGGATCGCGGCTAATGTTACTGCACTTATCTCCCAAAAAATCGGGTTAATGCAACCTGCATGCTGCTGTTTATTGCACCTATCCTATGACAAACTGGCGATAACAGCAATCGCGCGATAATTCTAGCTGGCAAAAGCATAGGAAAAAGTAGGCAAATGTGTCTGTACGCCCAAAAATGGCAAACCAATATTGGAAAACATTATAGAAGTCTATTAGTGGCCACAATATAACAAATTGGTGTCATTAAATCAGGTCAAATGGCTGTTATATGCATTTTTTGTTACGTGCAAGTCTAAAAACACTTGTCCCACTCATAAAGCACCCCAGTATATCTGTCCCATACCTTGTACCCCAATTTCCATCAATTTGCATTTTTCGTCCCCAAAAATGACATGTCATTATTGGCTAATTAAAAATAATTACATACTTTTAAGTGTCTAATTAGTCATTATGGGGCGGGGGTTTTCAGGGGTTCTGAAACAAATCCCGACATTTTTAGCCTAAACTAGGGATTTTGCACTACCTATCACCAGCTCTAAGGTCGCGAACAGAAACCTGCAATAAACCCTATGATGTCTTATCGCCGATAACTTATCACTGCTAATAGGATACTAAATTATCGCGTTTGCGACAATTTATCGAGAAAACGCAATATTGCAGCTAATAGGATAACCCCTATGAGCAGTAACAACTGGAGATATACTGTCTATTCTTGGTTTAGACAGACTGAAATCTCATTGTGTGTGTATGTTTGTATATATACCAACCAAGGTCCTACTAATACTAAATACCCTCCTAAAGGAACATCTCCCAAGTCTCTGTGCAGATGAAAACCCCTGGAGGAATCAGGCTTCCCTCCTCCAAAGCCACACTTCACCCCCTCCCCTCTTCCCACAGGCCAACCGACCCTGTGCTTAATGTTACCAAGATTCCTCAATGAACTCATAACCCAATGGTGGTAGGTGTAACACATATTCAATCTGGTTCCTTTTTTTCTGTAGAGCTTTCAGCGTAATGTTCATTGTTCTGCGTATTTTACTAAAGAAACTTGACATGACTATCAGCGGTGTATCATTACCTCTCTGACCAGGGAAGGTCTACAGTGGCTGCAGCAGAGGGCGACAGCCCTCTCCTCCCAGTGATTGGTAGCTGATATAACCAGAAGGTAAGGCTTAAGATCCTGTGGCAGCATGTGGCAGGGCCTAAATCCAGAGTCAGGAATTAAGTCCGTTGCTGAAATGTACTACATGCAAACAGGTTGGCTTCTAGAGATGGGGGTGGGCTAGTTGGGTCATTAATCCATGCCCCTCATGGGAAAAATGTCGTGACTGGGGCGTATTTGCATTTGGGTGGTCGAAAAATGAAGCATTTTCATAGAGGCATCACTAGGCCCCACCCCTCCTTGCGGACCCCGGGATTCCTTCTGCTTATCTCACATTTCTGCCCACTTCACTAGGAAGTGGGCTGAATGCGAGAGGTGTGTCCAGTCTTCTGTGGCTACAGGGGACTGCATTAAAAATCAGATGTCTCCCGCAGGATCCGAGAGTAGCCATGTATGTATTACACAATATGTTACATACTGTAATGCCCATTACACTATATGCCACACACCATAATGCCCATTACACATTATGCCTGTTATGCACACCAGTGCCAGCAGGAATGTACTGGTGTCTGAACGGAGAGGGATGCAAAACAAATGAACTCACAGACAGACTGGGGAATATGACATTACATACATAGAAGGTGATAGGGTAACAAAATAAACACAAAGTGAACAGAGAAGCCCAAAGGCTAAGAAACTGGGTGTCTCCCTAGTATTAGGAATGCTCAGATGGAAAGAAGCGAGATGTTGTGATTTAATACGTAGAGAATCCGAAATGCTGTTGCTAAGGGCAACAGCAAAACCCTAAAGGGTTACCAACGAGTGTGGCAGTAAACTCCTTGGTCAGAGATGGAATAATAGACACAAGGAGAGTCTCCACAATCCTAGTCCTCACTTGCAGTGCACTGGTTCAGTTTACTGCCACTAAACTGACACCTGAACACCTTGCACAGTGAGAAAGGATTTTGGCAGGCAAGTCTGAGAATACAGCCGCAAACTTGCTAGGTTCACAGAGTAGCAAAAGAACCCCAGCAGGTTAAACGACTGACTCCAGTCTTACTGCTAGGTCTGGATTGGCAGAGTGTAATACCAAATCCCAAGGCCTATTTGCAGTAAGCAACAAACAAATACAAAGTTTACACAGTACTAGCTAGCTTTCAGGAACTGACTAACCAACAAAGATTCAGCAGCATCTGCCTAACCTGAGAAGAGGGTTTATATAGCAGGTGCTGTCCACGCCCCACTCAGACCTCACAGACTGTGAGCACAAAAACCAGCACCGGATCCCCTGCCGTGCACAGAGCCTGTAACCACTGCACAGCAAAAGACCCGAACCGGAGTATCAGCTACGCTCAGGTTACTCCGCTAGCACTTGTCTCCCGGTTGCCATGACGACGTGGCAGCACAGAGCAGGAGACCCTAACAGTACTCCCCCTCTGACGAGGGGTCAAAGAACCCCTACCACTGGGTTTATCGGGGAACTGCGAGAAGAAAGAGCGTAACAGTCTGGGGGCATGAAGATCACAACTGCGCACCCACGACCGCTCCTCCGGGCCATACCCCTTCCAGTGCACCAAAAATGACAGCCGACCCCGAACCTTCTTGGAGTCAAGAATCCTTTCAACAACAAACTCCCTCTGGCCACGTATCAGAAGAGGGGAAGGTCTTCCACTGGAAGAAGGATTACTAATCGCCCGTTTTAAAAGGGAACAGTGAAATGTTTTATTGATACCCAAAGAACGGGGTAGATCTAACTGAAATGCCACCGGATTGATAACCCTAGTGATCTTATAAGGACCGATGAACCGGGGGCCTAACTTATGAGATGGCTGTCTCAACTTCAAATTCTTGGTAGACAACCAGACGAAGTCTCCTAATTTGAAGCTGCAGGGTCTTTTCCGCTTATCAAAAACCCTTTTGGTCACTAATGACACAGACACAAGGGCTTTCTTCACTTTCCTCCAAATACCTCTAAGGGCCGAAACCACAGAGGAACCACCAGGCGTGGAGTCCTGGGGGTCAAAAGAATTGGCCTTAGGATGATGCCCATACACACAAAGGAAGGGAGAGATCCCTGTAGCAGAGTGAGCCGCGTTGTTATAGGCAAACTCCGCCATGGACAGATGAGCAACCCAGTCAGTCTGACACTTGGAGACATAACACCTGAGGAACTGCAACAAGGACTGGTTCACCCTTTCAGTCTGCCCATTAGACTGCGGATGGTAGCCTGACGACAAGCTTACAGAAATCTGGAGATCGGAACAAAATGCCCTCCAGAATTTGGCCACAAACTGGGATCCGCGGTCAGAGACCACATCAAGTGGCAACCCGTGGAGGCGCACAACATGCAGCATAAATAATTCAGACAGGTGTCTGGCCGATGGCAGCCCAACCAATGGAACGAAGTGCGCCATCTTCGAAAACCTGTCAACGACAACCCAGATGGCTGTCATCCCCGAGGATTTGGGCAAGTCCACCACAAAATCCATTGAAATGTGGGTCCATGGCTTAGATGGAATAGAGAGTGGATGTAATGGGCCAACAGGAACCCCTCTAGGAGTCTTATTTCGGGCACAGATGTCACATGCCCGAACCCACTGATCCACATCCCTAGCCACCGAGGGCCACCACACCGCCCTAGATAGCAACTCCCGAGTTCTGGCAATACCCGGGTGACCTGCCGACTTCTTGGCATGGAATTCCAGGAACACTCGCTGTCTTAACCTAGGAGGCACAAACAAAAGACCTACCGGAAGGTCTGGAGGAGCCTGCTCCTGTGCTCTAAGGACTAATGACAAGAGGTCCTGGGTAATGCCCACTTTAATACATGATGGGGACACAATGGGCAATGGCTCCTCGGTGGTCTCCTGGATTGGAGCAAAACTCCGCGAGAGCGCATCAGCCTTGATGTTTTTTGACCCAGGGCGATATGTTATCAAAAAATTAAAGCGAGCAAAAAACAAAGCCCATCGTGCCTGCCTGGCATTGAGGCGCTTCGCTGACTCTAAATATGCCAAATTCTTATGGTCGGTGAGAATTGAGACCACAAACTTAGCCCCCTCAAGCCATTGTCTCCACTCCTCGAGTGCATCCTTAATAGCCAACAATTCCCGGTTACCCACATCATAATTCATCTCGGCAGGCGAAAATTTACGGGAAAAGTAAGCACAGGGATGAAGGCGATTATCAGACACCCTCATCTGAGAGAGCACTGCCCCAATACCCATCTCAGAGGCATCCACCTCCACCACAAAAGGACGCTCTGGATCTGGGTGTCGCAGCACCTTGGCCGAGACAAATGCCCTTTTGAGACGGGCAAAAGCCGCTTTGGCCTCACAAGACCAGTGAGCAACATCCGCCCCTTTCTTAGTGAGTGCCACCAAGGGCGCCACTATAGACGAAAATCCAGCGATAAATCGTCTATAAAAATTCGCAAAGCCCAGAAAACGCTGAAGCGCCTTCAAACTAGTGGGCTGCACCCAATCCAGGACTGCCTGTACCTTGGAACCCTCCATTTGGAAACCTTCTGGGGAGATAATATATCCTAGAAATGCGATTTGCTGAACTTCAAATTCGCACTTCTCCAGCTTCGCCCCAAGCCGGTGGTCTCTGAGTTTCTGGAGGACTAAGGGTACATGCTTCCGATTTTCCTCCAGGGAATGGGAGAAGATTAGGATGTCATCTAAGTATACAACTAAGAATCTATCCAAATATTCCCTGAGCACATCGTTCATGAAGTCCTGGAAGACTGCCGGGGCATTACAGAGCCCAAAAGGCATTACCAAAAATTCATAATGCCCTGAGTGGGTATTAAAGGCAGTCTTCCATTCATCCCCCTCTCTTATTCGGATTAGATTGTACGCACCGCGTAGGTCAATCTTAGAAAAAATGGTGGCAGTACGAAGCTGGTCAAACAAGACCGAAATGAGAGGCAGTGGGTATGAGTTTTTAATCGTGATACGGTTCAATTCCCTGAAGTCGATGCAGGGTCGCAACGAACCGTCCTTTTTACCCACGAAGAAGAACCCCGACCCAACTGGAGACTGTGAAGGTCTGATAAATCCCTTAGCCAAGTTCTCCTGAATGTACTCTGCCATAGCCTGAGTCTCAGGACGTGACAGGGAGTACAACCTGCTCTTGGGAAGCTTAGCATTCGGCAACAAATCAATGGCACAGTCATAGGGGCGATGGGGAGGTAGTACCTCTGCAACTCTTTTGGAGAACACGTCCGCAAAATCTGCATAACATGCTGGCAATCCTGGCAAACTTAGCTGCGAAAGCCTGACTGGAAGGCTCAAGCAACTCCTGAAACAATCAGTACCCCAACTAAGAATCTCCCCAGAGACCCAGTCAAATTGAGGATTGTGGGCCCTTAACCAGGGTAACCCCAACACCAATGGGGCAAAAGTACAGACAGTCACATAAAAGGACAATTTTTCAGAGTGTGTGGCTCCAATAAACAAAGAAATCTGGCTAGTGCAAGAGGTAATTTTACCCTGGGATAATGGTTCCCCGTTTAACCCACAAATCTCAATTTCCGATGCCAAGGGTACTAAGGGAACAGAGTGTTTCAGGGCGAATTGGCGGTCCATAAAAACCCCGTCGGCCCCACTGTCCACAAAGGCCTCAGTCTTGACAGTTTGACCGAGGATCTTCAAGGTCACCGGAATGATAAAAGTCTTCTTGGGAAATTCTGACTTCTGGCCTGACAGGATATTTCCCATCACCCTCAGGCCCTGAAGTTTTCCGGCTTTTCTGGGCATGATACTACCACATGACCTTTATTCCCACAGTACAAACATAACCCCTGCTGTCTCCTCCGCGTCTTCTCACGCGAGGAGAGGCGGGTAGCCCCAATCTGCATAGGCTCCTCGGAAAATTCCTCAGAGTCTGAGGTTCCCTTGGGAAAGAAGGAAACCTCGGTCTCCCTTTCAAGCCTGCGCTCTCTCAGCCGTCTATCCACCCGAATGGATAACTGCATGAGCTGATCCAAGCTATCAGGCAAGGGATATTTTACCAGTTGGTCTTTTAACTGGTTAGAAAGACCTCTTCGGTACTGGTGTCTCAGGGCTGGGTCATTCCACTGGGTATCATGGGCCAACCTCCGAAACTCCGTACAATAAACCTCAACTGGCCTTCGCCCTTGCTTAAGGATCGAAATCTGAGCCTCGGCTGAGGCCGTCTTGTCAGGGTCATCATACAACATGCCCAGTGCCGTAAAAAAGCATCAACACTTTTAAGCGACGGACAGTCAGGCTGCAACCCATATGCCCAGACCTGTGGGTCTCCTTGTAGCAAGGAAATCACTATGCCCACCCGCTGAATCTCCGACCCAGAAGACTGAGGCCTAAGCTGGAAATATAGCTTGCAGCTCTCCTTGCAACAAAAGAACTGCGAGCGATTTCCAGAAAAACGATCCGGGAGATTTACTTTCGGTTCCTTAACCCCTGAAGGCACTGCTGCTGCGGGAGCTCCGCCAGCGGCCTGCGAGGTGTGCATTTTAATGGACAAATCATTAAATTGTCGAGTCAGGACCTGCACCTGATCGACCACCTGTTGCAAAGTATTTTGAGGGGTATGCTCCATATTCCCACAAAATTTCAACAGGAGTATTAGGCTGCTGAATATGTTATGCACACCAGTGCCAGCAGGAATGTACTGGTGTCTGAACAGAGAGGGATGCAAAACAAATGAACTCACAGACAGACTGGGGAATATGACATTACATACATTGAAGGTGATAGGGTAACAAAATAAACACAAAGTGAACAGAGAAGCCCAAAGGCTAAGAAACTGGGTGTCTCCCTAGTATTAGGAATGCTCAGATGGAAAGAAGCGAGATGTTGTGATTTAATACGTAGAGAACCCGAAATGCTGTTGCTAAGGGCAACAGCAAAACCCTAAAGGGTTACCAACGGGTGTGGCAGTAAACTCCTTGGTCAGAGATGGAATAATAGACACAAGGAGAGTCTCCACAATCCTAGTCCTCACTTGCAGTGCACTGGTTCAGCTTACTGCCACTAAACTGACACCTGAACACCTTGCACAGTGAGAAAGGATTTTGGCAGGCAAGTCTGAGAATACAGCCGCAAACTTGCTAGGTTCACAGAGTAGCAAAAGAACCCCAGCAGGTTAAACGACTGACTCCAGTCTTACTGCTAGGTCTGGATTGGCAGAGTGTAATACCAAATCCCAAGGCCTATTTGCAGTAAGCAGCAAACAAATACAAAGTTTACACAGTACTAGCTAGCTTTCAGGAACTGACTAACCAACAAAGATTCAGCAGCATCTGCCTAACCTGAGAAGAGGGTTTATATAGCAGGTGCTGTCCACGCCCCACTCAGACCTCACAGACTGTGAGCACAAAAACCAGCACCGGATCCCCTGCCGTGCACAGAGCCTGTAACCACTGCACAGCAAAAGACCCGAACCGGAGTATCAGCTACGCTCAGGTTACTCCGCTAGCACTTGTCTCCCGGTTGCCATGACGACGTGGCAGCACAGAGCAGGAGACCCTAACAGTACTCCCCCTCTGACGAGGGGTCAAAGAACCCCTACCACCGGGTTTATCGGGGAACTGCGAGAAGAAAGAGCGTAACAGTCTGGGGGCATGAAGATCACAACTGCGCACCCACGACCGCTCCTCCGGGCCATACCCCTTCCAGTGCACCAAAAATGACAGCCGACCCCGAACCTTCTTGGAGTCAAGAATCCTTTCAACAACAAACTCCCTCTGGCCACGTATCAGAAGAGGGGAAGGTCTTCCACTGGAAGAAGGATTACTAATCGCCCGTTTTAAAAGGGAACAGTGAAATGTTTTATTGATACCCAAAGAACGGGGTAGATCTAACTGAAATGCCACCGGATTGATAACCCTAGTGATCTTATAAGGACCGATGAACCGGGGGCCTAACTTATGAGATGGCTGTCTCAACTTCAAATTCTTGGTAGACAACCAGACGAAGTCTCCTAATTTGAAGCTGCAGGGTCTTTTCCGCTTATCAAAAACCCTTTTGGTCACTAATGACACAGACACAAGGGCTTTCTTCACTTTCCTCCAAATACCTCTAAGGGCCGAAACCACAGAGGAACCACCAGGCGTGGAGTCCTGGGGGTCAAAAGAATTGGCCTTAGGATGATGCCCATACACACAAAGGAAGGGAGAGATCCCTGTAGCAGAGTGAGCCGCGTTGTTATAGGCAAACTCCGCCATGGACAGATGAGCAACCCAGTCAGTCTGACACTTGGAGACATAACACCTGAGGAACTGCTCCAAGGACTGGTTCACCCTTTCAGTCTGCCCATTAGACTGCGGATGGTAGCCTGACGACAAGCTGACAGAAATCTGGAGATCGGAACAAAATGCCCTCCAGAATTTGGCCACAAACTGGGATCCGCGGTCAGAGACCACATCAAGTGGCAACCCGTGGAGGCGCACAACATGCAGCATAAATAATTCAGACAGGCGTCTGGCCGATGGCAGCCCAACCAGTGGAACGAAGTGCGCCATCTTCGAAAACCTGTCAACGACAACCCAGATGGCTGTCATCCCCGAGGATTTGGGCAAGTCCACCACAAAATCCATTGAAATGTGGGTCCATGGCTTAGATGGAATAGAGAGTGGATGTAATGGGCCAACAGGAACCCCTCTAGGAGTCTTATTTCGGGCACAGATGTCACATGCCCGAACCCACTGATCCACATCCCTAGCCACCGAGGGCCACCACACCGCCCTAGATAGCAACTCCCGAGTTCTGGCAATACCCGGGTGACCTGCCGACTTCTTGGCATGGAATTCCAGGAACACTCGCTGTCTTAACCTAGGAGGCACAAACAAAAGACCTACCGGAAGGTCTGGAGGAGCCTGCTCCTGTTCTCTAAGGACTAATGACAAGAGGTCCTGGGTAATGCCCACTTTAATACATGATGGGGACACAATGGGCAATGGCTCCTCGGTGGTCTCCTGGATTGGAGCAAAACTCCGCGAGAGCGCATCAGCCTTGATGTTTTTTGACCCAGGGCGATATGTTATCAAAAAATTAAAGCGAGCAAAAAACAAAGCCCATCGTGCCTGCCTGGCATTGAGGCGCTTCGCTGACTCTAAATATGCCAAATTCTTATGGTCGGTGAGAATTGAGACCACAAACTTAGCCCCCTCAAGCCATTGTCTCCACTCCTCGACTGCATCCTTAATAGCCAACAATTCCCGGTTACCCACATCATAATTCATCTCGGCAGGCGAAAATTTACGGGAAAAGTAAGCACAGGGATGAAGGCGATTATCAGACACCCTCATCTGAGAGAGCACTGCCCCAATACCCATCTCAGAGGCATCCACCTCCACCACAAAAGGACGCTCTGGATCTGGGTGTCGCAGCACCTTGGCCGAGACAAATGCCCTTTTGAGACGGGCAAAAGCCGCTTTGGCCTCACAAGACCAGTGAGCAACATCCGCCCCTTTCTTAGTGAGTGCCGCCAAGGGCGCCACTATAGACGAAAATCCAGCGATAAATCGTCTATAAAAATTCGCAAAGCCTAGAAAACGCTGAAGCGCCTTCAAACTAGTGGGCTGCACCCAATCCAGGACTGCCTGTACCTTGGAACCCTCCATTTGGAAACCTTCTGGGGAGATAATATATCCTAGAAATGCGATTTGCTGAACTTCAAATTCGCACTTCTCCAGCTTCGCCCCAAGCCGGTGGTCTCTGAGTTTCTGGAGGACTAAGCGTACATGCTTCCGATTTTCCTCCAGGGAATGGGAGAAGATTAGGATGTCATCTAAGTATACAACTAAGAATCTATCCAAATATTCCCTGAGCACATCGTTCATGAAGTCCTGGAAGACTGCCGGGGCATTACAGAGCCCAAAAGGCATTACCAAAAATTCATAATGCCCTGAGTGGGTATTAAAGGCAGTCTTCCATTCATCCCCCTCTCTTATTCGGATTAGATTGTACGCACCGCGTAAGTCAATCTTAGAAAAAATGGTGGCAGTACGAAGCTGGTCAAACAAGACCGAAATGAGAGGCAGTGGGTATGAGTTTTTAATCGTGATACGGTTCAATTCCCTGAAGTCGATGCAGGGTCGCAACGAACCGTCCTTTTTACCCACGAAGAAGAACCCCGACCCAACTGGAGACTGTGAAGGTCTGATAAATCCCTTAGCCAAGTTCTCCTGAATGTACTCTGCCATAGCCTGAGTCTCAGGACGTGACAGGGAGTACAACCTGCTCTTGGGAAGCTTAGCATTCGGCAACAAATCAATGGCACAGTCATAGGGGCGATGGGGAGGTAGTACCTCTGCAACTCTTTTGGAGAACACGTCCGCAAAATCTGCATAACATGCTGGCAATCCTGGCAAACTTAGCTGCGAAAGCCTGACTGGAAGGCTCAAGCAACTCCTGAAACAATCAGTACCCCAACTAAGAATCTCCCCAGAGACCCAGTCAAATTGAGGATTGTGGGCCCTTAACCAGGGTAACCCCAACACCAATGGGGCAAAAGTACAGACAGTCACATAAAAGGACAATTTTTCAGAGTGTGTGGCTCCAATAAACAAAGAAATCTGGCTAGTGCAAGAGGTAATTTTACCCTGGGATAATGGTTCCCCGTTTAACCCACAAATCTCAATTTCCGATGCCAAGGGTACTAAGGGAACAGAGTGTTTCAGGGCGAATTGGCGGTCCATAAAAACCCCGTCGGCCCCACTGTCCACAAAGGCCTCAGTCTTGACAGTTTGACCGAGGATCTTCAAGGTCACCGGAATGATAAAAGTCTTCTTGGGAAATTCTGACTTCTGGCCTGACAGGATATTTCCCATCACCCTCAGGCCCTGAAGTTTTCCGGCTTTTCTGGGCATGATACTACCACATGACCTTTATTCCCACAGTACAAACATAACCCCTGCTGTCTCCTCCGCGTCTTCTCACGCGAGGAGAGGCGGGTAGCCCCAATCTGCATAGGCTCCTCGGAAAATTCCTCAGAGTCTGAGGTTCCCTTGGGAAAGAAGGAAACCTTGGTCTCCCTTTCAAGCCTGCGCTCTCTCAGCCGTCTATCCACCCGAATGGATAACTGCATGAGCTGATCCAAGCTATCAGGCAAGGGATATTTTACCAGTTGGTCTTTTAACTGGTTAGAAAGACCTCTTCGGTACTGGTGTCTCAGGGCTGGGTCATTCCACTGGGTATCATGGGCCAGCCTCCGAAACTCCGTACAATAAACCTCAACTGGCCTTCGCCCTTGCTTAAGGATCGAAATCTGAGCCTCGGCTGAGGCCGTCTTGTCAGGGTCATCATACAACATGCCCAGTGCCGTAAAAAAGCATCAACACTTTTAAGCGACGGACAGTCAGGCTGCAACCCATATGCCCAGACCTGTGGGTCTCCTTGTAGCAAGGAAACCACTATGCCCACCCGCTGAATCTCCGACCCAGAAGACTGAGGCCTAAGCTGGAAATATAGCTTGCAGCTCTCCTTGCAACAAAAGAACTGCGAGCGATTTCCAGAAAAACGATCCGGGAGATTTACTTTCGGTTCCTTAACCCCTGAAGGCACTGCTGCTGCGGGAGCTCCGCCAGCGGCCTGCGAGGTGTGCATTTTAATGGACAAATCATTAAATTGTCGAGTCAGGACCTGCACCTGATCGACCACCTGTTGCAAAGTATTTTGAGGGGTATGCTCCATATTCCCACAAAATTTCAACAGGAGTATTAGGCTGCTGAATATGTTATGCACACCAGTGCCAGCAGGAATGTACTGGTGTCTGAACAGAGAGGGATGCAAAACAAATGAACTCACAGACAGACTGGGGAATATGACATTACATACATTGAAGGTGATAGGGTAACAAAATAAACACAAAGTGAACAGAGAAGCCCAAAGGCTAAGAAACTGGGTGTCTCCCTAGTATTAGGAATGCTCAGATGGAAAGAAGCGAGATGTTGTGATTTAATACGTAGAGAACCCGAAATGCTGTTGCTAAGGGCAACAGCAAAACCCTAAAGGGTTACCAACGGGTGTGGCAGTAAACTCCTTGGTCAAAGATGGAATAATAGACACAAGGAGAGTCTCCACAATCCTAGTCCTCACTTGCAGTGCACTGGTTCAGCTTACTGCCACTAAACTGACACCTGAACACCTTGCACAGTGAGAAAGGATTTTGGCAGGCAAGTCTGAGAATACAGCCGCAAACTTGCTAGGTTCACAGAGTAGCAAAAGAACCCCAGCAGGTTAAACGACTGACTCCAGTCTTACTGCTAGGTCTGGATTGGCAGAGTGTAATACCAAATCCCAAGGCCTATTTGCAGTAAGCAACAAACAAATACAAAGTTTACACAGTACTAGCTAGCTTTCAGGAACTGACTAACCAACAAAGATTCAGCAGCATCTGCCTAACCTGAGAAGAGGGTTTATATAGCAGGTGCTGTCCACGCCCCACTCAGACCTCACAGACTGTGAGCACAAAAACCAGCACCGGATCCCCTGCCGTGCACAGAGCCTGTAACCACTGCACAGCAAAAGACCCGAACCGGAGTATCAGCTACGCTCAGGTTACTCCGCTAGCACTTGTCTCCCGGTTGCCATGACGACGTGGCAGCACAGAGCAGGAGACCCTAACAATGCCATACATAGTTATGCCCCTGACACAATTTTATGCCTCACACACAATAATACCCCTTACAAATGATGTCCCACAGTAAGGCTTATAATTACTTTTAAATTACCTGCTCGTTGTCAGGGGTTTCATGCTCTGGGTTCCATGCTCGCTGCCAGGGGTTTCATGTTCTGGATTCCATGCTCATTGTCGGGAGTTTTATGCTTGTTGCCAGGGGTTTCATGTTCGTTGCCAGGGGTTACATGACTAGAAATCATTGATGGTTGATAGCCGATGTCAAATAGTTTTGCCATCGATATCAGAGAACCATCGATATTAGAGGCACCACGATGGGTCCCCCCCTTAATGCCGGGCACGGAGCCTAGCTCCACCCCCGACGGACCTGCGAAACACTGCCCCCAAGCTCTGGCCATCGGCTTACGAATCCATTGCACAGGGATCACCTCAATTGTTGAAACCATCAATGGTTTACCTGTGAATGGTTTTATACCATCAAGGTTAATCACCGATGGTACCATTGATGGTGACCATTGATGATTAACCCACTGATGGCCGTCCCTACTACTTCCATCTTCAACGTTGGTAGTCAATATCGGGAATGCTTCACATTCATACATTTAGATGTTCACTACATTTAGATGGCAACTAATATTTGCAGCTTACCTCCGAAAAGTGGTGTTTTGGGGAAATTGATGCAAATATGCAATGATATCTTATAGTCTCACCTGGGTAGTAAATCAAGGGCATATACTGTACTCATAAATGTGTACTCGGCTAGAGATGCGGTCCAATGAGACTTACAGGAATGTGGAATTGAAGTGCAAGCCATGGATCTATATTAAGTGTGAGCATAATTAAACCCCTACAATAGGTGATGTTAAGAAGATCGTTTTGTGTGATTGTTTAAATTTGGTAATTTTTTAATTCATTACTTTTGAAAACATTGTTTCTCTACTTCCCTAACGGTTTCACTGTAAATGCCTATTCTCTAACCACCCCACTCACCAGAGCCGGCCCTAATCAATATGATGCCCTAGGCAAGATTTTGGCTGGTGCCCCCTAGCACTGCTGCTAGTTCCACCTCTGACCCTGCACCCCTTTCACAGCACCATCACCCCTCACCCATAGCAGTCCTCATTTTGGTGCTCCTACCCCCTATAATTTAAATAAAAACAGTGCACACATTCAGTGCACAGCCCAAAAAAGGGCTTGTTCTTTTGGGAAAGGGCATGGCCACACAAAAGTACCCCAAAATAAAATTATGCCATGCAATAGTGCAACTTTATTCACATTATATCATGTGATAGTGTCCCTAATTCACATTACATCACACAGTAGTACCACTTTACCTTATAAACGTTACTCCTCACAGTAGTGCCCCTTATTCACATTACATCATATTGCTTTTTATTCACATTAGACCACACAGTAGTGTCCTTTCTATACATTATGCAACACAGTAGAGCACCTTATACACATAATGCCACACATTAATAATGCATTTAAACTAGTGATGAGCGTGTTCGGTTTCTCGGAAACCGAACCCCCCCGAACTTCACCCTTTTTACACGGGTCCGAGGCATACTCGGATTCTCCCGTATGGCTCGGTTAACCCGAGCGTGCCCGAACGTCATCATCCCGCTGTCGGATTCTCGCGAGATTCGGATTCTATATAAGTAGCCGCGTGTCGCCGCCATTTTCACTCGTGCATTGGAAATGTTAGGGAGAGGACGTGGCTGGCGTCCTCTCCATGTATTGTTGATGCAAATATTTGTGCTTGCTTTACTTATTGCTTAATTGTGGGGACTGGGGAGCAGCTGTATATTAATATAGGAGGAGTACAGTGCAGAGTTTTGCTGATCAGTGACCACCAGTTTTATCCGTTCTCTGCATGAAAAAAACGCTCCTTATCTGTGCTCAGTGTGCTGCATATATCTGCGCTCACACTGCTTAATTGTGGGGACTGGGGAGCAGCTGTATTATATAGCAGGAGTACAGTGCAGAGTTTTGCTGACAGTGACCACCAGTATACGTTGTCTGCCTGAAAAACACTCCATATCTGTGCTCAGTGTGCTGCTTTATTGTGGGGACTGGGGACCACCAGTATAATATAATATAGGAGGAGTACAGTGCAGAGTTTTGCTGACCAGTGACCACCAGTATACGTTGTCTGCCTGAAAAACACTCCATATCTGTGCTGCATTGTAGACAGTATATAGTAGGAGTACAGTGCATAATTTTGCTGACCACCAGTATATAATATATAGGAGTACGGTACAGAAGGCCACTGCTGTACCTACCTCTGTGTCGTCAAGTATACTATCCATCCATACCTGTGGTGCATTTCAGTTTTGCACAGGTTGCTGACCACCAGTATATAATATATAGCATTACGGTACAGTAGGCCACTGCTATACCTACCTCTGTGACGTCAAGTATACTATCCATCTACATTCTATACCTGTGGTGCATTTTAGTTTTGCAGTTTGCTGACACAGTGACCACCAGTATATATAGCAGTACGGTACGGAAGGCCACTGCTGTACCTACCTCTGTGTCGTCAAGTATACTATCCATTTAGATTTTATACCTGTGGTGCATTTCAGTTGTGCAGTTTGCTGACACAGTGACCACCAGTATATATAGCAGTACGGTACGGAAGGCCACTGCTGTACCTACCTCTGTGTCGTCAAGTATACTATCCATTTAGATTCTATACCTGTGGTGCATTTCATTTGTGCAGTTTGCTGACACAGTGACCACCAGTATATATAGCAGTATGGTACGGAAGGCCACTGCTGTACCTACCTCTGTGTCGTAATGTATACTATCCATCTACATTCTATACCTGTGGTGCATTTTAGTTTTGCAGTTTGCTGACACAGTGACCACCAGTATATATAGCAGTACGGTACGGAAGGCCACTGCTGTACCTACCTCTGTGTCGTCAAGTATACTATCCATCTACATTCTATACCTGTGGTGCATTTTAGTTTTGCAGTTTGCTGACACAGTGACCACCAGTATATATAGCAGTACGGTACGGAAGGCCACTGCTGTACCTACTTCTGTGTCGTCAAGTATACTATCCATCTAGATTCTATACCTGTGGTGCATTTTAGTTTTGCAGTTTGCTGACAGTGACCACCAGTATATATAGCAGTACGGTACGGTAGGCCACTGCTGTACCTACCTCTGTGTCGTCAAGTATACTATCCATCTAGATTCTATACCTGTGGTGCATTTCAGTTGTGCAGTTTGCTGACACAGTGACCACCAGTATATATAGCAGTACGGTACGGAAGGCCACTGCTGTACCTACCTCTGTGTCATCAAGTATACTATCCATCTAGATTCTATACCTGTGGTGCATTTTAGTTTTGCAGTTTGCTGACAGTGACCACCAGTATATATAGCAGTACGGTACGGTAGGACACTGCTGTACCTACCTCTGTGTCGTCAAGTATACTATCCATCTACATTCTATACCTGTGGTGCATTTCAGTTGTACGCAGTATATATAGTAGTAGGCCATTGCATTGATACTGGCATATAATTCCACACATTAAAAAATGGAGAACAAAAATGTGGAGGTTAAAATAGGGAAAGATCAAGATCCACTTCCACCTCGTGCTGAAGCTGCTGCCACTAGTCATGGCAGAGACGATGAAATGACATCAACCTCATCTGCCAAGGCCGATGCCCAATGTCATAGTAGAGAGCATGTAAAATCCAAAAAACAAAAGTTCAGTAAAATGACCCAAAAATCTAAATTGAAAGCGTCTGATAAGAAGCGTAAACTTGCCAATATGCCATTAACGACACGGAGTGGCAAGGAACGGCTGAGGCCCTGGCCTATGTTCATGGCTAGTGGTTCAGATTCACATGAGGATGGAAGCACTCATCCTCTCGCTAGAAAAATGAAAAGACTTAAGCTGGCAAAAGCACAGCAAAGAACTGTGCGTTCTTCTAAATCACAAATCCCCAAGGAGAGTCCAATTGTGTCGGTTGCGATGCCTGACTTTCATAACACTGGACGGGAAGAGCTTGCGCCTTCCACCATTTGCACGCCCCCTGCAAGTGCTGGAAGGAGCACCCGCAGTCCAGTTCCTGATATTCAAATTGAAGATGTCACTGTTGAAGTACACCATGATGAGGATATGGGTGTTGCTGGCGCTGGGGAGGAAATTGACAAGGAGGATTCTGATGGTGAGGTGGTTTGTTTAAGTCAGGCACCCGGGGAGACACCTGTTGTCCGTGGGATGAATATGGCCATTGACATGCCTGGTCAAAATACAAAAAAAATCAGCTCTTCGGTGTGGAATTATTTCAACACAAATGCGGACAACAGGTGTCAAGCCGTGTGTTGCCTTTGTCAAGCTGTAATAAGCAGGGGTAAGGACGTTAACCACCTCGGAACATCCTCCCTTATACGTCACCTGCAGCGCATTCATCATAAGTCAGTGACAAGTTCAAAAACTTTGGATGACAGCGGAAGCAGTCCACTGACCACTAAATCCCTTCCTCTTGTAACCAAGCTCCTGCAAACCACACCACCAATTCCCTCAGTGTCAATTTCCTCCTTACCCAGGAAAGCCAATAGTCCTGCAGGCCATGTCACTGGCAAGTCTGACGAGTCCTCTCCTAACTGGGATTCCTCCGATGTATCCTTGAGTGTAACGCCTACTGCTGCTGGTGCTGCTGTTGTTGCTGCTGGGAGTCGATCGTCATCCCAGAGGGGAAGTCGGAAGACCACTTGTACTACTTCCAGTAAGTAATTGACTGTCCAACAGTCCTTTGCGAGGAAGATGAAATATCACAGCAGTCATCCTGCTGCAAAGCAGATAACTCAGGCCTTGGCAGCCTGGGTGGTGAGAAACATGGTTCCGGTGTCCACCGTTAATTCACAGGGAACTAGAGACGTGATTGAGATACTGTGTCCCCGGTACCAAATACCATCTAGGTTCCATTTCTCTAGGCAGGCGATACCGAAAATGTACACAGACCTCAGAAAAAGAGTCACCAGTGTCCTAAAAAATGCAGTTGTACCCAATGTCCACTTAACCACGGACATGTGGACAAGTGGAGCAGGGCAGACTCAGGACTATATGACTGTGACAGCCCACTGGGTAGATGTATTGCCTCCCGCAGCAAGAACAGCAGCGGCGGCACCAGTAGCAGCATCTCGCAAACGTCAACTCGTTCCTAGGCAGGCTACGCTTTGTATCACCGCTTTCCAGAAGAGGCACACAGCTGACAACCTCTTACGGAAACTGAGGAAGATCATCGCAGAATGGCTTACCCCAATTGGACTCTCCTGGGGATTTGTGACATCGGACAACGCCAGCAATATTGTGCGTGCATTACATCTGGGCAAATTCCAGCACGTCCCATGTTTTGCACATACATTGAATTTGGTGGTGCAGAAATATTTAAAAAACGACAGGGGCGTGCAAGAGATGCTGTCGGTGGCCCGAAGAATTGCGGGAAGAATTGCGGGCCACTTTCGGCATTCAGCCACCGCGTGCCGAAGACTGGAGCACCACCAAACATTCCTGTACCTGCCCTGCCATCATCTGAAGCAAGAGGTGGTAACGAGGTGGAATTCAACCCTCTATATGCTTCAGAGGATGGAGGAGCAGCAAAAGGCCATTCAAGCCTATACATCTGCCCACGATATAGGCAAAGGAGGGGGAATGCACCTGACTCAAGCGCAGTGGAGAATGATTTCAACGTTGTGCAAGGTTCTGCAACCCTTTGAACTTGCCACACGTGAAGTCAGTTCAGACACTGCCAGCCTGAGTCAGGTCATTCCCCTCATCAGGCTTTTGCAGAAGAAGCTGGAGACATTGAAGGAGGAGCTAAAACAGAGCGATTCCACTAGGCATGTGGGACTTGTGGATGGAGCCCTTAATTCGCTTAACCAGGATTCACGGGTGGTTAATCTGTTGAAATCAGAGCACAACATTTTGGCCACCGTGCTCGATCCTAGATTTAAAACCTACGTTGTATCTCTCTTTCCGGCAGACACAAGTCTGCAGAGGTTCAAAGACCTGCTGGTGAGAAATTGTCAAGTCAAGCGGAACGTGACCCGTCAACATCTCCTCCTTCACATTCTCCCCCAACTGGGGGTGCGAGGAAAAGGCTAAGAATTCCGAGCCCACCCGCTGGCGGTGATGCAGTTTAGTCTGGAGCAAGTGCTGACATCTGGTCCGGACTAAAGGACCTGCCAACGATTACTGACATGTCGTCTACTGTCACTGCATATGATTCTCTCACCATTGAAAGAATGGTGGAGGATTATATGAGTGACCGCATCCAAGTAGGCACGTCAGACAGTCCGTACGTATACTGGCAGGAAAAAGAGGCAATTTGGAGGCCCTTGCACAAACTGGCTTTATTCTACCTAAGTTGCCCTCCCTCCAGTGTGTACTCCGAAAGAGTGTTTAGTGCAGCCGCTCACCTTGTCAGCAATCGGCGTACGAGGTTACTTCCAGAAAATGTGGAGAAGATGATGTTCATCAAAATGAATTATAATCAAATCCTCCGTGGAGACATTCACCAGCAGCAATTGCCTCCAGAATGTACACAGGGACCTGAGATGGTGGATTCCAGTGGGGACGAATTAATAATCTGTGAGGAGGGGGATGTACACAGTGAAAGGGGTGAGGAATCGGAGGATGATGATGAGGTGGACATCTTGCCTCTGTAGAGCCAGTTTGTGCAAGGAGAGATTGATTGCTTCTTTTTTTGGTGGGGGCCCAAACCAACCAGTCATTTCAGTCACAGTCGTGTGGCAGACTGTGTCGCTGAAATGATGGGTTCGTTAAAGTGTGCATGTCCTGTTTATACAACATAAGGGTGGGTGGGAGGGCCCAAGGACAATTCCATCTTGCACCTCTTTTTTCTTTCATTTTTCTTTGCATCATGTGCTGTTTGGGGACAATTTTTTTGAAGTGCCATCCTGCCTGACACTGCAGTGCCACTCCTAGATGGGCCAGGTGTTTGTGTCGGCCACTTGTGTCGCTTAGCTTAGTCACACAGCGACCTTGGTGCGCCTTTTTTTTTTCTTTGCATCATGTGCTGTTTGGGGACAATTTTTTTGAAGTGCCATCCTGCCTGACACTGCAGTGCCACTCCTAGATGGGCCAGGTGTTTGTGTCGGCCACTTGTGTCGCTTAGCTTAGTCACACAGCGAGCTTGGTACGCCTCTTTTTTTTTCTTTGCATCATGTGCTGTTTGGGGACAATTTTTTTAATCTGCCATCATGTCTGACACTGCAGTGTCACTCCTAGATGGGCCAGGTGTTTGTGTCGGCCACTTGGGTCGCTTTGCTTAGTCACACAGCTACCTCATTGCGCCTCTTTTTTTCTTTGCATCATGTGCTGTTTGGGGACAATTTTTTTAATCTGCCATCCTGTCTGACACTGCAGTGCCACTCCTAGATGGGCCAGGTGTTTATGTCGGCCACTTGGGTCGCTTAGCTTAGTCACACAGCGACCTTGGTGCGCCTCTTTTTTTCTTTGCATCATGTGCTGTTTGGGGACTATTTTTTTGAAGTGCCATCCTGCCTGACACTGCAGTGCCACTCCTAGATGGGCCAGGTGTTTGTGTCGGCCACTTGTGTTGCTTAGCTTAGTCACACAGCGACCTTGGTGCGCCTCTTTTTTTCTTTGCATCATGTGCTGTTTGGGGACAATTTTTTTGAAGTGCCATCCTGCCTGACACTGCAGTGCCACTCCTAGATGGGCCAGGTGTTTGTGTCGGCCACTTGTGTCGCTTAGCTTAGCCATCCAGCGACCTCGGTGCAAATTTTAGGACTAAAAATAATATTGGCCCTCATTCCGAGTCGTTCGCTCGGTAATTTTCTTCGCATCGCAGCGTTTTTCTGCTTAGTACGCATGCGCAATGTTCGCACTGCGACTGCGCCAAGTAATTTTGCTATGAAGATAGTTTTTTTACTCACGGCTTTTTCTTCGCTCCGGCGAAACGTAATGTGATTGACAGGAAATGGGTGTTACTGGGCGGAAACACAGCGTTTTATGGGCGTGTGGATGAAAACGCTACCATTTCCGGAAAAAACGCAGGAGTGGCTGGAGAAACGGAGGAGTGTCTGGGCGAATGCTGGGTGTGTTTGTGACGTCAAACCAGGAACGACAAGCACTGAACTGATCGCAGATGCCGAGTAAGTCTGAAGCTACTCTGAAACTGCTAAGTAGTTTGTAATCACAATATTGCGAATACATCGTTCGCAATTTTAAGAAGCTAAGATACACTCCCAGTAGGCGGCGGCTTAGCGTGTGTAACTCTGCTAAAATCGCCTTGCGAGCGAACAACTCGGAATGAGGGCCATTGTGAGGTGTGAGGTGAGGTGTTCAGAATAGACTGAAAATGAGTGTAAATTATGGTTATTGAGGTTAATAATACTATGGGATCAAAATGACCCCCAAATTCTATGATTTAAGCTGTTTTTTAGGGTTTTTTGTAAAAAAAAAACGAATCCAAAACACACCCGAATCCGACAAAAAAATTTCAGGGAGGTTTTGCCAAAACGCGTCCGAATCCAAAACACGGCCGGGGAACCGAATCCAAAACCAAAACACAAAACCCGAAAAATGTCCGGTGCACATCACTAATTTAAACTCATAATTCCACACAGTAATGCCCCTTATACATATGACACACAATATTAATGTCCTTATAAACAAAATGCACCTTACACATTATGCCAACCTTTATTAATGCCCTTATACACATAATGACTCACATAGTGCCCCTTACACATATGCCGCACATTTTTTATGCATTTATACACATGACACACATAATTCCCCTTACACATATGCCGAACACAATTGCACAACAAACCTACCCACACACAGGCTCACACGGCCGCTAACACTGTGCCTCTGCCTCTGCATGGATACAGATGTGTCCTCATATATCTTGCCTCAATATACCATGCAGCTCCCGTTTAGCTCTGCTAACGTTGGGTGCCTTTTTTTGCAAAAAATGCATCTTATTTTCATTGCTATGTGACTGGGATGCAGCATCTTCTGCTGATTAAAAGAATAATTAGCATGTCTATATTCTGTGTGCGACTGTGACTGTATCTGCATGCGAAATGCTACGTTACAGTGATTTCCAGGAATACACTGTAACGTACCATTTTATATGCAGATATAGCCGTAGTCACACACAGATTATAGACATGCGCATATAATTTTAATCAGCAGAATTTGCCTATTCCCCTAGGCATACCAAATGCCCTAGGCATTTGCCTAGTTTGCCTATGCCTAAGGCCGGCTCTGCCACTCACCCTCCCCACCCCCACCCCCACTCCCACCCCCTAGTTTCTGTTTCATCCACCTTTCTTTTACAGCCTGTTGTTTTACGAATGATCGTATTGCCGGGACCCCCAGTAGTGGACCCCTGAGTCTCTACTTTCTTTTGGGTGTCTCGTCTCCTAGCGCCTTCACAGTAGCACTCATTCTCCGCCTTCCTCGATTTAGGAGGAGGGCTAGCAACAAGGTGGTCCCGATGCTCCCATACTGATCCCGCGCTGCAGCCGTTACTGCTGAGATAAGAGAGACTGGCTACTGTGACGTCACTATTCTGGTGGCAGGGGCAGCGTTAGCACAAACCCCGCCTCCCTCCGCCACCTCTGTTGCTGCCGCGGACCGCTGTTAGCGATTACTCAACCACCTCTGCTGCTGCAACGGACCGCTGCAGGGTAAGGATAAGGCTGCTGGGGTGTTGGGGGCACACACCATCTGCTGTGCTGCTGCTGTAGGCAGGAAAAAAATGTTTCCCTGCTACAGCAGCCTGCCAGTGGTCACCCAAGGTATATAGTGCTTTTGGTAAGAGACAGTCTCCTCCAGCTAATCCCAGCGGAGTCAGGGGGTAATTCAGGTCTGATCATCTACTCAGACATGCGGGGGGATGCCCAGCACAGGGCTAGTCCACCCCACATGTCTGACTCTGCCCCCCCCCCCTCACTAGGGTGCAAATGGATCGCATGGCGGCGATGCTTTTGCACCCGGCGAGTAGCTCCCTGCCTGCGCAGCTCCAGCACGCTGGCAGGGGGCTACACACTGTGTTCCGGGTCGCTGCGGCTGCGTGTGATGTCCCCACAATGATCCGGACACGGCTGCGTTGTCCTGACTGCTCCTTGCCAATGGCATTCAAACGCCATTGGCACTCCCCCTCCCACCCCGCGACTGCCTCTGCCTGTCAATCAGGCAGAGGCGATTGCAGCCCAGAGATGCTGTTAGCATCTCACTGGGCTCCCGGGGTGCGCACGCGCGGTGCTCCTGATGCACGTGCGCACTCCACAAAGGGATTCAGACGGCTATCGCTGCAGTATGAATTACCCCCTCAGTCAAGTAGCAAGTGCAGGGCTGTGGCAACTCAACCTGCATCATCATCATCAGTAAGGCTTCAATTTTTTTGGCTTAGCAAAGCTGGAGATGATGAACGCAATTTCCTACTAATCACATAATCATAACTAAATCCCGCCACTACATTAGAGATGTGGGTGGGATGCAGGAGGGTGGCATTCTCACCCATTCTCCCCACTAACACACATTCTGGTGAGGTAGACTAGTATTATTTACCGTATCCAAAGGTTTACCATCGAATCAAAATAAAAGTGAAATTTAAATCAGGCTGTTGTCTGTGCTAAAATCCTGAAATTTTTCTGGTGACTAAAATATATATATATATATATATATATATATATATAAACACTTGAAATGAATGGTTATACAGGTTGCGTATCCCTTATCCAAAATGCTTGGGACCAGAAGTATTTTGGAGATCAGATTTTTCCGTATTTTGGAATAATTGCATACCATAATGAGATATCATGGCGATGAGACCTAAAGGGGGGTACTCACAGAGCGATAATCTAAGCAATCTGACTCCTACTGTCTCTTTTGGTCTTCTGTCTTACACACCTCTTTGGAAGTTCTTTTATGCTCCCTTCCACCATCATCCTGACTTTGCGTGGCTCACTTTGGCTAATAAAATCTGGAGCAAGTTGGAGACAGTGTTGACCCAGTGAGATCCCGATTTGCTGCCAGTCCACAAGCTGCGATTTGCTCTCTGCTGGAGCCAAGTTTGGAAACCTGCAGCAGTTTCTCTTTTGGTGCTGGGATCCAATGCCTTGGTCCCAACACCACATCTCTTCATTGCTCAGTTCCTCACTAAACTTAATGGTCTTCTCACTGGCATATCTATAATGGGTGCAGTGTGTGCTGTGCACATGGGCCCCTCATGTTCAGGGGGACTACACCACACACACTGCACCCATTTTTTAACTTCTCACCTATCTGGAGTCCAGTGTCCGCTGCGGTAGGTCTATAAAAGCCCCAGGAAAATTGCGTGGTGGACATTTTCCCAGCATTTTGCACATGTGCAGTTGGGGAAATCACTGTGATAATTGCCTATTTTTTTAATCTATTTTTAATCTATAGTTTCTATAAGATAATTAAAATATTTTTGTAAATTGCAAGTAGAGATGTAATCAGAAATGTTAATTTGATGATAAACTATTATGAAAACAACACTTCTAGTTTAATAAGCTGTTCATCCTACTCTCATAGTGCAGTAATATGGTTAGGAAGGTGCGTGTAGAAATATGTGAAACAAGGTATGTTGCTAACATAGCTAAATGGTGTTCCATTCTTGGTATTCACTTTCTGATTAGGATAAGAAAATAATCGGTCAATTTACTTTTTTTATTATTAGAAAATGTTTCCATTTGAGGCACAGGGATAAAAATGAGAAGAGGGTGACTGGGGAGGCATTTGATGTCCCGGCTGTCGGGATCCTGGTGCTCAGCATACCGGCGCCGGAATCCCAACAGCCGGCATACCGACAGCCGGCATACCGACAACTATTCTCCCTCTTGGGCTGTCCACGACACCCCTGGAGGGAGAATAAATTGCGTGGCATGCCACCGTGCCCGCAAGGGTCTCTGTTGCGCTCGCCCCACTGCCGGCATGCCGGCGGTTGGGATCCAGGTGCCGGTATGCTAGACGCCGGAATCCCGACAGCCGGCATAACGTAGTACACCTGGTGACTGGGTATCTCATGGGATGCATATAAAGGAGGCCAGTATTATAAAGAAGTGTCTTTTATGTACGTTCCCAGACAGTATACATATGTCTCTTGATCCATCAGTCTTGTTATGGCTGCCATATCTATATATTTGCACACCCGGTCAAGCTTAGTTTCTAATATTTTGAGTTCATATTCTAAAGGTGCATACACACGGAGGGATTTCGACTGTGAGTGATTTTGAATGAGCGATTTGCCTTGAAGTGGCAGTAGGCGATTTTGACTATCTGTACCAGCGATTTTGACTAAGTGTGCAAGCGATTTTGGCTATGGGCGATTTTGACTAACTCATTTAAATAGGGGGATGCTTTTACTTTTCCAGCGACATAGTGAAAATTGACTTGCCTGCACAGTCTATTTTTCCCAGCGATAGCGACCTGTGTACACACAGAGCGATATGCACTAACTTTCTTAGCGATTTTGACTATATAGTCAAAATCGCTAAGCCATATCGCTCTGTGTGTACAGACCTTAACTTTCACTTTATTGTTTTCTGAACTAAAAAAACCCATACTGTACCATATCCATTTCCCAGGTTTCACTTATTTTCTTACAGTGCTATACTGTAAGTAAACACATTCATCCTGATAGGAAAATCATTTTTTGAAGATTGGTGGTAACTATACCTGAAACAGTAACTTTCCATTATTAAAGTTAATGTAAAATTAAATATTGTGCTGTATAAAAGCAAGAAGGTATGATTTACAGTATATTAACTGATAAAAAAATCTAAATAAAAATGAAAAATACAATTACAACATTTCTCTATAGCACAAACTATCATTAAGAGTAGAGTAGAACATTTCAACCCATTTTGAGATTTGATTGGATTGTACGGTTTTATTCTCCATACATTGCAATAGTGATTAAGTTTATTTGAAATAATTACTTTCAATACCATGCCACCAAAATAACTTTCCTTACCACTGTGGATGTACCATTTCCAAATAGAGGTGAACAAGCAACACAAATCTGTAAGACACAGTGTAATTCTTTTAAAACTTCAATAAAAAACAGTACAAGATGAAAGGTAAAAACACATTTATCTCATGACCATTCAAGTGGTGAACCTTGTTTTCATATTGCATGCAACAAGAGGGGTGTGCAATAAGTTTCCAGATGCAAAAGTATTATATTAACAAACAAAGTTCCACATATTTATCAATGACCTAGAAATAGGCCTGGAAAGCACAGTGTCAATCTTTGCAGATGATACTAAACTGTGTAGGGTAATTAATTCTGAAATAGATGTGGAGTCTCTGCAGAATGATTTATCTAAACTTGAAATCTGGGCGTCTAAATGGAGAATGAGCTTCAATATAGAAAAATGCAAGGTTATGCATTTCGGGACTAAAAACAAACTTGCATCCTACATATTAAATGGGGAAACTCTGGGGGTAACAGTATTGGAAAAAGATTTTGGGGTACTCATTGATAATAGGCTTAATAACCGTATACAATGTCAAAGCGCAGTAAAGAAGGCAAGTAAGGTGCTAGCGTGCATAAAACAGGGAATTGAGACAAGGGACGAGGATGTAATCCTGTCGCTGTACAAATCATTGGTACGTCCGCGCACCACTGTATAAAAATATATCGGTGAACTCGAAAGGGTTCAAAGGCGAGCTACTAAATTGATTAAAGGGCTAGAGGGACTGGATTAGAAGGAAAGGCTTACTAGGTTGAATATGTATACAATGGAAAAGAGGCGTCTAAGAGGAGACATTATTAATATCTTCAAATATCTATCTAAATCTCATGATCCTTACTAGGCATTTCTCATACACCATATTGGACTCCGTTGTGAGTCGTGGGGAAAATACCTACTCTTGGATAATTAGATAAGGAAATGGGGTTTAGGAGGGAACCGCACCAGTCCAAAAAGGATTTTTTGAACAATTAGTAGCCACTGAAAAAACTGAATTTAAATGGAATTTCTTCTATATATGGCAACCATGGATGTTGTAAGGGTATATCCCAGTATCATATAATGTTGCTTTCAGTGGTGCTCCCTAGAGTCAAAAAGTATCAAGTACAAAAGGACCAGAAAGAGAGGTTTGAAAAGAAAGACTCTTTTTTGGGAGCACTCTAATTCAGAGGTTATTGGTATAATTTGTAAATTATCAATAAAAACTATTTAATTAACGAAAGTCAAATTCTAGGAGTGACTGTATGTGAAAAATATAGCTTAGCGAAAATATTGATAAATTAAATTATTCGTGATCTCCAAATTCACGATTTATAAATTGCCAGGAGTAAAATTCTGTGATGCTTTTGTCAACAAAATTCTGCATACTATATCTTATGAAATGTATGACCATCATTCATACTGCTAATATCCATTACGGATTTTTATAAATGCAGAGAATAAAATCATTGGTCATACGAATCCCAATATTGGATGACATAAAGTTGAGTGCCACTGTGTCCAATAGCCAATTTATTGCAGTACCAGGGTGTTCAAAGGAGGTCTCCCTTACTCGTACTGACCCGGCCTTTCACTGCTTAGCTTCCAAGTTCAGAAGAGATTGGGCATCTCCAGTGAAGTGTGACCGCAATTATTGGACTTCTCTCTGTGGTCACTCCAAATGTATGCCAAGTGGTTGCTATATATTAGGAATGGAGAGCATACGTGATTCGTAACAGGTAGGTTACAAATGAAAGAGATTACATACAATCAGCTGATTGATCAGCATATGACACAACGATCACAGAAGTTAATTATATCTGCATAGTCACTTAGATATGTGGAAAAAATTCAAATGTACCACATCTAAGATAATATGTGACACGGCGGTCACAAAAATTAAGGAAATAAACACGTACAGTCATGAATATTCAGCAGATGTGACAAAGCGGCCACAAGAAAAGAAATTAGATGTATGTAATCATCTTAACAATCACCAACTGATTAATCAGCATATGACACAGTGGTCACAAAGTGATAATTATAAACACAGTCCCTTAATTATGTGACTGAGTTTTTTTTGATTGACGTACAGTCAGCTGATAGACAGGTACGTGACACAGCGGCCGCAAAAAAGAAATTAGATGCATGTAATCATCTTAAACAATCACCAGCTAATTAATTAGCATATGACACAGTGGTCACAAAGAGATACTTATAAACACAATCCCTTAATTATACAGCATGTGACATAGCAGTCACAGAAGACATATTGATAAGTTATTAAGAATAATATATGTGGGAAATTTCATAATGCCACATATCATCACTAATTGATTATCCTTATATCTGAGCTTAGGACAGATCACCAGTACGGCCGTACCAATTTGCTTAAATGCTTAATTTAGTTTATGCTGTAGAAGACAGCATGTATATATTAGAGATGAGCGGGTTCGGTTTCTCTGAATCCGAACCCGCCCGAACTTCATGGTTTTTTTCACGGGTCCGAGCAGACTCGGATCCTCCCGCCTTGCTCGGTTAACCCGAGCGCGCCCGAACGTCATCATGACGCTGTCGGATTCTCGCGAGACTCGGATTCTATATAAGGAGCCGCGCGTCGCCGCCATTTTCACACGTGCATTGAGATTGATAGGGAGAGGACGTGGCTGGCGTCCTCTCCATTTAGATTAGAAGAGAGAGAGAGAGAGAGAGAGATTGACCTGATTTACTGGAGCTTAGGAGTACTGTAGAAGTGTAGAGAGTGCAGAGTTTACTAGTGACTGACCACAGTGACCACCAGACAGTGCAGTTTTATTTAATATATCCGTTCTCTGCCTGAAAAAAACGATACACACAGTGACTCAGTCACATACCATATCTGTGTGCACTGCTCAGCCCAGTGTGCTGCATCATCTATGTATATATATCTGACTGTGCTCAGCTCACACAGCTTATAATTGTGGGGGAGACTGGGGAGCACTGCAGTGCCAGTTATAGGTTATAGCAGGAGCCAGGAGTACATATTATATTAAAATTAAACAGTGCACACTTTTGCTGCAGGAGTGCCACTGCCAGTGTGACTGACCAGTGACCTGACCACACTGACCACCAGTATAGTTAGTAGTATACTATATTGTGATTGCCTGAAAAAGTTAAACACTCGTCGTGTGACTTCACTTGTGTGGTGTTTTTTTTTTTATTCTATAAAAAACTCATTTTGCTGACAGACAGTGTCCAGCAGGTCCGTCATTATATAATATATACCTGTCCGGCTGCAGTAGTGATATATATATATTTTTTATATCATTATTTATCATCCAGTCGCAGCAGACACAGTACGGTAGTTCACGGCTGTAGCTACCTCTGTGTCGGCACTCGGCAGTCCATCCATAATTGTATACCACCTACCCGTGGTTTTTTTTTCTTTCTTCTTTATACATACATACTACTACATCTCTTTATCAACCAGTCTATATTAGCAGCAGACACAGTACAGTACGGTAGTCCACGGCTGTAGCTACCTCTGTGTCGGCACTCGGCAGTCCGTCCATAATTGTATACCACCTACCCGTGGTTTTTTTTTCTTTCTTCTTTATACATACATACTACTACATCTCTTTATCAACCAGTCTATATTAGCAGCAGACACAGTACAGTACGGTAGTTCACGGCTGTAGCTACCTCTGTGTCGGCACTCGGCAGTCCGTCCATAATTGTATACCACCTACCCGTGGTTTTTTTTTCTTCTTTATACATACATACTACTACATCTCTTTATCAACCAGTCTATATTAGCAGCAGACACAGTACAGTACGGTAGTTCACGGCTGTAGCAACCTCTGTGTCGGCACTCGGCAGTCCGTCCATAATTGTATACCACCTACCCGTGGTTTTTTTTTCTTTCTTCTTTATACTTATACATACTACTACATCTCTTTATCAACCAGTCTATATTAGCAGCAGACACAGTACAGTACGGTAGTCCACGGCTGTAGCTACCTCTGTGTCGGCACTCGGCAGTCCGTCCATAATTGTATACCACCTACCCGTGGTTTTTTTTTCTTTCTTCTTTATACTTATACATACTACTACATCTCTTTATCAACCAGTCTATATTAGCAGCAGACACAGTACAGTACGGTAGTCTACGGCTGTAGCTACCTCTGTGTCGGCACTCGGCAGTCCGTCCATAATTGTATACCACCTACCCGTGTTTTTTTTTTCTTTCTTCTTTATACTTATACATACTACTACATCTCTTTATCAACCAGTCTATATTAGCAGCAGACACAGTACAGTACGGTAGTCCACGGCTGTAGCTACCTATGTGTCGGCACTCGGCAGTCCGTCCATAATTGTATACCACCTACCCGTGGTTTTTTTTTCTTTCTTCTTTATACTTATACATACTACTACATCTCTTTATCAACCAGTCTATATTAGCAGCAGACACAGTACAGTACGGTAGTCCACGGCTGTAGCTACCTCTGTGTCGGCACTCGGCAGTCCGTCCATAATTGTATACCACCTACCCGTGGTTTTTTTTCTTTCTTCTTTATACTTATACATACTACTACATCTCTTTATCAACCAGTCTATATTAGCAGCAGACACAGTACAGTACGGTAGTCCACGGCTGTAGCTACCTCTGTGTCGGCACTCGGCAGTCCGTCCATAATTGTATACCACCTACCCGTGGTTTTTTTTTCTTTCTTCTTTATACTTATACATACTACTACATCTCTTTATCAACCAGTCTATATTAGCAGCAGACACAGTACAGTACGGTAGTTCACGGCTGTAGCTACCTCTGTGTCGGCACTCGGCAGTCCGTCCATAATTGTATACTAGTATCCATCCATCTCCATTGTTTACCTGAGGTGCCTTTTAGTTGTGCCTATTAAAATATGGAGAACAAAAATGTTGAGGTTCCAAAATTAGGGAAAGATCAAGATCCACTTCCACCTCGTGCTGAAGCTGCTGCCACTAGTCATGGCTGAGACGATGAAATGCCAGCAACGTCGTCTGCCAAGGCCGATGCCCAATGTCATAGTACAGAGCATGTCAAATCCAAAACACCAAATATCAGTAAAAAAAGGACTCCAAAACCTAAAATAAAATTGTCGGAGGAGAAGCGTAAACTTGCCAATATGCCATTTACCACACGGAGTGGCAAGGAACGGCTGAGGCCCTGGCCTATGTTCATGGCTAGTGGTTCAGCTTCACATGAGGATGGAGGCACTCAGCCTCTCGCTAGAAAAATGAAAAGACTCAAGCTGGCAAAAGCAGTAGCACCGCAAAGAACTGTGCGTTCTTCGAAATCCCAAATCCACAAGGAGAGTCCAATTGTGTCGGTTGCGATGCCTGACCTTCCCAACACTGGACGTGAAGAGCATGCGCCTTCCACCATTTGCACGCCCCCTGCAAGTGCTGGAAGGAGCACCCGCAGTCCAGTTCCTGATAGTCAGATTGAAGATGTCAGTGTTGAAGTACACCAGGATGAGGAGGATATGGGTGTTGCTGGCGCTGGGGAGGAAATTGACCAGGAGGATTCTGATGGTGAGGTGGTTTGTTTAAGTCAGGCACCCGGGGAGACACCTGTTGTCCGTGGGAGGAATATGGCCGTTGACATGCCTGGTGAAAATACCAAAAAAATCAGCTCTTCGGTGTGGAGGTATTTCAACAGAAATGCGGACAACAGGTGTCAAGCCGTGTGTTCCCTTTGTCAAGCTGTAAAAAGTAGGGGTAAGGACGTTAACCACCTCGGAACATCCTCCCTTATACGTCACCTGCAGCGCATTCATAATAAGTCAGTGACAAGTTCAAAAACTTTGGGTGACAGCGGAAGCAGTCCACTGACCAGTAAATCCCTTCCTCTTGTAACCAAGCTCACGCAAACCACCCCACCAACTCCCTCAGTGTCAATTTCCTCCTTCCCCAGGAATGCCAATAGTCCTGCAGGCCATGTCACTGGCAATTCTGACGAGTCCTCTCCTGCCTGGGATTCCTCCGATGCATCCTTGCGTGTAACGCCTACTGCTGCTGGCGCTGCTGTTGTTGCTGCTGGGAGTCGATGGTCATCCCAGAGGGGAAGTCGTAAGACCACTTTTACTACTTCCACCAAGCAATTGACTGTCCAACAGTCCTTTGCGAGGAAGATGAAATATCACAGCAGTCATCCTACTGCAAAGCGGATAACTGAGGCCTTGGCATCCTGGGTGGTGAGAAACGTGGTTCCGGTATCCATCATTACTGCAGAGCCAACTAGAGATTTGTTGGAGGTACTGTGTCCCCGGTACCAAATACCATCTAGGTTCCATTTCTCTAGGCAGGCGATACCGAAAATTTACACAGACCTCAGAAAAAGAGTCACCAGTGTCCTAAAAAATGCAGCTGTACCCAATGTCCACTTAACCACGGACATGTGGACAAGTGGAGCAGGGCAGGGTCAGGACTATATGACTGTGACAGCCCACTGGGTAGATGTATGGACTCCCGCCGCAAGAACAGCAGCGGCGGCACCAGTAGCAGCATCTCGCAAACGCCAACTCTTTCCTAGGCAGGCTACGCTTTGTATCACCGCCTTCCAGAATACGCACACAGCTGAAAACCTCTTACGGCAACTGAGGAAGATCATCGCGGAATGGCTTACCCCAATTGGACTCTCCTGTGGATTTGTGGCATCGGACAACGCCAGCAATATTGTGTGTGCATTAAATATGGGCAAATTCCAGCACGTCCCATGTTTTGCACATACCTTGAATTTGGTGGTGCAGAATTATTTAAAAAACAACAGGGGCGTGCAAGAGATGCTGTCGGTGGCCAGAAGAATTGCGGGACACTTTCGGCGTACAGGCACCACGTACAGAAGACTGGAGCACCACCAAAAACTACTGAACCTGCCCTGCCATCATCTGAAGCAAGAAGTGGTAACGAGGTGGAATTCAACCCTCTATATGCTTCAGAGGTTGGAGGAGCAGCAAAAGGCCATTCAAGCCTATACAATTGAGCACGATATAGGAGGTGGAATGCACCTGTCTCAAGCGCAGTGGAGAATGATTTCAACGTTGTGCAAGGTTCTGCTGCCCTTTGAACTTGCCACACGTGAAGTCAGTTCAGACACTGCCAGCCTGAGTCAGGTCATTCCCCTCATCAGGCTTTTGCAGAAGAAGCTGGAGACATTGAAGGAGGAGCTAACACGGAGCGATTCCGCTAGGCATGTGGGACTTGTGGATGGAGCCCTTAATTCGCTTAACAAGGATTCACGGGTGGTCAATCTATTGAAATCAGAGCACTACATTTTGGCCACCATGCTCGATCTTAGATTTAAAGCCTACCTTGGATCTCTCTTTCCGGCAGACACAAGTCTGCTGGGGTTGAAAGACCTGCTGGTGAGAAAATTGTCAAGTCAAGCGGAACGCGACCTGTCAACATCTCCTCCTTCACATTCTCCCGCAACTGGGGGTGCGAGGAAAAGGCTCAGAATTCCGAGCCCACCCGCTGGCGGTGATGCAGGGCAGTCTGGAGCGACTGCTGATGCTGACATCTGGTCCGGACTGAAGGACCTGACAACGATTACGGACATGTCGTCTACTGTCACTGCATATGATTCTCTCACCATTGAAAGAATGGTGGAGGATTATATGAGTGACCGCATCCAAGTAGGCACGTCACACAGTCCATACTTATACTGGCAGGAAAAAGAGGCAATTTGGAGGCCATTGCACAAACTGGCTTTATTCTACCTAAGTTGCCCTCCCACAAGTGTGTACTCCGAAAGAGTGTTTAGTGCTGCCGCTCACCTTGTCAGCAATCGGCGTACGAGGTTACATCCAGAAAATGTGGAGAAGATGATGTTCATTAAAATGAATTATAATCAATTCCTCCGCGGAGACATTGACCAGCAGCAATTGCCTCCACAAAGTACACAGGGAGCTGAGATGGTGGATTCCAGTGGGGACGAATTGATAATCTGTGAGGAGGGGGATGTACACGGTGATATATCGGAGGATGATGATGAGGTGGACATCTTGCCTCTGTAGAGCCAGTTTGTGCAAGGAGAGATTAATTGCTTCTTTTTTGGGGGGGGTCCAAACCAACCCGTCATATCAGTCACAGTCGTGTGGCAGACCCTGTCACTGAAATGATGGGTTGGTTAAAGTGTGCACGTCCTGTTTTGTTTATACAACATAAGGGTGGGTGGGAGGGCCCAAGGACAATTCCATCTTGCACCTCTTTTTTCTTTTCTTTTTCTTTGCGTCATGTGCTGTTTGGGGAGGGTTTTTTGGAAGGGACATCCTGCGTGACACTGCAGTGCCACTCCTAAATGGGCCCGGTGTTTGTGTCGGCCACTAGGGTCGCTTATCTTACTCACACAGTCAGCTACCTCATTGCGCCTCTTTTTTTCTTTGCGTCATGTGCTGTTTGGGGAGGGTTTTTTGGAAGGGACATCCTGCGTGACACTGCAGTGCCACTCCTAAATGGGCCCGGTGTTTGTGTCGGCCACTACGGTCGCTAATCTTACTCACACAGCTACCTCATTGCGCCTCTTTTTTTCTTTGCGTCATGTGCTGTTTGGGGAGGGTTTTTTGGAAGGGACATCCTGCGTGACACTGCAGTGCCACTCCTAAATGGGCCCGGTGTTTGTGTCGGCCACTAGGGTCGCTTATCTTACTCACACAGTCAGCTACCTCATTGCGCCTCTTTTTTTCTTTGCGTCATGTGCTGTTTGGGGAGTGTTTTTTGGAAGGGCCATCCTGCGTGACACTGCAGTGCCACTCCTAGATGGGCCCGGTGTTTGTGTCGGCCACTAGGGTCGCTAATCTTACTCACACAGCTACCTCATTGCGCCTCTTTTTTACTTTGCGTCATGTGCTGTTTGGGGAGGGTTTTTTGGAATGGACATCCTGCGTGACACTGCAGTGCCACTCCTAAATGGGCCCGGTGTTTGTGTCGGCCACTAGGGTCGCTTATCTTACTCACACAGTCAGATACCTCATTGCGCCTCTTTTTTTCTTTGCGTCATGTGCTGTTTGGGGAGGGTTTTTTGGAAGGGACATCCTGCGTGACACTGCAGTGCCACTCCTAAATGGGCCCGGTGTTTGTGTCGGCCACTAGGGTCGCTAATCTTACTCACACAGCTACCTCATTGCGCCTCTTTTTTTCTTTGCGTCATGTGCTGTTTGGGGAGGGTTTTTTGGAAGGGACATCCTGCGTGACACTGCAGTGCCACTCCTAGATGGGCCAGGTGTTTGTGTCGGCCACTAGGGTCGCTTAGCTTAGTGATCCAGCGACCTCGGTGCAAATTTTAGGACTAAAAATAATATTGTGAGGTGTGAGGTATTCAGAATAGACTGAAAATGAGTGGAAATTATGGTTTTTGAGGTTAATAATAATATGGGATCAAAATGACCCCCAAATTCTATGATTTAAGCTGTTTTTTAGGGTTTTTTGAAAAAAACACCCGAATCCAAAACACACCCGAATCCGACAAAAAAAATTCGGTGAGGTTTTGCCAAAACGCGGTCGAACCCAAAACACGGCCGCGGAACCGAACCCAAAACCAAAACACAAAACCCGAAAAATTTCAGGCGCTCATCACTAGTATATATGGCGTAATAACAGACAGACGGACATATATTAAACGGATACCAGCTCTTTGTGATGGACCCCGTATGGCGTAATAACAGACAAACGGACATATATTAAACGGATACTGGCTCTTTGTGATGGACCCCTCTGGGTCACAGAAGGGAAGGGAGAAAAAAAGGGGGGGAAGGGGGGAAGGAAGGAGAGAAGGGGAAGGGGAAAAATATGTATCACAGCAGGTTATAAATGAACCTACAGAGAATGTTCATGAAATTGCTATACTGTTGTAAGGTTTATTGGAAGTTGCTGCAATAAACAATAAATTCTTGAATAGCAATAAGAAATTGAACTTACTGTATGTAGGATGTCTCTAATGTTCAGAGTTCTTTATGAAAGATGTTTGCAGGAAAGGATAAGAACAAATGGCTATTAAGTCAGACAGTTAAAGCCTTGCAAATTAATATTGTGGAGTGAATGGATTTGACATTAGTGTGGAGTGTATACGATACCAGTGCTGGTATATGTGCTGTCCGTTCCGCTTTTGGCCGTATAGAAGCACCGGAGACTGCAGCGGAGTGTGTCCGTATTGATGCTCCAAGAGAGCGGTAGTTTGGGGCCGTTGCCGTGGAGACACTTCGGAAGCTGCAGCGGCGTATGTCCGTGGTCTCTCTCTGGGAGAGCGATGGCTTGGGGCCGTTGCCTGGTGATGGTCTAAGCGCTCCGGCTAGCGCGGTCACGTGTGCGCAGCACGTGATCGCTAAACCTGACGTATGTTTCGCAAGATAAGCTTGGTCACAGGACGTAATGAGGTCACTGAAGGTTCCAGTTTATGTAGAGCAGGGCTCATAGCTGATTGGGTAAACTTTTTGACAGGCATGCTGATACCCCAATCTTGTTTAGGTTATATTGATCTCTCAGGTTGGACAGCATTAATAGTTGCAACAGCTTATGTTTAATTGTAGTTGATTTAACATACAGATAAATTTGTCTGGATAAGCTAAGTAAAATAAATAAAAGAAAAATATAATTATATTATGAGAAGAATATATGATTATTGTGCAAGTGATGATTTTATTAGATAATACATGACAGTGACATGATTACTTGATTGATAGATTAATTAAAGAGTAAGTGGTGTAATTAAAGGGTTGATGATTTTTATATATATTTTTTATATATTATATTTGATGAGAAGAGTGGGAATGGGATAATGAGGAATATGAGAAAGGGAGTGAGGGAAAGGATGGTGAGTGAGGAACACGATTGGGGAAAGGATGGCACTTACACATGATGAAAATGAATTAATTTAGGAGGGCAGGTATAATGAATATGAGGAGAGCCCGTGTGAAAAGCGTAAGGGTGAAAAAAACGTGAATAATATACTATTATTAATGAGTGGGATGTTATGAAAAAAAATATTATGACCATATATTTTATGTGAATTAGCTGTAACTGGAAAGAAAGACTGTATTGGATAACAAAAGTTCTAATATGATGACATTAATTTAAATATACCCCATAGTTTATGTATTCATTCATGCCTGTTGGGTGTAAAGATCCCATCTTAAAGATCCATTCACTCTCTCTTTTCAGTAAGTTCTCGGTTAGATTACCTCCTCGTATTCCGAGTTTGATTTTCTCCAAGCCAAAGATTTTGAGCTCCTCCCATCTATTTTCATGATGGGTGTGAAAATGGCGAGCGACTGAGGTTAATTGCTTTATCTTGGCCTTGTCCGTGATGGCATTACGTATAGATCCTACATGTTCTAGGACTCGCTGTTTAAGCGGACGAGTTGTCATGCCAATGTATTTTTGGTTACAGCTACATTTCAGGCAGTAGATAACCCCTTCCGTTTGGCAGTTCATGTAGTCTTTTATTTGTATCATCTTTCCAAATTTGTCTTCTATTTCCTTTGTTGGATGAATATATTTGCAAGCTTTGCATTTACCACAGGGATATGTTCCAGTGACTATTGGTCTTTTAGTAGAGAGTTTTTGAAAATGACTGCTTACAAGTCTGTCTTTAAGGTTTTTGGATCTGCGCCAACTCATGGCGACCTTGGGACCCAAATTTTTGGATAAAGTAGAGTCTGCATGTAGAATATGCCAATGTTTCTGTATTGCTGTATTCACCTTCTTCCATTCTCGGCAAAAATTTCCAACAAAACGGATGGTATTATCAGTATTAGGACTCTTTGGTTCTCTCTTGTAAATTAAATCCTCTCTTTTAATGGTTTTGACCGTTTTCATGGCTTTTTTTATGGAAGGTTTTACTGTATCCCCTATCGCATAGTCTATTTGTGAGTTCTGTGCTTTGTGTTGTGAATTCCTTATCATCTAAGCAGTTCCTGCGGAGTCGGAGAAATTCCCCTTTTGGGATATTTTCTATAGTTAGGGGAAAGTGGGAACTGGTTTGATGTAATAAAGTGTTTGTTGCTGTGCTCTTCCGATATAGTTTTGTGGCAATAATTCCTTCAGAGTTCTTGTAGATCATCAGGTCCAAAAATGGAAGTTCTGATTGGCTTATACTGTGTGTTAAATGAATATTCAGATCATTCTTGTTAAGATGTTCTATGAATTGGTGCAACAATTGTAGGTCACCCTCCCAGATCATAAAAATATTGTCTATATATCTGTTCCACATAACGACATGAGACGTGAATATGTCATTGTGGTCTTTAAAGATGATTTCCTTCTCCCACCATCCAAGGAATATGTTGGCATATGTGGGCGCACAGGCCGCCCCCATAGCCGTGCCCCTTGTTTGGAGGTAGAATTTATCATTAAATGTAAAAAAATTGTAATGTAACACAAAATGGACTAACTTAATCAAAAAAAGATGAAAGTCCTTCTTTGGTTCATTATGTAGATAATATTCTACCGCTCTTATCCCATCTTTATGACCTATTGATGTATATAGTGCCTCAACATCCAGTGACACCAAGTATTGATTTTCTTCTAGTCTCAAATCATGCAGTTTCCTCAATATATCGGTTGTGTCCTGGACATATGAGGGAAGGTCCAGGACATATTGTCTGAGGTGTAAGTCAAGGAAGATACTCGCCTTTTCTGTTAATCCCCCTATCCCAGACACAATGGGTCTCCCTGGGGGAGTTTGGATGTTTTTGTGTATTTTGGGCAATTAGATACACAACACTAAATTTACCCTTAACATTTCTGCCCAAATTTCCAACCTGAGGGAATTTTTCATGCAATTGCTAAACTCTTGATTGTAGAGATGCCCCTAATCTGTTAGCTTTGATTTCAATTTCACTGCAGGTTTTAGGTAATTGACCCATTCAGCATTAGCAGCCTGATGTTGCTGCTCTTATATCGTACAACCTCTGAAAACTAAAAGTTTCTTCAGATGCTGTTAATTCCTAGAGTCATTCTCCTTCCTATGGGAAGAAAGTCTGGATAGTGAAGAGGGATCCGTTCAAATCCCTCTGCCCCCTCCAGCTCTCTCTGTGCACATGTGCACTTGTACTGCCCATTCTCTGTATAAGCTTGTTGGTGTAAACACCAGAGAAAGTCCTGGAGGGTGAACAGCTCGGCGATGGCAGTAATAGATGGGATGGCAACAGGATTGGGCCTGGACCAAAGAGTAACCCTGGACTTTCTCTGGTTGGGTGGTCTTCAGGTTGCCGAATGTCGGGCTCCCGGCGCACAGTATACCGGCGCCGGAATCCCGGCGCCCAGCATACCGACAGGTATTCTTCCTCATGGGGGTCCCTCGTGGGGGTCCCTCGCAAGGGGCTCGTTTGTACTCGCCACGCTGTCGGTATGCCGGTGGTCGGGCTTCCGGTGTTGGTATGCTGGTCGCCGGGAGCCCGGCTGCCGGCATACCATACTACACCCCTCTGGTTTACACCAACGCGTTCAAAGACATGTATGTTGTCAGTAATTTCAGCAGTCGGTAATTGCTTTGTTTCTGTCACTGCGGGATTGTGTTCACTAGGGTGCAGTATCTGTTACTGACGGTCGGGATGCCGGCTGTCAGTATACCGACAACGGCATCCCGGTCATCAGTATGCCGGCAGCAGGCCGAGCGCAAAGAGCCCCCTTGCGAACACTGTTATGGACACCTACGAGTGGGATAAGCACCTGTGTCCGGGGATTCCGGCTGTTGGTATTGTCAGAAGTAGGGATTCTGGCGTTGGTATACTGACCGCCAGGATTCCGACTACCGGCAAATTAACTGCATCCTGTTCATTATCAGTGCTCTGAACTACAGCTTTTAGTGTTTTGGATTTATTGTTTTATATTGGTTATTTTATTAAACGTATTATGCTGTACAGTATGTCTTTCTCTTTCTTGATATGTATGTCCACGATGACTGGATACACATACTTCATGCATTTATCGGAGAGAAATGAGGAAGGAGTTAACCAATTCCACTAAAGGAATCGCCGTGAGAAACGGTTGATAAGAGGAATTCTGAAAGGTTTGTGATTGGACACACTCCTGTATTAAGGGACATATTATTTTTATACATATTAATTTTTATAGGGGCGCTAATGGATAGATTGCATTAGGTGGTACATTCTTAATACTTAACTGAATCAACAGTCAGGATGTCGACCGTACACAGGTGATGTATGAAAGTATACAGAAATTTGTATCCATGAGGAAATATAAAGTTCAGAGCTGTACATTTTCCAGTCCTGTACTGTTTTTTTATACAAATATTATTATTAAGCACCGTACATAGTAAATGGTTGTTAAATCCAGGTTATGATAGTAGAGACATAGTGAGATTTTGCTAGTATTGTGGATGGAATACAATAACATAAGCAACATGCTTATTCATTGCAGTTTTAGAACTTCCAGGAAAGCACTTTTCCCTTTCCCTTTAGTACTCTTTTCCTGTATTCAGTGTGGCCTAAATACCCTCCTGTTGCAGGAAATACGTCTGATCGGAAACTGTTAACTGTATTCATTGTGCCCCAAAGGTGGCAGTGTGGGAAGCTTATCTGCATAAATCACCAGTCACATTAAAGTGTCTTTTAGATAAAGTGTGTATTCCGCTTCAAAACTAGATAGAACTCAAGAATTACATGAAAATAAAGCCACAGTTGAAAGTGCAGGCTACATAGCATCCCTGTGACTACTGATACTGACAATGTTCCTGTTTCCCAAGGTCAGGGTAGTCTTCAGGTGGAAGTTGGAGATTAACACATATTGATCAATTGATTAACTTTAAAGTGTAGAATATCACACACACACACTGCTGTATATTTAATCAACTGCATACCTAATAAATGAAAAAATGATGGAAGCAATTGATAGTATAAGGTCCATGGACATATTCTCTCCCACGGACATAAAATACTATATGTGATGATATTTCTTTATTAAACAGTCTAATTGCTTAAAAAAAAAAGGGGGGGGGGGGTTACAATTTATTGAAGTCTATAACTGCTAGGATGACGATGTAAGATAAACATACAAAGATATCTGAGCAATCAAAATAAACAATGACAACATAAATCTAATGCCATAATGCTTTACTGACCATAGCAATGGCAACTTAAATTAGCTTCAACCTCTTATGCAAGCTAACTTTAGGCAGAGGCATAACCGGGTGTGGTGACACCTGGAGCACACTCTGTACTATGACCCCCCCTCCCCCGCTCAGGCCGCAGGAGCCGGGGGCGTGGCCCAATTTGAAAGGGGCGTGGCCTCACAGGCCTTTTCTCCTTTGTTCTGGGGGCATGTCCGGCATCCCTGAAGATGCTGGCTGCCCCCGGAGACTGGACTGGGTGTGTGCAGACTCTTATCTGTGACAGGAGCCGAGTGCTGCAGAATATTATCTCACTGCAGCACTCGGCTCCTGTCACTGCAGAAGAGCTGGCACTTTGGTGTCACCCCTTCCGAGGGGAACAACCGGGTGCTGGCCGCACCCCCCGCACCCACCTTCTGATGCCACTGCTTTGGGGATGCCATGATAAAAGATTACATTGTAAGTTACTTTTTTATCTGGCATCTTAAGCGTCATTTGTCATAGGATTATTAGTCTCAGGGGGTAATTCAGATCTGATCGCTAGTGTGCGTTTTCGCACAGCGGATGATCAGATCCGAACTGCGCATGCACTGCACTGCGCCGGCGTGTCGCACAGCTACAACGGGCTTTGCCGGTCAGTGATGGGATGGTGCGAAAATCCGAACCCACGGGCATTGACAAGGTGATTGACAAGAAGAAGCCGTTCATGGGTGGCAACTGACCGTTTTCCAGGAGTATCTGAAAAAACTCAGGTAGGCTCAGGTGTTTTCAGGGAGGGTGTCTGACGTCAGCTCCAGCCCCGATCAGCAGGAATCAATCACATGGGAAGAGTAAGTTCTGTGCTGCGCAGAGACTGCACAAAATCAGTTTGCGCAGCTCTGCTACACATGCGATCGCACACTTGCGCAGAGATTTAACCCTCATCCTGTAGGCGGCAACTATCTGATCGCTGGGCAGCAAAAAACACAGCCTAGCGATCAGATCTAAATTAGGCCCTCTAAGCATTAAACAGTTCCAAAAAACTTTTGTTTTCATAATTAAGGCATAAACCTTATACATTTATTCATGGTGAATACACAATTTTTATGGTCCACATACCCACAGAAGATTAGTGAAATACTTGCCATCCACCCTTCCATGGGGTGACACCAAAATACTGGCTCCTCCGCAGTGACAGGATACAGAAGCTGCAGTGTGAAACTATCCTACAGCAGAAGAAGCTGGCATTGCAGGCACTAGTCTCCGAGGGTAGGCCAGCATCTCCGGGGATGCTGAGCAGACCCCATAGTGATGCAAGCGTGGGGCTTCATGCTAGGCCACGCCCCGATATCAACATCATCAGGCAGACTCTTGTGAAGCCACATCCCTTTTTGGATGCGGGCAACCCAGATGTTGCCACTGATCATTATTGTATGTAGCAGTGGCGTAACTAGAAATTTTTCTCCCCCAAGCCAAAAAATTCTTCGCCCCCCCCCCCATAATTGGCACTAGTAAAGGGACAAATATGCGCGCGCCGCCGCCAAAAAGGGTGTGTGGCTTTGTTGAAATGGGCGTGGCTTCGCGTAAAGGGGCGTGGCATTGCAGGAAAAGACTACCTTATACCCCAGTTTTGCAACCTGCACGCCCAGACGTTAGCCACCACAGGAAAGAAAAATAATCCTGATTCATGCCCCTTACATTATTTGTCAATTTTCCTCCTTATAGTGATGCCCAGTATACATTATTCTTCATACTGCAATGGCCTTAGCCATTATGCCACACACAACAATGCACATGACACAATATGCACACACTGTAATGCCCCCGACACATTATGCCACACACCGTAATGCCTGTGACACATTATGACAGGAATCGCAATGCCCGTTATACATTATGCTACACACCGTATCTGTGACACAGTATGACACATACCGCAATGCCCGTTATACATTATGCCACACCGCAATGACCCCGAGACATTATACCACATTCCACAATGCCCGTGATATAGTATACAACACACCGTAATGCCTGACACATTATGACACACACCGCAATGTCCGTGATACATTATGCCATACACCGTAATGCCCATTACACATTAAGTTCTACAGTAAGGCTTCTAATTACTTTTAAATTACCTGCTCGTTGCCAGGGGTTTCATGCTCTTGGTTCCATGCACGGTGCCAGGGGTTTTCATGCTCAGGGTGTCATGCTCGTTGCCAGGGGTTTCATGCACTGGGTGTCATGCTCGTTGCCAGGGGTTTCATGCACTGGGTGTCATGCTCGTGGCCAGGGGTTTCATGCACTGGGTGTCATGCTCGTTGCTAGGGGGTAGTGCTTGTTGCTAGGGCCGTGCTCCCAGTGCCACATATGCCCCCAGTGCCAGATATTCCCCCACAGTGCCAGGTATATGCCCCCAGTGCCAGATATTCCCCCTTTAAGTGCCACATATGCCCCCTCAGTGCCTGCTCCCCCCAGTGCCAGATATTCCCCCACAGTGCCAGGTATATGCCCCCAGTGCCAGATAGTCCCCCACAGTGCCAGGTATATGCCCCCAGTGCCAGATAGTCCCCCACAGTGCCAGGTATATGCCCCCAGTGCCAGATATTCCCCCACAGTGCCAGGTATATGCCCCCAGTGCCAGATAGTCCCCCATAGTGCCAGGTATATGCCCCCAGTGCCAGATATTCCCCCACAGTGCCAGGTATATGCCCCCAGTGCCAGATAGTCCCCCACAGTCCCAGGTATATGCCCCCAGTGCCAGATAGTCCCCCACAGTGCCAGGTATATGCCCCCAGTGCCAGATATTCCCCCACAGTGCCAGGTATATGCCCCCAGTGCCAGATAGTCCCCCACAGGGCCAGGTATATGCCCCCAGTGCCAGATATTCCCCCACAGTGCCAGGTATATGCCCCCCCCCCAGTGCCATATATTCCCCACAGTGCCTGCTCCCCCTCCCCCCTCCTTTGTGTTGGAGGGACACGGAGGGCACAGCGCGCGCCTCTCCAGTGTCCCTCCTGGCTCTCCGGCCGCTCTAATAAAGGAAGTGCCAGTTCGTGAGCCAATCAGAGCTCACGAACGGCACTTCCTTTATTAGACAGCCGGAGAGCAAGGGAGGGACACAGGGGGGCGCGCGCTGTGCGCTCCGTGTCCCTCCGTACAGCAGCTGAGGGAAGGAGACCTGCAGATTGACATGCGGACGCTCGTCCGCATGTCAATCTGTTCTGTCAGTGGCGCCCCGGCAGCCCCTCGCCCCCCAAGCCACCGCGAGGGCTGCGGGGGTAGTAGTTAGTTACGCCACTGGTATGTAGGTCTCCAATGGCTACTATGTGGTGTAATCTTTTGATCATTATAATCATGTTGGCCAATAGCTTTCCTGGCCTATTAAAATGAAAGGACTTATGTTTAGTAAAGTCTAATTTCAGTTGGGGTTGTTCAAGCAGAAAACATTGTAATAAATTACAGGATTGTGTCTATCTCAGTCAGCGCTGTCTTTCTTTTTATCGGTTTTTCTTGTTTGTATGATGTTATAGGTGTGACTAGCCTATCCAGACAGCTGCTCAACACATATTATTGGAACCACAGCTTGAGCGCCCCTTCCAACTTGATTGGTTATTTCTATTTTTGCTAAAAAAAAAAGGTGTCTACATTTTTTGTGTTTACCATTTTCATGTCGACCTTTACTACTGTGTGTTACGTTCTTTGTGCTCCGAACGGATGATATGGAGTGGTAAGTCCCGAGCACAAGAACGTGACGCTGAAATGATGACTAGGTATAAATACAAACCCCTAGCAACCTAACTCCGCTGTTTCACCAGCGTGGTCCGTCTATGCCTGCGAGACTATGTGTTATCGGGCCCACGGGAGCCGCGTTTGAAGGGCGGATTAGGTCTGCCCAACTCCGATGCCCCCCGGTCTTAGTATGAGATAAGGCGTAAACGGAGATGGGATGATAACAAGGGGACCTCTAACTAAAGACAAAGACTGAGCTAGGGGCTACTTCAGAACTACTAACTAATAGTATGTGCAGCACGGCTGCCAAAGGGAAAGGAAACCAAAGTACGCTATCCAAACCCTACACGGCACCGCCGTATACCAGGAAGGACAGCTATGGCGGAACACCTCCGCAAAAACACCAAAAGAAACAAGAATAAACGGAATTCCACGGGCAAGGCACAGCTGAAGGCCGCTACTCACAACACCGGGAACAACCGTAAGCGAACCAGAATCTTTGGATCTCTAATGCAGGAGACGACCGGCAGGAAGGCCGGAAGAAGTACAAGGATTGGCTTTCGACCCCAGGAGTCAGGACCACCGATACAAGGTGACTGGACTACAGAACACCGGACAGGGAATTTTCTCCAGAGCAGGAATAGCTCACAGGAAGCTATCACCGGCGTCTGTGTAATGCACTGAGAAAGAATATAACAGGGAGCCCTCCAATAGCTGCAGAGAACCTAATTAGGGATGTCATGCAGCTGCCTTGTTGCACGACTCAGAGCTAGACAGGTGTACTTGATTTACATGGCAACGGGGAACGCGGTCCGCCTGTGGCGTCCCCGTTGCCATGGACCCAGCGGCTCCGCGTGCACGGCGTCCTAGCATTGCCAGAGACCCGGCGGCTCAACGCGCCCAGCATCCTGGCATTGCTAGGTGCCCGACGGCTCAGCGCGCACAGCGTCCTGGCGCTGCTAGGCTCCGTGCGGGGGAACAGGGAGGCGCGGTGGCCGTGACTGTTACTTGGTGAGAGCTGCCACGCCTAACAGTACCCCCCCCTTGAGGAGGGGTTAAAGAACCCCTAGATCTTGGTTTCTGAGGAAATTCCTGAAAGAACAACCTCTTAAGTCTAGGGGCATGTAAATCCTTGTCCAGGACCCAAGACCTTTCCTCCGGGCCATATCCTTTCCAATGAACCAAAAAATAGAGCCGACCACGAGAAAACGTAGAATCTAAGACTTTCTCCACAAGGAACTCTTGTTGACCCTGAACATCCACCGGAGGTCTACCCTGTAAAGTCTTCCGAGGAAATCTCTTGGAAAAAATATATGGCTTCAAAAGAGAACAGTGGAAAGTGTTGCCGATTTTAAGTGGTTTAGGCAACCGTAGCGGAAAAGCCACTGGATTGACTTTCTTGACAATAAGAAATGGTCCAATAAATCTGGGTCCCAATCTAGCCGTGGGTTGTCGGAGCTTGATGTTGCGGGTTGACAACCACACCTTTTCCCCCACCTTAAATGTGCACGGCGTCGGGACCTATCAGAAAAAACTTTCTCTCGGAAAGCAGCCTTCTTAAGGGCAAGGTGTACCTTTCTTCAAATAACTCTGAGACGGGAAGTTAAGTTCAACGAAGAAGCTGGACAATGAGGAGTAAAGGAATTGGCTCTAGGATGAAAGCCCAGGACCGAAAAGAATGGAGACTCCTTGGTGGAAGAATGGCAAGAGTTATTATAGGCAAACTCGGCCATAGGAAGAAAATCTGACCAATCATTCTGAAGTTTGGCAGAAAAAAGACGTAAATATTGTTTTAGTGACTGATTAACACGTTCAGTCTGTCCGTTAGACTGTGGATGGTATCCAGATGTTAAAGAGAGTTTCATGTTTAATGAGGCATAAAAACGTTTCCAAAAACAGGCAATGAATTGTTGTCCCCGGTCTGAGACTATATCCACGGGTAAACCATGAAGCCTGAAGACATGGCGGAGAAACAGAACTGCCAAAACTTGAGCAGAGGGTAATCGGGGAAGAGCAATGATGTGGGACATTTTGCTAAAACGGTCCACCCCTACCCAAATTACCCGGAATCCAGATGAAAGAGGAAGATCCACCACGAAATCCATGGAAATGTGTGACCATGGCCTGAGGGGAATTGCAAGAGGCATGAGTTGCCCGACCGGCAGAGATCGGGATATCTTGTGCTGAGCAAAAACCTGACAGGAAAGGACAAATTCCCTTACATCCTTGGAAAGATTAGGCCACCACACCGAGCGAGAGAATAACTCCAAGGTTTTAGCAATACCCGGATGACCAGAAACCTTACTATCATGAAACTCTGCAAGGACAGTGCCTCTCAAGAACTCAGGGACGAAGAGACGATCAGCAGGAGTATCACTGGGAGCCTGCTGCTGAAGCTGGACTAGTTGTTTGAATAAATCCTGTGTGAGGCCGGCCCGGATGACGGATGATGAGACAATGGGGGTTGCGGAAGAGTGGTTATTGTGAGCAGGAAGAAAACAACGTGACAGGGCATCGGCTTTGGTATTTTTAGAACCAGGCCTGAAGGTGATGATGAACTTGAATCGAGTAAAAAACAGCGCCCAACGTGCCTGCCAAGCATTTAGCCGCTATGCTGATTCAATATACTGTAGATTCTTGTGGTCAGTGAACACAGTAATGGTATGCTTCGCTCCTTCAAGCCAGTGCCTCCACTCCTCGAAAGCCCATTTAACTGCCAGCAACTCTTGATTACCAACATCATAGTTGGATTCTGCGGAAGGAGAATTTCCTGGACATGAAGGGACAAGGGTGTAACTCCAGAGACTCTGGGTCTTCCTGAGAAACCATGGCTCCCACTCCAACCTCTGAGGCGTCCACCTCGACAATATAGGGAAGATCTGGGTTAGGGTGTCTGAGAACTGGAGCTGAGACAACGGCCTGTTTTAGGGCCTGGAAGGCAGACTTGGCTTGAGGCGACCAATTGGAAGGATCAGCTCCTTTCTTAGTCAACACCACAATAGAAGCAACTAAATCTGAAAAGGCATGAATAAAATGCCTATAATAATTCGCAAAACCTAAGAATCGCTGGATAGCCCTTAAGTTAGTGGGTTGCGTCCAATTTAGGATTGCCTGGAGTTTCTTTGGTTCCATGTAAAACCCCTTAGGAGAAATAATATACCCTAAAAAGGACACCTCCGTGATGTGGAAATCACATTTCTCCAATTTGGCGTACAAGTGATTCTCCCGTAACCTCTGAAGTACTAATCGCACATGGACCACATGCTGTTCGGAAGACTCAGAATAAATCAAAATGTTGTCTAAATAAACGAACACGAACTTCCCTAGAAAGTCGCGGAGGACATCGTTAATAAGATCTTGAAACACCGCAGGAGCATTAGACAGACCGAATGGCATAAGATATTCGTAATGTCCAGATTGTGTACTGAAAGCCATCTTCCACTCATCCCCAGATCTTATTCGGATGAGGTTGTAGGCCCCTCTAAGATCAGTTTTGGAAAAAATAACTGCAGTACGGAGCTGATCAAACAGTACCGAAATCAACGGCAAGGGGTAAGTGTTTTTAATAGAGATTTTATTTAAGGCCCGATAATCAATACACGGTCTAAGGGATCCATCTTTTTTCTCAACAAAAAAAACCCCTGCACTTAACGGAGATTTCGAGGACCTAACCCCTTTCTTCAGACTCTCCTGTACATAATCATTCATAGCCTTAGTCTCGGGGTCAGATAATGCATATAGTCTCCCTTTTGGCAGAGTGGCACCGGGGACTAAGTCATTGGCGCAGTCATATGACCGATGAGGAGGCAGAATATCCGAATTACCCTTAGAAAAAACGTCAGCAAAATCCTGATATTCTGAAGGTATAAGTTCCGGAGTGACAGCCGCAACCCGGACTGGACAAGAAATACATTCTTTAACACAAAAGGGACCCCACTGGGAAATTTCCCCAGACCACCAATCTATGGTGGGATTATGAAAGGCAAGCCAGGGGTGACCTAAAACAACAGGCACAGCCGGACAATGGGTAAGATAAAACTCAATTTTCTCAGAATGTAAGGCCCCCACTGTCATTTGTACTGGAGGGGTGCGATGAGTAATTACCCCATTAGAGAGTGGACAACCGTCTAACCTGTGCATGGTGATAGGTCTATCTAAATGAAACTGCGGAATTCCCAAAGCCTGAGCCCAGGCAAGATCCATGAAATTCCCAGCAGCTCCGCTGTCAATGAAGGCTGACACAAACGAACTGCGACTTCCAGAAGAAATTTTTATAGGAACTAACAAGGAATCATTTGAGGAGAATAACTGCAGACCCAAGTGAACCCCCTCACAATTCACTTGGTCAGAGCGTTTCCCTGCTTATTTGGGCAGTTACGCGCCACGTTTCCCTTCCCACCACAATATAAGCAGAGCCCTGAATTTAGCCTTCTTGCTCTTTCTTCTGGAGACAGCCGGGAGAGACCCACTTGCATAGGCTCCTCGACGTCCTCAGGGAAAGCATATACACATGGACTAGACCTGAAATTAGCCCCTCTTTCAGCCCTCCGTTCTCGGAGACGACGGTCAATCTTAATAGCAAGCTCCATGAGCTTATCCAGCGTCTCCGGAACTGGATACTGAAGAAGACTATCCTTAATTACTTCAGATAAACTAATGCGAAACTGACTGTGCAGGGCAGGATCTCTCCAGCCACAGTCATTTGACCAACGGCGAAATTCCGTACAATATGCCTCGGCAGGATTTTTACCCTGTTTAAGTGCATGTAAGTGGCTTTCGGCCGATGGATCATCATACAACAAGCCTAGTGATTTAAAGAAGGCATCTACTGTTTGCAAAGCTGCAGCATCAGATTTTAACCCAAAAGCCCAGGTTTGGGGATCTCCTTGAAGCAAAGACATGACAATGCCCACCCGCTGAGACTCAGTACCTGAAGACCGGGGCCTTAACCGAAAATACAGTTTGCAGGCTTCCTTAAAATGAAAGAAATCTTTTCGGTTACCCGAAAAGCGATCAGGAAGGTGCATTTTTGGTTCAGGACTCACACCTGGGGAAGTCCGCAGAAGATCTTCCTGCGACCTTACCCGAAGGGTAAGATCCTGCACCATCTGAGTGAGTTCCTGAATCTGATTGGCCAAAAGCTCGTTGGGATTCATGAGGACAGAATTCCAACCCCTCCCTAGTTAGAATATCGGATTAGATTTTGCTTATGTTTAATTTTGTTTGTTTTTTTGGCCGGTGATAATGTTACGTTCTTTGTGCTCCGAACGGATGATATGGAGTGGTAAGTCCCGAGCACAAGAACGTGATGCTGAAATGATGACTGGGTATAAATAATAACCCCTAGCAACCTAACTCCGTTGTTTCACCCGCATGGTCCGTCTACGCCTGCGAGACTATGTGTTCTTGGGCCCACGCCAGCCGCGTTTGAAGGGCGGATTAGGTCTGCCCAACTCCGATGCCCCCCGGTCTTAGTATGAGACAAGGCGTAAACGGAGATGGGATGATAACAAGGGAACCTTTAACTAAAGACAAAGACTGAGCTAGGGGCTACTTCAGAACTACTAACTAATAATATATGCGGCACGGCCGTCAAAGGGAAAGGAAACCAAGGTACGCTATCCAAAACCTACACAGCACCGCCGTATACCAGGAAGGACAGCTATGGCGGAACACCTCCGCAAAAAAACAAAAGAAACAAGAATAAACGGAATTCCACGGCCAAGGCCGCAAGGCGCGGCTGAAGGCCGCTACTCACAACACCGGGAACAACCTTAAGCGAACCGGAATCTTCGGATCTCTAATGCAGGAGATGACCGGCAGGAAGGCAAGGAGAAGTACAAGGATTGGCTTTCGACCCCAGGAGTCAGGACCACCGGAACAAGATGACTGGACTACAGAACACCGGGCAGGGAATTTTCTCCAGAGCAGGAACAGCTCACAGCTATCACCGGCATCTGTGTAATGCACTGAGACAGAATATAACAGGGAGCCCTACAATAGCTGCAGAGAACCTAATTAGGGATGTCGTGCAGCTGCCTTGCTGCATGACTCAGAGCTAGAGAGGTGTACTTGATTTACATGGCAACGGGGAATGCGGTCCGCCTGTGGCGTCCCCGTTGCCATGGACCCGGCGGCTCGGCGTGCATGATGTCCTAGCATTGCCAGAGACCCGGCGGCTCAGCGCGCACGGCGTCCTGGCGTTGCTAGGTGCCCGGCGGCTCAGCGCACACGGCGTCCTGGCGTTGCTAGGCGCCGTGCGGGGGAACAGGGAGGCGCGGAGGCCGTGACTGTTACTCGGTGAGAGCTGCCGCGCCTAACACTGTGTTTCTATTCTATGTAAACCTTTTGACCCTGTCGACCTAATGCATGTCTACCATTAGTGATAGACCTATTGACTGTAGACCTTTTTAGTGTAGATCTAATAATCCACACCCAGTTATCATATAGAAACTGTGCCCATTTAGGTTTCATACAATACATTGCTGGAACTGCTCTGACTGAGGGGGAGATGTATCAAACCTTGGAGTGAGATAAAGTATTAAGGTTATTTTATTTATTTTTTATTGGTATATATTTATTATTGGTTAGTACTTTATCTATCTTCAAGCTGTGAATACATCTTACCCTCAAAGAGATAGAGAGGAGTTTCCAAATACTTGTGTATGGTCCCACCAAGGACAAACTACTGTAAGTGACAATGACACAGGGGCATGGTCAGATATGGCAATTTTACACTATCTAGCCTCAAAGGTATATGTTAGGGGCTCATCAGAGAGGAGGAGATAACCCAGCCCAACAGAATAATTGCCAATTATATTTTAGGGATTTTCAGGGTTGTTTGGCTCTAGTTCTTCAGATAATGAATAGCCTCAATCAATAGGGAATGTGTGCATATGGGAATCTACCAGAACATTCTAGAAGGTGAGACATGCAAATATTCTAGGTATATACTTTGCAATCATTCTAGAATATTCCTTCTCCGTATATAAGTGATCAGCCACTGTCTGTTGACAGTTGGCAGTTCACCGGTTCGCATTGTCTATTGTGTTTTCCAAGTTTCTTATCGATGTAACTAAAAAATTAGAGCCAATCTAGCAAAACCAATGTCATATTTTGAATCAGCACCAAAATGCTACCCCAGAATTATTCTAATATAATTGGCAACAAAATGAGTGTTGGTGAGTGTAATCCTGGTGAGAAATCAATGAACCCCTAAGAGAAGTGTATTGGACTAGTCATTAGGTATAAATAACCTTCAACAATCAACCAGGGCTTGGTTTGTTTTAAGATGTAAGATATGAAAAGAAGAGGTGTAAAGGCCCGTAAGCATGGGCAGATGTGGCCAGAGATGTGTGCTGAGCATGCGGGGGGTGCTCATTTCACCCAGCGGATGAAATTAGCGACCTTCTAGATTGAGCCTGCATGCAGGCCAATCTAGCACCAGTGATAGCGACGCGTGGAGCCGCGCATCGCTATCGCTGTGGGGGATACACACGGACAGATCATGCTTAAAATCTAAGCAATCTAGTCAGAGTGCTTAGATTATCGCTCTGTGAGTACCCCCCTTTAGATTGGGTGGGGGATTTACCTATAGCCAGATTGTCAGTGAAATTGAAATCAAAGCTAACAGATAAGGGGCATCTCTACAATCCAGAGTTTAGCAATTGCATGTAAAAAAAATTCCCTCAGGTTGGAAATTTTGCCAGAAATGTTAAGGGTAAATTTAGTGTTGTGTATCTAATTATCCTTCCCCCACGACTCACAACGGAGTACAATATAGTGTATGAGAAATGCCTAGTAAGGACATTTGCTATCCCATTAGATTTGGATAGGTAAGAGGCTAAGAGACATTCCCCAATCCATCCATTATAGTGGAGTTATCACTAGCTCAGCAGTGGGTGGGTCTCCTGTAAACTGTGTCAGTTTGTTTTTCAGGTAAGACAAGGTGTTCACCTGTGTTATATTCCATGATGTGATAGTAAGTTAGTATGAGGCTTGTGTTGGTGTAGTGCTAGGATTGTGGGGAAATACCATCATCGTGCTCCAATAGCTGAGTGTTCAACACATGCCTGGTGGGTAGAAAATGGAGGATCTCCCTCTTCCCTTTGAGTAAGTGGGAAGTCACGGCTGTTAGCTTAAATTATTTTTAATAAATGGTGTGTGTCCAGTTTGAATCACAAACTAAACATCTACAAACCTTTATGCAGGATCCAGTCAGGATACGGCATCCAGAATAGGGTCACAAGCTTGATACCGAAATCACGAACGAGTCTTTGCCAGCCCGTCTGACAGGTAAGCTGTGTGTGGGCAGAGGAAGTTAGATTTAGGCTGTGGGAGGAGGGTTAGGGTTAGATGTGGGCTGCGCTGGGATTAGGTTTAGGCACACCTGGGGAGAGTTAGGCTGCAGGGGGAGAGGATTAGGATTAGGCTGCTAAAAGGGAGGGTTACGGTGCCACTGGGGTACCTTCCCTTGCAACTCTGAATGCACCGCACGTCAAAGCTTGAAGTGGATGGGTTGCAGCAGTACTATTAGCTAAGAAGAGGAAACTGGGGCACATGCTCACCAATACTTTGCATTTGAAGATTGGCAAAACGCAACCTGTGACAAATCTTGATTTCTGCTGCAAAATACAGAATTTGTCAAAAACATTCTGAATCTATGGATCCATCCTTCACTACCGGATGCTGGTGTTGCATGTGTATTGATGTGGATAATGTCTTCTTGGCACACATCAGGCCTCTTAATCCGAACTGCCCATTATTTAGATGCAAACTATTTCTGCTGATCATGGGCATCCCTTTGTGACCACAGACTACCCTTTCTCTAATGACTACTTCCACCAAGGTAATGATCAATGTCACAAAAGCACATATCATCTTAAACTGGCTTCATGAGCTTATATTGAATTCAGGGTACTCCAACAGCCTCTCATCCGTTCAAATGCTTTTAGAACTACAACTGATAACTAGAGATTAGCGGGTTCGGTACTCCGAGATCCAAACCCCCCCCGAACTTCACCTATTTTACACGGTTCCGAGGCAGCCTCGGATCTTCCCGCCTTGCTCGGTTAACCCGAACGCACCCGAACGTCATCATCCCGCTGCCGGATTCTCGCGAGATTCGTATTCTATATAAAGAGCCACACAGCGCCACCATTTTCACTCGTGCATTGGAGATTGAACGGAGAGGACGTGGCTGCGTTCTCTCCCTGAAAAGCTCCGTAATCTGTGCTCAGTGTGCTGCAAATATCTGTGCTCAGTGTGCTGCAAATATCTGTGCTCAGTATGCTGAAAATATCTACATTCTCTGCCTGAAAACGCTCCATATCTGTGCTCAGTGTGCTGCAAATATCTGTGCTCAGTGTGCTTTATTGTGGGGACTGGGGACCACCAGTATAATAGTAGTACAGTACAGTAGGCAATTGCTGTATCTTGCAGCTCTGTGTCACTGCAAGTATCCATTCCATATCATTGCTGCATTTTTGTGAGCAGTATATATAGTATTACAGTGCAGCATTTTGGTGACCAACAGTATATAGTTGTACAGTAGGCCATTGCTGTATCTTGCAGCTCTGTGTCACTGCAAGTATCCATTCCATATCTGTGCTGCATTTTTGTGAGCAGTATATATAGTATTACGGTGCAGCATTTTGGTGACCAACTATATACATTTATAGTACAGTACAGTAGGCCATTGCTATTGCTATATTACTGGCATATAATTCCACACATTAAAAAATGGAGAACAAAAATGTGGAGGGTAAAATAGGGAAAGATCAAGATCCACTTCCACCTCGTGCTGAAGCTGCTGCCACTAGTCATGGCCGAGACGATGAAATGCCATCAACGTCGTCAGCCAAGGCTGATGCCCAATGTCATAGTAGAGAGCATGTAAAATCCAAAAAAACCAAAGTTCAGTAAAATGACCCAAAAATCTAAATTAAAAGCATCTGAGGAGAAGCGTAAACTTGCCAATATGCCATTTACGACACGGAGTGGCAAGGAACGGCTGAGGCCTATGTTCATGGCTAGTGGTTCAGCTTCACATGAGGATGGAAGCACTCATCCTCCCGCTAGAAAAATGAAAGACTTAAGATGGCAAAAGCACAGCAAAGAACTGTGCGTTCTTCTAAATCACAAATCCCCAAGGAGAGTCCAATTGTGTCGGTTGCGATGCCTGACCTTCCTAACACTGGACGGGAAGGGGTGGCGCCTTCCACCATTTGCACGCCCCCTGCAGGTGCTGGAAGGAGCACCCACAGTCCAGTTCCTGATAGTCAAATTGAAGATGTCACAGTTGAAGTACACCAGGATGAGGATATGGGTGTTGTTGGCGCTGAGGAAGAAATTGACAAGGAGGATTCTGATGGTGAGATGGTTTGTTTAAGTCAGGCACCCGGGGAGACACCTGTTGTCCGTGGGATGAATATGGCCATTGACATGCCTGGTCAAGTTACAAAAAAAAAAAATCACCTCTTCGGTGTGGAATTATTTTAACAGAAATGCAGACAACAGGTGTCAAGCCGTGTGTTGCCTTTGTCAAGCTGTAATAAGTAGGGGTAAGGACGTTAACCACCTAGGAACATCCTCCCTTATACGTCACCTGGAGCGCATTCATCAGAAGTCATTGACAAGTTCAAAAACTTTGGGTGACAGCGGAAGCAGTCCACTGACCACTAAATCCCTTCTTCCTCTTGTACCCAAGCTCCTGCAAACCACACCACCAACTCCCTCAGTGTCAATTTCCTCCTTAGACAGGAACGCCAATAGTCCTGCAGGCCATGTCACTGTCAAGTCTGACGAGTCCTCTCCTAACTGGGATTCCTCCGATGCATCCTTGAGTGTAACGCCTACTGCTGCTGGCGCTGCTGCTGTTGTTGCTACTGGGAGTCGATCATCATCCCAGAGGGGAAGTCGGAAGACCACTTGTACTACTTCCAGTAAGCAATTGACTGTCCAACAGTCCTTTGCGAGGAAGATGAAATATCATAGCAGTCATCCTGCTGCAAAGCGGATAACTCAGGTCTTGGCAGCTGTGTTGGTGTAAACGTGTGTCCGGTATCCACTGTTAATTCACAGGGACTTAGAGAATTTCTTGAGGTACTGTGTCCCCGGTACCAAATACCATCTAGGTTCCATTTCTCTAGGCATGCGACACAGAGAATGTACACAGACATCAGAAAAAGAGTCACCAATGTCCTAAAAAATGCAGTTGTACCCAATGTCCACTTAACCACGGACATGTGGACAAGTGGAGCACGGCAGACTCAGGACTATATGACTGTGACAGCCCACTGAGTAGATGTATTGCCTCCTGCAGCAAGAACAGCAGCGGCGGCACCAGTAGCAGCATCTCGCAAACGCCAACTCGTTCCTAGGCAGGCTACGCTTTGTATCACCGATTTCCATAAGAGGCACACAGCTGACAACCTCTTACGGAAACTGAGGAACATCATCGCAGAATGGCTTACCCCAATTGGACTCTCCTGGGGATTTGTGACATCGGACAACGCCAGCAATATTGTGCGTGCATTACATGTAGGCAAATTCCAGCACGTCCCATGTTTTGCACATACAGTGAATTTGGTGGTGCAGAATTTTTAAAAAAACGACAGGGGCGTGCAAGAGATGCTGTCGATGGCCCGAAGAATTGTGGGCCACTTTTGTCATTCAGCCACCGCGTGCTGAAGACTGGAGCACCAGCAAACACTCCTGAACCTGCCCCGCCATCATCTGAAGCAAGTGTTCAAAACAGCACATGATGCAAAGAAAAATGAAAGAAAAAAGAGGTGCAAGATGGAATTGTCCTTGGGCCCTCCCACCCACCCTTATGTTGTATAAACAGGACATGCACACTTTAACGAACCCATCATTTCAGCGACAGGGTCTGCCACACGACTGTGACTGAAATGACTGGTTGGTTTGTGCCCCCACCAAAAAAGAAGCAATCAATCTCTCCTTGCACAAACTGGCTCTACAGAGGCAAGATGTCCACCTCATCATCATCCTCTGATTCCTCACCCCTTTCACTGTGTACATCCCCCTCCTCACAGATTATTAATTCGTCCCCACTGGAATCCACCATCTCAGGTCCCCGTGTACTTTCTGGAGGCAATTGCTGGTGAATGTCTCCACGGAGGAATTGATTATAATTCATTTTGATGAACATCATCTTCTCCACATTTTCTGGAAGTAACCTCGTACGCTGATTGCTGACAAGGTGAGCGGCTGCACTAAACACTCTTTCGGAGTACACACTGGAGGGAGGGCAACTTAGGTAGAATAAAGCCAGTTTGTGCAAGGGCCTCCAAATTGCCTCTTTTTCCTGCCAGTATACGTACGGACTGTCTGACGTGCCTACTTGGATGCGGTCACTCATATAATCCTCCACCATTCTTTCCATGGTGAGAGAATCATATGCAGTGACAGTAGACGACATGTCAGTAATCATTGGCAGGTCCTTCAGTCCGGACCAGATGTCAGCACTCGCTCCAGACTGCCCTGCATCACCGCCAGCGGGTGGGCTAGGAATTCTTAGCCTTTTCCTCGCACCTCCAGTTGCGGGAGAATGTGAAGGAGGAGATGTTGACGGGTCACGTTCCGCTTGACTTGGCAATTTTCTCACCAGCAGGTCTTTGAACCTCTGCAGACTTGTGTCTGCCGGAAAGAGAGATACAACGTAGGTTTTAAATCTAGGATCGAGCACGGTGGCCAAAATGTAGTGCTCTGATTTCAACAGATTGACCACCCGTCAATCCTGGTTAAGCGAATTAAGGGCTCCATCCACAAGTCCCACATGCCTAGCGGAATCGCTCTGTTTTAGCTCCTCCTTCAATGTCTCCAGCTTCTTCTGCAAAAGCCTGATGAGGGGAATGACCTGACTCAGGCTGGCAGTGTCTGAACTGACTTCACGTGTGGCAAGTTCAAAGGGTTGCAGAACCTTGCACAACGTTGAAATCATTCTCCACTGCACTTGAGTCAGGTGCATTCCCCCTCCTTTGCCTATATCGTGGGCAGATGTATAGGCTTGAATGGCCTTTTGCTGCTCCTCCATCCTCTGAAGCATATAGAGGGTTGAATTCCACCTCGTTACCACCTCTTGCTTCAGATGATGGCAGGGCAGGTTCAGGAATGTTTGGTGGTGCTCCAGTCTTCTGTACGCGGTGCCTGAATGCCGAAAGTGGCCCGCAATTCTTCGGGCCACCGACAGCATCTCTTGCACGCCCCTGTCGTTTTTTAAATAATTCTGCACCACCAAATTCAATGTTTGTGCAAAACATGGGGCGTGCTGGAATTTGCCCAGATGTAATGCACGCACAATATTGCTGGCGTTGTCCGATGTCACAAATCCCCAGGAGAGTCTAATTGGGGTAAGCCATTCTGCGATGATCTTCCTCAGTTGCCGTAAGAGGTTGTCAGCTGTGTGCCTATTCTGGAAAGCGGTGATACAAAGCGTAGCCTGCCTAGGAACGAGTTGGCATTTGCGAGATGCTGCTACTGGTGCCGCCGCTGCTGTTCTTGCTGCGGGAGGCAATACATCTACCCAGTGGGCTGTCACAGTCATATAGTCCTGAGTCTGCCCTGCTCCACTTATCCACATGTCCGTGGTTAAGTGGACATTGGGTACAACTGCATTTTTTAGGACACTGGTGACTCTTTTTCTGAGGTCTGTGTACATTTTCGGTATCGCCTGCCTAGAGAAATGGAACCTAGATGGTATTTGGTACCGGGGACACAGTACCTCAATCAAGTTTATAGTTGCCTCTGAATTAACGATGGGTACCGGAACCACGTTTCTCACCGCCCAGGCTGCCAAGGCCTGAGTTATCTGCTTTGCAGCAGGATGACTGCTGTGATATTTCATCTTCCTCGCAAAGGACTGTTGGACAGTCAATTGCTTACTGGAAGTAGTACAAGTGGTCTTCCGACTTCCCCTCTTGGATGACGATTGACTCCCAGCAGCAACAACAGCAGCGCCAGCAGCAGTAGGCGTTACACTCAAGGATGCATCGGCGGAATCCCAGGCAGGAGAGGACTCGTCAGACTTGACAGTGACATGGCCTGCAGGACTATTGGCTTTCCTGGGTAAGGAGGAAATTGACACTGAGGGAGTTGGTGGTGTGGTTTGCAGGAGCTTGGTTACAAAAGGAAGGGATTTAGTGGTCAGTGGACTGCTTCCGCTGTCACCCAAAGTTTTTGAACTTGTCACTGACTTATGATGAATGCGCTGCAGGTGACGTATAAGGGAGGATGTTCCGAGGTGGTTACCGTCCTTACCCCTACTTATTACAGCTTGAAAAAGGCAACACACGGCTTGACACCTGTTGTCCGCATTTGTGTTAAAATAATTCCACACCGAAGAGCTGATTTTTTTTGTATTTTGACCAGGCATGTCAATGGCCATATTCCTCCCACGGACAACAGGTGTCTCCCCGGGTGCCTGACTTAAACAAACCACCTCACCATCAGAATCCTCCTTATCAATTTCCTCCCCAGCGCCAGCAACACCCATATCCTCATCCTGGTGTACTTCAACAGTGACATCTTCAATTTGACTATCAGGAACTGGACTGCGAGTGCTCCTTCCAGCACTTGCGGGGGGCGTGCAAATGGTGGAAGGCGCAAGCTCTTCCCGTCCAGTGTTGGGAAGATCAGGCATCGCAACCGACACAATTGGACTCTCCTTGGGGATTTGTGATTTAGAAGAACGCACAGTTCTTTGCTGTGTTTTTGCCAGCATAAGTCTTTTCTTTTTTCTAGCGAGAGGATGAGTGCTTCCATCCTCATGTGAAGCTGAACCACTAGCCATGAACATAGGCCAGGGCCTCAGCCGTTCCTTGCCACTCCGTGTCGTAAATGGCATACTGGCAAGTTTACGCTTCTCCTCAGACGCTTTTAATATTGATTTTTGGGTCATTTTACTGAACTTTTGTGTTTTGGATTTTACATGCTCTCTACTATGACATTGGGCATCGGCCTTGGCAGACGACGTTGATGGCATTTCATCGTCTCGGCCATGACTAGTGGCAGCAGCTTCAGATGATGTGGAAGTGGGTCTTGATCTTTCCTTATTTTAACCTCCACATTTTTGTTCTCCATTTTTTAATGTGTGGAATTATATGCCAGTATCAATAGCAATGGCCTACTACTATATTTACTGCGCACAACTAAAATGCACCACAGTTATAGAATGTAGATGGATAGTATACTTAATGGATGACGAGTGACGACACAGAGGTAGGTACAGCAGTGGCCTACCGTACTGCTATATATAGTATACTGGTGGACACTGTCAGCAAACTGCAAAACTAAAATGAACCACAGGTATAGAATGTAGATGGATAGTATACTTAATGGATGACAACACAGAGGTAGGTACAGCAGTGGCCTACCGTACTGCTATATATAGTATACTGGTGGACACTGTCAGCAAACTGCAAAACAAAAATGCACCACAGGTATAGAATGTAGATGGATAGTATACTTAATGGATGATGAGTGACAACACAGAGGTAGGTACAGCAGTGGCCTACCGTACTGCTATATATAGTATACTGGTGGACACTGTCAGCAAACTGCAAAACTAAAATGCACCACAGGTATAGAATGTAGATGGATAGTATACTTAATGGATGACGACACAGAGGTCTGTACAGCAGTGGCCTACCGTACTGCTATATATAGTATACTGGTGGACACTGTCAGCAAACTGCAAAACTAAAATGCACCACAGGTATAGAATGTAGATGGATAGTATACTTACTGGATGATGACACAGAGGTAGGTACAGCAGTGGCCTACCATACTGCTATATATAGTATACTGGTGGACACTGTCAGCAAACTGCTAAACTAAAATGCACCACAGGTATAGAATGTAGATGGATAGTATACTTAATGGATGACGACACAGAGGTAGGTACAGCAGTGGCCTACCGTACTGCTATATATAGTATACTGGTGGACACTGTCAGCAAACTGCAAAACTAAAATGCACCACAGGTATAGAATGTAGATGGATAGTATACTTAATGGATGACGAGTGACGACACAGAGGTAGGTACAGCAGTGGCCTACCGTACTGCTATATATAGTATACTGGTGGACACTGTCAGCAAACTGCAAAACTAAAATGCACCACAGGTATAGAAAGTAGATGAATAGTATACTTAATGGATGACGAGTGACGACACAGAGGTAGGTACAGCAGTGGCCTACCGTACTGCTATATAGTATACTGGTGGACACTGTGTCATCAAACTGCAAAACTAAAATGCACCACAGGTATAGAATGTAGATGGATAGTATACTTAATGGATGACGAGTGACGACACAGAGGTAGGTACAGCAGTGGCCTACCGTACTGCTATATATAGTATACTGGTGGACACTGTCAGCAAACTCCAAAACTAAAATGCACCACAGGTGTAGAATGTAGATGGATAGTATACTTAATGGATGACGAGTGACAACACAGAGGTAGGTACAGCAGTGGCCTACCGTACTACTATATATAGTATACTGGTGGACACTGTCAGCAAACTGCAAAACTAAAATGCACCACAGGTATAGAATGTAGATGGATAGTATACTTAATGGATGATGACACAGAGGTAGGTACAGCAGTGGCCTACCATACTGCTATATATAGTATACTGGTGGACACTGTCAGCAAACTGCAAAACTAAAATGCACCACAGGTATAGAATGTAGATGGATAGTATACTTAATGGATGACGAGTGACGACACAGAGGTAGGTACAGCAGTGGCCTACCGTACTGCTATATATAGTATACTGGTGGACACTGTAAGCAAACTGCAAAACTAAAATGCACCACAGGTATAGAATGTAGATGGATAGTATACTTAATGGATGATGACACAGAGGTAGGTACAGCAGTGGCCTACCGTACTGCTATATATAGTATACTGGTTGAGACTGTCAGCAAACTGCAAAACTAAAATGTACCACAGGTATAGAATGTGGATGGATAGTATACTTAATGGATGACGAGTGACGACACAGAGGTAGGTACAGCAGTGGCCTACCGTACTGCTATATATAGTATACTGGTGGACACTCTCAGCAAACTGCAAAACTAAAATGCACCACAGGTATAGAATGTAGATGGACAGTATACTTAATGGATGACGAGTGACAACACAGAGGTCTGTACAGCAGTGGCCTACCGTACTGCTATATATAGTATACTGGTGGACACTGTCAGCAAACTGCAAAACTAAAATGCACCACAGATATAGAATGTAGATGGATAGTATAGTTAATGGATGATGAGTGACGACACAGAGGTAGGTACAGCAGTGGCCTACCGTACTGCTATATATAGTATACTGGTGGACACTGTCAGCAAACTGCAAAACTAAAATGCACCACAGGTATAGAATGTAGATGGATAGTATACTTAATGGATGACGACACAGAGGTAGGTACAGCAGTGGCCTACCATACTGCTATATATAGTATACTGGTGGACACTGTCAGCAAACTGCAAAACTAAAATGCACCACAGGTATAGAATGTAGATGGATAGTTTACTTAATGGATGACGAGTGATGACACAGAGGTAGGTACAGCAGTGGCCTACTGTACTGCTATATATAGTATACTGGTAAACACTGTCAGCAAACTGCAAAACTAAAATGCACCACAGGTATAGAATGTAGATGGATAGTATACTTAATGGATGACGACACAGAGGTAGGTACAGCAGTGGCCTACCGTACTGCTATATATAGTATACTGGTGGACACTGTCAGCAAACTGCAAAACTAAAATGCACCACAGGTATAGAATGTAGATGGATAGTATACTTAATGGATGACGACACAGAGGTAGGTACAGCAGTGGCCTACCGTACTGCTATATATAGTATACTGGTGGACACTGTCAGCAAACTGCAAAACTAAAATGCACCACAGGTATAGAATGTAGATGGATAGTATACTTAATGGATGACGAGTGACGACACATAGGTAGGTACAGCAGTGGCCTACCGTACTGCTATATATAGGATACTGGTGGACACTGTCAGCAAACTGCAAAACTAAAATGCACCACAGGTATAGAATGTAGATGGATAGTATACTTAATGGATGACGAGTGACGACACAGAGGTAGGTACAGCAGTGGCCTACCGTACTGCTATATATAGTATACTGGTGGACACTGTCAGCAAACTGCAAAACTAAAATGCACCACAGGTATAGAATGTAGATGGATAGTATACTTAATGGATGACGAGTGACGACACAGAGGTAGGTACAGCAGTGGCCTACCGTACTGCTATATATAGTATACTGGTGGACACTGTCAGCAAACTGCAAAACTAAAATGCACCACAGGTATAGAATGTAGATGGATAGTATACTTAATGGATGACGAGTGACGAGACAGAGGTAGGTACAGCAGTGGCCTACCGTACTGCTATATATAGTATACTGGTGAACACTGTCAGCAAACTGCAAAACTAAAATGCACCACAGGTATAGAATGTAGATGGATAGTATACTTAATGGATGACGACACAGAGGTAGGTACAGCAGTGGCCTACCATACTGCTATATATAGTATACTGGTGGACACTGTCAGCAAACTGCAAAACTAAAATGCACCACAGGTATAGAATGTAGATGGATAGTTTACTTAATGGATGACGAGTGATGACACAGAGGTAGGTACAGCAGTGGCCTACTGTACTGCTATATATAGTATACTGGTGAACACTGTCAGCAAACTGCAAAACTAAAATGCACCACAGGTATAGAATGTAGATGGATAGTATACTTAATGGATGACGACACAGAGGTAGGTACAGCAGTGGCCTACCGTACTGCTATATATAGTATACTGGTGGACACTGTCAGCAAACTGCAAAACTAAAATGCACCATAGGTATAGAATGTAGATGGATAGTATACTTAATGGATGACGACACAGAGGTAGGTACAGCAGTGGCCTACCGTACTGCTATATATAGTATACTGGTGGACACTGTCAGCAAACTGCAAAACTAAAATGCACCACAGGTATAGAATGTAGATGGATAGTATACTTAATGGATGACGAGTGACGACACATAGGTAGGTACAGCAGTGGCCTACCGTACTGCTATATATAGTATACTGGTGGACACTGTCAGCAAACTGCAAAACTAAAATGCACCACAGGTATAGAATGTAGATGGATAGTATACTTAATGGATGACGAGTGACGACACAGAGGTAGGTACAGCAGTGGCCTACCGTACTGCTATATATAGTATACTGGTGGACACTGTCAGCAAACTGCAAAACTAAAATGCACCACAGGTATAGAATGTAGATGGATAGTATACTTAATGGATGACGAGTGACGACACAGAGGTAGGTACAGCAGTGGCCTACCGTACTGCTATATATAGTATACTGGTGGACACTGTCAGCAAACTGCAAAACTAAAATGCACCACAGGTATAGAATGTAGATGGATAGTATACTTAATGGATGACGAGTGACGACACAGAGGTAGGTACAGCAGTGGCCTACCGTACTGCTATATATAGTATACTGGTGGACACTGTCAGCAAACTGCAAAACTAAAATGCACCACAGGTATAGAATGTAGATGGATAGTATACTTAATGGATGACGAGTGACGACACATAGGTAGGTACAGCAGTGGCCTACCGTACTGCTATATATAGTATACTGGTGGACACTGTCAGCAAACTGCAAAACTAAAATGCACCACAGGTATAGAATGTAGATGGATAGTATACTTAATGGATGACGAGTGACGACACAGAGGTAGGTACAGCAGTGGCCTACCGTACTGCTATATATAGTATACTGGTGGACACTGTCAGCAAACTGCAAAACTAAAATGCACCACAGGTATAGAATGTAGATGGATAGTATACTTAATGGATGACGAGTGACGACACAGAGGTAGGTACAGCAGTGGCCTACCGTACTGCTATATAGAGTATACTGGTGGACACTGTCAGCAAACTGCAAAACTAAAATGCACCACAGGTATAGAATGTAGATGGATAGTATACTTAATGGATGACGAGTGACGACACAGAGGTAGGTACAGCAGTGGCCTACCGTACTGCTATATATAGTATACTGGTGGAGACTGTCAGCAAACTGCAAAACTAAAATGTACCACAGGTATAGAATGTGGATGGATAGTATACTTAATGGATGACGAGTGACGACACAGAGGTAGGTACAGCAGTGGCCTACCGTACTGCTATATATAGTATACTGGTGGACACTCTCAGCAAACTGCAAAACTAAAATGCACCACAGGTATAGAATGTAGATGGACAGTATACTTAATGGATGACGAGTGACGACACAGAGGTCTGTACAGCAGTGGCCTACCGTACTGCTATATATAGTATACTGGTGGACACTGTCAACAAACTGCAAAACTAAAATGCACCACAGATATAGAATGTAGATGGATAGTATAGTTAATGGATGATGAGTGACGACACAGAGGTAGGTACAGCAGTGGCCTACCGTACTGCTATACATAGTATACTGGTGGACACTGTCAGCAAACTGCAAAACTAAAATGCACCACAGGTATAGAATGTAGATGGATAGTATACTTAATGGATGACGACACAGAGGTAGGTACAGCAGTGGCCTACCATACTGCTATATATAGTATACTGGTGGACACTGTCAGCAAACTGCAAAACTAAAATGCACCACAGGTATAGAATGTAGATGGATAGTTTACTTAATGGATGACGAGTGATGACACAGAGGTAGGTACAGCAGTGGCCTACTGTACTGCTATATATAGTATACTGGTGAACACTGTCAGCAAACTGCAAAACTAAAATGCACCACAGGTATAGAATGTAGATGGATAGTATACTTAATGGATGACGACACAGAGGTAGGTACAGCAGTGGCCTACCGTACTGCTGTATATAGTATACTGGTGGACACTGTCAGCAAACTGCAAAACTAAAATGCACCACAGGTATAGAATGTAGATGGATAGTATACTTAATGGATGACGACACAGAGGTAGGTACAGCAGTGGCCTACCGTACTGCTATATATAGTATACTGGTGGACACTGTCAGCAAACTGCAAAACTAAAATGCACCACAGGTATAGAATGTAGATGGATAGTATACTTAATGGATGACGAGTGACAACACATAGGTAGGTACAGCAGTGGCCTACCGTACTGCTATATATAGTATACTGGTGGACACTGTCAGCAAACTGCAAAACTAAAATGCACCACAGGTATAGAATGTAGATGGATAGTATACTTAATGGATGACGAGTGACGACACAGAGGTAGGTACAGCAGTGGCCTACCGTACTGCTATATATAGTATACTGGTGGACACTGTCAGCAAACTGCAAAACTAAAATGCACCACAGGTATAGAATGTAGATGGATAGTATACTTAATGGATGACGAGTGACGGCACAGAGGTAGGTACAGCAGTGGCCTACCGTACTGCTATATATAGTATACTGGTGGACACTGTCAGCAAACTGCAAAACTAAAATGCACCACAGGTATAGAATGTAGATGGATAGTATACTTAATGGATGACAAGTGACGACACAGAGGTAGGTACAGCAGTGGCCTACCGTACTGCTATATATAGTATACTGGTGGACACTGTCAGCAAACTGCAAAACTAAAATGCACCACAGGTATAGAATGTAGATGGATAGTATACTTAATGGATGACGAGTGACGACACAGAGGTAGGTACAGCAGTGGCCTACCGTACTGCTATATATAGTATACTAGTGGACACTGTGTCAGCAAACTGCAAAACTAAAATGCACCACAGGTGTAGAATGTAGATGGATAGTATACTTAATGGATGACGACACAGAGGTAGGTACAGCAGTGCACTCTGCACTGTACTCCTCCTATATAATATAAATTATGCTGGTGGTCCCAAGACCCCACAATAATGCAGCACACTGAGCACAGATATGGAGTGTTTTTCAGGAAGACAACGTATACTGGTGGTCACTGTCAGCAAAACTCTGCACTGTACTCCTGCTATAGCTGCTCCCCAGTCCCCACAATTAAGCAGTGTGAGCACTCAGCACTGATATATTATGCAGCACACTGAGTACAGATATGGTAGGTATGGAGCGTTTTTTTCAGGCAGAGAACGGATAAAAACTGGTGGTCACTTATCAGCAAAACTCTGCACTGTACTCCTCCTAACAGCTGCTCCCCAATCCTCCCCACAATTAAGCAATAAACCAATCAACTTCTACAATAAACGGAGAGGACGCCAGCCATGTCCTCTCCCTATCATCTCCAATGCACGAGTGAAAATGGCGGCGAGGCGCGGCTGCTTATATAGAATCCGAATCTTGCGAGAATCCGACAGCGGGATGATGACGTTCGGGCGCGCTCGGGTTAGCTGAGCAAGGCGGGAAGGTTCGAACCTGCCTCGGACCCGTGTAAAAAGGGTGAAGTTCGGGGGGGTTCGGTTTCCGAGAAACCGAACCCGCTCATCACTAGTTTATACAACATAAGGGTGGGTGGGAGGGCCCAAGGACAATTCCATCTTGCACCTCTTTTTTTATTTATCTCTGCATCATGTGATGTTTGGGGCTAATTTTTTTAAGTGCCATCCTGTCTGACACTGCAGTGCCACTCCTAGATGGGCCAGGTGTTTGTGCCGCCCACTTGGGTCGCTTAGCTTAGTCATCCAGCGACCTCGGTGCAAATTTTAGGACTAAAAATAATATTGTGAGGTGTGAGGTGTTCAGAATAGACTGTAAATAATTGGAAATTATGGTTATTGAGGTTAATAATACTATGGGATAAAACTTACCCCCAAATTCTTTGATTTAAGCTGTTTTTGAGGGGTTTTTGGGAAAAAAGACCCGACTCCAAAACACACCCGAATCCGACAAAAATTTTTCAGGGAGCCTTTTGACAAAACGCGTCCAAATCCAAAACACGGCCGTGGAACCGAATCCAAAACCAAAACACAAAACCCGAAAAATTTCCGGTGCACATCTCTACAGATAACTGAGGGAAAAGTAGCCCAATGGAGGAAAAAGTAGAAGACAATCCAAGTTACACTGGCAAAACGCTGATCTGATATTCTGACTTTATACCAATTCCTTTGCTACAACATAAATAATCCTAAATACAGAGTACAAAATTTCCAAACTAAGGGGGTCATTCAGGTTTGTTAGCAAATCAGAAAAGTTAGCAGTTGGGCAAAACCATGTTGCACTGCAGGTGGGGCAGATGTACCATGTGCAGAGAGAGTTAGATTTGGGTGGGTTATATTATTTCTGTGCATGGTAAATACTGGCTGCTTAATTTCTATACTGCAATTTAATTTTCAGTTTGAACACATCCCACCCAAATCTAAAAAAAAACCCTGAATAATGCCCTTAAAGACTTAAGGGGGACATGTACTAAGCAGTGATAAAAGTGGAGAAGTGAGCCAGTGGAGAAGCTGCCCATGGCAACCAATCAGCTGCTCTGTATATGTTTATAGTATGCAAATTATAAATGTTACATCAGTGCTGATTGGTTGCCATGGGCAACTTCTCCACTGGCTCACTTCTCCACTTTTATCACTTCTTAGTACATGTGTCCCTAAGAATCAACAAACACACTTGGTAATTAAAAATTCGACATGTAGTTCAGTAGTGATCTTTACAACACAGCGATTAGCAGTTGATTTACCGACGGACACAATGACGGTATTCTGACTATGCCGGCATTTTGAACATGTCGGCATATTGAATGACGGTATTTTGACCGAGTCTGTATTTTGACTGTAGGCCAATGGCTGTCAGGATTATGACCGTTGGTAAATCATACTGAACCCTTAAAGCAGTCTGTGATAGTCCTTTGCTGCCACAGCTACTTTTGTCTGGAAGGAGAACGAAATGACAGGCATAGGAATGGAGAGAGTTAAACCTCCTGTGATGGGTGTGGACTTAATTGTTATGAAAAGTACAGCCAATGGTAGATAGGGGAGGGATCAGCATATATAGGGATGTATAGGTCATCTAGGGGTCTCTCTCTTTTAGTTTGCCTTCCTGCCCTCCCACCCCATTAGGTAGATTGTTTGGCGCGGAGTGTCTTGGCTCTGGGTTGTTAGTTGTGGTTTATCGTTGGCTATTTGTTGGCGAAAAAGAACGGCAGGTTATAGTTTGACTTGTTAGTCACAGTTTTTACAGTATTGGTGTGGTTTAGGTGCACTCACCTCCATTGACTTTTAAGGCCGCTAGATCACCCAACAGGGGGCAGCGTCATCACCCATCAGGGTGGGCAGTCAGCGTGGAGGTCTGAGTTGGGCACCTATTACCTATGTATGGTTTGTGGTAGATTAGGATTGTTTGGGTTTTTAATGTTTCTGAGGTTATCTTCAGTGGGTTATAGCCGTTCTTTTTTCTGCCACCATATGTCGGTTGATTCGGCATGTTAACTTAATTTTTACTTTACAGGTTTTTTCTAATGGTTAGGGTACAATAAATAGCTAACAATTTTCTGCCAAATTCAAGTCTCTGTGTCATTATTTCATGGTGTTAAGGGTATAGAATGTTTTACTTTTAGAATGGAGGTCCACACATTATCATTAGGAGGTTTATGAACCATAATGTAACAGCAAACAATTTAGTAAGCTTTGGTGTTGCTGGGCGGTTGACGCTCATAGGATTTGGTCTGCAGAGTTTCCAGGATGAGAGAATGAGTGTATCACCTCCGTGATAGACATCCTAAAGAGGCTTACATGGGACCTGTACAACACACCCTCCCTCTGACTCCTCTGGTGCTGCTGCAGGTGGAGCAGGAAACAAAATTGTCAACTAAAATGTAATGCCATGTGATAAAAATGTCCTATATGCCAGAAAAGTAGAATAAAAAAAGTATTCAAATTAAAAAAATATATATTTTGTTTAATATTGAATAAAATGTAATAACATTTTTATATTTGTCATCACAAAAACACATACATTTGCAAAAGAAAGATTACAGAAAGATTTCCATGGTTATTAGAATTAGATAAAAATGTAAAACAGAATTACTGATAGGTCAGGGGTCAAATCTGCTGGCCGTACGGTGGTCCTGGAGTGTTCTGGCAATGTGGGTTACTCCTTAGTATGTAAGGGAGCTTGGTGGCTTGTAAGGGTACCTTCACGGACAAAGTCGAGAGAAGGTGATTGTTATGGAAGAGCTTCAACTAGGGGCAAAGTGTCATGGGATGATTGTGTTAGTGTGGATAGTCTCTTATACCCCTTTTCCACTAGCTTTTTAAACACGGGTACAGTAAATGCGCAGGGGCGTGTTTTTCCCTAGTGGAAAAGGGTGCCCCTGCAGATTCCCGGATCAAGTGATCCGGGAATCCTACCCGGGTAGCTAGCCGGGTTGAGCACGTGTTCAACCCAGTAATCTGTCTAGTGTGAACGGGAGCCGTGTCGAGGCGACACGGCTCCCATTCACAGTGTATGGGAGGGCCCCCTGCCGCGTCAGCAGCAGCATCACCAACCCGGCAATATGACGGGTTGTGAGTGCTGCGGGAAGGGGGCTGTAGCACGGGTTGCAGCCGTGTCAGGCGACATGGCTGCAACCCGTGCTACAGAGGTGGAAAGGGGGTATGAGGCAGACAAATAGGGACATGGGGTGATTCATGGTGGTGGCTAAAGAACCACTAAAGGACACCCTCAGGACAGTAAGTTGTGAGACAGAAATAGTTAATTAAGATTAAGGGCCCTATATATATAAGAATAATTTTATTAATTTTATTTATATAGCACTCTTTCTCCAATAGAACTCAAGGTGCTTATCAATGAATCTTAATACCAGCTGCATATTATGTTTAAATATGCAGTTGGTATTCAGCATGACTTACCTCTCCAGCGATGTTCCCCTTCTCAGGACCGTCTTTCGCTCTGCAGCTGGAAGCCTAATGCTGCCGGCAACAGGCTTCTGTGTTATGTACATGCGCAACGCCCAGTCTGCGCGTGTGCATGACAGGTTCACCCGACGGGGACCCAGCAATGACGGGAAGACTTCACTGAAGCTGGAAAGCCAGCGCTGGATGCCCATTCACCGCTACTGTCATCTATAGACGGTGAGAGCGGTACATGGGCATACAGTGGTAAGCTTAGTTTACCACTGTTTGTGGAATACTGAAAGGAGGACATAACCCATTTAGCGAGTGTTAAAGGAGTTTTGTCTCATTGATAAATGAGGCCTGGAGTTACAAACCGGTTAGAAAAGGTAGATTTAAGGTTATGCACTGCTTTCTCCATTTATGTAATCAATAAATGCTGTGGCCTATTTGTATCCATTCAGTTCATGATAAGTTACATGTATGTCATTTGGGTCTATTCACTAGTGATAATTATGTTTTAAACTCGCTGCGAGTTTAAAAAACCTTTCGGAGGCATTCATCAATGCTCTTTTTGTGGAGTCAGCTTTTCGGAATTGTGATACTTTCCCCCCTATAGCTGAGGCGCCCATAAGCACTTCCTCGATCAGCGTATGTCCCTATAACATTTATTTTGCTGCATGTTTCTGTACCATTACCACACACACACACACACACACAATTGCAGCCTCCCGCCAGTGTCTATCCTCCTGCTGTAGGTGCCTGTACCAGCTGTCCACCCGCCACTGTCTACAGAACTACCCCTGCAAACAAACTGCTGTGTTTTCAGGCCTCTCCTTACCAATCCACTAGTATCAGCAGCATTCCTTCCCCCCCAGTCCGATCTACTGATGTCTGCAGGTCCCCCCCTGTATCCGATCTGCCAGTGTCACTGACCCGGAACCTGTACTGTGCCTGTGTATAGTGAAGCTGGGAAGATGGGAGCACTGCAGGGGGCTCCCAAGTGCTACACTTTGCCGGAAGCAGCCACTCCTTAGGACTGTCTCCTACCCTGCTGGAACCAAGATCAGCAGAGGCAGAACTACCATTGGTGCAGCATGCACATTGCACCGGGGCCCACTGCTGCGCAGAGCAGCAATGAGTTATCCCCTGGCCCCCCTGTAGACCATTTTCAGTAATGTCAGATGTATAGCCCAGTGCAGACAGGAGAGTGGGCCTCACTAACTGAGGGACCTGCCCCTTTTCTTAGATAGGCAGGGCAGACCTTGTCTGTGCCGGGTCTGATAGAGGAGTACTGCCACCTATCAGCGCTGATGATCACAGCCACACAGGACATTGTGCTTGTACCCCTGTCACCCACCGCATTCTGCTGTCACCCTCTGCCTCCCCTTGCCTTCTATTGTCACTCTCTGCCTTTCTATGTCACCTCTGCCTCTCCCTGCCTTATGCTGTCAGCTTCTCCCTGTCACACACTTCCATGTGGCACATTGTAAACTTGAGTTGGGGTAGCGGAGGGGGACCCAAATTAAATTTTTGCACCTGGGCCCACCACTCACAAGTTCTGTCACAGAAGATCGGAGGTGAAGACAGGATGACAGTGGAGTGGAGAGCCTAAGGCAGTAGGGAGACATTAGAGAGGAGGGATCTAAAAAGATTCCTTTCCTGGACAAGCTGCCGTGTAAGCAGCATGTGAACACATTCAGATACTGTACATTGGGGGTGATTCAGAGTTGTTCGCTCGCTAGCTGCTTTTAGCAGCATTGCACACGCTAAGCCGCCGCCTACTGGGAGTGTATCTTAGCATAGCAGAATTGCGAACGAAAGCTTTGCTAATTTTCTCGTAACGATTACCCCACAGTTTCTGAGTAGCTCCAGACTTACTCAGCCATTGCGAACAGCTCAGTCCTTTTCGTTCCTGGTTTGACGTCACAAACACACCCAGCGTTCGCCCAGCCACTCCCCCGTTTCTCCAGCCACTCCTGCGTTTTGGAACTCGAACGCCTGCGTTTTTCCGCACACTCCCATAAAACGGCCAGTTTCCGCCCAGAAACACCCACTTCCTGTCAATCACACTACGATCACCACAGCGATGAAAAAGCTTTGTTATGCCGTGAGTAAAATACCTCACTTTTGTGTAAAATAACTAAGCGCATGCACTCTGCGAACCTTGCGCATGCACAGTAAGCGACTAATCGCAGTATAGCGAAAATCGTCAATGAGCGAACAACTCGGAATGACCCCCGTTATCTCTGAATGGTGTCCAGTAACACTATCAAATTCATGTATGTATACTGTGCACTGAAAATACCTGTGTGAAACCACCAAGGATACAGTAAGCACAGAAAACAGCTGTGTGACACTGTCTTTGTGTATCAAGTTCAGCAACACTATAGTGGTAGAGAAGCATGAAATGCACGGGATGCGGCCAGCATGTCAACACGGTAAGTATGTTGGCATGACAATGCTGACATTGGCATCCCAACATGGATGTAATGTTGCTCACAATATTTTAACAGTGCTTTAAACATGCCAGTAAGCATAATGAGGGTAATTCTGAGTTGATCGCAGCAGGAACTTTGTTAGCAGTTGGGCAAAACCATGGGGGTGATTCCGAGTTGTTCGCTATTTTTTTCATTCGCACAACATATACGCAAAATTGCGAATATGTTGCACAATAGCGAATATCCGCCCCCAACGTATTTTTGCTATTTCGTACGCAGTATTACACAAAGTAGGCGTATGCCAAAAGACATCGCACTAATGCGAATCCATCGCATTACCACAAACCTCATCGTAAAAATCCTAACTTATCGTAGATTTACACATTGGCCCTCATTCCGAGTTGTTCGCTCGCAAGGCGATTTTAGCAGAGTTACACACGCTAAGCCGCCGCCTACTGGGAGTGAATCTTAGCTTCTTAAAATTGCACACGCTTTTGCTAAAAAAGGCACAGCAATCTGGGTTTTTTTAAGTTAAATTACACCTTTCAGTTCAAACTCAACAAGCCTTCCTCAATTACGATTCCAATTAGTGTAATGACTGATAATGCTCATGACCAATTAAGTCTTCAAAGAATACCTGCAGAACACTTTGTAGGCATAATTGGCCATCAACATTTTTTCTTGTAATTTTAAAGAAAGAGATGTAAATGTTCCTGGTCTAATGCTAATTTGTTTTTCTTGGTGTAGAGGTGTAGTGTGTGTATAAATGTGTTTACATGTTTTTCGAATCAATAAGCTCCTGTCATTTTTTTTTTCTGTGTATTTAAAAAAAATATTATTAAGTAAGATGTGTGAACTGTTTTACGTCAACAATTTCTGCACGCCAATCTGTTGTTCTTTTATAGCATTAATAAACACAACACCCACTTAACTTGAACAACACATTTTTTTATTTTTTGAAATTTTTGTTTATTTAAAGAAAAATAATCGTTTTGTTATCAAACAAAAATGTATTTATTTTTTTAGAAAAATGTTTCTAATTGGTCCAAGTCAGCCAGCACGGCCCGCAAATTTGACTTGATCCTGGCCATAATTCCTGGTAAAGTTGTGGGATCTCCAACTGTAACATCTGAAATGAAGAGGCAAAATAAACATTACAAACTTACTCACATTACCTATTATACAAACAAGGCACAAAGCACACTTTAATGGCAAATTGACTACATCATGGATATTTGAATGATAAAACATTAGCAGAACAACACACAAGCCTGCTCAGCAAGGTTTTATTTTTATTTTAAAAACAAAGTGTACGACACCATGGGGTACATACAGTAATATGGGAGTTATATTTTAGATGGTACGTTACCCATAGCAACCAATCAAATTCAACATATTATCTTGTAGAAGGTGCAAAATAAATGAAAAGTATGATCTGCTTGGTTGCTATGGGCAACATCCCAACTTAAATAGTAATACCATCTTAGCAAATGTAGCCTCTTGCAGGGATTCATTCACATCTGGAGTGAAGCAGTCTTTTCTTTGTTGTTTTTGGTCCGGCATCATCACACTGCATATCCACATCTTCAGAAGGACCACATATCCTAGCATGCCCACCCTCCATGAAAGCCTGCCTTACAACATAAGGTCTAACAGGTTACAAAAAGTAAAATGTCTAAATAGTAGGAGTGTAACTTTCACAACCCAAATCACTGTGTCCTTAGCCTGCCTAACAAAGTGACTCCTGCAAATTTAATGTGCAAATATTGCAATAACCAGGCACAATTGTAAAAGTAAAACCACACAAAAAGTACCACTCAGGTCTAAATGTTTGGCATATAATGTTTCACATACAAACCTTGCTGTGCAGGCAAACCTGTCGACATAGTGTTTGGCGACCCAGAGTTGCCATCCTCAACATTGCAGATGTAGACACTGTACATATAATGTGCCTCACACAAATGTAAATGCATCATCCATACCATGATGAAGAAGACAAGCATTTAACCTTGACAAAAGATTGGCCACAGTACAACACTGCATTTATTTGAATGTGTAGTAAAATACTTTTTAAAACATAAAAACAATGTGTGTGAACTTACTCTCCTCTGCCACTTGCCCACCTCCCTCAACTGGCTCCGGGGCCTCTGCTGCCCATTCTGATGGGGGCGAAGGTGGTTGGCTGGGGGATGGAGCCTGGATCGGGATGGGGGCTGGATGGGGGAAGGAGGCAGGATGGGGGAAGGAGGGTCGATTTCTGTAAGAGGATGGAAGGGGGAGGACCTTACAGAGGGGGTTTGAGAATGATAGGGTGAAGGTGGTGGAGAGGTGGTTTGGGACACAGAGGGGGTGGGGGGCAGAGAGGGGAATTGGGAAAGAGAGGGGTATTGGGCCGGAGAGGGTGATTGGGCCGGAGAGGGGGATTGGGAAAGAGAGGGGGATTGGGAAAGAGATTGGGATTGGGCCAGAGAGGGGGATTGGGAAAGAGAGTGGGATTGGGCCGGAGAGGGAGATTGGGAAAAAGAGTGGGATCGGGCTGGAGAGGGGGAGGTGGCCAGAGAGGGTAAGGTGGCCGGAGAGGGGAAGTGGGCCGGAGAGGGGGAGTGGGCCGGAGAAGGGGAGGTGGCCAGAGAGGGGGAGTGGGCCAGAGAGGGGGAGGTGGCTGGAGAGAGGGAGTGTCCTGGAGAGGGGGAGTGGGTCGGAGAGGGGGAGTGGGCCGGAGAGGGGGAGTGGGCCGGAGAGGGAGAGGGGGCCGGAAAGGGGGAGGGGGCCGGAGAGGGGGAGTGGGCCGGAGAGGTGGAGGTGGCCGGAGAGGGGGAGTGGGCCGGAGAGGGGGGTTGGGAAAGAGAGGGGGAGGGTGCCGGAGAGGGGGAGGGGTGCGGAGAGGGGGAGTTGGCCACAGAAGGGGAGGTTTGTGGAGAAGGGGCTGGGGCTGGACGTATTCTTCTGCGAGCCACTGCTCGCCGTTGTGCTTGCCCTAGAATGACATATGTAATAATTAGGTTTGTGGCTTTTATTGTTTACAAAACATCATGTTTCAAAAACATTGTTAGTTACCATGTTAAATGCACATATAAATTTATTTTGTAGAGCCGATAGCATGCGTACTAACTCAGTACTACGCCATTAACAGTTTCACAAGCACTTTGCTACACACTCAGTACTGCAAACCATAAACACACACAATGTAGAAACTTTTGTAAGTTTTGGGCTACAATAGTGTCATTACACAGTCTTCAAAATGTATAAGTATAGGTCCTCTTATTGAAAATGTGATTTATAGACAATTTAAAAGTGCAGCAAATTATCTCAGTGTAATCACAATTTATGTAGTGTTCAACTTACTGCGTCTACACCGTATGCATATTTGTTGGCGTAGCTCCGCCAACAGCTCCGGCGTGCGACGGCGGAGGTCGCTCCACCACCTCTCTAATTGGATGATGCTCTTGCGAGTGCGGGTGTTTCTCCGCAGTATGCGGCGGACCTCCGCGAAGGCCTCGCGCTTAACCCTACGCGGCGGTCCATCACGGCCACAAGCACGCGCAGCTCCCGGCGTGAGAAGGTAGCTGCGCGCATGGTGCCAATGGCGTTTTCCATACATGGACATATATTTATAGTGTGTGGGGTGCATTTTGATTGGTTGAAATGGGATGGTGTCATCTGTATTAAACTTTATTGATATGTGTACATTAATGTTCAGGACAGTGTGTACATTTAGCATCAGCGGAAATTCGCATCTGCGTAAATTTAGTGTTATAAAAAAAACTGAAAATAAAACATTCACACACAAACTCAATCACAATCACACTCACACACTCACATACACACACACACTTCTTGGTGCAAATTTGGTGTCCACATACAGGATTTAAAATTACTAGCATTGTAGATGTGTCTGATAAAAGATAAATTTAAAAACAAAGTAGGTTTATAAATATGCCTCTATAGAGATAGATATATATACATACACACACATATACCTGTTTATTTGGTTTGGTAATCATAAACATATACGTCTCTCTCTCTCTATATATATATATATTTTCTAGGTGCTTCATCGCGCCCTACGGGCGCTCTTCACACTGTCGGAAGGGGCTGCGCCCCTTTAACCCCTGCAGAGACGCGCGGTGTCAGGGAGGGGACACAGACGCGGGGCGTCGGGGAGGGGACACAAAGACGCGGGGCGGCGGGGAGGAGACAGAGACGTAGGGAGGGGACATAGGGAGGGGACACAGACACAGGGCGGGGACACAGAGATGCAGGGCGGGGACACAGAGATGCAGGGCGGGGACACAGAGACGCAGGGCGGGGACACAGACGCAGGGCGACAGGGAGGGGACGCAGAGGCGGGGCGGCAGGGAGGGGAGGCAGAGACGCGGGCGGCAGGGAGGGGAGGCAGAGACGGGATGCGAGGCGGCAGGGAGGGGAGGCAGAGATGCAGGGAGGGGACACAGATGCAGGATGGCAGGGAGGGGACACAGAGGCAGGGCTCCAGGGAGGGGACGCGGGGCGCCAGGGAGGGGAAGCAGAGATGAGGGGCGCCAGGGAGGGGACGCAGAGACGTGGGGCGCCAGGGAGGGGACGCAGAGACGCGGGGTGCCAGGGAGGGGAGCAGAAACGTGGGGCGGCAGGAAGGTGACGCAGAGCGGCAGGGAGGTGACGCAGCGAGGCGGGGCGGCAGGGAGGTGACACAGAGATGCGGGGCAGCAGGGAGGTGACGTAGAGACGTGGGGCGGCAGGGAAGTGACGCAGGGAGGGGACACAGAGGCAGGTCGGGGATACAAAGACGGTAGAGAGGGGGCGCAGAGGCGCGGGGCGGCAGTGAGGGGAAGCAGAGGTGCGGGGAGGGAGGGGACGCAGAGGTGCGGGGAGGGAGGGAGGGGACGCAGAGGTGCGGGGAGGGAGGGGACGCAGAAGCGCGGGGAGGGAGGGGACGCAAGGCGCAGGGAGGGGACGCAGAGACGCGGGGTGCCAGGAAGGGGATGCAGAGGTGCGGGGAGGGAGGGGACGCAGAGGCGCGGGGAGGAAGGGAGGGGACGCAGAGGCGCGGGGGGGGGAGGGGACGCAGAGACGCGGGGAGGGAGGGGACACAGAGGCATTGGGCGGCAGGGAAGGGACGCAGAGGCGCGGGCGGCAGGGAAGGGACGCAGAGAGGCGGGGCGGCAGGGAGGGGATGCAGAGAGGCAGGGCGGCAGGGAGGGGACGCAGAGAGGCGGAGCGGCATGGAGGGGACGCAGAGACGCAGGGAGGGGACACAGGTGCGGGGTGCCAGGAAGGGGATGCAGAGACACGGGGTGCCAGGAAGGGGATGCATAGACACGGGGGGCAAGGAGGGGATGCAGAAAGGCGGAGCGGCAGGGAGGGGACGCAGAGACGCAGGAAGGGGACGCAGAGACGCGGGGTGCCAGGAAGGGGATGCTGAGACGCGGGGCGGCAGGGAGGAGATGCAGAGAAGTGGGGCGGCAGGGAGGGGACGCAGAGAAGTGGGGCGGCAGGGAGGGGAGGCAGAGACATGGGCCGGCAGGGAGGGGACACAGAGACGGAACGCGGGGCGGCTGGGAGGGGGCGTAGACATGCAGGGAGGGGACACAGAGGCAGGTCGGCAGGGAGGAGATGCAGAGAGGTGGGGCAGCAGGGAGGAGACGCAGGGCACCAGGGAGGGGACGCAGAGACGCAGGCGGCAGGGAGGGGAGGCAGAGGCAGGGAGGAGATACAGAGACGCGGGGCGGTAGGGAGGGGGCGCAGAGGCAGGGAGGAGATACAGAGACGCGGGGCGGTAGGGAGGGGGCGCAGAGACGCGGGGCGGCAGGGAGGGACGCAGAGGCGTGGGGAGGGGACGCAGAGACGCGGGGCGGCAGGGAGGGGACGCAGAGATGCGGGCGGCAGGTAGGGGACGCAGAGATGTTGGCGGCACGGAGGGGACGCAGAGACGCGGGGCGCCAGGGAGGGGAAGCAGAGACGCCGGGCGCCAGGGAGGGGAAGCAGAGACGCCGGGCGCCAGGGAGGGGACGCAGAGACGCGGGGCGCCAGGGAGGGGACGCAGAGACGCGGGGCGCCAGGGAGGGGACGCAGAGACGCGGGGCGCCAGGGAGGGGACGCAGAGACGCGGGGCACCAGGGAGGGGACGCAGAGACGCGGAGCGCCAGGGAGGGGACGCAGCGAGGCGGGGCGGCAGAGGGGGGACGCAGCGAGGCGGGGCGGCAGGGGGGGACGCAGAGATGCGGGAGGGGCGCAGAGACGTGGTGCTGCCTGTGCACTCTCTCTCACCTGTGAAGTTGGTGCAGCGGCAACAGTACCAGGCGTTATGTCCCCCGTCTCTGGCTTGTGGAGAAGGCAGTCCAGGCCTGTGGTGTGCAGTCCGGGTCTCTGGGGATGGTGGGAGGCAGCGTTGTGTTCGGTGTGCGGAGGAGGCGGCGGATGTCTGCACGCGGCGCAGGGAGGGGAGGCAGAGACGCGGGGCGGCAGGGAGGTGAGGCAGAGACGGGACGCGGGGCGGCAGGGAGGGGAGGCAGAGACGCAGGGAGGGGACACAGAGGCAGGGCTCCAGGGAGGGGACGCAGAGACGCGGGGCGCCAGGGAGGGGAAGCAGAGACGCGGGGCGCCAGGGAGGGGAAGCAGAGACGCGGGGCGCCAGGGAGGGGACGCAGAGACGCGGGGCGCCAGGGAGGGGACGCAGAGACGCGGGGCGCCAGGGAGGGGACGCAGAGACGCGGGGCGCCAGTGAGGGGACGCAGAGACGCGGGGCGCCAGGGAGGGGACGCAGAGACGCAGAGCGCCAGGGAGGGGACGCAGCGAGGCGGGGCGGCAGAGGGGGGACGCAGCGAGACGGGGCGGCAGGGGGGGACGCAGAGATGCGGGGGGGGCGCAGAGACGTGGTGCTGCCTGTGCACTCTCTCTCACCTGTGAAGTTGGTGCAGCGGCAACAGTACCAGGCGTTATGTCCCCCGTCTCTGGCTTGTGGAGAAGGCAGTCCAGGCCTGTGGTGTGCAGTCCGGGTCTCTGGGGATGGTGGGAGGCAGCGTTGTGTTCGGTGTGCGGAGGAGGCGGCGGATGTCTGCACGCGGCGCAGGGAGGGGAGGCAGAGACGCGGGGCGGCAGGGAGGTGAGGCAGAGACGGGACGCGGGGCGGCAGGGAGGAGAGGCAGAGACGCAGGGAGGGGACACAGAGGCAGGGCTCCAGGGAGGGGACGCAGAGACGCGGGGCGCAAGGGAGGGGAAGCAGAGACGCGGGGCGCCAGGGAGGGGAAGCAGAGACGCGGGGCGCCAGGGAGGGGACGCAGAGACGCGGGGCGCCAGGGAGGGGACGCAGAGACGCGGGGCGCCAGGGAGGGGACGCAGAGACGCGGGGCGCCAGGGAGGGGACGCAGAGACGCGGGGCGCCAGGGAGGGGACGCAGAGACGCGGAGCGCCAGGGAGGGGACGCAGCAAGGCGGGGCGGCAGAGGGGGGACGCAGCGAGGCGGGGCGGCAGGGGGGGACGCAGAGATGCGGGGGGGGCGCAGAGACGTGGTGCTGCCTGTGCACTCTCTCTCACCTGTGAAGTTGGTGCAGCGGCAACAGTACCAGGCGTTATGTCCCCCGTCTCTGGCTTGTGGAGAAGGCAGTCCAGGCCTGTGGTGTGCAGTCCGGGTCTCTGGGGATGGTGGGAGGCAGCGTTGTGTTCGGTGTGCGGAGGAGGCGGCGGATGTCTGTACGCGGCGCAGGGAGGGGAGGCAGAGACGCGGGGCGGCAGGGAGGTGAGGCAGAGACGGGACGCGGGGCGGCAGGGAGGGGAGGCAGAGACGCAGGGAGGGGACACAGAGGCAGGGCTCCAGGGAGGGGACGCAGAGACGCGGGGTGCTGGGGAGGGGACGCAGAGACGCGGGGCGCCGGGGAGGGGACGCAGAGACGCGGGGCGCCGGGGAGGGGATGCAGAGATGCGGGCGGCACGGAGGGGACGCAGAGACGCGGGGCGGCAGGGAGGGGACGCAGAGGCAGGGAGGGGATACAGAGACGCGGGGCGGTAGAGAGGGGGCACAGAGACGCGGGGCGGCAGGGAGGGACGCAGGGGCGCGGGGAGGGGACGCAGAGTCGCGGGGCGGCAGGGAGGGGACGCAGAGATGCAGGCGGCAGGGAGGGGACGCAGAGATGCGGGGCGGCAGGGAGGGGATGCAGAGACGCGGGGCGGCAGGGAGGGGACGCAGAGATGCGGGGCAGCAGGGAGGGGACGCAGAGACGCGGGGCACCAGGGAGGGGACGCAGAGACGCGGGGCACCGGGGAGGGGATGCAGAGACGCGGGGCGCCGGGGAGGGGACACAGAGACGCGGGGCACCGGGGAGGGGACGCAGAGCGGTAGGGAGGGGACGCAGAGACGCGGGGCGGCAGGGAGGGGACGCAGAGACGCGAGGCGGAAGGGAGGGGACACAGAGACGCGGGGCGGCAGGGAGGGGACACAGAGGCAGGGAGAGGGATACAGAGATGCAGGGCAGTAGGGAGGGGGCGCAGAGACGCGGGGCGGCAGGGAGGGACGCAGAGGCACAGGGCGGCGGTGGGGCGACGCAGAGACGCGGGGGGAGCGCAGAGACGCGGGGCGCAGAGACGCGGGGCGGCGCGGGGCGCAGAGACGCGGGGCGGCCTGTGCACTCTCTCTCACCTGTGAAGTTGGTGCAGCGGCCACAGTACCAGGCGCGCTGTCCCCCGTCTCTGGCCTGTGAAAAAAGGCAGTCCGGGTCTCTGGGAGGCAGTGTGGTGTTCGGTGTGCGGAGAAGGCGGCGGGTGTCTGTACGCGGCGCAGGGAGAGCTATGAAGTCTTCTCCTGCGCCACCCATCCCTCCTGATGTGTATGGCAGCGGTAACCGCACTGTCTTCATCCGTTGTGTGGACGGCGTCTGGCGGGACAGTGGGTCCCAGGCGCGGCTGCAGTGCGGGAGCTGGCGCTGGAGGTGTGTGCAGGGCGGGATGTGTGGTGCGGGCTGCGGCTGTCTGGTCGGCCGTGGTGCGGCCAGCGGGGCCCGGCCACCGTGTCCATGCCGAGGATTGCTGCGGGAGGTGCTGGCTTGTGCAGCGGGTGGGATCGGTGGTGTGGGGTTAGGCTGGGCAATGTGTGCTGGTGAGGTATGCAGGCGTCGGGGTGGGGGGTGTCTGGGCCATCCATGGCTGGATGTGGGAGCTGGTGGAGGTGGGGTTGGGGTGTGTGGTGCGGGTGTCAGTCGGGTGTAGGTGGCAAGGTAGGGGTCTATGGTTACCTGGCACTGTGGGGCGTCCATGCCCTGGTGGCTTCTCGCTGGGGATGGTGGGGGGATTCTGTGGCTGCTGCTCCCGTTCTGCTAGTAGTGTGCTGGCACTGGGACAGAGCAGGAGCTGCTAACTCCGCCCACCACTGTGACTCCACCCAGCGTTAGAAATGCAGGCACAGAGTCACAGGGCAAATATATAGGAGATATTTTTTTTTTAATTATTACATTATATGTTTTTTAAAAATCCAACATTATATATATATTTAACTTTAAAATAAAATTAAAAAAATTTAGAGAGAGAGAGAGTGAAAGTGAGAGAGAGAAAGCGAGAAAACCCAACTAAAAACCAAAAAACCAAAATACAAAAATAAAAAAAATGTTTACTCACCACATTTTGGGGGTAATTCCAAGTTGATCGCAGCAGGAATTTTTTTTAGCAGTTGGGCAAAACCATGTGCACTGCAGAGGGGGCAGATATAACATGTGCAGAGAGAGATAGATTTGGGTGGGTTATATTGTTTCTTTGCAGGACAAATACTGGCTGCTTTATTTTTACACTGCATTTTAGATTGCAGATTGAACTCACCACACCCAAATCTATCTCTCTCTGCACATGTTATATCTGCCCCCCCTGCAGTGCACATGGTTTTGCCCAACTGCTAAAAAAATTCCTGCTGCGATCAACTTGGAATTACCCCCTTTGAGGGAACAATCAGCTACACAAAGTCATAAAGGGTACGACATTTAGGATCATATGTTGTGTCATTTGTAATGTAAACAGATGCACAATCCAAACATAACAAAAAAAAAGTAATTTAAAAATGGTCATTAACACAATAAACCTAAATAAAATTAAATATAATTAAAAAACAATAATAAACATTGTCAACAACAATATTACTCAAAAAAACATGATAAGGAGAACATTACAGATTTTTATTAAAAATCACAAAAAAAAATAGACTCACAAAACAACACCAACACACTATCAACTTTACCAAGCTACCTAAATGACATCAGGCAAAAATAAATAAAAAAATACAGAGAGCTTTGGAAAAACTAAATAAAGGAAGGGAAAAAAAATACCTGAAATAATCACGGACAATTCTTGTCCTTACTTCATTCCCCCGCCGGGACACACTCCCCCCCTTGTCCGGCCAACCCCTGGCTCCTCATCAGGCAATTCCTCCGTTTGAGGAAGCTCTACGCGACTCCTTACAGCGATGTTATGTAGGATAGCGCACAGGACCACAATTTTACTTACCATCTCCAGCGAATACATGATGTCGCCACCAGTGCGGTGGAGCACACGAAAACTCCCTTTAAGCACACCTTTAAGCTCCACCAGCTGTCTAGTGGCAGTAAGCACGGAGTTAAATGCTGTCTGTGGTCCTGGCCTGGGTTTACTGTAAGGAGTCATGAGCCAGGGGGTGCAAGGTCTCCTGTTTGATAAGATGAAAATAGCAAAAGTAAAATTGGACAAAACATAATGTAATACCAAAATATAGACTGCTCAAAACATTTAAAAATAAAAAACTCACCCAATAACCACATGTCTTGGCCTTCCATCGTTCTTAATCTCTGCCATATCCCTGATTGTCTAATGACATGTGCATCATGGGAGTTCCCCGGGAACTTAGCATTCAGGGACAGGATCTGGAGGGATGGCCCACAAACAACCATTACATTCAGAGAATGAAACAGTTTCCTGTTTCTATAAATTTCTTCATTATGTCTTGGTGCAACAATAGCTACATGTGTTCCATCCACAACCCCAATAACGTGTGGGAAGCGACTACCACCTTCCTGAAATTGTCGCTTCACCACATCCAGGGCACCAACATCCAAAGGCATTGCTATAAATTGCTTTACTCTCTTTATGAAAGCCTGGCTGACACGCCGCAGGACCTTACTGAACTGGCCCTGCGACATGCCAACCAGATCTCCCACCACATGCTGATATGAACCAGTGGCCACAAAATGTAACACAGCAAGGAATTGTGTCAATGCTGGAATTGCTGTAGGATACCTAATGGATTGTTCTAGATCACTCTCTATTATGGAGAGAGTGTCTAGGATTAGATGAGGTGGCAGCCTGTATCTGCGCAACACAACATCATCAGGCATCCCAAAAAGGAGGACACGGGTACGGAAAATTGGTGGCCTAGCACGCCTCCGTTGCCTTTGATGATGAGGAGCCGGTTGGGGTTGGAGGGCTTGCGGCGGTTGGGGTGGGAGTGGTTCCATGGGTTGTGGTGGGAGGGCTTCAGCTGCCACATGAATGGACATCACCAACTTAAAATGAAGGTAACAATCATTAAAAACAAATAAAAAATAACAACACACATTGTCATCCATAATCAAAGTCAAAGTGTATGGGTGTTAACTTACTGCAGGAGCGTACTCCATTTCTTCAAGATTAAAATACGGGTCCAAAACACATAATTGGGAAAACAAAAATAAAAAAAAACCTTTAGCTAATTATTTCAAACATAGGTTAACATCACAAATCAAAAAGTATTTGAGATTTCAAACATACCCATATAATTACTGCCACAATATATTTTTAAACAACTAAGTATGTATAATTTTAATTAATAAAAAAAAAACCACATAAAACACAGATCCAAAAATAAATGGGGGTCCTTTAGTAGCTAATACAACAAAAATCAGCCCTACTTTGTCAAAAGTAAATGCTTTATAAACAAAGAAATGAGACACCTACAAGAGAGAGAAATGGCCTATAAGAAATCAGATACACACTTGCTACAAACACACACCAGGACACACAGGGATAGGCAACTTACCTGCTCAATAAAGGAAGAATCAAATTTGGAAGCTAAAGCAAAAACAATGCGGCCTACTTGGGCACAAAAGAAATTGGGTTCAACAAACCACTAATGAGACACCTACAAGAGAGAGAAATGGACTGTAAGAAATAAAGTATCCACTCTCAACAATAGAACGGACACACTGTAAATTACAGGTAACACAAATATTAGATAGTACATGAGATTAAATTTATAGGCAAAAACATTATCCACCAAACTACTAATACCCTGTTTAAAACACTACAAATGACCATTGCACACCCATACATACTTGGTTTGTTAATATCCTAATTTAGTAATACTAACAAATAAAAATTTGCATAAAATAAGCAATACGCAACACAACATTAAAGCATTTGCAAGCAAACAAACGCACATTTGTCTGCAATATACTGAAATAAAAACTCACTCAGAAATGTTTGAGCAAACACGACCACCTTGTATGAAACTCGACAAAACTGCATTTGGCATCATACACCCACTCACACAGGCTGCAATCCTGGCCTTTAAGTAGGCTGTACAATTACTGGAAGAATTAGCATAATTGACACCTATGCGAATTACTGCACTGGAAACCACACGCAGCTATAAATCACTAGACACCTGCCCAAACACACATGCCACCAGCAACATGACTACTCGTGAGCAGATGGCAGCAGAGATGGACCGCGTGCAGCAGCAGATGTCTGCTTTGACACATAGGCGCCTTGCGCTGCGGAGGCAGATGCTGGAAACTGCAAGTTCTGATTTTCAAATAGCAGAACCCAGTACGGTACAAACTCCATCTTCGGATACCCAGGAGTTAGGAGTGAATCCCCTGCCAGACATAGATACTGGGGTAACTGAGGGAGATTCCGGAATACCATCTCAAACACAAAGTACACAAGCAGCTAGTGAAGAGGAAGATGGTGAGGAGGGACAGGACGATAGCTCACAGGCTACATACCAAAAAAAAAAAAGACAGCCCACCTTCACTAAGAGGGAGTTACGTGTTTTGGTCACACAGGCCATGGCAAAAATTCATTGAGGTCCCAAAAACATGGATGCTGCATCCAAAGAGCGAATCTGGAGGGACATCACTGATTCTGTTAATGAAGTCGGCTCAATAATCCGCACATCACAGGAAGTTAGAAGACGGTAAGTGTATATTGACACACCATTTTCTGAGCCAAGTATTATTATAAACTAAGCTAGATGTGATGTTGCCCATAGCAACCAAATACATAACATGTGGATGTAACCCTCCCTTCCTCTATCCTTCGGAAAGTGTAAAGGTTACTATATTATAAAGTATGAGTGCCTCCACCCAAGCAGTAAGATTCCTGGGCTTGCTTGGGAAAGCCCTAAAGGCAATAGTAATTGCCCTTAACCAAATTATAAATTTTATACCGACCTTCTGTCTTTCAGATCTGTCAGAGAATTCTCAGCTGGATTTCAATAAACAGGTAAGTAAATAGTTTATTAATCCTCCAATACCATAGCAAGATTGTGATACTACATGAGATCCTAGGAACATTACATAGTATTAAATGATAGATACCAATTAAGGACATAGGGATACATTAGTACAATTCAATTCATATATTGTTTTCTTTACAATATAAATTGCATGCAGATACGAAAAAATATTTTAGAACCGGTTCAAAATTATAACCATTACCAATTCATAGTTTACCATAAGTTTTAATTAAGTTACTTTCCCTAACGCTTCGAGTGGTATCTCATAGTGGTGCGGCAAATTAGTAGGATGAAGTATACGTTGGTGCACTGTTGGGGCCCTTGATGTAGAGTTAAATTATCCGAGAAGTTCAGAATCACCGCTGCAAAATACTGACGAAGGTTTATATTAAGATGGGTCAGATCACGACAATTCACAATAAGCTCCAATGGCAGGATATATGTTCATCCAAACTTGACCAGCAAAAGTCCGACAGACGTGGGAAAATTCAGACAGACGTGGGAAAATTCATATATCTCCCTTCTGAACACTCCACCAATTCACCATCACAGGTAATCCCCAAAAAAGAAGTTATAAATCCGCATATAGTGAAGTACAATTTTATTCTAATCGGTGTGCAAATTTAGCATAAAGTATTCAGTGCGAATGAAATATTCAGTGCAAATAAAAATTCATGGGGTATGGCTTCCCATATATTACATAAAATAGCAGCAAAAGATAGATAATTTCAGTACATCTAGGGTTAATTCAAGGGATAATGCTTCCCACAATAAATAGTATACCACAAAGGATATATGTAGCAGCAATCAATGAAACAAAATATATAAAAAATCCACCACTGATTAGGCGGACCTGCGTACCAGATTTCGTGGGGTGTCAACTAGCCCACCCAAATTCGCATGGAAGGTTGCCTCCCGGGATTAACAGCAACAATCAAGACATGCAGATTCAAGGCTGATTTTGCTCCCCTCTGGTCATGGAAGGTCCCTCCAATCAATCACCAACGCGTTTCAGCTCTGTATATAAGCCTTCTTCAAGGTGTGTGGTGTGTCTGTAGTAGTAGGTATTTATATACCATATACTGTGCTTTGATTGGATGACGTTCCATGATTAAATAAAATGCTTCTATTTATGTTTAAAATACTCTCTGTGATAATCACTGCATAATTTTGGGTTAATTATATTCATTTGTGATGGTCTGCCGCTAATTTTTGTTTTTAAAAGTGATTAAATTACGTATTGGAATCGCGTGCGTTCCACAGCGTGGAACGCACCACACTTCCGGTTCCTGTGCACCTCGATCACGTGATTTCTGTAAACGTTAGGAGGAAACACTGGATGACATTACGTGCGTTCCACACCGTGGAACGCATTATACTACTGGTTCCTATATGCCGCGAACACGTGTTCCTTGCGGCCGGATGTTATGCCTTCAGACTCTACGTTCGTTGTGTCCCCTTAATTTCCGGTGTGTGAAGCGCAACTGCTAGTGTGCGCTTCATCACACAAACAAAAACGTGAGGTACAGGTCTCTTTGCAAATCAATGACTTCCGGTGTGTGGAACGCTAAATGCGTTTCACTACTAAATTCCCGGATGCCATATGGAACTATAGTGTTGGAATTTCCTAATATAAAATAAAAATTATATATAAAATAAAAATTATATATAAAGGGGAGAAAGATTGAAGAAAATATTTAAGGCACAAATTAATGAATTAACAGATGACCACATACACCCATATTTTCATAATTTCAGAGGAACCATTTGAGCTTGAAGTCGAGATTTAACCCCCTAGGGCTCAGGGTTCCCATCTCATAAATCAGTTTCATCTCTGTCTGTGCTAATAATTCGTCCCCATTGTTCTTTCTCCAGTGTTTCTGGACTATTTTAATCCCTTTTACACTAACTATACCTTCACACTTACTGTTATGTTTTTCTTTAAAATGATTAGAGACAGAGGGAAAGGCCTGATGAAGGAGAAGAAAGAGATTATAGAAAATCCAGAGAAAATTATGATCTTTAACCTCAGCAAATACCAATTATCTAAAGAAGAAAAAAATGTTCTGGAAAAAGGGCTCAAGTTCGCACCTGATAATAAACTCAATAAGTTCGAAACATACCTCGATATCCAAAAATTTGTGCGGAAAGTATCCTTAAAGAAATATTTCCTCACCCAGAAAGGAGAGACTACATCGGCAAGAGATCCCTTTACACCCAAATCCACTTTTAACCCCACTTTTAACCGAGGATGTTTTATTGAAAGTTTTAACAAGGCAGTCACTGCCGACTTAGATGAAGCAAATTTTAAATCCAAACATAATACCAACCTAACCAAGTCTCAAAGGAATGCCATAAATAGTTTAAATGAGAACACGCAAATTATCATTAAACCTGCAGACAAAGGGGGCGGGAAAGTAGTGATGGATGTGGACAAATACGACAATGAAGTTAAGAGACAACTTGATGATAAAGAGACTTATACCCCACTAAGGGGCAATCCGAGCGAAAAGATAGAGAAGAACCTCATTAATCTATTATCCAAATACAAGGAGAGAAATGTCCTAACGGAAAAGGAAGAACAGTATATTAAGGTTAATGATCCAACCCTCCCCGTTTTATATATTTTACCTAAAATACACAAAAACTTAGAAAATCCCCCAGGAAGACCTATTGTTGTAGGAACCAATTCCATCACTTCCAATTTATCTCATTTTATCGATTATCATCTTTAGCCCGAAGTTTTAAAAATAAAATCATACATTAAGGATTCAATAGACATTTTAAATAAAATAAATGGAGTAACCTGGAATGAGAACCTGATTTTATGTACCGCTGATGTTAGCAGCCTATATACGGTCATAAAACATGATAAGGGAATACAGGCAGTCACATATCATTTAGAGAAAAATGAAACCTATAAGGATTTAGTCCCTTTCCTATTAGAGGGGATTGATTTTATCTTGAAAAATAATTTTTTCTGGTACAGTGGGAAATTTTATCAGCAGGTTAGAGGTACCGCTATGGGGACTCGCTTCGCGCCGGCATACGCAAACCTTTTTATGAGCCTATGGGAAGATATGAATATTTGGGAAAACAACCCCTTCCTGTCTAACCTCAAATGTTGGTATAGATATATAGACGATATTATCTTTATATGGGAGGGTGAGAGAGATAAATTAGAAGATTTCTGCAGAATTTTAAATATTAATGATTTTAACATAAATTTAATTTTTAATATCAGCAAAACCGAGATCAATTTTTTAGATTCGACTATTTATGTAAAGCAGGAACAAATTCACACTAAATCTTTTTTCAAAAAAAACGATAGTAACTCTTACATACCTACAGAGAGTAATCATCACCCGGTTTGGATCAGAAATATTCCAAAAGGACAATTCCAAAGAATGAGAAGCAACTGTACCGAGGTAGGAGTTTTTAAAGAACAGGCCAATTTATTAAAAGAAAAATTTCTGGCTAAGGGTTACTCAAAAGAGCTAATGAACATATGTATAGAAAAGGTGACAGATATGGAGAGAGAAAATATCCTCAGACCTAAAGAAAAGATGACTGACCCTTCAGAAAAAATTACACTACCCTTCATCACATCGTTCAACAGTCAATATAAGGGTATGGAAAAAATTGTGAGGAGACATTGGCACCTCCTGGCACGAGATCCGATTCTGAAAACAGTCATTACGTCAGAACCAAGATTCATATACCGGAAAGCAAAAAATCTCAAACAAAGACTTATTAAAAGTGCTATTCCTCCAAAGAAGTCCAATAGAGTTAAAACAACGGGTTTTCATAGATGCGGTATGTGCAAAATGTGTCAAACACACACCATGCAAGCATCTAAGATTGAAAATTATGTATCCACTGTAACTGGAAGAAAATATGAGATCAAAGACTTTATTACATGTAATACAAAAAATTGTATTTATTTGATAGAGTGTAGGTGTGGTCTTCAATACATCGGCCGAACATCTCGACCGTTAAAAACTCGATGGTCAGAACATGTTAGAAATATAGGAAAGGGACTCACCACGCACTCTGTCTCTAATCATTTTAAAGAAAAACATAACAGTAAGTGTGAAGGTATAGTTAGTGTAAAAGGGATTAAAATAGTCCAGAAACACTGGAGAAAGAACAATGGGGACGAATTATTAGCACAGACAGAGATGAAACTGATTTATGAGATGGGAACCCTGAGCCCTAGGGGGTTAAATCTCGACTTCGAGCTCAAATGGTTCCTCTAAAATTATTAAAATATGGGTGTATGTGGTCATCTGTTAATTCATTAATTTGTGCCTTAAATATTTTCTTCAATCTTTCTCCTCTTTATATATAATTTTTCTTTTATATATAATTTTTCTTTTATATTAGGAAATTCCAACACTATAGTTCCATATGGCATCCGGGAATTTAGTAGTGAAACGCATTTAGCGTTCCACACACCGGAAGTCATTGATTTGCAAAGAGACCTGCACCTCACGTTTTTGTTTGTGTGATGAAGCGCACACTAGCAGTTGCGCTTCACACATCGGAAATTAAGGGGACACAACTAACGTAGAGTCTGAAGGCATAACATCCGGCCGCAAGGAACACGTGTTCGCGGCATATAGGAACCAGTAGTATAATGCGTTCCACGGTGTGGAACGCACGTAATGTCATCCAGTGTTTCCTCCTAACGTTTACAGAAATCACGTGATCGAGGTGCACAGGAACCGGAAGTGTGGTGCGTTCCACGCTGTGGAACGCACGCGATTCCAATACGTAATTTAATCACTTTTAAAAACAAAAATTAGCGGCAGACCATCACAAATGAATATAATTAACCCAAAATTATGCAGTGATTATCACAGAGAGTATTTTAAACATAAATAGAAGCGTTTTATTTAATCATGGAACGTCATCCAATCAAAGCACAGTATATGGTATATAAATACCTACTACTACAGACACACCACACACCTTGAAGAAGGCTTATATACAGAGCTGAAACGCATTGGTGATTGATTGGAGGGACCTTCCATGACCAGAGATGAGCAAAATCAGCCTTGAATCTGCATGTCTTGATTGTTGCTGTTAATCCCGGGAGGCAACCTTCCATGCGAATTTGGGTGGGCTAGTTGACACCCCACGAAATCTGGTACGCAGGTCCGCCTAATCAGTGGTGGATTTTTTATATATTTTGTTTCATTGATTGCTGCTACATATAACCTTTGTGGTATACTATTTATTGTGGGAAGCATTATCCCTTGAATTAACCCTAGATGTACTGAAATTATCTATCTTTTGCTGCTATTTTATGTAATATATGGGAAGCCATACCCCATGAATTTTTATTTGCACTGAATATTTCATTCGCACTGAATACTTTATGCTAAATTTGCACACCGATTAGAATAAAATTGTACTTCACTATATGCGGATTTATAACTTTTTTGGGGATTACCTGTGATGGTGAATTGGTGGAGTGTTCAGAAGGAAGATATATGAATTTTCCCACGTCTGTCTGAATTTTCCCACGTCTGTCGGACTTTTGCTGGTCAAGTTTGGATGAACATATATCCTGCCATTGGAGCTTATTGTGAATTGTCGTGATCTGACCCAGGGAGCGCACCACAGCAACCCCAAGAATATTTCTAGAAACTGTAAAGGACTGAGGTGACTGTCCTGTCTGTTTGGTTGCTGCACCTTTGTATTGAAGCGCCATCTTTACACCTTTTTTCTTTGTGTTATATTAAGATGGGGCTCTTAAATAAATTAGTTCTCCTTTTTTCCCTGAAATACTTTCAGTCAGAGATATCCTTCCTATGTTCACTGAATGTCAGTCTATCTTGCTCCAGTAACGCTCCCCCAACTCTGGAGTTAATATAAAGAGGAACAGTGGCGCACCCAGGGGGGGTTTCCGAGTACCCAGAAACCCCCCTCCACCAAAAAAAAAAATGTTTTTTTTATTTTTTTTTTTTTATGCTGCATGAGTATTGTTAATGGCTGTCTGGCGTCCTCTGCAGCCTGCTCTCTTCCTGGTGGCACTTGTAAGTGCTTCATAAAAGTTTACTTTATTTTAATTATAGTACATATATATCCATGTGCAATTTGTGCATACATATATACACATGTTTATACATACATATAAACACACACACACATGATATATATACATGCGTATATATACTTGTACTGTATGTATATGTATATATATATATATATATATATATATATATATATATTATCCTTTATATAGCGCCACAAGGGTTCCGCAGCGCCCAATTACAGAGTACATAAATAATCAAACAGGAAAACAGCAACTTACAGTTGATGACAGTATAGGACAAGTACAGGGTAAATAAACATAGTTACATCAGCAGATGACACTGGAATAAGTATCAGGTGGCAGAAGACTGCTGGAGTTGATGCAGTTGAAGATTATTAAAGTAAGACAAAGGATAAGCACATGAGGGAAGAGGGCCCTGCTCGTGAGAGCTTACATTCTAAAGGGGAGGGATAGATAGACAGAGGTGACACAGATGGGGTACATAGAGAGCGTAGAACAGAGGGTTAGGATGAGATTTGGCTGGGTTTGGTGAAGAAGTGGGTCTTGAGAGCCTGTTTGAAGTTTTGTAGAGAGGTGGAGAGTCTGAGGGGGAGCGGTAAGGAATTCCAGAGAATTGGAGCAGCACGTGAAAAATCTTGGAGGTAGGAGTGGGAGGAAGTAATCAGTAGGCAGGAGAATCGGCGTGCATTAGCAGAGCGAAGAGGACGGGTGGGAGTGTAAAGGGAGATAAGGTCAGAGATGTAGATGGGAGAGGAGTGGGTGAGGGCTTTGTAAGCGAGTGTGAGAAGCTTGAAATGGATATATATATGCATGTTTAATATGCTATGTGTATATTATATATATATATTTATATATATATATATATATAGGTGTATATACGGTATATATGTGTACATATATATATATGTATATATATATATATATATATATACACAGACACACTAGTTTTACGGACCCAGCATGTACTGGGTCACCTCAGTCCCCGCCCCCGTGATTGGCTCCACCCAGTTCTGGAAACCCCCCCATGAAAATCCTGCGTTTGCCACTGAGGAGGGTTGACCTAAATAACAGTGCTATGCTAAATTCTCGTACCTGTCTCTCCCTCCGGGGGAATAATGTACTGTATATCTAGATATATCCTGGTATTGTATTACCATAAAGGGTACTGCATTCTCTTTGCGGTTAACTAAGCGGCTTGATAATATCCTCCAGCTGCCTAAGTATTCTCAACTGGCTCTCTATATTGCATGGAGATAGGGATACGCTGTCATTAGTAATCCCTCCCCTCAGTACTGTGCTGAATTACCATATAGGAGGGATCTCCATGTGGGTTGCCCTAAAGTGCGTCACTGCTCCCCTTTTCACCTTTCTTAAGGGGCAATCACGATCCGGTCCACCATACAGGCAAGCTGATGACCCTGAATCCGGCTAGCCACTATGAAATAGTGTGTCCGTTCTCGGCAGCTCTCTTTACCCCCAATATTCTCCTCTATCAGACTGGTTTCCTCCGGGGGGACTATATCAAGTAACAGGGGGAGGAGGGAGATGCGATGCGGACACCAGGAGAACTGCCGTCAGTCACTCACCCATTCGGCTCTCAGCGCCGCAAATCAAGATCAGGTACGATCTCTCTCCTTTGCCGGGGGTGTCCCCATCCAGGATGCCGCTTCCTCTCCAGCCCTTCCTTGCCTCCTCTCCGATCTCTCAGCCAGGGGATCGATCACAGTACCGGCGGTGAAGTCTCTCGTAGCTGCCGCTCCGGTACGAGGGTGTACGAGTGATCCCTCTCTCTCCTACCTCTTCTCCGTCTGCGTAGCTCTCCCTCCTTAGTCCGCACGAGCAGGCTAACCGCCCCCATTGGTCTCTCGTGCGCCCACTCGAAGCTTCTATGTTGTCCACGCTCTCCCGCACCACATGATGAGAATACCACGAGCCACTCTACACCTCTAATACTAATATAACAGGCTATATATTGTGATATTCTTATAACCAAGAACGATTATTATATTAGCTATTAACACATTACAACAATCACTACTCTAAGACCTCCCTTTTTCCAGGGTAAAAGGCCATTTCTCTCAGTCCATATATATTTATATACACAGGGCTACATGGACTATCAATGAAAGCAGGTATTCATAACTTTTCTGTACCTTGCCCCTATTTTTCATCACATATGTAGTTGGGTCGACTTCAAATCACGCCTGAAGAGCAAGAGGTCTGCGGAGTGGAATGCCTCGAGGGCAACAGGGGGAGGTCCAGCTGCTACTGTGGAGTACACAGATCTTGAGGAGATGGCGATGGAGTGTGTGAGTTACGAGGAGGGGGTTGGGGTGTCTCATATGGACACGGACCTGCCTGAAATACTGTATGCACATGACTTGCCAGGTAAGTTTACACACATATTCCTAAACAACTAATTTAGTGGTTCAAAAAGTCTCATGATGTTTTTTTCTACTCTTTTTCCACTCATTCTTATTTTTGATTTGAACATATCACAGCACAGGTGGGTGAGCAGGTAGAGTCAGAGGAGGGTTATGTGGCTGAGGCTGAGGTTGGGGGACCTAGTGTCTCTGGCACTGTGGGACCACAAATTCCATCCATCCAGATTCCAACTGGCCCCCCCACCCAGCCCTTTGCTATCCCGGACATCCTGTCTGAAATTGCAAGGTATGGTGAGAGCCTGAATGCTTTTCAAGACAGGATGATCCGGGAGGTAAGCCAGATACCTGTCCGGCTCACTGAGCACAGAACCAGGGTGGAGCAAGGTGGAGCTCAACTCTGCCAAGGTCTGGCAGAGATCAGGCAGGGCCAAGAGCAACTCGCCTCCTCCTTCCAACAAATTGCCAATTCCATTCTGCAAGGGCTCCAGGACATCGCTGTCTCCCTTGCCCACAGTGGCAGAGAGCCAGCCACATCTGCTCCCTCCCCTCCCTCTGCCCAGGAAGAACATCCCACTGGGCAGGGCCCTCGAAGGTTGCTTCACAGACCGAGCCGTGAAGAACTACATCAGGCGTGTAAAAAGAAGAGAAAGTGATGTCTCTCCAGATAGGCAGCACCCATGTTTTACATGTTGCCTCGATGTGTTTTTTTTTTTGGCTTGTGTGGCCAGAATGTACAGCTCCCTCAAAGTGAAAGGGTATATTTGTGTTTATTTAAATTGTAGCCTGTGAGTTATTTTCGTCTACACCTGAGCCATCTTCCTCTTCATAGTGTGCTGTGTATGTTTGTGTTTGTGTGTTGGTTCCAGAATGGACCTCAGTTCCCCTAAAAGTTTTGTCTGGCTGGGGCTTCACAACATATACTTATTAAATTTTAAACATCATATTTTGTCAGAAGATGGTGTTACCATAGTACTGGGTTCTGCTATGTGAATTTTTGCACTGCCATCTGCTTGTTGCTATGTCCATCTTTGTATGTGATGCTCATCTGTAGCCATGTTGTGTTTCTGATTTATTATATTTTTTAAGTAAAAAAAGATTGAATACAAAATTGTTTGTGTGTTTTATTAAAGGTTATGCACTATGGAAAACTGAGCCCTGTAAACTTTAACATGGCATATAGACATTTGTGGAACAAGGGAACAATCAGAATATTCATACAAACATTGCATATTACAATTTAAAACATGTATGCCTTGCAAACACTTAACTGGGCATATATATATAAAATTTTTAAAAATAGGACCTTGGGTTACTAGGGGCAACATGGCATAATATTCGATATGGACACATATTCCCACCAAATGTCTAAAAAATTGTATCAAGTAACATTAAGTGTAGGCTGCATTATGTTGTCCATGTTATTTGGTATGTACAAAGGAATATGTCTATGTCGAGAAGATTTAGCTGATGTCGTTTAGAAGTTGGTTTATTCACACTTGATTACATTTGCTAGTATTAAAGAAATAATTACAACATGCATTAAACATCAAAGTTTATTTTGAAATTAAAATAAAAAATGCATTATTTGGTTCCGTCTCAGATTTATAGGTGCTAACAATAAAAATGTTATGTGGCCAGACAATTGCTGTTTGTAGCATTTTGTCAGAGCAGTGTTTGCCAAGTAATTGGTCAACAGGTGAATTCTTTTGCAAATTAATTGCTAATTAGGGCAAACACACTTGTAACAGTACTTCGCAAGTGCAGAGTAGCTGCAGACTTACTCCTCGGCTGCGACAAGATAGCGAACATTTGTTGTGTGCATTTTACCATTTCTGCTAAAAACACGCCTACTGCTGGTTGCATACTCCCACACTAGCAGCCCACTTTCACGCCAATTTCGTTAGATAGCAAAGCGGAGCCTCTGTCACGCCTCCGTCACTCCCTGTTTTCGGTGGTGTAGTACGAGCAGATTTTCAGTTAGTAAGTTTGCACAAGCGTCGTATCGCTCCCTTTGCGCACGCGCAGTTCTGCATTCGCGCATGCGCAGTTTGCGGAGTTTCGCCGTTTGCGATGCGATGAACTGCTGCGATCAACTCGGAATGAGGGCCCATGTGCACTGCAGGGGGGGCAGATATATCATGTGTAGAGAGAGTTAGATTTGGGTGAGTTATTTTGTTTCTGTGCAGGGTAAATACTGGCTGCTTTATTTTTAAACTGCAATTTAGATTGCAGATTGAACACACCACACCCAAATCTAACTCTCTCTGCACATGTTACATCTGCCCCACCTGCAGTGCACATGGTTTTGCCCAACTGCTAACAAAATTCCTGCTGCGATCAACTCGGAATTACCCCCAATGTACCCAACCCAAATGCATAACCTGACAATTATTTTTATGTGTCACAAAATAACAGCATTAAAGGGCCTATTCATTATCACTAATGGGCCTATTACGCATGTGTAAATGCTAGTTTCTGCATGTTAAATTCATTATTTGGGGCCGTGAAAATCAGCAAAGTCTGAAAACTCAAAGTTTTCTGAATTTGAATGCAATAACCAATGCCATCTTCAGAGGGTGCTGGTTCTCAGAGCCCCGCTCATTCATATAGGAAGGAGTCCCAGTGTTGTATGGAAGGATCCGCAGCACAGATCCCTCCTCCACCGCCACACAGCGCCATCTTTGGCTGTGCACCAGCATGTCCTGAGGTCACGCATGTGCAGGCGGCTGGATGAGCACCGGTAAGTATAGTACCAGTGATACTCGTCACAGGGACACCTGCTTTTCGAAGCAGCTGTCCCCACCCCGTCCACCAGTGATGAATAGGCCCCTAAGAGGATGATGCAGAGACTGAAACAAACACAAATTTGTAGATCTTAAAAACTGCTATTGCAAGATGTGTGCTGGCCAGCAACAGCATCATACACTTCTTGGGTACACCAGCACAGATCATATACATCTCTGCCCATGTTTGTAACCCCGTGTTTTGCTTACAAAACACGCATTACCTATGACAGTATGCATCTATACAGCCCTCTCTAATACATCATATTCAATTTGCTCTCTCTGGTACACAAAGAAATAAAATTGCTAAAATACGCATATAATATTTAATGCATTAGCAATGATGAAAGCACCATCAACCAGCCAATCAGAAGCAGTTCGCTATTGCTGGCAAGCATCGTGGTCATCTTCTGGGATTTGCACTTGGCCTTTACCGTCCGCAAATAATACAGTTTAATTTTTTTTAAACAGTTAGTACAAATAAACAAATAGAAATGCAAAGGCCACCTGAACAAGAATGGCAACTCCATGTAGTCACAATAATGCATAATCATAGAAAAGAGTTAGTGACAATAAACAATAACAATCAGGGCAAAAATATAAAACATCAAAGATCAATCATTTTATTATTTATTATCAATTATTTATATAGCGCACACATATTCTGCAGCGCTTTACAGAGAATATTTGGCCATTCACATCAGTCCCTGCCCCAGTGGAGTTTACAATCTATATTCCCTATCACATTTACACAAACACACATTCACACTAGGGTTAATTTTGTCGAGAGCCAATTAACCTTCTAGTATATTTTTGCATTGTGGGAGAAAACCGCAGCACCTGGAGGAAACCCACGCAAGTACGGGGAGAATATACAAACTCCACACACTTAGGCCATGGTGGGAATCAAACACATGACCTCATGCTGTGAGGCAGTAATGCTAAACCCATGACCTCATGCTGTGAAGCAGTAATGCTAAACCCATGACCTCATGCTGTGAAGCAGTAATGCTAAACCCATGACCTCATGCTGTGAAGCAGTAATGCTAAACCCATGACCTCATGCTGTGAGGCAGTAATGCTAAACCCATGACCTCATGCTGTGAGGCAGTAATGCTAAACCCATGACCTCATGCTGTGAGGCAGTAATGCTAAACCCATGACCTCATGCTGTGAAGCAGTAATACTAAACCCATGACCTCATGCTGTGAGGCAGTAATGCTAAACCCATGACCTCATGCTGTGAGGCAGTAATGCTAAATCAATGACCTCATGCTGTGAGGCAGTAATGCTAAACCCATGACCTCATGCTGTGAGGCAGTAATGCTTAACCCATGATCTCATGCTGTGAGGCAATAATGCTAAACCCATGACCTCATGCTGTGAGGCAGTAATGCTAACCATCACACCATCCGTACTGCCCTATATCATGACAACCAGATGTCAAGGACTGCCAAGGCAGCCAGATGATCAAGACAAGTGCATCTACAAAAAATAAAAGTAAACAAAGGGCACAGAAGGAAAATGTACAATACAAAAATACATCAAACTAATATCAAAGTGTAAGGGCTGTAACACACTGGCCGGTTTCTCCCGGATGGCAAAAAGCCGGACAAAGTTTGTCCGGCTTTTTGCCATCCGGGAGAAACCGGCAGAGTCTCGCACACAGGACGGCTTTGAGCCGTGTGTGATGCTGTGCGCATGCGCAGCATCAGACACGGCTTCAGAAAAAACCGTTGTGTGTGAAAGCTCCCCTTCACACACACGGTTCACTGGCTGCAAAGACGGCCCGGCGGCCGCCCGGCCGCCGGACCTTCCAGTGGTGAGACCCGGCTGCAACCCGGCAGCCGGGCCGGGGCCGTGCAGTGTGAAGGGACCCTAGCCCTCACACTGTTAACTACAATGCCGGCACGGGAAAAAGCCGTCCGGCTTTTTCCCGGCCGGCAAAAGCCGGGTAGTGTGTTTCAGCACTTACACCCCTCCCCACCTCCTTCACCTCCTCCCTAAGTCTCAGAGCAGCAAGAAACATGATACTAGATTGCAAAAGTAAGAACGATGTACAGTAGTTTCAAACAACTAGAATATTTTAATTTGAGTCAAGTCACTGTACACCCCTCACTTTTTATGAAAACAAATGACACCTTTTTAAATATTTTGTTGCATGCTTCTATCTAAATACAGTTGCTGTAATAAAGCAGTTTTGCCTGCCAATAAAAAAAGGTATCTGGATGATAGGACGACAGTCAAAAGGTTGACAGTCAATAAGTTGACACAGTATGGATGACATGCATATTTGACCATACGGTCAAAAGTTCGACATGTTCAAAAGGTTGTTGTGACATTGGCCGACACGACATATAGTCGACTCAGTTTTTTATTTTTCAACTTTTTCATACTTTACCATCCACATGGACTACGATTGGAAACATTAACCCGCCCATGAGATGAGAGAGTAATTGGGGTTTTACATTATGTGCCAAAACCAACAACTTGACACAAAAAAAACCCATAGAAAACTCATGTTGACCTTTTCATGTGTTGACCATTTCCGTGTCAACCTTTTCATTGATTCAACCTTTTTTTCACATGTCGACCTTTTATGGTCGACCTAGAAGACACTGTTGACCTTTTTACTATTGTCTTATTGACCTATAACTGATAGAAAAGGAGTAGAAATTGTCCAATTTCATAAAATAATGTATTAGCTATTTCTTAGCTACTGTCACCGTGAAGATGAGAAAAGGGATGAGTTACATACACCCAGGGCCGTAACTAGGTGTGTGCCGATGGTGCCTTACCCACAGCGCACATGCACTGAAGGCGCACCATCGGCAGCACCCCCACCCCGCACATAGCCGCAGCAACTGTCAGCAATGTCAGCGCTATAGAGCATTTTTCCGCGTGGTGCTACAGGCAGTGAAAATGAGCGGGTCCCGCAGGATGCACTGTCTCACCACCCTGTGCGTCTCAGCCAATACGGTTCCATTGCCCTGTCTCTTCATCCAATCGCTGGCGGCAGCGTCTCCTCTTCCAATTGCCGCCGACATCATTTCACCCATCCAGAGGCGGACTCACAACCTCCGCCCATCACACCGAGCCAGACTGCTGACCACCTGAGAGCGGCACCCGGAGGACAGGCTGAGGCCAGGGGACGCCCGGCTGAGGTGAGCAGGACAGCAGCACGTACGGTAGCATATGTCAGGCAGGGATGAGAGGAGTTTCACCTGATTGCCCTCACGCAGGGTAGAGGACTCTGTTACCATGTCAGGACAGGTGAAGGGGTGATGAGGGGGCAGGAGCAGGATACATTGGGGGAAATGTAGCAACCCTGTCCTGTGCATCCACCTCTCTCCTGCTGGCCACTGGAGCCGCGATCTTAGGTCTCTGAGTCCCGCCGGCGCCTGCATCCTGCCACTGTCGCCTCTGCAGGGGACTCAGGAGTGCTGTCATAACTGCCAGCTCCCAGGTCAATGCCTCCTCTGCCATTGACAGTGTACTGTGGATGCTGGGTCACAGACGAGGGTGAGTATAACACACTTTCACACTCTCTCTCTCTCTCTCCCCCTCCCCCCCATAAAAGGACAGCCTGCCTAATGTATAAAAAAAGGGGGGACTGCCCGCCATAATGTGTAAAAAAGGGGGGACTGCTTGCCATAATGTGTAAAAAAGGGGGACTGCTTGCCATAATGTGTAAAAAAAAGGGAGAATCTGCCTGCCATAATGTGTCAAAAAGGGGGAATCTGCCTGCCATAATGTGTAAAAAAAAAAGGGTGACCCTGCCTTCTTAATGTGTAAAAAGGGGACTCTGCTGCTGTAATGTGTAAAAAGGGTGACTCTGCTGCTGTAATGTGTAAAAAGGGGGCTCTGCTGTTGTAATGGTAAAAAAAAAGGGGGGGGGACTCTACCTGCCGTAATGTATAAAAGTGAGCTCTGCCTGCCGCAATCTGTAAGAGGGAGCTCTGTAGCCACGCCTCTTCCCCATGTAGCCACGCCCCTATATTTTTGCGCGCACTGGCCCTTATTTGTATATAGAGGGGGGGGGCGCCGATGCTGTTTCTTGCACACAGCACTAAAATGTCTAGTTACGGCACTGCATACACCTACCCAGTAAATCCCAATTGGAAAAATTTGCACATAGCATTGGCAAATGGTCACTTACAAGATGCAACTTGTAAACTTCATTAATAAAGTGCATAACTTTCTCCCAAATCTTTTTAATTTTCCCGCATTACCACATGTTATGCAAAAAGGATGAATTTGAATGTCAGGATTTCAATATACACTGCTCAAAAAAATAAAGGGAACACTTAAACAACACAATGTAAATCTAAGTCAATCACACTTCTGTGAAATCAAACTGTCCACTTAGGAAGCAACACTGATTGACAATCAATTTCACATCCTGTTGTGCAAATGGAATAAACAACAGGTGGAAATTATAGGCAATTAGCAAGACACCCCCAATAAAGGAGTTGTTCAGCAGGTGGTGACCACAGACCACTTCTCAGCTCCTATGCTTTCTGGCTGATGTTTGGTCACCTTTGAAAGCTGGCGGTGCTTTTACTCTAGTGGTAGCATGAGACGGAATCTACAACCCACACAAGTGGCTCAGGTAGTGCAGCTGATCCAGGATGGCACATCAATGCGTGCTGTGGCAAGAAGGTTTGCTGTGTCTGTCAGCGTAGTGTCCAGAGCATGGAGGCGCTACCAGGAGACAGGCCAGTACATCAGAAGACATGGAGGAGGCCGTAGGAGGGCAACAACTCAGCAGTAGGACCGCTACCTCCACCTTTGTGCAAGGAGGAACAGGAGGAGCACTGCCAGAGCCCTGCAAAATGACCTCCAGCAAGCCACAAATGTGCATGTGTCTACTCAAACGATCAGAAACAGACTCCATGAGGGTGGTATGAGGGCCCGACGTCCACAGGTGTGGGTTGTGCTTACAGCCCAACACCGTGCAGGACGTTTGGCATTTGCAAGAGAACACCAAGATTGGCAAATTCGCCACTGGCGTCCTGTGCTCTTCACAGATGAAAGCAGGTTCTCACTGAGCACATGTGACAGACGTGACACAGTCTGGAGATGCCAAGGAAAACGTTCTGCTGCCTGCAACATCCTCCAGCATGACCGGTTTGGCAGTGGGTCAGTAATGGTGTGGGGTGGCATTTCTCTACCGAGATGAGATCCTCAGACCCCTTGTGAGACCATATGCTGGTGCGGTTGGCCCTGGGTTCCTCCTAATGTAAGACAATGCTAGACCTCATGTGGCTGGAGTGTGTCAGCAGTTCCTGCAAGACAAAGGCATTGATGCTATGGACTGGCCCGCCCGTTCCCCAGACCTGAATCCAATTGAGCACATCTGGGACATCATGACTCGCTCCATCCACCAACGCCATGTTGCACCACAGACTGTCCAGGAGTTGGCGGATGCTTTAGTCCAGGTCTGGGAGGAGATCCCTCAAGAGACCATCCACCACCTCATCAGGAGCATGCCCAGGCATTGTAGGGAGGTCATATAGGCACATGGAGGCCACACACACTACTGAGCCTCATTTTGACTTGTCTTAAGGACATTACATCAAAGTTGGATCAGCCCGTAGTGTGTTTTTCCACTTTAATTTTGAGCGTGACTCCAAATCCAGACCTCCATGGGTTAATAAATTTGATTTCCATTGATAAGTTTTGTGTGATTTTGTTGTCAGCACATTCAACTATGTAAAAAACAAAATATTTAATAAGTATATTTCATTCATTCAGATCTAGGATGTGTTATTTTAGTGTTCCCTTTATTTTTTTGAGCAGTATAGTTTTCTTATGTGTATATCAGTCTGTGTCCTGATCTTCATCCGTTTGCAAAACTGTACTCAGTCTATGTTAGTACTGTCCTGGATCATGTGAGCGTAAGAACTAGAACCATGTAACTCTGCATAGGCGCATGTGCAAGCAACTGCTTTTCTGAGCATGCACAGAGCAATATCATGCAAGCAATGCTATACAAATTGCCGTAGTGGCAGCTAACACCAAACACCCCCCCCCCCCCCCCCCTCATAGCGGGAAAAAAAGAAAAAGAAAAAAAGTGTAGTCCCCCACACATCACTAAAACCAGCACCAGGCAGAACCAGCCAGGGGGGATAATGCCATAGCAGGGGAGACTCTCAGTGTGGGGTCCCCCTGCCATAACATTAATCAACCCCCAAGCCAGTCAGCCCAGGGCTGGAATTCCTCGGAAAGTGGGGACCCCAAAAAATAAAAATGGGGTCCCCCCTCCCGAGCAACAACCAGCACTGGGCTGATAGCCCAGTGTTATGCCCCGCACCCCTGGTGGTGGTGGGTGTGGGGTTCATTGTATGTTAATATTGTTCTTTACAGATGGCCTACAGGACCCAGAAAGCCTGCCCCAGCAGGCTGGCACTTGGAGAACCACAAGTGCCAGCATGCCCAGACATAATGGGCCCGCTGGCACCTGTAGTCCACCTGTAAAGAAAATATTAAAATAAAACACCACACTGTCTCCAATTTTTTTTTGTTATTAGACAGGGTCTTCACCTGGGGTTGGCGGACTTTAAGCTCTTTTGCATGGCCGCCGCCTTCCCAGGGCTTCCGGCATCTTCACCCGGGGGGGTGCCATCTCCCCAGGGCTTCCAGCGTCTTCACCTGGGGGGGGGGGGGGTGACGCCACCCCAGGGCTTCCGACGTCTTCCTCCGGCGTCTTCACCTGGGGGGCGGCGGCTGTAAAGCTCTTTTGCATAGCCGCCGCCCATCCAGGACTTCGGCATCTTCTATCTTCAGGAGCTTTTCACTGCTCCTCCTCCGCCGTCGGACTGACGCCGCTGCCTCGCGCTGACTTATATAAGTCAGCCGGAGGGGGCGGGGGAAATGACGCGGTGAGCTGTGATTGGCTTGCGGCGGCCATCTTGATTTTAAAAAATGACGTTGAGGCGCCATTTTTGAAACTGGAACCGCTCCGCTGCCAAACTCTGCAGAATACAGGTATACTCCCACCGCCTGCACCACCGCCGCATCCCGCTAGCCGTGCCACCGCCGCATTATGCCGCCTGCACCACCGCCGCATCCCACTGCCCGCACCTCCGCTGCCACCGACGCCCACACAGTGATGACAGCGGATCCAGTGACGGATTCGCTGGCCAATCACTGTGGCCTCACTGACGGGGACGTGCTTTCATGGGTTGAAAGCACATCCCTGTATGAAAGCGGCACCTCTAATGGTGCCGCTTTCTCATATATTTTCAATGGGCTTTTACTGCCCATGGCTAGGCCCCGCCTATTCCCGCCCTCCGCTCCCATACTTTTCCCCATTGACAATGGGAGGCACCATGATTGGTGCCTCCCAGCCTCATTTACAGAGGATTAAGGATTGGAACAATATAAAGAGGATACATATGACACCGAATATGTGCCATAAGTATCTTCTTTGTATTATTTTAATCATTAATGACAGGGGAGGCACTACCTCCCCTGACAGCACCAGTCCCTGCTGTAGAGGCATATTCATTCAGCCTCTGGGCTTATCGCAGGCTTGCTGCGTTGCCTTGAGCTATTCATTTGCAGCCCTGGGTAAACTGTCAGTCTGTAATTACTGCGGGTTTCTGCTTGCACCCTCCTGAGGTGCGAACAGAATTTTGTATTAAGTAGGGCTTTTTGCCCTTACCATGGCTGCCACAAGCGAATTAACCCATAGCTCTGTGCACTTAACCTGCAGCCTATGGCAATGAAATGGGCTTAAAAATCAATAGCTCCGAGCGTTAAGCTCAAGGCCATCCCCACATGCTCTACGGCTAATTGAATATGCCCCCATAGGTTCACATAACTTACCAAACAAAAATTGATGGGAAAATGAAGCTTTTGTAGATTTTGGAAACCTGGACAAAAGAAATCAGACAATGAAATGTCATAGCCGTTGTTTGCTCTTTTTCAAATATAAGGGGGTAATTCAGAGTTGATCGCAGCAGATCATTTGTTAGCAGTTGGGCAAAACCATGGGACTAATTCAGACCTGATCGCTGCTGATCAGGCCTGAACTGCACATGCGCCGGTGCTGCAGTGCGCCGGAGCATGCCAGACAGGCGATGGCCATCTCAGCCCTGAAATCACCTCTGCCTGATTGACAGTCAAAGTGGTCACTGGGCTGGAGGGGGCGGGCCAGCGGCGTTTGGCTGACATTTTAGGGGTGCGGTCCGGGCAACGCAGGGCCGTGCACGGGGATGGGCCACATGCAGCCACTGCGACCCTCACAGTGACGAGTAGCTCCTGCCAGCGCGCAGGAGCTGCGCTTGGTGGGGAGCTACTCCTAAGGTACAAAAGCATTGCCGCTGTGCGATGCTTTTGTACTTGTGTGACGGGGCAGGGCCTGACATGCGTGGGCAGACTAGCCCTGTGCTGGGCGTCCCCCAGCATGTCTGTGTGACTGATCGTAGCTGTGCTAAATTTAACACATCTACGATCAGGTCTGAATTAGGCCCCATGTGCACTGCAGGTGTGGCAGATATAACATTTGCAGAGAGAGATAGATTTGGGTGGGTCATATTGTTTCTGTGCAGGGTAAATACTGGCTGCTTTATTTTTACACTGCAATTTAGATTTCAGTCTGAACACACCCCACCCAAATCTAACTCTCTCTGCACATGTTATATCTGCCCCCCCTTCCCTGCAGTGCACATGGTTTTGCCCGACTGCTAACAAATTTGCTGCTGCGATCAACTCTGAAATAGGCCCATAGTTTTTTGAAGTTTTTTTTTTTTTTAATGAAAACCTTTAGTAAATATGTACAGTAGGCAAGCAGCTGTACAGTAGTGATTATTAGTCATGATTGATGATCCTGATCTTACACTGTTTTGGGTGCATAAACCGTAATGTGAAACCATCAATCATCTCAAATTAGAGGCCGACATCTACTAATCTGAGAGCATGTGTTGTGCCCTTGAGAGGCCATGAGGATATTTCATGCATAAAGACAGAGATAGCCTAAACTTCATAAATGCTAAAGATAGTTCACTTGTTGCTCTGAATATACATCACATCTTACAGACTGATTAGTTAAATGGCGATGTAGCAAAACATACACTTCCTGTAGATATCTGTATCAAATGATAAAACATAGAAGAGAGGATTGTATCTTGGAATTGATCTAAAGAGTAAAAATCATTCTTGCTATACTGCACTTAAACATACATACAATTAATGTTACACTCATTGGGTAGTAAAGCCTAATGCATTTTTATAATATTCACCTTGAACAAAACATGCCATTTTTCCTCTGAAAATGATGACAAATTTGGCAACTGTAATCCACAAAACATTAAAAAAAAAAAAAAAATTGTATCCAGAGCATTAACTAGACATTTTAGTGCTCTGTGCCAGGAATAGAATGGGGAGGGGTGGTGAGTCCCACCCCAACCCCCGCATGTACTCACTGCCGCCAGCAGATCACCGACACAGCCCCTGCTTCCTACCACCCACCTCCTACGTGAAAGTCCCGTACAGCGCAGTGGTGGACAAGGAACTCACTAGCGCTGCAACACAAATAGAGCGCCCAATCGGGGTCACAGCACACAATGTGCTCTTAGCTAAGGTGCGCTGTGTCACTTCGCACACACGTAGTTACAGCCCTGATTGTATCAAATCAATTGTACAAAATTGCTCAAGAAATGCATCTTGAATTATGACAATTTGGTGCATTCGTAAGTGAAAAGTTTTAAAACAGAGGGGCTAATTCCGACCTGATCAGTGCTGTGCGTGTCTGCACAGCAGCGATCAAGCCTGAACTGCGCCGGCGACGCAGTGCACCGGTGCATGCCAGACAGCCGACGGCTGTCTTTAGTTAACGATCGCCTCTGCCTGATTGAGGGGGTGGGACGGCGGCGTTAAGCTGCCGTTTAAGGGGTGCTGTCCGGCCAACGCAGGCGTGGCCGGACCATGCTGGGGGCGGGCAGCGGCGGCTGCGTGACGTCACACGCAGTCGCTGCAACCCGGGCAGCGATGGGTAGCTCCCAGCCAGCGCGCAGGAGCTGCGCTGGCCGAGAGCTACTCCTGAAGTGCAAAAGCGTCGCTGCTGTGCAGTGCTTTTGTACTTCTGCGAAGGGGCAGGGACTGACATGCGGGGTGGGCTAGCCCTGTGCTGGGTCCCCCCCCCGCATGTCAGTGTGCCTGATCATAGCTGTGCTAAATTTAGCACAGCTACGATCAACTCTGAATCACCCCCCGAAGCCATTTGGACTTGGATCCATTTGCTTACTGAAAGTATCACTCATTTATGTATTTATATTGTGCTGTAAATATGTTATGATACATGCAATACAAAATAAAAATGTAAATATGTCCACAAAAATATTCATTCAAAGAATATCAATTTACACTAAAAATGCAGTTTGTATATTGTCTCCAAGTAATTTTTAATGGTAAACTGGTTACGGGTGCTGTAACTACACACCATCTGTAGGATGGTCAGATAGGTGATCATGGGTTACATGGAAACACCAGTCACAATCATAAAATTGGCCCTTTAGGGCTTCCAAAGGTTACAAATTACTGTAGGACCAATACTGTGTTAGCGAATGGCACCACCGCATCAAGTACTACCAGGATCCCGTATTCTACGGCAGCCCAATCAGATCAAAGCACAGGTTGAACATAGGCTTCAATCACCTCTTAGTAGGCTAGATGCTGTCCAAAAAATGTTCAATAGCTATCTGTCCTGGTTCGCCATTTACATTTATAAAATAAATCAACCTTTCTGCACATCTGTAGATTTTAATATTAATGTAAAGAAAGTTTGTATTTTTTAAAATGAAACCAGGACCCTCTTAAAATAAAGTCCTAACATGGGGCCTCATTCCGAGTTGTTCGCTCGCTAGCTGCTTTTAGCAGCATTGCACACGCTAAGCCGCCGCCCTCTGGGAGTGTATCTTAGCATAGCAGAATTGCAAACGAAAGAATAGCAGAATTGCGAATAGAAAATTCTTAGCAGTTTCTGAGCAGCTCGAGACTTACTCCTACATTGCGATCAGTTCAGTCAGTTTCGTTCCTGGTTTGACGTCACAAACACACCCAGCGTTCAGCCAGACACTCCCCCGTTTCTCCAGCCACTCCCGCGTCTTTCCCTGAAACGCCTGCGTTTTTCCGCACACTCCCAGAAACCGGTCAGTTTCCGCCCAGAAACACCCACTTCCTGTCAATCACTCACCGATCAGCAGAACGATGAAAAAGCTTAGTTATGCCGTGAGAAAAATACCTAACTTTTGTGTAAAATAACTAAGCGCATGCGCTCTGCGAACCTTGAGCATGCACAGTAAGCGACTGATCGCAGTATAGCGAAAATCGGCAACGAGCGAACAACTCGGAATGACCCCCATTGACAAAAATGATCTTGCTTGCTGCTTCTGCTGGTGTACTGTAAAAGGATACAGGAAATGGCGCATATACAGACCATTATATTATCCAGCTGGTTTCAACAAAATCTAAATGTAGAGTGAGAAAGCAGAAAGAGGTGCATGCAAGTTATTTCACCGCAAATAAAGAACGAGTAGATAAAATAACAAGGTTAAAGACTCATTGATACATTGCTGGTGGGCCACATTTGCCTAGTCAAACTCAAAAGTATAGAAAATTAGACAGTTAATTGTATACCATATGTCAGTCTCTATCACTGTGCTTAGGTATAATAAGTTGAGTACTATTCTCAATTACAGAATGCCATTATTACATGATGTGTACAGCTACTGTATATACTGAATTTAATTAATGCAACCACCATGTTTCATTACTAATATCATTTTTATTTTCGACATATGTAAAAATCTTGTGTACTGTGGATATTTATAATCCAGTCCGATGGGATGACCACCTACAGTAGATGGCCACAGTCCCAACTGAGCTGGGGTCAATAGTAAGTAGTAACCAGTAGGAAACTATTACCCAATCCTTTTAGACACTATAGAATCAATCATGGCCTGATCATTAGCGACATCTCTATTAGGGCCGCATGTACTAAGCCTTACAAAGTGATAAAGTGGAGAGTGATAAAGTATCAGCCAATCAGCTCCTATCTGTCATTTTGCAAACACTGCCTGTGACATGGCAGTTAGGAGCTGATTGGCAGGCACTTTATCACTCTCCACTTTATCACTTTTTAAGGCTTAGTACATCTCCCAGTTGAGACATTGGGCTAGGTATGAAGCGGCTGCTTTTGTAAGCCACTGCTTTTCAGCGGGTTGGAGCTGAAAATGTAAAGCACCACTCACATTCAGTGTAAAGTCTGGTGTGCTTTATGCTGAGAGAGATAAAGTGGAAAAGTTGCCCAAAGCAACCAATCAGCTCCTAACTGTCATGTCAAAGACTGTGCTAGATAAATGACAGAAGCTGATTGGATTGATACGTCTCCCCCTGAAAGTGAGTGGTGTTTTACATTTTCAGCTTCAATCCGCTGAGAAGAGGCGGCTTACAAAAGCTGTTGCTTCTTAAATATAGCCCTGAGGGGTAGATTTATACCCCTTTCACATCGCACAAATAACCCGGTACCGACACGGCATATTGCCGTGTCGAACCGGGTCAGTGTGCGATGTGAAAGCTCACTGGGCGATTTAGCGGGTCGCCTGACCCGGTAAATCAACCCGGTAAAAAAGAAGGGTTTTACCCGGGTTGATTACCGGGTCAGGTGCGGTGTGAATGGGAGCCATGTCGATGCGACACGGTTCCCATTCACAAGATAGGGAGAGGCGGCGCTGGAGATGAGCTCATCTCCCGACGCCGCCTCCACCCCCGCCCCTGCTGCTGCTGCGGCCTCCGTTGTCATGGCAACCGACCCGGTATATTGCCGGGTCGGGAAGCCTGCAACGGAGCGCAAATGCCGGATCCCACCCGGTAAGTACACGTTTGTCTTACCGGGTAGGACCCGGCATTTGCGGTGTGAATGCAGCATTATTAAGCTCGGTGAAGTGATAAAGTGGAAGGTGATAAAGGACCAGCCAATCAGATCCTAACTTCCAAGTTACAGGCTGGGTTTGAAAAATGACAGTTAGGAGCTGACTGGCTGGTCCTTTATCACCTTCCAATTTATCACTTCACCGAACTTAATAAATCTGCCCCTTAGTCTGAAATAACCCAACTGTTACTGTAAAGAGACAGAGGAGATGAGACTATCCCCTATTTGTTATTCCTATAGCAGTAGCATTCGTGCATCTGTGATAATTCCAGTTTAAACTAGAGATGTGCAGGTTCGGATTTACCTGGATTTACTTGGATTTTTACCCGGATCTCAAAACAGCATCTTATTGGCTATCAAACTGTCACATGTTTTGTATAGCCAATAAGAAAAATCCAGATAAATCCGAACTCACGTTAATCCTGGCGTTAGGAGCCGAGTAAATCCGAACCCGCACATCTCTACTTTAAACATGCTTTACTGCTCCCTTACTATTACTATATAACGTTCTATAAAATATCCTGTAAAATCAAATAATAACAAAGTGTTACTGTATATGTAAGTTATGTTTACTTTTCTCCCCTTAAGTCGTGTGTTACAATTAGAGGGCAGTATCTATTTAAGAATGCATTTCTGTATATTCTCCCACAGCTCATGATTAACAAGTCGATCCTACAGGAATGACTTACGAAGATGTAATATCGACAATATAAATGAAATAAATAAATGAAAACAATTGTCACCTCTGTATCTAACCACTAACACCAGCTGCAGAATTAACAAATTGAATGTCGTCAGTAAACAGGAGTTGCAGATATGAAGTTCATTACTAGCAGCTCTGGGTTGTCTTCAAAGCTGAGTTTAAACAACTCTGCTGATTAAATTCCTTGCGGGAACCTTTGCCAGAGACAGTTACAAAATACTAACATCTGACAACTTTTTTTTTTTTCTTTCCTACATGTTCCAATTATTTGCCTCCTATCTGCAGGTGCTGGCAAATATCAGTGTTTTTGGCCCCACTGTCTACAGCCTTATCCTGTTGGCGCCTGATTCAGGACTCTCACATTACAGCAGTAGGTTCTGGTTTGAACTGTGAAAATATAGGAGCATTACTCTCTCTCACTTTCTCCTCTGTCTTGCTCCCCCCCTTCCTCCTTCTTTCAAATAACATGAAAGTGCCAAAGTGGAGCGTTCCCTAAGCTGTGCTCAGACACATTGTTAGATGGAGACATTAATAATCTTGGCTGCTGCTGTACTGAAAGACTTCCTTGCCCTGTTTTGAAAGTGATAATTTGATGACGGTTTGCTGGGTTACTTAGACATTACATTTTAACAGTTGCTTAAGTCATACAGTTTGAGGTCAAGGGCTGTGCAAAAAAAAAAAAACTAATTTCAGCAAACCTGAATCGTCATCTACACACTCCTATTGGAGAAAACTCCAGTAAGTACATGGCACACTTGGCAACATCTGAACAAAAATTTTAGATATAATTTACTCTTGGAACATGGAATATTAATGTGTTAAGTTCAAAGCACTGCATACAGACATAAGACTCTACACCTATCCATCCTAACCTAACCAGTGCACATGGTCATAATTTCATTCTATCACACTCTATAGCAAGGACACGTTTAGCTAAGCAGCTAGTAAACTATCCCCCTTTTATCACAAACATACTGTATTTGGCCAATATGTAATGCAGTATCTTTTTATGCAGTACCGATCTGGCTAATAACAAAACCAATGTGATCAGTGGCACCCTTTAGCTGGTAACATCATCATATCATGACCAGCAGTATCCAGCATCTTCTAACTAATAGCAGCAGCAAAGTCAACACTCGGTGACTAGCTGCTTCCTTTTCTCCTGCCCATGGGGATAATTTGCACCTTGGCTGTCCAGCGTTACTCCTTCTCACAATATTCAGCAATCTGTAAGAATGCTGGTGCCTCCTCTGTGATCCCTGAAAGCCATTAAGTGCTACCGAATGTTTGCTGCGGCTAAGACTGACTGTGACATGTAGGCAAAATGCTATGACCACTGGACATAATAATAATAATAATAATATAATGACATTATGTACAGGGTTGGTATCGATATCCTGGCGCACAGGATTCCGACGGGCAGAATGCCAACAGCGGCATACCGATGTTCAAATACCAATGAATCCCGGTGAGTATTTTAACCCTAATCCTATCCCACCCCTCGGACAGTCTAACCCACCCCTCCCGCATTTTAACCTTAACCCACCCCTCAAGCAGCCTAGCAGTAACCGTCCCCTCCCGCAGCCTAACCCTAACCATCTTCCTAGTGCCTAATCCTAAACCTACTGTCGAAATTCTGAGTGCCAGGATATTAACTACATCCCGCTGCACATAAATATATGGTATACAAACTAAGAATAGATACTGAGAATTATAGAAATCATATCAAAGAAAGAAGCTCAGCAAATTTTGAGGAACATATTTCCTTAATCTTCCAGGAAATCAAATTGTTATTATTTAAATATATTGTACGTATTAATTTCTACTGCTGCTTATTTATGTTTTTCAACTCGCAAGATGTTAGGCAGTCTATCGGTGGGAGGAATCCAATTACCCATGGTCAATGACCGTGGGTAATTGTATCGCCTGGGGCCATCCAATTGGCCTTGATGCGACGCACTCCTCCCCACAATGCCAGCACTTATAGCTGATTATGCTTCGGGTGCCTCAGTGGCCTGCCGGAGCCGTGATAGCACATGTGATCGGGGACCCTAATTTGATAGAGCGATAATGACCATTGGTCAAAAATTCCAATATCCGTCTTTTTCGATCCGCTGAAAACGGATCTCACCTAATTGGATACCTCCTTATGCCTCTTTCGATTTTCTTGAGCAACAAACATATCCTAACTTCTAACAGTCAGAGGCCATAAAACCATGACACACTAGCAAATTCTCCATTATCACATAGCTAGGTTAGCAAGCAGAACGACAGCCTTCAAAACACACTGTCATTAAGTAGACATTCAAATAAATAATGACAGATAATGTATATAAATTACAAGATTTTACAAGTACCAGATAATTGTCATTGTTTTGCTATAATACAGTAACTTTTGTTACTTTTGAACCTCTGGTTACAGAGAGCACAAAATAAAAAGGTTATTTTGCAATAAAGTTAACAAGTGACCCCAAAAATATCAGGCGCTCTACTGAAGTGCTTACTGCTTAGCTATTATTACAGAGCACAGAACATAAAAACAGTCACTGGATTGGTTGTTCTGCCGAGGAGAATAACTGTTTCAATCACATCTGAACACTTAGCTCTCAGTCTTGTAAACCTCTGAGATGTTCAGTGTTTGGATGAATTCATAGGGGGATTTTATTGAAATACCTCTCTCATCTTTTTGAAGTTCTATTTTATTGCACAACCAGAACTGACGGCCAGGAGCAATAATTTGCATCAAATAACTGTTGGTCTGTTCCCATTGCAAAAACACCATGTTTTCTAGGTAATTAATAGCATGTGTTTGGCAAATTGATGGCTCTCAGGGACTGTTTCATTAGAGCAGTGGTTCTCAAACTCGGTCCTCAGGACCCCACACAGTGCATGTTTTGCAGGTAACCCAGCAGGTGCACAGATGTATTCATTATTCACTGACACATTTTAAAAGGTCCACAGGTGGAGCAAATGATTTCACTTGTAATTCTGTGAGGAGACCTACAAAACATGCACTGTGTGGGGTCCTGAGGACCGAGTTTGAGAACCTGTGCATTAGAGCAATACACTGAGGGAAAAGCAAAGCACCAGTGCTTTCTGCTGCTATTTACTGAACTTCCTCCTTTTAATGGTATCCGGTCTTTAGGTTGACCACAATTAGGTTGACAGTAATTAGGTCGACCATTGTTGGTCGACATGGAAAAAGGTTGACATGACGTTTTTTTAAATTTTTTAATTTTTTTTACTTTTTCATACTTTACGATCCACATAGACTACGATTGGGAATGCCCGAAGAATGGTGATCGAAGCAAGCCATGCGAGGGGACACGGTGCACTTATTGGGGTTCCCGGGCACTTTACGCAGAAAATGACACATTTTTTTTTTAAACCTTATGTCAACCTTTTTCCATGTCAACCTAGTGACTTTGTCGACCTAGTCACTGTCGACCAATAGTGGTTGACCTAATGACTGTCGACCTAAGTGTGGTCGACCCTATGATCCACACCCCTTTTAATATATAAGTCGGATTTATAGTTCGAAACACAGAATTTGACGGCAGATAAGAACCTCTTGGCCCATCTAGTCTGCCTGAAGCTCCATCATCTTCATCTCACAGCTAGGAGAAAATAACTCCCCTATGCAACATATTCTGTGAATCTTCTAAAGCAAAGCTCAAATTGTCAGCCAGCAGTTTAACAGCAACTTGATTTGAGTAAGTGCACCTACTGTAGCTTTTCCCATAGGCACATAGGATTACAGATCAAGATGGCTACATGGCATGGGAACTGCAGATTGCACAGGAAGAGTTGGAAAGGAGAGATGGCGTCCCAATAGAAGTATAGAGTAGGTGAATCAATGTTGTTTTTGTATACAGTAGATCAGTGGTTCTCAATCTTTTTCCACCTGGGTACTCCCTGGCATTTCCATAATTTGAACCCCAACACTTGCAAAGCAATGTTTTTATAATGAATATAATTGCTATAAGATAAAATATTTAGGCACCACTATTTATAAAAGCAATAAATGTACTTAGGGGCATCAGAACGTTTTTAGGTTGGGGGTATCATTTTATATCCGTGCCCCTAGATCGCTGAATGTTACCTCCTCCTTTTATATGCCTCATAAATAATGAAATGTTTCCTCATAAGACCTCCATGCATATTTGTGACAAAACACAGAGAGAATTTTTGAGACCGCCATACAATACAGATCATTTTTTAGACACCAAACAAAACAGCGTTTTTGTGAATACCATACAATACATAGCTAAATTGTGAGACCACTATACAATGTAAAGTGCATTTTTTGAGACAGCCACACAATACAGTTAATTTTGTAGACCACCATATAGTGCAGGTTTTAGACCACCATGCAATACAGAATTCGGTTTTGAAACCACCATGCAGTACCATAGTAACTTTAGTGGGGTAATGTTAAAAATTCATGTGACCCTTGTCCCGCACTGATAGTCACTATAGTGCATATGGTGTTTTTAATAGGATGTGAAGAGAACATTTTGACTGTTCCAATTGCTTCTGTTAAGACTGACATGCACAGATTGTTATTAGGCTTAAGTCATAACACAGTGGCTTTGAGAATAGGTAAATAGATGGATTTAATATGTTGTTAATCAGTTATAATCAGACAGGTGTATCCCACTACAACTTTGTGTATCCCACTACAACAGGTGTATCCCACTGAAATATCCCATTGAAATAAATTAGTGATGAGCGGATTCGGTTTTACTCGGTTTTACTCGGTTCTCAAAACGGCATCTTATTGGCTATCCAAAACACGTGACATCCGTGAGCCAATAAGATGCCGTTTTGAGAACCGAGTAAAACGGAGTAAAACCGAATACGCTCATCACTAAAATAAATGCACATGACCACTATCTCCCATTATAGTGTATGAATAGCGGGAGCATGCATATGCACCTGCTCTGCTATGCCGTGACCTGTGTGCTGTGATGCAAACACATTGCAGCCATAACAGAAGAGGACACATCTGTAAATGGATCAATACTGTCCCCTACCACTAATAAAGTACAGCATCAATGTATGGATGTATACATTTCTGGGGAGAAACCACCCATAATCTCAAGGAGGATAAAAGGTTGTGATGTGCGATACAGCTTGGCTTTTGTAAGTGGAACAGATATGGGTAGATGTGTCCAGTGTCCAAGTACTTCAATCTGGGATAAATTTACTAATATGGGAGTTATATTTAAGATGGGATGTTGCCCATAGCAACCAAACAGATTCCAGGTATTATCTTCTAGAAGGTGCTAGATAACAGAAGTAGAATCTGATAGGTTGAATGGGCAACATCCCATCTTAAATAGAACTCCCATCGCTGTGGAACGCAGACCGGAAGTTTGGGATTCGCGTCTACACCCGCTGATACACACTTGCCTAGGGGATGGAACGCACGCGCCCTGGCTTCCGGTCATGGTGGAATGCAGACCGGAAGTCCAGGACCCGCGAACGCACTGTGGGAGCTGCTTTTGTGAGCCAATGACACAGCCAATAAGTAGCTGTTTAATTGCTTATGGTCTACAGAATAGGTAGATGAGTTTTGGGAGAATAGTTTGATGTTTTCAGCGTATTGGGCTTCACTTCCAGCCACCATAACACTAATTTCGAGGGGTATTTTAGGAGGGTCTAGGCATTTGGGTAGGTAAACCTGCCTCTTCTGTGGGATTGTGTCCTGAGGAAGATTACGATTACTGGCCAAAACATTGACCGCCATAACGGCTTCCACTTTGTGAGTAAATAAATACCATTTGGTTATGCTATAAAGACCCTGGTGAGTTCCTTTCTGGAAAATTTATGTTCATGGATTTCTGACTGAATGCATTGGAGTTGCACCCCAGGCAGTTGGTTTACAAAAGAATAGAGAGTGCCAACCTATCGAAGATATATATAAATAAATATGTGTGTATATATATATATATATATATATATATATATACAGTATATACACACAGTATATATGTTATGCACTGTTATATACCTATTGTTTATCAATATACTGCTAATAGCTTATACTACATTATAACAACGTTGTGCTGTGACCTTTACTTGATTACGGTATGTATTCATGGTTAAAATTTATAAAGCCAATATTGACTCATACATTTACACTCATACCCTCATTAATTGACTCAGCATCAAAAATCGTGAACTGCTGTGCTGTAAAATTACTATTCAGCAAAATAAATCCCTTTATAATTATTACCTTAATCATTGGCATAAATAATTAGCACCCACATCATCAGTTAATTTCATTTATATTTATTAACCTCTCTCACTCTAATCAAAAGAGCAATCCATCTGAATTAACTCCAGTTAAAGCATAACCCCTTCATCTTAACTCTGTTACTGCATTGACTCCTACCGCCTCATATTTTACCAGATTATACTGATTAACTTTCCTCATCTATACAGGTGCAACTGGGGTGCTTTGTGAGGAGGCGGAACCACCAAGAAAAAGGTGGAGACATGCACTGTAGGAATAGGCTGCATGGCCTTTGCACTGCAAAGAGGGAGACTCCGAGTAATATTTTTCACTTCCTCCAACTGGGGACGCCCACCGTCTTATCTGCCCACCCCACCCTTCTATCCTCAAAATGTATATTGCCAACAGATAAGAATATATATTTGTTGTCCTGCAGGTAGCCCAGTACATTGACTAGGGCCATCGTCTCACAATGTAATTGGATACTGGTGCTAAAAAAAAAAATTGATGGTGATAAAATGTGAAAGAAAAAAAAATTGGGCTAATTAGATATCCCCCTTAGTATATCTATATTATTTTTATAACAATTACAGGGATACAAGGATATAAGTTCATTTTTTAACATGATTACATTTTTTTTTAAACCTGTTATTTCAATCAAGTTCAAACTGGTAAAACATTAACACGCAATACCATAGGCTGCTGTCAATGGGCCTGATTTAGAGTTGGTAATAAAGTAATAGGCCCTACACACTCGGCGATGTGCTGTGCAGCCGAGCTGCCCGACCGCCGATACGGGCAACGGGCGACCCGGCGGCGCGGGGGGGGGGGGGCAGTGACGGGGGGAGTGAAGTTTCTTCACTCCCCCCGTCATCCGGCTCCGTAGATTTGCAGGGAAATATGGACGATCTCGTCCATATTGGCCTGCATGCACAGCCGACATAGCACCAGCGATGAACGAGCGCGGGGCCGCGCATCGTTCATCGCTGGTGCCTCCACACTGCACGATATGAACGTTATCTCGTTCATTAATGAACGAGATCGTTCATATCGTGCAGTGATATCGGCATGTGTGTAGGGCCCATAAGAAAGAGCAAGTAACTGTAAAACAATGTTGCAATGCAAGGGGTACAAATTATTATTATTATTATTACTTTTAATTTTTTTTGCATGTCAGAGAAATACTGGCTGCTTTTGCATGTAGCCCACAGATGCCGGACAGCTGTATTTTTACACTACAGTTTATATTTCAGTTTGGACATGCCTCCCTCAAATTTACATCTCACTGCACATTTTAAATCTGACACACCATCAAGGCAACATGGCTTGCCCAAGTGCATACTTACTTGCGCTTTCTTGCTTTATTCCCAACTCAGAATCAGGTCCATAGTCACAAGTTCTGACAATAGTCAAGGCCATAGCTAAAATAGGTGCAGATTTATACACACATCACTAGGGGGGCCAATCCTAGGGCTTTTTTTCAATCCCAGGTATCGGGATTGAAAAATTATCAATCCCAGTATTGGGTTGAAGATTTTTAAATTAAAATCTTCAGTGCCCCCAACCCCTTCCCAGACCCGCTCAGCCCACAGAACTACACACAATCCTCTGGAAGTGCGGACAGGTTCACTTGCTGTGGGCGGTGAAGGGCGATCTGGGCAGCGCAGGCATCAGGCTGCGCAGTGTGACCTCTGACTTTACGGCACGCTTCACAGTGTGCACAGCTGGGGGCAGGGGGAGCCAGGAGGAGGGAGCTGGGCAGCGTCTGAGCCTCCTGAGGAAGCTCTGCGCTGCCATGCAGTGAAAAAGTGGCTATCTAATCCCCAAATCCCCAGGATTGGAGCTCCAATCCCAGTATTGAATCCTGGCCAATTTTAGGACCAAATCCCGGGATCCCGCCAATCCTGATCTCGGGATTGGCCACCCTACACACCACTCATTTATAAAAACATGCTGTAGCATAATTTACTGGTGCAGTTTTTTTTGTTTATTTGTTCAGGTCAGTTTGGAGTACTACAGTTGGGTTCACACCTTTCTGACCAGGGGCTTGCTGGCAACTTTCAGCCTGGGGGACAAACACAAGCAAGTGACCCCTTCATAGTGAAATACGGCCCTTGACATGGCTCTGTATGTCTGATGGATGGGAGCCAGACAAAGGATCCTCCCTGGCCAGGGGCATAACTAGAACTTTGCAGGGCCTATAGCAAATTTTTAAAGAAGCTCCCATAACTTCTAGAGAAACCTCACTCCACAGCACTCTACCGGAGTGGGTGTGCCTAGTGCCAGGTATGAAGCTAGGCTATCTGTCACCAAAGACACAGCTCAGCCTCCCCTCCCCAAGAAGATAATAGTCACCCATTGCTTGTTTGAATACAGACATCGACTTAAATGTTTGTAGGATTAGGGCAAATCCAATTACATTAAGGTGGCAGTACTTGGTGAAGTTATTCTGTGTTCTAGGCAGTCTTCACTTTTAAGTAATAAGTTTCACTGCCTGTACTACATTACCTTGCCCACCACAGAGTATCACATTGACCACCATACTATAGAGAGAGTATCAATGACCACCATATAATGCAGAGAACATTATGTCGACCACCATATAATACAGAGAGCATCAGTGACATCCATATAATGCAGAGAACATCCCCCCAGCCCAGCCTGCCATTGTTTCCAATGGTATAACCCAGCGAAGCAGTTATGCTTTAAATTCCTCAACAAGTTTGCTTCATGGCTTCCTCACTTCTTCTCTTCTGATATTCCCTCCATTATCCTAGGTGTTTCAACATCCTTATCGATATCCTCACAAAATCCCCTGCTTCCAAACTGCTTAACCACACATCTTCGCTTGGTCTCTCCAAGTGGACCTCATCAACCTCTCATGTGAATGGAATCTCACTTGATCTGGTCTTCACCTACCGTTGTGATATTTCTGATTTCTCCAACTTCGCTTTCCCCCTCTCTGACCACCACCTGCTCTCTTTTAACTTATCTCTTAATGCTTCTCCATCTCTATCTCAAAAGATTACCATCACTAAGCGTAACATTGAGGCTATTGACACCAAATCCCTATCCTCCTTGTTCGACTCCCTTCTCTCTCCTATTCTCTCCCTCATGCCCTGAACAAGCCACTTTGCTATATAATGCATCCCTTACTTCTGCTCTTCTGTTGCTTCATCGACCACTATTCACCCTTGCAGATTAATACCTCAACCCTAGCACACCAAATTCACCAGATATTTGCAAAATTGCTCATGTACTGCTGAGCAGTACATGAGTACTGCCACTTACTTCACATCCAAAATTGACTCCATGGGCGGGATTCAATTATTTTCACCCCTTTCTACACCCATTCTGTTTCTGCCCTCGGGGGCATGGTATCATTATTTCAGCTTGCTGCCCTTGGAGTAGCGAAGCACCCAACCCTTTACACGGCTAAACCTGATTACTATGGGCGCGATATGCATGATAACGGGGATAATTTTAGACAGGAGATTGGGCGTGATATATTATTTGAATTCCACCCCATATGTCAGGACATCACATCCCACCAGACCATCAGCAACCAGCCACCTCCTAATCATTACCACCCCTCCCCATCCCTCTCACCAACTCTGACATCTTTTGCCCATGTATCTGGTAAGGAAGTCATGGCCCTCATCTGTTCCTCCCTCCCACCACCTCCCCACTTGACCCTAATCCCTCCCGTTTCCTCCGCTACCTCTCTCCTTCTGCCTGTTCCCATCTTGTCCACCTTCTCCATCTCTCCCTCTCATCAGGCTTTGCCCTTTCTGTCTTCAAGCATGCACTCATCTCCCCTATTCTTAAAAAACCTACCCTTGATCCAAACACCCTCTCCAACTACCTCTATCTCTCTCCTCCCTGTTGCCTCCAAACTCCTTGAGCGTATTGTCTACAACCACCTTACTGCCTTTCTTTCCTCCTAATCACTGCTTGACCCATTCCAGTCTGGCTTCCGTCCTATCCACTCCATTGAAACCACCCTCACAAAAGTCTGCAATGACCTCCATGCTTCCAATTCTAAGAGACCTCTCTGCTGCTTTTGACACTGTGGACCACACCCTCCTTTGGCAAATCCTTCACTTTTTTGGTCTGCGTGATACTGCATTCTCCTGGCTGTCCTCCTACCTCACTGACTGTTCCTTCTCTGTCTCCTCTCATGACTCCCGCTTCCCCCCCCCACACACACACACGCACATACTTCTACTAACTGCAAGTGTCCCCTAAGGCTCTTTTCTTGGTCCTCTACTTTTCTCTCTCCGTACATCCTCTTAAGGTTAACTCATTAGTGTTTTTGACCTCCAACATAATATACCTTTCTTCCCCGACCACTCCCCCGCTATCCTCACTCGTATCTCCAACTGTCTCTCTGCTTTCTCTTTTTGGAAGTCCCGCACAACCTCACCTCCCACTATTTCATTATCTATTGATAGCACAACTATCCCCTCTAGCCCCGAAGTGTGCTGTCTTGAGGTAATCCTTGACTTCTCCCTCTCCAACCTACACATTCAGCACCTCTCACAAACCTGCCAATTTCATCTAAAAAATATTCCCAGGATCAGACCCTTTCTCACCCAGGATGCTACTAAGACCCTTATCTACTCACTGGTCATTTCCAGACTGGACTACTACAATCTTCTCCTGACTGTCATACCTGACAAATGCCTCTCTCCACTCCAATCTGTCCTTAATGCTGCAGCCCGGCTCATCTTTATCAAACGCACTATGTCCACCTCCCCTCTCCTACAATCCCTTCACTGGCTTCCCTTTCAGAATCCAATTCAAGTTTCTCACACTTACTTACAAAGCCCTCACCCACTTTCTATGGAATTCTCTACCTCTCCCCCTCAGACTCACTACCTCTCTAGAAAACTTCAAACGGGCTCTCAAAACACACTTCTTCACTAAACCCAGCCTTATCTCATCCTAACCCTCTGTTCCATGCTCACTGTCTACTCCATCTGTGTCACTCCTGTCTGTCTGCCCCTCCCCTTTAGAATGCAAGCTCTCATGAGTAGGGCCCCCTTCCCTCATGTGCTTATCCTTATCTTACTTCAACCATCTTCAACGGTACAAAGTCCCGTGGTTTTCTGCCATGTGATACTTAGGTCAGTGTTGTCTGTAGATGTAGCTGTGTTCACTTAGCCTGTATGTATCCTATATTGTCTTCAAGTCTAAATCATTGTTTTCCTGTTTTGATTATTCATTTATGTACTCTGGAATTGGGTGCTGCGGATCCCTTGACGCAATATAAAGTATAATAATAATGTAACAATACATCGCATACGCTGTCGTACACACTAAGATCCGCTGTACGACAACACAATGTATCGTAACATGCTGCATTTAACTACAATGCCCCGGGCATTGAATCATCCCATTGGATGTGCACCACTATTGCACAATGTATTATATAGTAGTGTGCACCTAGCTTTAGAATGAAGGCACCATACAGACAGCTGCTAATGAGTGATTTAAGGAGTCCTGGTATCTGTAGATATATATATATATATATATATGTATATATATATATATGTATGCCCTTACATACAGAAATCCAATTGCTAAGCACTTTGGCCAATTTAACTGGATCGCAGGGATGTGGTACCAAATTACCACCCACTGGCTGCTTTACTCACCATTCACTTATCTAACATGCAGTACTGTATATTTGTGCAATTTGTCTTTGAAAAGTCAAAATGTTCCAATTGTCATGATATCTGCAAAGGTCACAACTGTTGATGAATTACTTTTTAGTTAAATCTGACATGTACAAATGGAGCCGACATAACAGAACCAATTATAAGTATGACAATGTGACAAAATAATTCTTGACGTGTATATTTATTGGGTGATTATGCTAATGAGGGCAATGTAACATGTAACACTAACATATTAATAGTAATTTCTGTTGTAAACATTGCGTAGTTAGTACAATCTGTATCTTGAGGTTGTAAATTCTCACATGTAATGAGTCATTGTGTAATGCAGATGTGTTAGTTTGTATCTTCTGGTATTAATTATGCATACTTAGGGCCTAATGCAGCTTGGATCGCTATTGAGACAGAAATTGCAATTTTCTCAATCCTGCTTCTGCTAAAAATCGCATGTGAAGAGCCGCCCAGGTTAAAGACGCCTACCAATGCAATCACAAAATTGCGTATGCAATCGCAGAATTGCGATGCATACGCAGAAATCGAGCACCATCGACAATTGCGGTTGACCCTGGGATACTCAAAATAATGAGAATGCAGTCACGCCATGTTTTTTGTCGCAATCCATTGCAACTGATGTCAGATACACGCCCTGGAAATGGCCATGATCCACCTACGTTTTTCCAACCACACCCCACAAATGCCATGTAAACACTCACAAACGGTCACTACCTGACAATCAAAATGTGATTGCATTTCACTAAATTGCGATAGCAAATTAGCCTTCGTGCACGCACAATGCGTTTGCAGTGCATGCGCAGTCTGCCAATAATCACCCGATTTGTAGTTTTGCAACTGAAACTGAATTAGACCCTTAGTCAATATTCTGTTACATCAAATGAGATATAATGTATCTGGTGGCATAGTATGCAAGTTATTTTCCATAGCACAGGGCCATTATATGTAAAATATTGCATTTAAGAAACATTTTATTTTTAGAATACAATGCAAATACAATGCAAATGGAGCATTCTGGGAGAGCATGGGTGGTCGTAGATACAGGGGGCCATTCTGAATTGATCGCTTGCTAGCTACTTTTTGCAGCCGTGCGAACGCATAGTCGCCGCCCACTGGGGAGTGTATATTTGCTGTGCAAGTGTGCGATCGCATGTGCAGCCGAGCGGTACAAAAATAGTTTGTGCAGCTCAGAACTTACTCAGCCCTTGCGATCACTTCAGCCAGTCCTGTCCCCGATTTGACGTCAGACACCCACCCTGCAAACGCTTGGACACGCCTACGTTTTTCCAAACACTCCCTGAAAACGGTCAGTTGCCACCCACAATCGCCCTCTACCTGTCAATCTCCTTGCGATCGGCTGTGCGAATGGATTCTTTGTTAAATTCATCGCACTGCAATGATCCGCTTTGTACCTGTACGGTGCACCTGTGACCTGATCGCTGCGCTACGAAAAACAGCTGCGTGCAATAAGGTCAGAATGACCCCCACAGAGCAATACAATATGCAGAAATAGGGGGCGATTCAGACCTGATCGCTGCTGTGCATTTTCGCACAGCGGGCGATCAAGCAGTAACTGCGCATGCGTATGCACCGCAATGCGCATGCGTGTCGGACAGCAACATAGGATATCACTGATCTGCAACGGGGTGGTGTGAAAAATCCGATCACATGGGCGTTTGCAAGGTGATTGACAGGAGAAAGCCGTTTTTGGGTGGTAACTGACTGTTTATTGGGAGTGTCAGGGAAAACACAGGTGTGCCCAAGCGTTTACAGGGAGGGTGTCTGACGTCAGCTGCGGCCTCGATCAGCATGTTGTGATCGCACTGTAGGAGTAAGTCCTGGGCTGCGCAGAGACTGCACACAGTGGATTTTTGAAGCTCGGCGTACACATAGGATCGCACACTTGCACGGCAAATTTACACTCTCCCTGGAGGCAGCGACTATCTGAACGCAGGACAGCAAAGTTAGAAGCCCAGTGATCAGGTCTAAATCACCCCGATAGTACACTTTACACTTTACAGTTAACACATGGAAGAGGTATCCCCCACAATAGTTGAGTGTGAGACAAATTTGCATTTCCAAAAATAATTAATTCTCAATCTGAGATCATTTGAGACTGCTTGTAGATATCAAGACCAATATGTTTGCATTACACAACTATCATAAATAACGTCCAGGGTATGCAAGATAATAACAAAGTATTGATTAATGTAAAACCTTTTCTTTACTCCAAAAATGTAGCAGTATTAAATAACAAATATTTGATTAACAATAAGTAGGTCTGCAAATGTTTCTATAAAAGTTGATGTAATAAAAACATCTTGTTTCAAAAGGTCAAGTAGCCCAGCACCCAGCTTCCTGTTCCCGGTCTCCTGTTTTGTGACATCATTTGCACTGGAGGGGGTTGCCAACTGAGGGCATAACAGTACCCTTATATGACACTACAAAAGGTAGTTTATTATGTAATATTTCATATGTTTACTTTTATTGAGACTGTTATTCAAAAATTATAGCTCAGTGCAAGGTTTAGTAGCACCAGGGACGTGCAGTCAGGGGAGGCAGGGGAGGCAGTGCCTCCCCTGTGATTAATTATTAAAATAATAAAAAGAAGATACTTATGACACATATTCTGTGTCATAAGTATCTTCTTTATTGAATCCTAATCATTTTACTGCTTTAAAGCAGTTTGGGAGGCACTGACAGCAGGTGCCTCCAGGGGATAATGTAAACGGGACAGTGCGGGGGGCGGAGACTAGCACTGGTCTGTAAAAGCCCATGAAAAAACTTAGGGAAAGCGGCACTGTTCCAAGTGCCTCGCTGACAGGGACACCACCCCCATGTCAGCGAGGCACCTGTGATTGGACAGCGGATCCAGGGCTGGATCCGCTTGTCCAATCACCCACATGCGGCGCTGGAGGCGGCGGGTCCCGGCGTTAATGATAGCCGGGAGTAGTGGTGGGCAGTGTGTCTGCGGCTCCCCCCCCCCCCCCCTTCCCGTCCTCCGGCTCCCGCTCACCTTACCAGCGGCGGCGGCAGTCCTGCGGAGTGTGCAGCTCTCCCCCCGTCCTCCCGGCTCCCGATCATCTGACAGGCAGCAGCAGTGGCTTGTGCGGCTGTCCTCCTCCGCCGGCTCCAGCAGCAGCAGGTTAGTTCCGTGTCTTTTTTTTTCTCTCTCTCTCTCTCTCTCTCTCTCTCTCGCTCTCTCTCTCTTTCCCCCTCCTGTGGATCATATGTAAGTATAATGTTCATTTTTACAGGTACCCCTTTGGATTCTACTGGACAAGTGGACGTGATCGGCGTGGGATGTAGGTAAGTAATCTCTCTCATTTTTACAGGTACCTTATTGGATTCTACTGGACAAGTGGACGTGACCGGCGTGGGATGTAGGTAAGTATGTGTGAGTGTGTAAGTGTGTTTTAATAAAATTTTACTGTCACGGTGTGTGTTTGTGTTTTTATTTGGGTATTTTTGTTGTTGTAGAACTACAGGTACCAGCGAGCCCATTATTTCCCCGCCTGCTGGTAATTGAGGTTCTCCAAGTACCAGCAAGCGGGAGAGGCTTGCTGGGCCTTGTAGTTCCACAACAAAAAACAATACTCTTTTTTTACACACATGGCTATCAGCCCGGCTCCCACCGCCCAGGGGTGCTGGGGACAGCCTCGGGCTTCACCCCTGGCCCATGGGTGCCTGGAGGGGGGGACCCCTTGATTTAAGGGGTCCCCACTCCTCCAGGGTACCCCGGCCAGAGGTGACTAGTTGGGGGGGTAATGCCACGGCCGCAGGGACCAATATAAAAGTGCCCCCCGGCTGTGGCATTATCTCTCTGGCTAGTGGAGCCCGGTGCTGGTTTTAAAAATACGGGGGACCCCTACATCTTTTGTCCCCCATATTTTTGGAACCAGGACCGGACTAAGAGCCCGGTGCTGGTTGTCTAAATACGGGGAACCCCTGTCCAATTTTTTTCCCAGTATTTACACAACCAGGACTGGCTCAAAGAGCCCGAGGCTGGTTATAATAAGGAGGGGGGACCCCACGCATTTTTTTTAACCCATTCAGACCCTTCTCCATTAAGTTAATGGAAGCCCTGGACAACAAAATTGCATTCATGTCCTCCTCCCACTCCCTTCCCAGTCCCAAACACTAATTTTATTTTTTTTTCTATAAAAATGTACACTATATCACAAGTATGATGAGCAGGCAGCGGGCATTGGCGGCATCGGACTGAGATAGAAATTAGTGGCGGAGGGCTGGGTCAGTTGATGGTGGGCGAGTTTGTAAGCCATTGGCGGTGGCAGCGGGTACCGGCTCAGAGGCAGTAGCAGGCATTGGCTCGGCGGTGGTAGGGGTTATCGGCAGGATTTGGCGGACATTATGGCTGCAGTGCCTCACTAGCCACTGACCTCACCGCACGCCACTGAGTAACACAACATAGCGTAATCATCTCTGTGCAAACATTATGGTCGTTTATTGTTATTGTTATACGCATTTGTCTATGTAACACATATGGGATAATAATTTCGAATGCAATTGTAGCAATTGTATAGAACAACAATGGAGTATATGTATAAGACTGGAAGTCAAATCTTTCATTATTTAGTAGAATGCGAAATCATACTAGACATTTTACTTGTAATTAGGGTTTTTGGATTTAATTTTTTTGTGTGTGTGTGGGGGGAGGGGGGGGGGGTTGGGGTGATTGTTTGAAAGGTTATGCAATATTTAATTATGTACATAATCTGTGTTTTTGTGTGTTAACAGGCAGGGCCGGATTATAAACAGGGCGGATGGGGCAGTCGTCCAGGGCCCCCCACACATTGGGGGCCCCCACACTGCTGCTGAGCAGATGCCACGCCGCCGAGTTCAGGCAGCCACACGTTAGGCAGTGAAAAGTTAATGGCTAAGGCGGGGGCGGAGAGTTCAGGTGTCTATCACTACAGGCTGAGGAATGCAGAAGTCCCATCATCAGCATTGAGGGTCGTGCTGGCGCTGCTGCAGAGAGGCTGGAAGTGCACAAGCTCCAGAGAAGGTGAGATAGTGTGGCCCTCTGTGCCTGTCACCCCCCACCCACCTGGAACCACACATGAGAGAGGAAGGGAGGTCCCTAGGGCTGACAAATAGGTTGGGTGGGTGGCCTCAATTTTTATTGGTGCGTGCCACCACAGATTTGTTGCCCTGGGGCAACATAGTAGAAAAGGAGAGGACAGTTTACCTTGGGAGAAGGTGTCAAGTGAAGGGGGGCTCCAAGCAGGTGGTGGAAAAATGAAGGCAAGCTTACTAGAGATGCCAAAAGTTTGCTGCTTCTCTCCAGAAGAGGTACAGCTTTGTTCAGTGGAGCTTGAAGGTGCCTGTGTGAGCTACAGATCAGCTCAGTTACTTCACCACTTTGATTTCCAGGCCCTAAAAAATATAGATGTGCTTGTGTTAAGTTCAGTGTGGTGGTACCCCTGCTCTGGTCTGTGTTCTTACAGAATATGTCCATATTTACTGAGTCACTTAGGAATTATATTATGGCTTTTAGCCAAATGTCCGGATATGGCCTCCATATGCTTTATTAGGATTTACTACTTCAGTATGAGAAACATGGGCCCTCATTCCGAGTTGTTCGCTCGGTATTTTTCATCGCATCGCAGTGAAAATCCGCTTAGTACGCATGCGCAATGTTCGCACTGCGACTGCGCCAAGTAACTTTACTATGAAGAAAGTATTTTTACTCACGGCTTTTTCTTCGCTCCGGCGATCGTAATGTGATTGACAGGAAATGGGTGTTACTGGGCGGATACACGGCGTTTCAGGGGCGTGTGGCTGAAAACGCTACCGTTTCCGGAAAAAACGCAGGAGTGGCCGGGGAAACGGTGGGAGTGCCTGGGCGAACGCTGGGTGTGTTTGTGACGTCAACCAGGAACGACAAGCACTGAAATGATCGCACAGGCAGAGTAAGTCTGGAGCTACTCTGAAACTGCTAACTCGTTTGTAATCGCAATATTGCGCGTACGTCGGTCGCAATTTTAAGAAGCTAAGATTCACTCCCAGTAGGCGGCGGCTTAGCGTGTGTAACTCTGCTACATTCGCCTTGCGAGCGAACAACTCGGAATGAGGGCCATAATTCCCACTTATCTATATAATGGGTAATTCCATGGTTACAAATGTTACATTTTGAAGTATATTTCATGTGAAATATATTTTTTTAAGCATGTGCTTTGAATATTTTGTGAAGAGTAAATGTTGTTTGTGTGGCACATGATATGCTTTAATTTTGATACAAAGCTTGTCATGAAAACTGGTAACAAGCGTTACATAAAAAGACCATTTTCATGGAATGATCATAAAAATGGATGTATGTGTGCATGTATGTGAGTTATGTTCCAGCATAACTCTGGAATGCCTGGAGCAATTGACACCAAACTTTGTACACATATGACTTACAATCTGGAAAAAAATACTGTGTGGGTAAAACACCCCTAACACCCCTAGGGGTGGGAGTGGGAAGGGGGTGACATGTAAAATGCCATAGTTTTCGGGGTCACTGAGATGAATAGTGACACTTCTGATGCCATTTCAGTCCAAGTTCAGCCGCCATCAGCATGGGGGATGAAAATGGGTAGTGAACTTAAACTTGAATATGGGCACAATGAAAATAGTCTTATTGCGTTAAGATTTCCACGTGGGTGAAGCCGCGGTGTAAAGGGTACCAACAGCTCTCCCAGTGACCTTAAGTGTTGTGCAAAAATCTTTACCTTTTTATCTGAAAGGAGGAGCCCTAAGGAGAGTGAGAAGCTAAGCAAGGAGACCTATGGCCCTTTGAAATAGACTCAGCCTGCAAACCTTACATATTTAACAGCGGGCAGAGCTTGGCCTGTCGTCCCAGCATTTACAGCACTGAGCAGGGCAGCATCAGAGGTGGGATGGAGCAGAGAAGGTGGCGGATTTTTCTCCTCAGCACCAGTATTTCCACAGCATCAATCCGGGGAAGCCCAGAGGTGCGGCCTGACAAAGATTGTCAGTATTCTTTAAATTCCGTAGGGTATTCAGCTAGTTATTAATATATATTTGATATACAGTATGTGACATTATTTAGTGTGAGGTACAGTGGTACCACAATGTTAGAGCTAAAGCTCACTAAGGAAAACCCTGGTAAATGAAGATTCATGGATCACACGCTCAAGACAAGACATTTATTATATGTAAAAATGAACATTATAATATACCATGAGGCCCATTTATCAATGAGTTTTAGCTATTTGAAATGCGTTGTGTATGATAAATGTTTTTCCAGCCAATCAGCTACCAACTGTCATTATTGAAACATATGACAGGAGCTCATTGGCTGAAGCACCGTTTATCATATACAATAAGCTTTAAATAGCTAAAACTCATTGATAAATAGGCATCCCTGTTTTCATATTAAAAATCAGTTCAGCAATTATTCGTCAGTCAGATCATCAACCCCTTAGCTTGTGTTCTTCTTACCCCACAGGTTCACTTGGAAGGATATGACACCCAGTATCCCTTACGAAAACCAACAATTTCCTGACCTGTCCCCCTCCCTTTAATCATGCCCAAATTACCACGCTGTCATGTTCCCTCCATGAGCAGGTATCTTATTGACATGTACCATGAGCTTGGGAGGGTTGGATGGGATATGGGGAGCATTCCCATTGTTAACCTCTTAAGGTGCCCATACATTAATGCGATTTTACCCGATTTCAACGCAACGCAAAGAGGCAGCAGGCTTCGGCAGCCTTGAAAGGGATCGTATATGATACATCGTATGCAAAAGGACTGCACACAATGTATCATATACGATCCTGCTGCTCGGAAAGCTGCCGGGCAGTTCAAGGGCAACGTATGCGACTCGGAGACACTAGTACACAGGTTCTCATACTCGGTCCTCAGGACCCCACATGGTTCATGTTTTGCAGGTCATCTGTAGATTTTTAAAATGTGACAGTTGGTGATACAAAGTGCAGCTGCTGGATGACATGGAAAACGTGAATCGCATGGGGTCCTGAGGACCGAGTTTGAGAACCACTGCACTAGTGTATAACCACATTCTCAGGGCCGCAACTAGGTGGTGGGGGCTAAGGGTGCACGCGCCTCGGGTGCAAGGAGTTACGGAGAAGCAGGATTTTTGTTTTTTACTATCAGTGCTGTGCTGATCCAGTGAGACAGCAGACGGCTCCCGGGGCAGTGTCTCTGACCCTCCTGTCTGCCCGCAGCTGGCTCCGACGCTGTGCGGGTAAGCTCCAGCACCTGGGATCTCTCCTATGCTGGCTACTGTCTTAAACTTTCTTCTTTGCCATGCAGCGCTGTGACTAGCGTGCGGTGCACTGTGAAAGCTATAGAAGCGAGCTGTTGGTGCTGTGTTTTTCAGTAGGCTATGATCCCGACTGCCTGCCCAGCACCAACCGATAACAAGCAGCTGGTTACACACTATTGAAAGTACACGGGCTTTTGCTTGTTAACATGTGCAGTCACCGATGTTACAAAAATCAAAGGTTCACTTTGCTAACTATCCACTTGACAGCCTCCAACTCTCACTGAGTATCACTACAGCAGCTTTGTGGTGAGTTTAAAGACAGACTTTATTATCCGCACTGTGCTCCCAGTTAGCAGCATCAACCTCTGCTTTGCCTCCCAGATGGGTATTTGGTGTAGCTTATAGGGGGATGTAGTGTAGTGATGTAGTGTACTATATAGGGTATGTAGTGTATTGAAGTATTGCAGTATAAAGGGGCATGTAGGGGGTCATTCTGTCCCGATCGCACGCTGCAGTTTTTCGCAGCATAGCGATCGGGTCAGAACTGCGCATGCGCCGACGCACTGGCCGCCCATCGCTGTGCTACGATTGCCGCTGCCTGATTGACAGGCAGAGGCGGTCGATGGGTGGGAGGGGGCGAAACGGCGGCGTTTGGCCGTTATTTCGTGGGCGAGGTCCGGCCAACACAGGCATGGCCGGACCGTGCGGGGAATGTCCCGCAGCAGCTGCGTGACGTCACACGCAGCCACTGCGGGCCGGGGAGCGAAGAGTAGCTCCCGGCCAGCACGCTAAAGCTGTGCTGGCCGGGAGCAACTCTTGAAGTGCAAAGGCATCGCCGCTGTGCGATGCCTTTGCACTTCTGCAGGGGGGGGGGGGGGGCACTGACATGTGGGGCGGACTAGCCCTGTGCTGGGTGCCCCCACCGCATGTCTGAGTTCATGATCGTAGCTGTGCTAAATTTAGCACAGCTACAATCAACTCGGAATGACCCCCATAGTGCACTGATGTGGTGTAGCATGTTAGGGGATGTAGTGTAGTGATGTAGTGTACCATATAGGGTATGTAGTGTAGTAATGTGTTGCAGTATATAGGGGCGGTGTAGCATATAAGGGGATGTAGTGTAGTGATGTAGTGTAGCATATAGGGGGCGGGATGTACTATCAGTGATCACAGGTCATCGCCAGTCATCGCAACTATGCTAATCGCATATGTACTAACATATGCGATTAGTATCGCAATACGATGCCAGGGATGCCCTGCGATCACTGATGGTCCCGAGGAGAGGATTTGCGGAAGCCTCTGTCACCTCCCAGCATCGGGAGGTGACGTGTGCTGGGAGTCCCTGAGCTCCTCCTCCCTGCAGCCGGAAGGAGACAAGGCTGTAATGCAGGGGTGGAGGAGGCGGGGGATCCTGGAGCAGGTGAAATGGGGGTTGGCGTTAGTGGTGAGTGAGGCGGGTTGCGGAAAGCAGCCCATAGGCTTCTATAGGGTTTCGCCATAAAAAATATGGCGATACCCTCCGCGGAGATAAGTGGGTGGCCGGGTCTTAGTACATTTGAAAATATGGTAAAATCCCCCAAAATGGGGGTTTTACCACATTTTTATCTGAGTACATCCTGTCCAGGGTACATAGTGCAGTGTATAGGGGCATGTAGTGTAGTGATGTAGGCCCTCATTCCGAGTTGTTCGCTCGCAAGCTGCTTTTAGCAGCTTTGCACACGCTAAGCCGCCGCCTACTGGGAGTGAATCTTAGCTTATCAAAATTGCGTACGAAAGATTCGCAATATTGCGAAAAGACTTCTCTGTGCAGTTTCTGAGTAGCTCGAGACTTACTCTGCCACTGCGATCAGTTCAGTGCTTGTTGTTCCTGGTTTGACGTCACAGACATACCCAGCGTTCGCCCAGACACTCCTCCGTTTCTCCAGCCACTCCCGCGTTTTTCCCAGAAACGGTAGCGTTTTTTCACACACTCCCATAAAACGGCCAGTTTCCGCCCAGAAACACCCACTTCCTGTCAATCACATTACGATCACCAGAACGAAGAAAAAACCTTGTAATGCCGTGAGTAAAATTCCTAACTGCATAGCAAATTTACTTGGCGCAGTCGCAGTGCGAACATTGCGCATGCGCAATAAGCAGAAAATCGCTGCGATGCGAAGAAATTTACCGAGCGAACAACTCGGAATGACCACCGTAGTTCAGCGTGTTGGGGATGTAGTATAGTGATGTAGTGCAGAGGATAGGGGAATGTAGTGCAGTGCTGAAGTGTTATGATATAGTGCAATGTATGGGGACACACAGGGTGGCATGTAGTAGAACACACTGCTGGGGCGGGGGGCATGTGCCACTTAAGGCATTTGGGGCACATAGGGGAATATTGTCCAATAGCATCCCCTTTTTTTCAAAATTTTTGATAATCTGATCATTTTAGTCTGACTTCTTTTTTAAATTATTTATTTCATTTATTTATTTATATATATATATTTTTTTTTGGGGGGGGGGGAATGGGTGTGCCAAATTACGGCCTTGCCCCGAGTGAAAATCCTAGTTTCGGTCCTGAACTTTACTCCATGTGTAGTGATTGCTGGGATTTCTACTCTATACAGAATGAAACAGTAGGTAGTAGGGGATGCTAATGAAGAGGGGTGTCAATTTTTAACGACGGGATCCTTCCTGAATTAACTTCTTACATTATTTTCCTATGAAAATTACATTTCCTGAAAGAACTACGATACCTGCCTCAAAAAGTCTTGGAAAGAACAGGAACTGGTGTGACTATATTTTAATATCAGATTCTAGCATCAAGCAACTGCCAGGAGGATTAACTGTGTGTTGTTACAATTAGAACTACTCATAGTGGTGGCATTCCAAAATACCTTTGATGCTGTAAACTGTAGGTATATTATTTGATGCCAATGTTTTTCATACTTTTTCTTTTTTTCAGTGAATCATATGAATTGTGCTGGCCATAACTTAGAGCAACATCATGATCCTCAATCTACATAACTTTACAGCATGATGTAACAGTCTCATCCTCAACAGCAAAATTGTTAAAGAAGAACACAATACATAATGGAATTTCTCCGCTTAGTAAGTCCTCTCAACGTGATTCCTCCACCGTTTACCATGCATCATTGCATTTACCAAAGTTTGAGCATTACCCCTGTCTGGAAAAGTCCCTGGAATGAATCAAACAGTCATCAACTGGAAGTGTGCATTTAAAACAGTACACTGGTAACCAGCTGCCATAGCAATCTAATCTGATACCATTTCACCGAACACTCTCCCACACTGACAATTTATCTGGGTGCTCCATCTATCCAGCTCAATGGGACTCAGAACTGACAAGGGAAAAGGTTCAGGGAGAAATGCCCACCCATCCTGTACCTAGAGGGAAACATAGGGGTTTATTTACTAAGCCTTGGATGGAGATAAAGTCGCTGGAGTACCAGCCAATCGGCTCCTCACTGCCATGCAACAGGCTGTGTTTGAAAAATGACAGTTAGGAGCCGATTGGGTGGTACTCCAACGACTTTTTTTTTTTTATAGTGTAACCCTCTGGTTAAATAATAATAAAATAAGTATAAAAGTGTAATAAATGTATATGTATATAATATATATAGGTAAGACCCCTATGTACACATGAATGGGGAAAATAGATGTATATATGATATGTATATATAGGACTGTAGTGTGCTCGTGGCAAAGACTGGGAACCGGCTTGTGGAGAGAGACTCGCGGGGGAGAACATGCTAGAATCCCCTCGCGGAGATGAGGAAAACACCGCGAGCTGGAAGGAAGGAGGAAGCCGACAGCCGTTGGAAGAGTCTAACGGCCGACCTATTTGGCACTACGGCATTAATGTAACCCTAGTTTGGAGTATTATTATTAATGGATTACTATAGTTGTGCCTCCACCCAAGCTTTATCACAATGTATATAGGCCTGCTTGGGTAAGCCCAACGAATACCTATATGAAGTATGGTATCAATTATATACAATTTATCTTATTTTACCTGTTTTCTCTTCTAGTTGTCAAGTCTCCATTCATCAATTACCAGGAGCAGGATGTGTGGTAAGTATGTAAAATTTAATATTACAACTTTAATCAATATCATTTGTTGCATTCACAATGACTATGAATATTATATAGAATAATATTGGATTTATGTTCAGCCAACTAAATAATGCATATACATTACATCTTAGATTATAGATAATTAAAACCTAAGAGTGACCCGGGTACTCTGAAGTCAATGAGGAGCTCGTTGGGGCCCTTACCTTGAACGAATGTGACTATCGTGGTGAAATGAATTTAAATCACAGACTTTTCCTTAAATCTCTGTAGTAGTCGTCTATTCCCCTTTTCTTACTTATAGCCCCATCCTCTGTGAGTATTTTTCAAGCTGTAGTAATACAGTCCCTTAATTCCACTACGTTGATAATCCACATATAGATTTAGGGTAGCTGCGATGAATATAAAGGTCACAGTCTTCAGCTATTCTCTCTAATTCGGGCTAGCTTAAATGATAGATTAAATGTTGGTGCATACCCAGGTAATACTCCCGGGTTATAGTGGGTCTCAAATCGGAAGTAGAGTAGTCTGTCGTTCTTCTTGTAAGTGATAACTCAGAATTTTAAAGCTATCCTCTCTCTTTGTCCTCCTTTGTTATTTATGAATTAAGAATATAGTACTTGTTCCATAGGGTTAGTTGGCTCCCTATTATCTAATTCAGTCCCGACTAAACTCTGCACTCAGTTTCTTTTAATTTTTTAACCATATAGAATATGTCAACATCTGTTATACATCTTACAGCTGTTTCTATATTTTAAACTTTTATTTTATACTGAGTTACCACTAGAGGGAGCCTGTGATCCATCCAGATAGAGACGATTGGTATAATTTCATGGGAGGGAAGGCTATTGGAGTGAAATGTGATTGATGGGTGTAAGTAGCAATCCCACCTCATCTAGTGCGTAGTCACTCCCCCGACTCCTCCTCTGTTGTTATACAGCTTCTCCGGGTCTGTCTCTATGCTGCTGTCCCGGAACTCTATCACTTTCTGCCGTCGGCCCCTCTCACCTCTGTCGCAATTCGCTATGTTACCGCGGTCACACAGGCTCCGTACCGATGACCGGGTAATCAGGTAAGGGTATTTTAGGGTAGCTATATCCACAAGCTGGTGCCGTTCACAGCCCCTGTAATCCCCGCTCCGCTTCCTCTCCCGTAGTCGCGGCTAGGGTCCTTCCGTGTCCCGACCTCCTCCGGTGCTGCCAATCAGTCCAGGCTCTCCTCCGTAGTGCCAAATAGGTCGGCCGTTAGACTCTTCCAACGGCTGTCGGCTTCCTCCTTCCTTCCAGCTCGCAGTGTTTTCCTCATCTCCGCAAGGGGATTCTAGCATGTTCTCCCCCGCGAGTCTCTCTCCACAAGCCGGTTCCCAGTCTTTGCCACGAGCACACTACAGTCCCATATATACACTGCTCAAAAAAATAAAGGGAACACTAAAATAACACATCCTAGATCTGAATGAATTAAATATTCTTATTAAATACTTTGTTCTTTACATAGTTGAATGTGCTGACAACAAAATCACACAAAAATTATCAATGGAAGTCAAATTTATTAACCCATGGAGGTCTGGATTTGGAGTCACCCACAAAATTAAAGTGGAAAAACACACTGCAGGCTGATCCAACTTTGATGTAATGTCCTTAAAACAAGTAAAAATGAGGCTCAGTAGTGTGTGTGGCCTCCACGTGCCTGTATGACTTCCCTACAACCCACATAAGTGGCTCAGGTAGTGCAGCTCATCCAGGATGGCACATCAATGCGAGCTGTGGCAAGAAGGTTTGCTGTGTCTGTCAGCGTAGTGTCCAGAGCATGGAGGCGCTACCAGGAGACAGGCCAGTACATCAGGAGACGTGGAGGAGGCTGTAGGAGGGCAACCCACCCAGCAGCAGGACCGCTACCTCCGCCTTTGTGCAAGGAGGAACAGGAGGAGCACTGCCAGAGCCCTGTAAAATGACCTCCAGCAAGCCACAAATGTGCATGTGTCTACTCAAACGATCAGAAACAGACTCCATGAGGGTGGTATGAGGGCCCGAAGTCCACAGGTGGGGGTTGTGCTTACAGCCCAACACCGTGCAGGACGTTTGGCATTTGCCAGAGAACACCAAGATTGGCAAATTCGCCACTGGCGGCCTGTGCTCTTCACAGATGAAAGCAGGTTCTCACTGAGCACATGTGACAGACGTGACAGAGTCTGGAGACGCCAAGGAGAACGTTCTGCTGCCTGCAACATCCTCCAGCATGACCGGTTTGGCAGTGGGTCAGTAATGGTGTGGGGTGGCATTTCTTTGGGGGGCCGCACAGCCCTCCATGTGCTCGCCAGAGGTAGCCTGACTGCCATTAGGTACCAAGATGAGATCCTCAGACCCCTTGTGAGACCATATGCTGGTGCGGTTGGCCTTGGGTTCCTCCTAATGCAAGACAATGCTAGACCTCATGTGGCTGGAGTGTGTCAGCAGTTCCTGCAAGATGAAGGCATTAATGCTATGGACTGGCTCGCCCGTTCCCCAGACCTGAATCCAATTGAGCACATCTGGGACATCATGTCTCGCTCCATCCACTAATGCCACGTTGCACCACAGACTGTCCAGGAGTTGGCGGATGCTTTAGTCCAGGTCTGGGAGGAGATCCCTCAGGAGACCGTCCGCCACCTCATCAGGAGCATGCCCAGGCGTTGTAGGGAGGTCATACAGGCATGTGGAGGCCACACACACTACTGAGCCTCATTTTGACTTGTTTTAAGGACATTACATCAAAGTTGGATCAGCCTGTAGTGTGTTTTTCCACTTTAATTTTGAGGGTGACTTCAAATCCAGACCTCCATGGGTTAATAAATTTGATTTCCATTGGTAATTTTTGTGTGATTTTGTTGTCAGCACATTCAACTATGTAAAGAACAAAGTATTTAATAAGAATATTTCATTCATTCAGATCTAGGATGTGTTATTTTAGTGTTCTCTTTATTTTTTTGAGCAGTGTACATATCATATATACATCTATTTTCCCCATTCATGTGTACATAGGGGTCTTACCTATATATATTATATACATATACATTTATTACACTTTTATACTTATTTTATTATTATTTAACCAGAGGGTTACACTCTCCCCCTGGTGATTCCATTTAAATTAAACTATGGGATCACCAACATATATTTTCTGATATATTATCAGAAATAAGGCCAATAAGACTCAATATTATAATGAGTGATTACTCTGGGGATAATCTCTGGAGTTCCCAACTGGTCATAAGTAATCATGAGAGGGGGTTGTCTATGTCTTTTGGGCCTATCTATATGGTCCATCTCCCCTCTATCATTGCTACAAGACAGATAATCCTCCAATTCTCCCGGTATATCATATCTTTCTTCCTCTAATAACTTCCAGTCTTCTCCTGAAGAATCATGAAAATTAATTTCTGGACCCATATGGGATAAATAGCCAGTGTTCTGATCATCACTGGTATTCTCGGGTTCACTCTCCTCTTCAATTGTTTCTTCTGGTTCCTTGTAGTAACAACCCTGACCTTCCACTGCTTCCTCACTATTTTCATTATCATCCAACTCTCCCCTCTCCCTTGGTCTTTTGTCCATCTTTCTTTTAATCAGGACGTGTCTGTATCTTCCTTCACTTCTTCTTCATTTTCCAGTCGGACTTCTTTACCTATGTGAAGCAGATTCTGCCTATGATGAGTTAATATAGCTCCTTTCCCATTTTCTAACTGTATCCGATACACAGGTAGATCTTCAAATTTTTCTATTACTATATAGGGCTCTTCCTTCCATCTGTTGGCAATTTTGAATTTTTTTGGCATTCCCAATTGTCTCAGCAATACTCTGTCTCCAGGAGACAAAACCTGGTCTCTCACCTTCCTATCATAATAGACTTTGTTCTTTTCCCCACTCTGGCGGGCTGCCTTCTCGGCTAATTGGTAAGCTATAGCTAATTCTTCTCTCAATTTTTCGACATATTTCACATGAGATTTATAAGAACTTTCACCTGACGAGACCCCTAGACTTACATCTATCGGGAGCTTCGCCTCCCTCCCAAACATCAGGTAATAAGGAGAGTACCCAGTAGTTTCATTCTGTGTGCAATTATAAGCATGTATCAACTGGTCAATATAACATCTCCAATGATGTTTGTTCAGGGGACTCAGTGTTCCCAGCATATTGAGTAGTGTTCTGTTGAAGCGTTCCGGTTGTGGGTCACCTTGGGGGTGATATGGCATAGTTCTAGATTTTTTTATTCCACACATCACACAAAGTTCCTTGATCAGGTTACTTTCGAAATCTCTGCCTTGATCCGAGTGTAGTCTATGGGGAAGTCCATAATGAATAAAGAATTTACTCCAAAGGGTGTTTGCTACGGTGGAAGCTTTCTGATTTGGTGTTATGTAAGCTTGGGAGTATCTTGTGAAATGGTCTGTTACTACTAGAATGTTACATTTTTTTCCTTGATCCATTTCTAGAGTTAGAAAGTCCATACATACTAAATCCAAGGGACCGCTGCTTTTGATGTTTACTAAAGGGGCCACTCGATTCGGTAATGCTTTCCTTACTATGCACTTTCCACAACTCCTACAGTACTGATCTACCTCTTTGGATAGATTTGGCCAATAAAACCTATCGGTTATTAACTTTAAAGTCTTCTCGAATCCCAAGTGGCCATGTTGATCGTGTAAAGTTTTCATACTCCTAATACGGTATTTTCTGGGTAATACGAGTTGGTACCTTTTTCTACCATCTGGTAGCCAAGTGCATCGGTAGAGTATACCTTGCTTCATAATTACATTTTTTGTTTGTCTCTTTAAAAGCTGGATTTCTAATGCCCACTCCTCTGTCATCTTACCAGCTTTCTTGATTAAAGTTCCTGGCATCACCCATCTTATACACGGATCCTGTAGTTGTTCTTGTCTAAGCTGATGTCTCTTTACCCTTGGTAGATCTTCCAATTCCATTTGACTAATCCAGCAATAGGATAATGGTAAGGCCTCGGCGGTTGCTCCCTGGTTGCTTATGGCTTCACTTACTACCATACTAGTTATTTGCATAATATGGCACACTCCGTGTACCTCTCCGGCGGGTATTTCGATCCACTCCTCATTTTCAGTTTCTCCCACCAATTGTCCAGGTATTCTTGAGAGCGAGTCAGCATCCACATTACTTACTCCAGGCCGGTATTTCAAAGAGAAATCATAGAGTGCCAACGCCGCTAACCACCGGTGCCCAGTTGCATCCAATTTTGCTGTGGTCTGTACGTAAGTTAAGGGGTTATTGTCAGTGTGTATCTCAAATTTTACTCCATACAAATAGTCGTAGAATTTATCCACTACACACCACTTTAAGGCTAGGAACTCTAATTTGTGTGCGGGATATCTCTTCTCACTTTCGGATATACCTCTACTAGCAAATGATACCGGCCGTAATCCTTCAGAATGTTGTTGGTATAGCACTCCCCCTAATCCACTAGTAGACGCATCTATATGAAGGACGTATGGAAGACTGGGGTCAGCATACACTAGAACGGGTGGATGTGTCAGACTCTTCTTCAGCATTACAAATGCCGCTTCACACTCATTAGTCCATCGCTCACCAAAAAGTTCATTAGGCTGGTGATATTTCCCATTCATGGTGAGTTTCGAGGGTTTTCTTTTTCCTGCATTGGGGTATCCCTTGGTCAGATCAGTCAAGGGTTTTGCCTGGGCAGAGTAATTCGATACAAATCGACGGTAGTATCCGCAGAATCCCAGGAAAGATCGTAACTCCTTCAGTTTGGTGGGTCGAGGCCAGTTCATCACAGCTCGTACTTTTTCTGGGTCCGTTGATACTCCATATTCACTAACGATATGCCCTAGGTATTTAACCCTTGACTGACATAAGTGACACTTATCTACTGACAATTTCAGGCCTCCTTCCATCAATCTATCTAGAACTTTGAAAAGTTGTTGATTATGTTCTTCGAGAGTAGCCCCGAATACTATAATGTCATCTAAATAGACTATCACTTCCCGGTAATTCATATCCCCGATTATCCTTTCCATAGCACGTTGGAAAGTGGCTGGTGCTCCTTTTACTCCTTGGGGCATTTGTAGGAACTCGAAGAATCCTAGCGGACAAATGAAGGCCGTCTTCTCCCTGTCTTCAGGCCGCATTGGTATTTGATAATACCCATTTCTCAAATCTAACACCGAATACAACACACTCCCTTGTAGGCAATCTAAGGCCTCGTCTATTCTGGGCACCGTATACTGGTCGGTCACTGTCCGGTGGTTCAGGGTTCGGTAATTGACGCACATTCGGATATTTCCATTTTTCTTTCGTGCTATCACAATCGGTGAGGCGTATGGACTCTTTGATTCCATTATTACTTGGTTTTCCAATAAACCTTTCAGATGTTTCCTTACGTCCTCAAAGTCCGCCGGGGCTATTCTCCGAGAACGTTCTCGAAATGGGGTAGTATCCGTGAGTCGGATACAATGTTCCATCCCTTTGGCTCTTCCTAAATCCCACTCTCCTGTGGAGAAAACCGGCCCTCGGGACTCCAATTCTGAAATTAATCGTGACCTTTCTGCATGCTCGAGCTCACTTCCCAAGAAACAGACCTCAAACGGGCTACCCTCCTCCTTCAGATCAATTCCATTTATACCTTCACATAAATAAGACAGCACTTTGGTTCTTTTCTCCTCTTTCTCCAACCATTCCATAAGAAGAGAGTAAATCCTGGTGTTGGTCCCTATAATCATATGGGGCTCACCCCTACTCTCTGGGACTTCTGGACAAACCAGCGCGATTAGGGGTATTTGCAGCTTCTCTTCCTCTCCCTCTCGATAAATATCTAGACTGGCCACTATATATCCTAAATACGGATATTTCTCTACGCTCAAACCCCATATCACCAATCCAGATAACGGCTGTAAGGGTACATCAGCGAGGTGTTTCTTGTACCAGTCTTCGAATATGATTGACACTTGGGAACCGCTATCGACCAGTACTTTACAATGGTGTCCGTTTATTTTAGCAGCCATTATCGGAGCCGGTCCCATCAACCCCTCAGGCAGGACTCCATTCCACCATGTGTTCCCCATCGCGCAGCGACCAACCTCTAGGAGACCAGTGGGGGGTTCACGGGCCTCCCTTGTCCGTTTCCCCGTTCTTGGTCTTCGCTGTCGGTGTTATGAGATGGAGTACTATACATACGGGTCGAGTTCCGATTTAGGTTACACTCGAAAGCTCGATGGCCAATCCTTCCCCACTTAAAACAACCCCTGCTATTATAACTGCCCCTTCTTCCCCCGCCCCGAGTTGACTCACTAGAGGGAATATTCTGAGGTGGATTGTTGTTGTTTTGAGTAGCAATAAATTGCTCGATCCTCTTGTTCTGTTCTTCCATTAATTTTAATATCCTTTCCTCTAACTGGGAAGTCTCAGTCACGGTTTGTACCACCTTAACCTTCTTTACCGTCTTCTCCCTCATCTCAATTAGCACTTCTTCTTGTTTTATTTCTTTTAGTATCTCATTGAATCCAGGAGGTGGTTCCTTTTTCTCGGAACACCTCAACTTCTGTGCTACAGGATCATTTGTCAACGCGCCTCGTAGCACCTGTCTCATGCGACTTTTATCCACTTCTCGGGTGATTCCTTTTTTTTCCACAATCTTATACAATAACTTATCTATTCGTATGACATAGGCACTCAGTTTCTCGCCAGGTTCTTGGAACGTGTGATGCAGTCTTGATAGAAGGTCCCCTACGTCTTCCAAAGTGCCGTACGCATAATCCAAAGCTTCGAGGTAGGTCTCCAAGGTGGCATTCAGATTACTTCTCCTAGCAGCTTGTATTATCCCCATAGCAGGGCCACGTAGACTTTCCACTACTCGTTGTCGCTTTATTTTATCTGGACACTGCCATTCCTCTGCTTGTTGGACAGCGGCCTCCTTCCAAGATTCATAAGGTTCTTCCCCTGTAGGCACAGGTACGATACCAGAGAATATCCTTAGTCTTCGATAACTCCCTTCGTAATGCCATCTCTCAAGTTGGGAAACCACCCGATCCACCATGGTCTCGAACTGTCCGCCATTCACATTAGTAGTAATATGTCCATTGCCACTAGCTTCTCCTCCATCTACACCCTCCGGCGGGATCATCGCCGAGATGGGTGCACTAGTGTTATCTTCTTCCTGGATACTGGGACCAATAATAGACCATCTTCGTCCAGTTTCTTCATCGGCCATTATCATTAATGGGATCAAATTCACGTCTAATTCTTTTTCCGTTTCAACCAGGACAGCAATCTTCTTTCCTACTTCGTCATCCCACTTGTCTATTATATTGGGCCTTATAACACCATACAGGGTACCCACTTTTCTTAACACTGTTTCATCCGAAACATCTGATAAATCTCCTCCTATTCCAATACACTTTCTGGGATTTACTCCCTTCCGCTGACACCATTTGCATAAGTCTTCTCCAGTTAGCCCCTCCATTGACGTTGATTAATGTAGTTATTCCTACTGAGGTTTACTGGGATCTCAGCAGTGCCTCCATTAATGTAACCCTAGTTTGGAGTATTATTATTAATGGATTACAATAGTTGTGCCTCCACCCAAGCTTTATCACAATGTATATAGGCCTGCTTGGGTAAGCCCAACGAATACCTATATGAAGTATGGTATCAATTATATACAATTTATCTTATTTTACCTGTTTTCTCTTCTAGTTGTCAAGTCTCCATTCATCAATTACCAGGAGCAGGATGTGTGGTAAGTATGTAAAATTTAATATTACAACTTTAATCAATATCATTTGTTACATTCACAATGACTATGAATATTATATAGAATAACATTGGATTTATGTTCAGCCAACTAAATAATGCATATACATTACATCTTAGATTATAGATAATTAAAACCTAAGAGTGACCCGGGTACTCTGAAGTCAATGAGGAGCTCGTTGGGGCCCTTACCTTGAACGAATGTGACTATCGTGGTGAAATTAATTTAAATCACAGACTTTTCCTTAAATCTCTGTAGTAGTCGTCTATTCCCCTTTTATTACTTATAGCCCCATCCTCTGTGAGTATTTTTCAAGCTGTAGTAATACAGTCCCTTAATTCCACTACGTTGATAATCCACATATAGATTTAGGGTACCTGCGATGAATATAAAGGTCACAGTCTTCAGCTATTCTCTCTAATTCGGGCTAGCTTAAATGATAGATTAAATGTTGGTGCATACCCAGGTAATACTCCCGGGTTATAGTGGGTCTCAAATCGGAAGTAGAGTAGTCTGTCGTTCTTCTTGTAAGTGATAACTCAGAATTTTAAAGCTATCCTCTCTCTTTGTCCTCCTTTGTTATTTATGAATTAAGGATATAGTACTTGTTCCATAGGGTTAGTTGGCTCCCTATTATCTAACTCAGTCCCGACTCAACTCTGCACTCAGTTTCTTTTAATTTTTTAACCATATAGAATATGTCAACATCTGTTATACATCTTACAGCTATTTCTATATTTTAAACTTTTATTTTATACTGAGTTACCACTAGAGGGAGCCTGTGATCCATCCAGATAGAGACGATTGGTATAATTTCATGGGAGGGAAGGCTATTGGAGTGAAATGTGATTGATGGGTGTAAGTAGCAATCCCACCTCATCTAGTGCGTAGTCACTCCCCCGACTCCTCCTCTGTTGTTATACAGCTTCTCCGGGTCTGTCTCTATGCTGCTGTCCCGGAACTCTATCACTTTCTGCCGTCGGCCCCTCTCACCTCTGTCGCAATTTGCTATGTTACCGCGGTCACACAGGCTCCGTACCGATGACCGGGTAATCAGGTAAGGGTATTTTAGGGTAGCTATATCCACAAGCTGGCGCCGTTCACAGCCCCTGTAATCCCCGCTCCGCTTCCTCTCCCATAGTCGCGGCTAGGGTCCTTCCGTGTCCCGACCTCCTCCGGTGCTGCCAATCAGTCCGGGCTCTCCTCCGTAGTGCCAAATAGGTCGGCCGTTAGACTCTTCCAACGGCTGTCGGCTTCCTCCTTCCTTCCAGCTCGCGGTGTTTTCCTCATCTCCGCGAGGGGATTCTAGCATGTTCTCCCCCGCGAGTCTCTCTCCACAAGCCGGTTCCCAGTCTTTGCCACGAGCACACTACAGTCCCATATATACATATCATATATACATCTATTTTCCCCATTCATGTGTACATAGGGGTCTTACCTATATATATTATATACATATACATTTATTACACTTTTATACTTATTTTATTATTATTTAACCAGAGGGTTACAATAAGTATCTTTATTAGTGGTCACAAGGTGTACATGTAAAAAGGTAAACAATATTGCTAAAACAGTAGAAAACAGCATTAACCGTCCATGCGAATACAGTTACCAACATTCAGAATAGACAGTGACACAATGACATATAAAATAATATAAAAATCACAAAGACACATGACTGTCTCCAGACAAAACATCACGCATATACAACCATATTGACCAAATTTTTCATCTTTTTATAGAAATAAGATAGAGAAAAGCAACAAGAGGTAGGAGGGGGGAGGGAAGGGAGGGAACTTGCACCATCATAGACATGTAGAAAGATAATAAACAAATTCTATACCCTCAGCATTTCCATCTAAGAGAATCAGCCAGTAAATAAGTGAGAAATACAGTATATGATTACCGTTCCAAGCAAGATTAAAAAATTTCACATATTTGATTCTGTTGAGCTAATGGCTTGATATCTATAAATGTACCCCATTTTTTTAAAGAATGTAATAGTGTCTCGTTGATAATCCAGAAAAACATCATATAAATCATGAGTAATGAATCGAGTTTTCGCAGTGACGGTGAGTTTTTAGATAACCATAGGTTTAATATAACTTTCTTAGCAATCGTAACTAACACAGTAAGAAATGGGATTAGATATCTCTTAGTGTCAAGGATCTTCCAAGAGTCAAAATTTGCAAATAGTAATGCAGCAGTGTCTAAAGATACTTGTAAGGAGAAAGAGGTGTTTATAAAACCAATAATTTTGTAGCAATATCTTTTTATGCGTCCGCAGGTCCACAAATTATGTAGAAGAGTAGCTGCATAATGGCCACATTTCGGACATCTCCCAGACTCTGCATCATCGAAATGACTTCTTTGGACCTGAGAGATATAAGCCCTATACACTACTTTTACATGTATTTTCTGTAAAGTAGAGCAATGTACTGTATACAAAACTCTAAGAAAATGTTTAAATAGTGTGAGATCCTGTGTTAATAAAGGAATATCTTTTTTCCAAGCTTCTGTGGTGGATTTCCATGCTGGGACAATAGTGGGTTTTAGTAACTCTGGTTTTAGATCGGTGAGATTGGAATTTCTTATATATTGATAATAAATGGTCTGGGCAAGGGCTGGGAGTCAGTTGTGGCAGTAAAGTAGAGATATAATGTTGTAATTGTAAGTAAGCAAAATAACAATTAATTGAAAGATTAGAAATTTGTTGAAGGAGAGCGAATGGAATAATAGTGCCTCCAGGGTCAAAAACCTGTGCAATGGCTTTAAGACCTTTATGTCTAAGTCTCCCGAAGGCAGGATTCTCCATACCGGGAGTAAACATAGGATTACCCCAAATAGACATCCATGAAGACTAGCGAGGGTTATGACCCAATTTAGCTGTAACTGTCCACCATGCTTCATATGTGTGTCTAAAAATTAAACTATTAAGAATCTCTTTAGGGATATGTGTTTTGGGGGTATGTAGTAGAGCACATGGGGAAAATGGAGTGAATAATGCGCAGTCAAGGGTATAGTCTGTATAAGTGTTAGATGCGAACAGCTAGTCCATTGCGTACCGGAAGATAAGTGTGTGGGAGTAACTTGCAAGGTCTGGAAGACCCAGCCCACCATGTGATTTTGGTAACCGCAATTCATGTTGAGCAATTTGGAGTTTTTCTTTCTCCAAATAAATTGGGAACACAAACGTGAAATACACCTAATATCAGTTTTGGACAATCATACTGGCAGCATTTGGATAATATAGGTAAGTATCGGGAGAAGAATTGATTTCACCACTTCGACTCTGCCCAGCATAGAAAGAGGGAGGTTATGCCAATCTCCCAGAGATTGTAATTGCTGGTGTGAAATTACTATGATATCGTTTGTTTAGGGCATTAGGATTTTGATAAAAATACCAACATATCATCCGCAAATAACAATACGTGGAGATCAATATCACGTATAACAATTCCCTGATATAAAGGCGATTGACGTAGGGAAGTGGCCAGGGGTTCAAGGGCTATGACAAATAAAAGTGGGGATAATGGGCATCCTTGTCTCGTTCCTTTCTGAAGAGGGAACGGAGCAGATAAAAGGTCATTACAGAGTATGTGGGAGGAAAGGTTCGTGTATAAAGTTTTAATAAAGAAGATGAATTTATCTGGAAAAGCAAATATTCTCAAGGTGTGGAAAAGGCGAACCCAGTGCACCATGTTGAAGGCTTTTTCAGCATCAAGTGAGAGTATCGCTCTCGGAGTGTTCGACATGGCGCCCTGGGAATCACTGACTGCGGACAGTACTCGTCTAATGTTGTTGACTGGGTTCCTACCCTTGATGAAACCCATCTGATCCCAGTGAATCACGGGAGTATCAACTTCAACCTTTCCGCTAATATTTTCGTTAAAAATTTATAGTCCAAATTCAATAAAGAAATTGATCTGTAGGATTCGGGATCAGACAGGTCCCTGCCAGGTTTTGGTAAAACCCGAATAGAAGTAGTATTAAAATGGGGAGGCATTGTTCCCGAGGATAGTATCAAGTTATAAACTGAGGTAAGGATAGGTACAATTTTTGGGGGCTAAGAGATTATAATATTCAGAGGTGAATCCGTTGGGCCCGGGGCCTTGCCCTGTTTAAGGGACGAAATCACTGAGGAAACCTCTTGAGGAGAGATATCAGACGTCAATGAGATACCATCAGCTTCTGATAGTTGGGGAAGTAATAAATTATTCCTAAAGTCACTATACACCGAGGGGGTAGATGGTTAAGATGGTGCGGAATACAAAGTTTCATAGAAACTTTTCAGGGTATTTGCTATGGAAGCATTTGAGTTAGAGAGGGTGCCATCACTGCTTCAGAGGACATATTGTACTGGGGGGACTTTGACCCCTAAGCAAGTTTGAAAGAAGTTTACTGGATTTGTTACCGTATTTATGAAAGGTTGAATTTCTTTGGAAAGAGTATGAAGCTACCATTTTTGCTATGAGCCCTTCAAAAATAGTTCTCGCTTCAGTATATGCTAATCTATGGGGAGGAGTGGGGGTAGTCTTATAAACTTGAAAAGCCTGTGTAAGTAAAGCCTGAGCAGAGAGAAACTTTTCTGACAGTTCTTTTTTTATGGGTAGATGATATGGAAATAATCTCACGCCTAATTGTAGCCTTAGAGGCTTGCCAGAGTGGTATTATGTCAGAAATTCCTGTGTCGGCATTAAATATCGCAAAATCATTCCAAGCTCTTTGTACAGCATTAATCAGTGTAGTGGAGGTAGCTAGCGAAGAGGGACACCACTAACTGATATAATTACCTTTCTCCTGAGTCAAACTTAGAGAGACCCAGGTGACCGCATTGTCCGAAAGTACAATAGGCTCAACAGAGAGCAAGAAACTTTAGGGAGAAGAAAAGTAGAAATCAAGACATAATCTATACGTGACATATATCCAGTTGCAACAGATAATTCAAATCTACTGGATGCATAATACGTCGAGTAATTGTAAATGTTTTGCCAGTGCCGGAACACCGAACTTAGGGAGCTTAGTGTTTGCAGAGGAAAGTGACTGTCTATCTAATTTCGGGAGCTAAACTAAATTCAGATCTCCACAAAGAATTGTGGAAATATTGATATTAGGCATAAGTAATGTCGGTATGTGAGTATAAAACTCTTTGGAATACGTATTTGGGGCATAAACATTCATACATTTAAACGTATATGTACCAATAGTGAGAGTTCAGAACACATACCGTCCCTGGGGATCGGCAATAACATCAGAGGCTGATATAGGGAGAGAGGCCCTGGCCAAAATGGCAACTGCACGCTTTTTTGAATTGTAAGAGGCCGAAGCCAAAACTTTCATTTTCAATTGATTGAGTTTTAAAACTTCAGAAGGCACTAAGTGGGTTTCCTGTATACAGAGAACGTCTATATGAAGTTTGTTCAAATAAAGCAGAATTTTTTTCCTCTTTCGGGGTGAATTAATGCCACCCACGTTCCAACTACTGATTTTTAAGGACATAACAACTTAGGGAGGGGTTCATCAGAAGGGTTATCATCCGGCCGTGGAATAATTTTGGTGGAAAATCTCAAACAATGGAAATGGAAAAAAAGAGAGTACATCAAACAGTTAATAAAGGTGGTGCTGCAGGATGAGGGGGGGGGGGGCACAGGAGGGGGAAAAGGTAAAACCAGAGAAACAAATCGAAAATAGAAACTTCCAAACAAACGTAGAGAACGCATATAAATATGCTAATGATACTAGTACCAGGCACCTAGCCTAGCAACGCCCAGCGTAATATAGCAAAATAACATAAACCATAACTCGTAGCACCAAGTTAAATAAGGAGAAATTACAAACTGCAGTCCAGGCAGAGAATCACCGGGACATTATCCACCACCAGAAAATACCTATATCAATCATAGTTCCATCAGGATGGTATAACGATATAGGAACAGTCACCCCACGGAGTACATAATCAGAAGGGTATTGTAATCAATCACAGTCAGACAACTCGCGGGAGCGACCTCCGTCGCCATCACGCTCCTGAATGTAGGCCTCCGCATCACGGACAGACAGGAAATCTTTGTATGAAGTACCATTGTATAAGCGTAGCCTAGCGGGATATAGCAGAGCGAACTTGTGGCCTTCTTGGAATAACCGAGAACAGAGGGGTGCGAAATCTTTTCTAGCCTTCGTAAGCTCGGCGGAATAGTATTTAAATAGCAGTCATTTGAAACCATTCCAGACAATATTTCTATTCCTGCGTGAGGCTGTCCAGAAAAGCTCTTTATGTAGGTAGTTTAGGGATTTGAAAATCACTGCTCTGGGTCTAGTACCCTCTTGTGGCCGCTGAGGACCCAGCCTGTGAGCTCCTTCTATGACTAAGTCAGAGCATCTATCCTGTATGTTGAGCAACTGAGGCAAAGTGATACTAATAAAGTCAAATAAATCTTGCCCTTTAACTGAGTCCGGGAGCCCTATGATCCTGAGATTACATCTGCGTGATCAATTCTCTAAGTCTTGGATTTTATTTTGTAGCATAAAGAATAAGATATCTTTCTCAGTCTTGAAGGCAGAGGATTTTAAATCAGCCACATCTGAAAACGTGTCCCCCAGCCTGTGTTTAATGTCAAGCATCCGCTTAGACAGGTGAGAGATTTGTTTATTGATATCTGCAGTCTGGGTTTTTAGCAGGAAGCTGATGGCCGCCCTAACAGTGCTGACCATGTCTCTGGATGTGACTGGGGAGTCCAGGTGCTGTCTGTGAGTGTCGGAAAGACTGGGGGAGTCAGATAAAGACTCACCCTCAGAGAGATCTGCGACCACAGACTGGGAGGCATTTCCCTGACATGGGAGAGTAGCGGTGTCAGGCAGAGAGGAGCTGGAGCCGGCGTCCCGCACCATCTTTAATTCTGTGCGGCGCCGTCAGAGCCGGCCCTAACCAATATGATGCCCTAGGCAAGATTTTGGCTGGTGCCCCCTAGCACCACCGCTAGTTCCGCCTCTGAGCCTGCACCCCTTTCCCAGCACCATCACCCCCCACCCATAGCAGTCCTTTTTTTGTTTTCCTAACCCTTGTAATTTAAATAAGAACAGTGTACACATTTTGCCTTACACATATGCCGCACATTATTAGTGCCCTTATACACATAATGACACACATAGTGCCCCTTACACATATGTTACACATTATTAATGCCCTTATACACATAATGACACATGTAGTTCCCAGAGTGAGTCAACTGGCAGCTCTGCTAACGTCGGGTGCCTATTTTTTATGAAAATGCATCTTATTTGCATTGCTATGTGGCTAGGATACACAAGCAGCTTCTGCTGATTAAAATGATATGTGGCATGCCTATATACTGTGTGCGCCTGTGGCTGTATCTGCGTACGAAATGCTACACACAGAATATAGGCATGCCGCATATCATTTTAATCAGCAGAACCTGCTGATGCCCCTAGGCATACCAGATGCCCTAGGCAATTGCCTAGTTTGCCTATACCTAGGGCCGGCTCTGGGCGCCGTTCTTTCTCTTTCTAGGAGTGGCTTTTTGTGTCCGGCATCACAGACAGGTATTTTTCCATGCAAGGAAAGGGTCCACCAAACGGTGAGGTGCACGGAGAGTGTGCTGGAGGCTCTACGAGCCGATAAATAGCTGTGCTGGGCGGTATGGTAGCGGAGCTGTACAGATCAGCTACCTCTCATCAAGCAGCCGGACCTGGAATTGTCCAATGACTTTATCTACATCCAAGGCTTAGTAAATAGACACCTTACTTTCAGAAATCGCATTCCACTCCCTTAGAGTCACATCTCCATTAGAAACAAAGAAGCCCACCTATACATAAGTAAATAATACACTTAACATGTTTTATGCATACAGTAACATAAACCTCATTCATTTTTAGCACCCTTGTTGGACATTTGTTATTTCAGAGAAACTGTGTCGTTTAATGCAGATAAGTGTTTAGTAACCCCACAGTGTGACCTATATTTATTATGCGGCAGCGTTTTGTGTAAAGGAACATGGTTAGAAAATTGTCAGAAGGAAAAAAACAGCAAATTGCTTAATAGTTTCATCTCTTACAGGATTAAGCAAGACCTTCTCCTTTAAGCACCGTCCCCTTCCCCCTTGTGATTGAAGCACTAATTTCAGTAATGGAGCATTAATAGAGTAATGGGATGGTGAAGCTAGCCTGAAGGAACTGTAGTGCTCAGCAGAAATTGAGTAAATAAACCATATATTAGATTCTTAAACAATACTTTTAGCTGAGCCCCTGGGGAGTAGAGAGTCGGCAAGATTTACTTATATTAGTCCTATGAAATGTATGCAAAAATAAAAAAATATTTGCTCCTATTGAATAAGCTTCTGTATATATGGTTGAGTTACTATCACATAAATCTTACGGATGCAAAGAGTATGTCCACTCAGTGTCCCTTTCAATTCATCTTTCGTGCATGATTTACCAGCTTTGTGCTTTCATGTGTATGTCTATCTCCCTTAATCGAAGCTTTGTGCAGTAAAGCAGAGATGCACATTCTTTGCATTGATAACTTGCTTTCCTGAATGATTATAAGTTAACCTGCTGGTTGCAGTCTAAACACAGTTGTCTTTAGAGTGGATGAGTTTATGTGTAAGTATGCTTAGAGATACCTCTTTTCTCTGTCAAAACATCACCTAAACATTGCACATTTTTCTTCACGATCTATTGTTTGTAATATATGTATATATACAGTATATATATATATATTAGAGATGAGCGGGTTCGGTTCCTCGAGATCCGAACCCCCCCAAACTTCACCTATTTAACATGGTTCCGAGGCAGCCTCGGATCTTCCCGCCTTGCTCGGTTAACCCGAACGCGCCCGAACGTCATCATCCCGCTGCCGGATTCTCGCGAGATTCGTATTCTATATAAAGAGCCGCGCGTCGCTGCCATTTTCACTCGTGCATTGGAGAGTGATCGGAGAGGACGTGGCTGCGTTCTCTCCCTGAAAAGCTCCGTAATCTGTGCTCAGTGTGCTGCAAATATCTGTGCTTAGTGTGCTGCAAATATCTGTGCTCACTGTGCTGAAAATATCAACATTCTCTGCCTGAAACCGCTCCATATCTGTGCTCAGTGTGCTGCAAATATATGTGCTCAGTGTGCTGCAATTGTGGGGACTGGGGACCACCAGTATATAATTATAGTAGTACAGTACAGTAGGCCATTGCTGTATCTTGCAGCTCTGTGTCACTGCAAGTATCCATTCCATATCTGTGCTGCATTTTTGTGAGCAGTATATATAGTATTACAGTGCAGCATTTTGGTGACCAACAGTATACATATATAGTACAGTACAGTAGGCCATTACTGGCATATAATTCCACACATTAAAAAATGGAGAACAAAAATGTGGAGGGTAAAACAGGGAAATATCAAGATCCACTTCCACCTAGTGCTGAAGCTGCTGCCACTAGTCATGGCCGAGACGATGAAATGCCATCAACGTCGTCTGCCAAGGCCGATGCCCAATGTCATAGTAGAGAGCATGTAAAATCAAAAAAACTAAAGTTCAGTAAAATGACCCAAAAATCTAAATTAAAAGTGTCTGAGGAGAAGCGTAAACTTGCCAATATGCCATTTACGACACGGAGTGGCAAGGAACGGCTGAGGCCCTGACCTATGTTCATGGCTAGTGGTTCAGCTTCACATGAGGATGGAAGCACTCATCCTCCCGCTAGAAAACTGAAAAGAGTTAAGATGGCAAAAGCACAGCAAAGAACTGTGCGTTCTTCTAAATCACATTTCCCCAAGGAGAGTCCAATTGTGTCGGTTGCGATGCCTGACCTTCCCAACACTGGACGGGAAGAGGTGGCGCCTTCCACCATTTGCACGCCCCCTGCAAGTGCTGGAAGGAGCACCCACAGTCCAGTTCCTGATAGTCAAATTGAAGATGTCACTGTTGAAGTACACCAGGATGAGGATATGGGTGTTGCTGGCACTGAGGAGGAAATTGACAAGGAGGATTCTGATGGTGAGGTGGTTTGTTTAAGTCTGGCACCCGGGGAGACACCTGTTGTCCATGGGATGAATATGGCCATTGACATGCCTGGTCAAATTACAAAAAAAATCACCTCTTCGGTGTGGAATTATTTTAACAGAAATGTGGACAACAGGTGTCAAGCTGTGTGTTGCCTTTGTCAAGCTGTAATAAGTAGGGGTAAGGATGTTAACCACCTAGGAACATCCTCCCTTATACGTCACCTGGAGCGCATTCATCAGAAGTCATTGACAAGTTCAAAAACTTTGGGTGACAGCGGAAGCAGTCCACTGACAACTAAACCCCTTCCTCTTGTACCCAAGCTCCTGCAAACCACACCACTAACTCCCGCAGTGTCAATTTCCTCCTTAGACAGGAACGCCAATAGTCCTGCAGACCATGTCACTGGCAAGTCTGATGAGTCCTCTCCTGCCTGGGATTCCTCCGATGCATCCTTGAGTGTAACGCCTACTGCTGCTGGCGCTGCTGTTGTTGCTGCTGGGAGTCGATCGTCATCCGAGAGGGGAAGTCGGAAGACCACTTGTGCTACTTCCAGTAAGCAATTGACTGTCCAACAGTCCTTTGCGAGGAAGATGAAATATCACAGCAGTCATCCTGCTGCAAAGCGGATAACTCAGGCCTTGGCAGCCTGGCTGAGAGAAACGTGTTTCCGGTATCCACCGTTAATTCACAGGCAACTACAGACTTGATTGAGATACTGTGTCCCCGGTACCAAATACCATCTAGGTTCCATTTCTCTAGGCAGGCAATACCGAAAATGTACACAGACCTCAGAAAAAGAGTCACCAGTGTCCTAAAAAATGCAGTTGTACCCAATGTCCACTTAACCACGGACATGAGGACAAGTGGAGCAGGGCAGACTCAGGACTATATGACTGTGACAGCCGACTGGGTAGATGTATTGCCTCCCGCAGCAAGAACAGCAGCGACGGCACCAGTAGAAGCATCTCGCAAACGCCAACTCGTTCCTAGGCAGGCTACGCTTTGTATCACCGCTTTCCATAAGAGGCACACAGCTGACAACCTCTTACGGAAACTGAGGAACATCATCGCAGAATGGCTTACCCCAATTGGACTCTCCTGGGGATTTGTGACATCGGACAACGCCAGCAATATTGTGCGTGCATTACATCTGGGCAGTGTCGGACTGGGGCATGAAGGGCCCACCGGGGGGATGCAGTGATAGGGACCCATACTTAGGGGTGTGGTCAGCCTACAAAGGGGGTGTGGCCAGCCTCCACAGAGGCTTGAAATACACAATAGTCTAGTGCAGTGTAATGCAACATATCTACCATGTATAATACAAGTGCACAGTCTGGAACCTGATCCCTAGAGGAAGGAGTGGGCACTCAGGCAGGGGGGCCTACCGGTGGTTTCCCTGGTACCCCTGTGGGCCAGTCTGACCCTGCATCTTGGCAAATTCCAGCACGTCCCATGTTTTGCACATATATTGAATTTGGTGGTGCAGAATTATTTAAAAAACGACAGGGGCGTGCAAGAGATGCTGTCGGTGGCCCGAAGAATTGCGGGCCACTTTCGGCATTCAGCCACCGCGTGCCGAAGACTGGAGCACCAGCAAACACTCCTGAACCTGCCCCGCCATCAGCTGAAGCAAGAGGTGGTAACGAGGTGGAATTCAACCCTCTATATGCGTCAGAGGATGGAGGAGCAGCAAAAGGCCATTCAAGTCTGTACATCTGCCTACGATATAGGCAAAGGAGTGGGAATGCACCTGACTCAAGTGCAGTGGAGAATGATTTCAACGTTGTGCAAGGTTCTGCAACCCTTTGAACTTGCCACACGTGAAGTCAGTTCAGACACTGCCAGCCTGAGTCAGGTCATTCCCCTCATCAGGCTTTTGCAGAAGCAGCTGGAGAGATTGAAGGAGGAGCTAAAACGGAGCGATTCCGCTAGGCATGTGGGACTTGTGAATGGAGCCCTTAATTCGCTTAACCTGGATTCACGGGTAGTCAATCTGTTGAAATCAGAGCACTACATTTTGGCCACCGTGCCCGATCCTAGGTTTAAAGCCTACGTTGTATCTCTCTTTCCGGCAGACACAAGTCTTTACATGTTCAAAGACCTGCTGGTGAGACACTTGTCAAGTCAAACGGAACGTGACCCGCCAACAGCTCCTCCTTCACATTCTCCCGCAACTGGGGCTGCGAGGAAAAGGCTAAGAATTCCGAGCCCACCCGCTGGCAGTGATGCAAGGCAGTCTGGAGCGAGTGCTGACATCTGGTACGGACTGAAGGACCAGCCAACGATTACTGACATGTCGTCTACTGTCAGTCTGTCTGTGTACATTTTCGGTATCGCCTGCCTAGAGAAATGGAACCTAGATGGTATTTGGTACCGGGGACACAGTACCTCAATCAAGTCTCTGGTTGCGTCTGAATTAACGGTGGATACCGGAACCACATTTCTCACCGCCCAGGCTGCCAAGGCCTGAGTTATCTGCTTTGCAGCAGGATGACTGCTGTGATATTTCATCTTCCTCGCAAAGGACTGTTGGACAGTCAATTGCTTACTGGAAGTAGTACAAGTGGTCTTCTGACTTCCCCTCTGGGATGACGATCGACTCCCAGCAGCTACAACAGCAGCGCCAGCAGCAGTAGGCGTTACACTCAAGGATGCATCGGAGGAATCCCAGGCAGGAGAGGACTCGTCAGACTTGCCAGTGACATGGCCTGCAGGACTATTGGCTTTCCTGGGTAAGGAGGAAATTGACACTGAGGGAGTTGGTGGTGTGGTTTGCAGGAGCTTGGTTACAAGAGGAAGGGATTTAGTGGTCAGTGGACTGCTTCCGCTGTCATCCAAAGTTTTTGAACTTGTTACTGACCTATGATGAATGCGCTGCAGGTGACGTATAAGGGAAGATGTTCCGAGGTGGTTAACGTCCTTACCCCTACTTATTACAGCTTGACAAAGACAACACACTGCTTGATACCTGTTGTCCGCATTTGTGTTGAAATAATTCCACACCGAAGAGCTGATTTTTTTTGTATTTTGACCAGTCATGTCAATGGCCATATTCCTCCCATGGACAACAGGTGTCTCCCCGGGTGCCTAACTTAAACAAACCACCTCACCATCAGAATCCTCCTTGTCAATTTCCTCCCCAGCGCCAGCAACACCCATATCCTCATCCTGGTGTACTTCAACAGTGACATCTTCAATTTGACTTTCAGGAACTGGACTGCGGGTGCTCCTTCCAGCACTTGCAGGGGGCGTGCAAAAGGTGGAAGGCGCAAGCTCTTCCCGTCCAGTGTTGGGAAGGTCAGGCATCGCAACTGACACAATTGGACTCTCCTTGAAAAGACTTAAGCTGTGCTTTTGCCAGCTTAAGTCTTTTAATTTTTCTAGCGAGAGGATGAGTGCTTCCATCCTCATGTGAATCTGAACCACTAGCCATGAACATAGGCCAGGGCCTCAGCCGTTCCTTGCTACTCCGTGTCGTAAATGGCATATTGGCAAGTTTACGCTTCTCATCAGACGCTTTCAATTTTGATTTTTGGGTCATTTTACTGAACTTTTGTTTTTTGGATTTTACATGCTCTCTACTATGACATTGGGCATCGGCCTTAGCAGACGACGTTGATGGCATTTCATCGTCTCGGCCATGACTAGTGGCAGCAGCTTCAGCACGAGGTGGAAATGGATCTTGATCTTTCCCTATTTTAACCTCCACATTTTTGTTCTCCATTTTTTAATGTGTGGAATTATATGCCAGTATCAATAGCAATGGCCTACTACTATATATTCTGCGCACAACTAAAATGCACCACAGGTATAGAATGTAGATGGATAGTATACTTGACGACACAGAGGTAGGCACAGCTGTGGCCTTCCGTACCGTACTGTTATATATACTGGTGGTCACTGTGTCAGCAAACTGCAAAACTAAAACGCACCACAGGTATAGAATGTAGATGGATAGTATACTTGTCGACACAGAGGTAGGTACAGCAGTGTCCTTCCGTACTGTACTGCTATATATACTGGTGGTCACTGTGTCAGCAAACTGCAAAACTAAAATGCACCACAGGTATAGAATGTAGATGGATAGTATACTTAATGACGACACAGAGGTAGGTACAGCAGTGGCCTTCCGTACCGTACTTCTATATATACTGGTGGTCACTGTGTCAGCAAACTGCAAAACTAAAATGCACCACAGGTATAGAATGTAGATGGATAGTATACTTAATGACGACACAGAGGTAGGTACAGCAGTGGCCTTCCGTACCGTACTGCTATATATAGTATACTGGTGGTCACTGTGTCAGCAAACTGCAAAACTAAAATGCACCACAGGTATAGAATGTAGATGGATAGTATACTTAATGACGACACAGAGGTAGGTACAGCAGTGGCCTTCCGTACCGTACTGCTATATATACTGGTGGTCACTGTGTCAGCAAACTGCAAAACTAAAATGCACCACAGGTATAGAATTAGAATGTAGATGGATAGTATACTTAATGACGACACAGAGGTTGGTACAGCAGTGGCCTTCCGTACCGTACTGCTATATATACTGGTGGTCACTGTGTCAGCAAAACTCTGCACTGTACTCCTCCTATATAATATTATACTGGTGGCCCCGACTCCCCAGTCCCCACAATAAAGCAGCACACTGAGCACAGATATGAAGTGTTTTTCAGGCAGACAACGTATACTGTTGGTCACTGTCAGCAAAACTCTGCACTGTACTCCTGCTATATAATACAGCTGCTCCCCAGTCCCCACAATTAAGCAGTGTGAGCACAGATATATGCAGCACACTGAGCACAGATATGGAGTGTTTTTTTCAGGCAGAGAACGGATAAAACTGGTGGTCAGCAAAACTCTGCACTGTACTCCTCCTATATTAATATAAAGCTGCTCCCCAGTCCCCACAATGATATAAGCAAGCACAAATATTTGCATCAACTCAACAATGAATAAACGGAGAGGACGCCAGCCACGTCCTCTCCCTAACATTTCCAATGCACGAGTGAAAATGGCGGCGACGCGCGGCTGCTTATATAGAATCCGAATCTCGCGAGAATCCGACAGCGGGATGATGACGTTCGGGCGCGCTCGGGTTAACCGAGCCATACGGGAGAATCCGAGTATGTCTCGGACCCGTGTAAAAAGGGTGAAGTTCGGGGGGTTCGGTTTCCGAGAAACCGAACCCGCTCATCACTAGTTTACAGGAACTTGTATGTTGAACTTGCACTTTTAAAGTACTTTTATGATTGTCATTAGCACTAGGCACTTTTATATCTTTCACCATGATGACAAGCTTATATTATTATTTTAGTATGCACTTTATATCTGTAATGTATTTCATGTTACAGTCTTGCCTATAGACACTGTGGTTTATACATGCCATGTCTGGTTTGTTGTAGCGTCTCCATGGCCACACAGGAGGGAGCCGCGACGTCACTTCCGGTTCCGCTGGTGCGAGCGGTGACGCCGGACGGGATGCCCGAATGGCGTGGCCAGGGGAGAACGAGCGTGGGGAATCTTACAAGGGGGCTAAGTTTATTGCTATATAAGTCTGTTTTTTTCACTTGTGCAGTTATCCTGACGAAGGGGAGGTGGTCCCCGAAACGTTGATAGCACTAATACACGTTTGATGCATTTTCTAAGTCTTTGAGTGCCGCCTCGTTTGTTCCTGTTTATATATATATAAATATAAAAATACAGTATATATAAAATGTGGGTTAATTATAATTGATTGTTTCTTATTTGTTTTAAAGTGAACTAAATATATAAAGTAATAAATAGAATAATTGAAAAAACAAGTGCACCTTCCTCTCCCATCAATCTCCAATTTGTGTGTTGTTAATCTCTGATGTTGGTCACTACATTCTGCTGAGCCCAGGATCAGTACTTGGGTATCCTGGAACCTTGAAAGTAGAGCTGAGTTAATTATGGATTAATACTCTCTAAACCAGGGGTGGGCAATTATTTCAGCTGAGGGGCCACTTAACACTTTCCAATGAGTATTTGAGGGCCGCCAAAGGCTTGCACCAAAATTATAGGGGTGTGACTTCATGGGGAAGGGGCGTGGCCACAAAATAATATAGAGTCATATTAGGCTGCACAATAGTCTCTATTATTCAAATTACGCTGCACAGTAGGGCCACTTACACACATTACTCCAGGTAGAGCCCAAATCACACATTTCGCCAGGTAGAGCCCTCTTTTGCACAGTACGGCAGGTAGAGTCCCCTATTACACATTACGGCAGGCAGAGCCCCCGTTACACATTATGGCAAGCAAAGGTCCCTTTTACATATTACGGCTTGTAGAGCTCCCTTTTACACATTACGGCAGGCAGAGTCCCCCTTTTACACATTACGGCAGACAGAGCCCCCTTTTACACATTACGGCAGGCAGAGTCCCCCTTTTACACATAACTTTGAGGGGAGGTGGGGAATCAGGCATTACAGACATGGCTCCATGTCAGCTTTGGTGAGGGTGGGATGCTCTGTGTAACCTGAGGGGGTGGTGTCTGGGCTCTGGCAGCAGAGGGAGTGGGATTGGGCATTCTCTACTCCCCCCTATCTCCGCTGGACCCATATAGCAGCTTTTAAACAACAGACTCCCTCCCTCCCTGGACACAGGTTGCTGCTTGATCCCCCTACTTGGCACCCCAGCCCCCCTCAACAGGCAGCACAAGCTATCCCTTTACCAACCTTGGGTGTTTTTTGGCTTGTTTTTTTAACAACAACAGATCAGCTCGAGCTGCCCGCTGGAGAGATCAGCTCCCACTGCCCGCAGGAGAGATCAGCTCCTGCTGCCCACTAGAGAGATTAGCTCCCGCTGCCCCCTGGAGAGATCAGCTCCCGCTGCACGCTGGCCACTGCAGAGATCCACAATCTTCTTGATGTGGCTCTGCCCCCCGCGCCGCCCAGCGCCAGAGACGTTGGAAAGGAAATCCCAGTCAGCAGCCCCTGTGATGTGACCGGGATTTTCTCAGCGGCGCCACGTCTCTCGGAGCTTCTATAGCGAAATGACAAGCGGCTCAGCCAGTCGGGCCTCTTATCATTGCGCACTGGTGGGGGACAGCGGGCCAGGCAGATCGGTTCACGGGCCACATCCAGCCCGCAGGCTGCATGTTGCCCACCCCTACTCTAGACATTTCCCCAGATAAGTTTTTACCTTGAAAAGTTTGTCTTCTTAAAAGAGGATTTTTTTTTTTAAGCTACTCATATGCAATACTATTTGTTGAGTCATGCAATAGTACACCATAAAGTTGATATAAATATATTCTTTAAAAAAGGTTAGAAAGCAGTTCCTTACAGAGTGGCACTTACACTCTCTATTCCCATGTCAGAGCACCCAGATGAAACCCACACAAATCATAGGAGAACATTCAATCTCCAAGCAGATGAGTCCGCGGTCAGAATTGGGCCTATGGACCCAACACTGTGAGGCAGCAATGCTAATCACAAATTTATTCCTTTGACACCAATCGAGACTAAACAGACTGTACAGACTGCAAAGCAAGGTAAGTAAGAGCACACAAACACACCATGAGATTCCTGGTACACAAGTCCCAGTGCCCTGCAGAAAACATGATGGAAATGCACCCCGACTGGCTGTACAGTAAGTTGAGGATCGAAATATGGGCATCACAGAAATCAAAGGTTATCTGGTTGGTTTGAGAGAACATACAAATGTATTGTAAAATAAACATGGATGAAGTGGTAAAATAAAAGCTATTTTAGGGGATTAATACAAGTGTGTATAAGAAAGAATACATTATTTATGATCAGTGTGGGAAGAGTTGGAAGAAGTTGAGACATCGTTTATGAATAATGTATGTTTCCAACCTTGCCCTACCTTTCCCTGACACCATCTCTCTATATCATCCAAAAGAAGTTTGCCCTGATGGGCATTAAAACTGTCTTACCATACAGATGTAGCCATGCTGATCTTACCGCAGTGCCGCATGCTGCAACACGGCTTGTTGCATGGCGTACCGGGCTGCGAGTATTCACAGCCGGCGATCACTCCATTAATTCCTAAAATAATTAGTGAAACGATTGACGGCTGTGAATAGTTGCAGTCTGGCACGCCATGCAGCATGCCGCATCACAGTAAGATGAGCATGGCTACATCTGTATATTGGAAGAAATCAACAGGCAGCTTCATGCTTTTCTTTCACTCCAGCATAACTAACTGTGTTATAGAGCAAAATGCTGACTGATCACATCACTGGCAACATTATGGGACACTGACAGTGATGTCATCAGTCAGCATTTTTTTCATGTATGTGTAGTGGGCCGAGTATACACACAGCACGGGTGGCCTGTACGTTATTAATAAATTGGGGCAACGTGTACAAATGTGCTGTAAGCCATAGCAATCAATCAGACATTTCTAAACAGTGCTAGAAAATGGGCAGCTATATTCTCATATGTTTTCTACAAGTTACAGCACAATTGGAAACATTGTGTTGATAAATGCCTCCAATTAACTTTGCACCTGGACATACAATTTTGCAGTGCAAGGGTGCAAATACAGTAGTTATTTATCTGCATGCACAGTAAATACTGTCTGAATTTGCATGTACAGTAGCTCATAGATGCTGGACAGCTTCATTTAGATTTGAGTTTGGACATGTCCCTCCCAAATCTAAATCTCTGTGCAAATTTTACATCTGCCCCATCTGTCGTGCAACACATTTGTGCTAAGCTACAAGGTGACTTATTTTATTTTTGCTTTTCTCAAAACTCAAAATCAGCCCCAAAATGTCTAAGCAAGGTTCTAGAATATATGTATATTATTAAATGTACTTATTCATTGTGTGTACACTCTGTAACGCATGTCCACATTGGGGTACACATTTTTAAGATGTTTATTCTATATCTTGGTTGAGGCACTAAATAGAATTGCATTCTTCTTTAAGAATGTGCATAGCTGTGAAGGTATTCATCAATGAAGTAGTATTTCTCCAAGTCTATGCTGTAGCAAACTCTGAGGGGTATAGTTACTAAAGTGTGAGTTTATAGAAGTTTAGATTTTGCCCATGGCAACCAGTCAGATTCTAGCTATTATCATCTAGAAGTTTCATGAAACTTTTATGCAGATTTTCCCTGCATTAGTTAGGTTGTAACAATTCATAATTATTTTTTTTCCTGAAGTCTAATTTTTTATCATTGCTTATTCTTTATCTGTCTTGCCTGCCTTTCTATCTGAGAACTAGGGATCAGGAGTTAGGGGTAAGAGCCACAAAGGTAGCTGTCCAAGAAGCAGGGGTCAAGAGGCAGGGAGGTAGTCAACTGAGAACCATGGGGTATATTTACTAAGGTCCCGATTTTGACCGAGATGCCGTTTTTTCATCAAAGTGTCATCTCGGTAATTTACTAAGCAATAATCACGGCAGTGATGAGGGCATTCGTAATTTTTTGGAAGTCCAAGAAAAAAATTACGAATGAATACACCATCGGTCAAAACGCGGCTGTTTAAGTATGAATCTCGGTAATTTACTAAGAAGTGCAAAGCAAAAAAAAAAAAACACTGCCGTGAAAAATTACAACTCGTAAAAAAGTGCTAAAAAAAAACAGACCTGCTTTTTTAATCCGTGATTGTATAGGCATGCAGGGATCCATGAGATCCGTGCATGTATATCAGTGGGAAGGGGTGGGAAAGTGGTTATTTTCTTAAAAAAAATTGCGTGGGGTCCCCCCTCCTAAGCATAACCAGCCTCGGGCTCTTTGAGCCGATCCTGGTTGCAGAAATATGGGGAAAAAATTGACAGGGGTTCCCCCATATTTAAGCAACCAGCATCGGGCTCTGCGCCTGGTCCTGGTTCCAAAAATACGGGGGACAAAAAGAGTAGGGGTCCCCCGTATTTTTAAAACCAGCACCGGGCTCCACTAGCTGGACAGATAATGCCACAGCCGGGGGTCACTTTTATATAGTGCCCTGCGGCCGTGGCATCAAAAATCCAACTAGTCACCCCTGGCCGGGGTACCCTGGGGGAGTGGGGCCCCCTTCAATCAAGGGGTCCCCCCCCCAGCCACCCAAGGGCCAGGGGTGAAGCCCGAGGCTGTCCCCCCCATCCAATTGGCTGCGGATGGGGGGCTGATAGCCTTTTGTGAAAATGAAAAGATATTGTTTTTAGTAGCAGTACTACAAGGCCCAGCAAGCCTCCCCCGCATGCTGGTACTTGGAGAACCACAAGTGCCAGCATGCGGCGGAAAAACGGGCCCGCTGGTACCTGTAGTACTACTACTAAAAAAATACCCCAAAAAAGACAAGACACACACACCTTGAAAGTAAAGTTTTATTACATGCATCCACACAAACATACATACATACTTACCTTATGTTCACACGAGGGTCTGTCCTCTTCTCCAGTAGAATCCATGGGGTACCTGTTGATTAAATTCTACTCACCAGATCCAGGGTCCCAGGCTCCTCGTAGCATCCATTTGTAATCCACGTACTTGAATAAAATAAAAAAACGGACAACCGAGCCACGCACTGAAAGGGGACCCATGTTTGCACATGGGCCCCCTTTCCCCGAATGCCAGAAACCCACTCTGACTGATGTCTAAGTGGGTTTCTTCAGCCAATCAGGGAGCGCCACGTTGTAGCACCCTCCTGATCGGCTGTGTGCTCCTGTACTGTCTGACAGGCGGCACACGGCAGTGTTACAATGTAGCGCCTATGCGCTCCATTGTAACCAATGGTGGGAACTTTGTGGTCAGCGGTGAGGTCACTTTCGGTCAACCGCTGACTACAAAGTTCCCACCATTGGTTACAATGGAGCGCATAGGCGCTACATTGTAACACTGCCGTGTGCCGCCTGTCAGTCAGTACAGGAGCACACAGCCGATCAGGAGGGTGCTACAACGTGGCGCTCCCTGATTGGCTGAAGAAACCCACTTAGACATCAGTCAGAGTGGGTTTCTGGCATTCGGGGAAAGGGGGCCCATGTGCAAACATGGGTCCCCTTTCAGTGCGTGGCTCGGTTGTCCGTTTTTTTATTTTATTCAAGTACGTGGATTACAAATGGATGCTACGAGGAGTCTGGGACCCTGGATCTGGTGAGTAGAATTTAATCAACAGGTACCCCATGGATTCTACTGGAGAAGAGGACAGACCCTCGTGTGAACATAAGCTAAGTATGTATGTATGTTTGTGTGGATGTATGTAATAAATCTTTACTTTCAAGGTGTGTGTGTCTTGTCTTTTTTTGGGTATTTTTTTAGTAGTAGTACTACAGGTACCAGCGGGCCCGTTTTTCCGCCGCATGCTGGTACTTGTGGTTCTCCAAGTACCAGCATGCGGGGGAGGCTTGCTGGGCCTTGTAGTACTGCTACTAAAAACAATATCTTTTCATTTTCACAAAAGGCTATAAGCCCCCCATCCGCAGCCAATTGGATGGGGGGGACAGCCTCGGGCTTCACCCCTGGCCCTTGGGTGGCTGGGGGGGGGACCCCTTGATTGAAGGGGTCCCCACTCCCCCAGGGTACCCCGGCCAGGGGTGACTAGTTGGATTTTTGATGCCACGGCCGCAGGGCACTATATAAAAGTGACCCCCGGCTGTGGCATTATCTGTCCAGCTAGTGGAGCCCGGTGCTGGTTTTAGAAATACGGGGGACCCCTACTCTTTTTGTCCCCCGTATTTTTGGAACCAGGACCAGGCGCAGAGCCCGATGCTGGTTGCTTAAATATGGGGGAACCCCTGTCATTTTCCCCCCCATATTTCTGCAACCAGGGTCGGCTCAAAGAGCCCGAGGCTGGTTATGCTTAGGAGGGGGGACCCCACGCATTTTTTTTCGCCGTTTTACAGTGTTTATTTAAAAAAAAAAATTAACCCCAGCACGGATCACACAGATCCGGCCGAGATTCATTGTGATAAAGTCGGCAGTGTTTTGCTAATCACTGCCGTAAAAAACGGGGAAAAAACACGAATGACATCGACATCGGAACAAATGAAAAATCCGAATACGACAGCTTAGTAAATTAGGCGTAATAAATTCAAAAAGTTGCAGTTTTACACTGTCGATGTCATTCGTGATTGAACTTTGACCTTTTTCCGAAAATTACGAATGTTAGTAAATATACCCCCATGTATGAGGAGCTAGAGAGGTACAGTAGTCGTCCAAGATACAGGAATCAAAAGCCAAATGGTTATACAAGTATATCCAAGAACCGTAGGTCAAGAGCCAGAGGTGTAGTCATCTAAGAGAAAGGCATCAAGAGCCACAGAGCTAGTAGTTGTTCAAAAGCCATTGGTTAAATACAGGAAGGCAGACAGGGATTTACAAGATACAGAGTGGTGGTTCATATAGATAATCTCTATAAACTAACCATAACGAGCAAATAGACTGGACAGATATTGCATACTGTTTCCTAAGGAGTCAGGACTGAATCTTTTTTTTTTAGGTTTGAGAGAGTTATATCCCTATTTTGGCCCCCATTTCAATGTACTACTTTGTACTCCCTTAGGGTACTCAATAATTACCCACCAATTGTTACTTTTCCAGTGTAATGTTGGCCTTATTCTGGAATTAGAATTGTTTTTGTTCTTTGTACTATAGTCTTATTCTTACCAGCATCTCCACTAGAGATGAGCGGGTTCGGTTCATTGAGATCCGAACCCCCCCAAACTTCACCTATTTTACATGGGTCCGAGGCAGCCTCGGATCTTCCCGCCTTGCTGGGTTAACCCGAACGCGCCCAAACGTCATCATCCCGCTGTCGGATTCTCACGAGATTCGTATTCTATATAAAGAGCCGCGCAGCGCCGCCATTTTCACTCGTGCATTAGAGATTGAACGAAGAGGACGTGGCTGCATTCTCTCCCTGAAAAGCTCTGTATCTGTGCTCAGTGTGCTGCAAATATCTGTGCTCAGTGTGCTGCAAATATCTGTGCTCAGTGTGCTGCAAATATCTACGTTCTCTGCCATAAAATGCTCCATATCTGTGCTCAGTGTGCTGCAAATATCTGTGCTCAGTTTGCTGCACTGTGGGGACCACCAGTATATAATTATAGTAGTACAGTACAGTAGGCCATTGCTGTATCTTGCAGCTCTGTGTCAAGTATACTATCCATATCTGTGTTGCATTATTGTGAGCAGTATATAGTAGGACAGTGCAGCATTTTGGTGACCAGCAGTATACATAAAGTACAGTACAGTACAGTAGGCCATTGCTGTATCTTGCAGCTCTCTGTCAAGTATACTATCCATATCTGTGCTGCATTATTGTGAGCAGTATATAGTAGGACAGTGCAGCATTTTGGTGACCAGCAGTATACATATAGTACAATACAGTGGGCCATTGCTGTATCTTGCAGCTCTGTGTCAAGTATACTGTCCATATCTGTGCTGCATTGTTGTGAGCGGTATATAGTAGGACAGTGCAGCATTTTGGTGACCAGTAGTATATATATAGTACAGTACAGTAGGCCATTGCTGTATCTTGCAGCTCTGTGTCAAGTATACTGTCCATATCTGTGCTTTATTGTTGTGAGCAGTATATAGTAGGACAGTGCAGCATTTTGGTGACCAGCAGTATACATATAGTACAGTACAGTAGGCCATTGCTGTATCTTGCAGCTCTGTGTCAAGTATACTATCCATATCTGTGCTGCATTGTTGTGAGCAATATATAGTAGGACAGTGCAGCATGTTGGTGACCAGCAGTATACATATAGTACAGTACAGTAGGCCATTGCTGTATCTTGCAGCTCTGTGTCAAGTATACTATCCATATCTGTGCTGCATTGTTGTGAGCAGTATATAGTAGGACAGTGCAGCATTTTGGTGACCAGCAGTATACATATAGTACAGTTCAGTAGGCCATTGCTGTATCTTGCAGCTCCGTATCACTTCAAGTATCCATTAGAGATGAGCGGGTTCGGTTCCTCGGAATCCGAACCCGCCCGAACTTCAGGTTTTTTTACACGGGGCCGAGCGACTCGGATCTTCCCGCCTTGCTCGGTTAACCCGAGCGCGCCCGAACGTCATCATCCCGCTGTCGGATTCTCGCGAGGCTCGGATTCTATCGCGAGACTCGGATTCTATATAAGGAGCCGCGCGTCGCTGCCATTTTCACACGTGCATTGAGATTGATAGGGAGAGGACGTGGCTGGCGTCCTCTCCGTTTAGACTAGAGTACTAGAGAGAGACACAAATTTTGGGGAGCATATTATTAGGAGGAGTACTACTTGCTGCTGATAGTGTGACCAGTGACCACCAGTTTAATTAATCCGTTCTCTGCCTGATAAAAAACGATACACAGTGTGACACAGTCACATACCATATCTGTGCTCAGCCCAGTGTGCTGCATCATATGTAATACTGTATATCATTATCTGACTGTGCTGAGTGCTCACTGCTCACACAGCTTAATTGTGGGGGAGACTGGGGAGCAGTTATAGCAGGAGTACATATTTTAAGTACAGTGCACACTTTTGCTGCCAGAGTGCCACTGCCAGTGTGACTGACCAGTGACCACTGACCACCAGTATTGTGATTGTCTGCTGACCACCAGTATAATTGTGATTGTCTGCCTGAAAAAGTTAAACACTCGTCGTGTGGTGTTTTTAATTTATAAACGCATTCTGCAGACAGTGTCCAGCAGGTCCGTCATTACATAATATATACCTGTCCGGCTGCAGTACTAGTGTGATATATATATATTTTAATTTTATCTCATTATCATCCAGTCTATATTAGCAGCAGACACAGTACGGTAGTCCACGGCTGTAGCTACCTCTGTGTCGGCAGTCGCTCGTCCATCCATAATTGTATACCACCTACCCGTGGTTTTTTTTTTTTTCTATCTTCTTGATACTAGTAGCTTACTTTAGGAGTCTGCAGTGCTGACAGACAGTGTCCAGCAGGTCCGTCATTACATAATATATACCTGTCCGGCTGCAGTACTAGTGTGATATATATATATATTTTAATTTTATCTCATTATCATCCAGTCTATATTAGCAGCAGACACAGTACGGTAGTCCACGGCTGTAGCTACCTCTGTGTCGGCAGTTGCTCGTCATCCATAAGAATACTAGTATCCATCCATCTCCATTGTTTACCTGAGGTGCCTTTTAGTTGTGCCTATTAAAATATGGAGAACAAAAATGTTGAGGTTCCAAAAATAGGGAAAGATCAAGATCGACTTCCACCTCGTGCTGAAGCTGCTGCCACTAGTCATGGCCGAGACGATGAAATGCCAGCAACGTCGTCTGCCAAGGCCGATGCCCAATGTCATAGTACAGAGCATGTAAAATCCAAAACACCAAATATCAGTAAAAAAAGGACTCAAAAATCTAAAATAAAATTGTCGGAGGAGAAGCGTAAACTTGCCAATATGCCATTTACCACACGGAGTGGCAAGGAAAGGCTGAGGCCCTGGCCTATGTTCATGGCTAGTGGTTCAGATTCACATGAGGATGGAAGCACTCATCCTCTCGCTAGAAAACTGCAGTGCCACTCCTAGATGGGCCAGGTGTTTGTGTCGGCCACTAGGGTCGCTTATCTTACTCACACAGCTACCTCATTGCGCCTCTTTTTTTCTTTGCGTCATGTGCTGTTTGGGGAGTGTTTTTTGGAAGGGCCATCCTGCGTGACACTGCAGTGCCACTCCTAGATGGGCCAGGTGTTTGTGTCGGCCACTAGGGTCGCTTAGCTTACTCACACAGCTACCTCATTGCGCCTCTTTTTTTCTTTGCGTCATGTGCTGTTTGGGGAGTGTTTTTTGGAAGGGCCATCCTGCGTGACACTGCAGTGCCACTCCTAGATGGGCCAGGTGTTTGTGTCGGCCACTAGGGTCGCTTAGCTTAGTCATCCAGCGACCTCGGTGCAAATTTTAGGACTAAAAATAATATTGTGAGGTGTGAGGTGTTCAGAATAGACTGAAAATGAGTGGGAATTATGGTTTTTGAGGTTAATAATACTTTGGGATCAAAATGACCCCCAAATTCTATGATTTAAGCTGTTTTTTAGGGTTTTTTGAAAAAAACACCCGAATCCAAAACACACCCGAATCCGACAAAAAAAATTCGGTGAGGTTTTGCCAAAACGCGGTCGAACCCAAAACACGGCCGCGGAACCGAACCCAAAACCAAAACACAAAACCCGAAAAATTTCAAGTGCACATCTCTAGTATCCATATCTGTGCTGCATTGTTGTGAGCAGTCTATAGTAGGACAGTGCAGCATTTTGGTGACCAGCAGTATACATATAGTACAGTACAGTACAGTAGGCCATTGCTGTATCTTGCAGCCCTGTGTCAAGTATACTATCCATATCTGTGCTGCATTGTTGTTGTGAGCAGTATATAGTAAGACAGTGCAGCATTGTGGTGACCAGCAGTATACACATACAGTAGTACAGTACAGTAGGCCATTGCTGTATCTTGCAGCTCCGTATCACTTCAAGTATCCATATCTGTGCTGCATTGTTGTGAGCAGTATATAGTAGGACAGTGCAGCATTTTGGTGACCAGCAGTAGTAGTACAGACAGTACAGTAGGCCATTGCTATTGATATATTACTGTCATATAATTCCACACATTAAAAAATGGAGAACAAAAATGTGGAGGGTAAAATAGGGAAAGATCAAGATCCACTTCCACCTTGTGCTGAAGCTGCTGCCACTAGTCATGGCCGAGACGATAAAATGCCATCAACGTCGTCTGCCAAGGCCTATGCCCAATGTCATAGTAGAGAGCATGTAAAATCCAAAAATCAAAAGTTCAGTAAAATGACCCAAAAATCAAAATGAAAAGTGTCTGAGGAGAAGCGTAAACTTGCCAATATGCCATTTACGACACGGACTGGCAAGGAACGGCTAAGGCCCTGACCTATGTTCTCGGCTAGTGGTTCAGCTTCACATGAGGATGGAAGCACTCATCCTCCCACTAGAAAAATGAAAAGACTTAAGCTGGCAAAAGCACAGCAAAGAACTGTGCGTTCTTCTAAATCACAAATCCCCAAGGAGAGTCCAATTGTGTCGGTTGCGATGCCTGACCTTCCCAACACTGGACGGGAAGAGGTGGCGCCTTCCACCATTTGCACGCCCCCTGCAAGTGCTGGAAGGAGCACCCACAATCCAGTTCCTGATAGTCAAATTGAAGATGTCACTGTTGAAGTACACCAGGATGAGGATATGGGTGTTGCTGGCGCTGAGGAGGAAATTGACAAGGAGGATTCTGATGGTGAGGTGGTTTGTTTAAGTCAGGCACACGGGGAGACACCTGTTGTCTGTGGGATGAATATGGCCATTGACATGCCTGGTCAAATTACAAAAAAAATCACCCTTCGGTGTGGAATTATTTTAAAAGAAATGCGGACAACAGGCGTCAAGCCGTGTGTTGCCTTTGTCAAGCTGCAATAAGTAGGGGTAAGGATGTTAACCACCTAGGAACATCATCCCTTATACGTCACCTGGAGCGCATTCATCAGAAGTCATTGACAAGTTCAAAAAATTTGGGTGACAGCGGAAGCAGTCCACTGACAACTAAATCCCTTCCTCTTGTACCCAAGCTCCTGCAAACCACACCACCAACTCCCTCAGTGTCAATTTCCTCCTTAGACAGGAAAGCCAATAGTCCTGCAGGCCATGTCACTGGCAAGCAGGGCCGTAACTAGGATGACCTGGTGTGCAACTAGCCTCCACCATAATCTATAGTAGACAGCGGCAGCGGCGGTGCCGCTGCCTGAGTGTCAGCTCCGCCTCCCCTTCTCCCCAAGCCGGACTTGGAGCTTGAAGTGCTGGGCAGCTGCAGGAAGCTGTGAGTAATGGCATCCCTCCTCAACCCACCCGGCCGCCCGCCGCTTCCCCTTGTCCGCTCGCTGCTCCCCACCTCATAGAAACAGTGCGCCGCGTCTCAGTCCGGCAGCACGGCTCCCGCACGCTGACAGCAGCAGAGAAGGGTAGGCGGGGCTTTCTGGCAGTGTGCCCGCCCCCCTGGCTCCCGCACGCTGACACCAGTGCTGAAAGAAAAGCGGTGCTTTCAGTAAGCATGCCCACCCCCCTGACTCACTGGCTCCCGCACGCTGACAGCAGCAGAGAAAGGGAGACGGAGCAACTAGTGAGTAGAGGGACTGAAGGTGGGGAGAGTGCTGAGACAGGGATAATGGCTTTGTGTGTGTATGTGGTTATGTTTGTTTATATGTTGCTGTGTGTGTGTGTGTAGCTATGTGTGTAAATATATATGTGGCTGTGTGGGTATATGTGGTTATGTGTGCATACAGTGGGGGGAATTCAATTGTTGTGGGAAGGTGGGTAGGCACAGGGGCAATTGCAGAATATTTCAGCGGAGAGGGATGGGGGGACTCTGTAAATGGTGACTCTGCCTGCCGTAATGTGTGACAGGGGACTCTGCCTGCCGTAATGTGTAAATGGTGACTCTGCCTGCCATAAGGTGTAAATGGTGACTCTGCCTGCCGTAAGGTGTAAATGGTGACTCTGCCTGCTGTAAGGTGTAAATGGTGACTCTGCCTGCCGTAAGGTGTAAATGGGAGCTCTGCCTGCCGTAAGGTGTAAATGGTGACTCTGCCTGCTGTAAGGTGTAAATGGTGACTCTGCCTGCCGTAAGGTGTAAATGGTGACTCTGCCTGCCGTAAGGTGTAAAAGGGAGCTCTGCCTGCCGTAAGGTGTAAATGGTGACTCTGCCTGCTGTAAGGTGTAAATGGTGACTCTGCCTGCCGTAAGGTGTAAATGGTGACTCTGCCTGCCGTAAGGTGTAAAAGGGAGCTCTGCCTGCCGTAAGGTGTAAATGGTGACTCTGCCTGCTGTAAGGTGTAAATGGTGACTCTGCCTGCCGTAAGGTGTAAATGGTGACTCTGCCTGCCGTAAGGTGTAAAAGGGAGCTCTGCCTGCCGTAAGGTGTAAATGGTGACTCTGCCTGCTGTAAGGTGTAAATGGTGACTCTGCCTGCCGTAAGGTGTAAATGGTGACTCTGCCTGCCGTAAGGTGTAAAAGGGAGCTCTGCCTGCCGTAAGGTGTAAATGGTGACTCTGCCTGCTGTAAGGTGTAAATGGTGACTCTGTCTGCCGTAAGGTGTAAATGGTGACTCTGCCTGCCGTAGGTGTAAAAGGGAGCTCTGCCTGCCGTAATGTGTAAAAGGGAGCTCTGCTTGCCATAAGGTGTAAAAGGGAGCTCTGCCTGCCGTAATGTGTAAAAGGAAGCTCTGCCTGCCATAAGGTGTAAAAGGGAGCTCTGTCTGCCGTAAGGTGTAAAAGGGAGCTTTGCCTGCTGTAAGGTGTAAAAGGGAGCTCTGCCTACTGTAATGTGTGTGTAAGTGACATTACTGTTCGGTGTAATTTGAATAATGAAGACTACTGTGCAGCGTAATATAATTTGGTATTATTTTGTGGTCACGCCCCTTCCCCATGAAGACACACCCCTACACTTTTGGTGCGCGCCTGCGGCGCGCACTGGCCCTGTTTTGAATGTATTTGTGGGGGGGAGGGGCGCCGATGCTGTTTCTTGCACACAGCGCTAAAATGTCTAGTTACGTCACTGCTGGCAAGTCTGACGAGTCCTCTCCTGCCTGGGATTCCTCCGATGGATCCTTGAGTGTTACGCCTACTGCTCCTGGCTCTGCTGCTGTTGCTGCTGGGAGTCGATCATCATCCCAGATGGGAAGTCGGAAGACCACTTGTACTACTTCCAGTAAGCAATTGACTGTCCAACAGTCCTTTGCGAGGAAGATGAAATATAACAGCAGTCATCCTGTTGCAAAGCGGATAACTCAGGACTTGGCAGCTGTGTTGGTGTTAGATGTGCGTCCGGTGTCCGCCATTAGTTCACAGGCAATTACAGAATTTCTTGAGGTAGTGTGTCCCAGGTACCAAATACCATCTAGGTTCCACTTCTCTAGGCAGGCGATACCGAGAATGTACACAGACGTCAGAAAAAGACTCACCAGTGTCCTAAAAAATACAGTTGTACCCAATGTCCACTTAACCATGGACATGTGGACAAGTGGAGCAGGGCAGACTTAGGACTATATGACTGTGACAGCCCACTGGGTAGATGTATTGCCTCCCGCAGCAAGAACAGCAGCGGCGGCCCCTGTAGCAGCATCTCGCAAACGCCAACTCGTTCCTAGGCAGGCTACGCTTTGTATCACCGCTTTCCATAAGAGGCACACAGCTGACAACCTCTTATGGAAACTGAGGAATATCATCGCAGAATGGCTTACCCCAGTTGGACTCTCCTGGGGATTTGTGACATCGGACAACGCCACCAATATTGTGCGTGCATTACATGTGGGCAAATTCCAGCACGTCCCATGATTTGCACGTACATTGAATTTGGTGGTGCAGAATTATAAAAAAAATGACAGGGGCGTGCAAAAGATGCTGTCGGTGGCCCGAAGAATTGCGGGCCACTTTCGGCATTCAGCAACCGCATGCCGAGGACTGGAGCACCAGCAAACACTCCTGAACCTGCCCCACCATCAGCTGAAGCAAGAGGTGGTAACGAGGTGGAATTCAACCCTCTATATGCGTCAGAGGATGGGGGAGCAGCAAAAGGCCATTCAAGCCTATACATCTGCCTACGATATAGGCAAAGGAGGGGGAATGCACCTGACTCAAGCACAGTGGAGAATGATTTCAACGTTGTGCAAGGTTCTGCAACCCTTTGAACTTGCCACACGTGAAGTCAGTCCAGACACTGCCAGCCTGAGTCAGGTCATTCCCCTCATCAGGCTTTTGCAGAAGCAGCTGGAGAGATTGAAGGAGGAGCTAAAATGGAGCGATTCCGCTAGGCATGTGGAACTTGTGGATGGAGCCCTTCATTCGCTTAACCAGGATTCACGGGTGGTCAATCTGTTGAATCAGAGCACTACATTTTGGCCATCGTGCTCGATCCTAGGTTTAAAGCCTACGTTGTATCTCTCTTTCCGGCAGACACAAGTCTGCAGAGGTTCAAAGACCTGCTGGTGAGAAAATTGGCAAGTCAAGCGGAACGTGACCCGTCAACAGCTCCTCCTTCACATTCTCCCGCAACTGGGGCTGCGAGGAAAAGGCTGGAATTCCGAGCCCACCCGCTGGCGGTGATGCAGGGTAATCTGGAGCGAGTTCTGACATCTGGTCCGGACTGAAGGACCTGCCAACGATTACTGACATGTCGTCTACTGTCACTGCATATGATTCTGTCACCATTGAAAGAATGGTGGAGGATTATATGAGTGACAGCATCCAAGTAGGCATGTCAGACAGTCCGTACGTATACTGGCAGGAAAAAGAGGCAATTTGGAGGCCCTTGCACAAACTGGCTTTATTTTACCTAAGTTGCCCCCCCCTCCAGTGTGTACTCCGAAAGAGTGTTTAGTGCAGCCGGTCACCTTGTCAGCGATCGGCGTACGAGGTTACTTCCACAAAATGTGGAGAAGATGATGTTCATCAAAATGAATTATAATTAATTCCTCCATGGAGACATTCACCAGCAATTGCCTCCAGAAAGTACACAGGGACCTGAGATGGTGGACTCCACTGGGGACGAATTAATACTCTGTGAGGAGGGGGATGTACACAGTGAAAGGGGTGAGGAATCGGACGATGAAGAGGAGGTGGACATATTGCCTCTGCAGAGCCAGATTGTGCAAGGAGAGACTGATTGCTTCTTTTTTGGTGGGGGCCCAAACCAACCAGTCATTTCAGCCACAGTCGTGTGGCAGACCCTGTCGCTGAAATGATGAGTTTGTTAAAGTGTGCATGTCCTGTTTATACAACATAAGGGTGGGTGTGAGGGCCCAAGGACAATTCCATCTTGCACCTCTTTTTTTTTTTTATCTTTGCATCATGTGATGTTTGGGGCTAATTTTTTTAAGTGCCATCCTGTCTGACACTGCAGTGCCACTCCTATATGGGCCAGGTGTTTGTGCCGCCCACTTGGATCGCTTAGCTTAGTCATCCAACGACCTTGGTGCAAATTTTAGGACTATAAATAATATTGTGAGGTGTGAGGTGTTCAGAATAGACTGGAAATGAGTGGAAATGATGGTTATTGAGGTTAATAATAATATGGGATCAAAATTACCCCCAAATTCTATGATTTAAGCTGTTTTTGAGGGTTTTTTTTCTTTAAAAAATACCCGAATCCAAAACACACCCGAATCTGACAAAAAAATTTTCAGGGAGGTTTTGCCAAAACTTGTCCGAATTCAAAACATGGCCGCGGAACCGGATCCAAAATCAAAACACAAAACCCGAAAAATTTCCGGTGCACATCTCTAATCTTCACCCAGTATTCCTTTTCACTTTTTGAAGTCTGTACTGCATTGATTTTTGTTTAAATTGATTGCATGTCTTGTGCTTATGTGGGGTCATTCCGAGTTGTTCGCTCGTTGCCGATTTTCGCAACAGAGCGATTAAGGCAAAAATGCGCATGCGCATGGTACGCAGCGCGCATGCGCTAAGTATTTTAGCACAAAACTTAGTAGATTTACTCACGTCCGAATGAAGAATTTTCATCGTTGAAGTGATCGGAGTGTGATTGACCGGAAGTGGGTGTTTCTGGGCGGAAACGGACCGTTTTCTGGAAGTGTGCGGAAAAACGCAGGCGTGCCAGGATAAAACGCGGGAGTGTCTGGAGAAATGGGGGAGTGGCTGGCCGAACGCAGGGCGTGTTTGTGACGTCAAACCAGGAACGAAATGGGCTGAGCTGATCGCAGTGTAGGAGTAAGTCTCGAGCTACTCAGAAACTGCTAAGAATTTTCTATTCGCAATTCTGCTAATCTTTCGTTCGCAATTCTGCTATGCTAAGATACACTCCCAGAGGGCGGCGGCCTAGCGTGTGCAATGCTGCTAAAATCTGCTAGCGAGCGAACAACTCGGAATGATGGCCATTGTACATTATATGTATGCTGTTTTTTGCTTCAATAAAAAAAACAACACACACAACCCCCCCCCCCCCCCCCCCCTTTGCCCCCTAAACCATGAGGTGTTCACGGACAGCTGCCTTTATAAACCTTTAACTGTGGCAACAAGTCTCAGGTGCTGGAAATTCATTACATGTTGAATGATATTAGACAATTACCTGATGCAGGTAATCAAAAATGAAATGATAATTAAAAGGATGCATTAGTTTATTAACTGCTGCCGCTCACTCTGCAGAACCTAACTGAACTGTTGTAACCTGGGGATCTCGAATGATGCTTGCACGGGATGCCGGAGAGGTAAGCCGCCAGGGGGGAAGGTTTGTTAGGTAAAGGCTGTGGGGAAAGGGTCAGGGTTAGGCTGCAGGAAGGGAGGGTTAGGCACCCGTGGGGAGTGTTAGGGTAAAGGTGCATACACACGGTGCACAGTGAGGTACCGTGCCCGAATCATGGCGAGCGCAGTGAGGAGACGTGGTACACTTATATAGTGTCCATGTCAACCTATGTCGACATACACACCAAAAAACAATGAAAAACTCATGTCAACTTTTTTACCTGTCGACATTTTAAATGTTGGTATTTTGACCTTGTCTGTATTTTTAATGTCGGTATTTTGACTTTGTCGGGATTTAGACCGTCGGTCAATTGGTGTCAGTATTTTGACTGTCAGGATTTTGATTGTAGGTATTTCATACAAAACCCGCTGCGGGACAGGGGAGGTTAGCTAGCTTAATTAACCAGTAAATTATCCAGTGTCAGTATTTTAATCTTCGGGATGCCTCTGTCGGTATTGTGACAGCTGGCATGACAACCGCTGGGATCCTGATATCAGCGCCTGCTGAGATCCCTAGCTAATTATCATTGGATTTATGTTTAAACACAATGTGCCCTGAACTACAACTGTGGTTGTTCATACTTTATTACACTGCTGCTCAAATAATAAGTGACTGTGTATATTCCCATTGCCGTGGACAGTTATTGTGGGCCTCAAAAGCCATTGTGTTATTTCATCGTTACTGAATTCTAAGCACTGGTGCAGGTATGTGTTCTCATGGCCTAATTCAGCATGGATTGCATTTGCAAAGCTGCAATCCATATTGTACCAGAAAATCCACATAAATTTTGCGCAACCAAATGAACCTGGCAGCCTAGTTGAACCAAAGCTGCAATCCATAGCAATGCGATGCAGGAGGAGCACCATACATACCCCCTTGCAGCATTCACGATCACAGCGCTGTGACCACGTCGCAGCCTGGAATCAAACATCGGGACCATCTATGGCAAAGTTCATCTGAGACGGGAAGCCGAGTAAGCCTCATCTTACTCAGGCTTGCCGTCACAGGGATGCTTGCGAGGCCAAGAAAACTGTGTCTCGCAACGCGGTCCTTGGCCTTACTACTTCTGGAAACTAGGGGCCCCCTTCTTTCCCCTCAAACACCTCTGCCTGTCAAGCAGGCAGAGGCATTCACTTCTACTTACTAAAAGGAAACAGCTTGTTGGATCATAGGAGCGATCCAACCTGAATTAGGCCCTCAGTACTCAGTTGCATGTCACAAGTGTCTAAGTATTGTGCTGTAATCTTGGATTAACATTACTCTTGTGGTTAAAATCAACATCCATAGTCTGCATATACTACACTGAGAGATCCTTGCTACATCCTGATCCAGAATCCTGAACACACCTAGTATCCTATAGTTACTCCTGTTAACCATTGTCCTACTATTCTGCATCTGGCTTTAGTTACTATTCAAGCCATAATCCAGTGGTCTCCAGTCAATTGTTTGAGCCCCTACTGCTTGAGGCCTAAGACCTGGCAGCATCCTAAGTACCAGTGTGTACATAATACACTATGGGAACAGTAGGCATCTGTTGTAGGCAAAAGATCCTCACAGTGGCTCTAGGGGTCTCTTTTAATTGTGCTGGAGTTCAATGTAAGAAACATTTGGTCTTTGGCCTCATCATAGGACTCTTCTATGGTTTTCTGTTATATTTCCAATTAAGGGGTAATTATACCTAATAATATGTCTATCAAGATCTAAATTCAGAACCTTGATTAAAATGGTTATTTGGCATAATATCACCTTATATAGGAACTAAAAAATTAATAACTAGGTCATTAATATGGGGCATACAATGAACAACTGCTGCAGAGAACGGTATCTCTCTAGATGTGTTAGAGTGGGGGCCCTTTAAAAATATTGCTGTGGGGCCCAAAAAGTTTTGGATATGCCTCTGGGTAGGTCAGTAATAGATGGAGAGTCATAGCATGACCCTATTTGGTACACAGTATTGTCTCTAATTTAGTATAATGTGTAATGGGTAAATTAGTGTAGTACAGTGTGAAGAAATAATGAATACTTAAAGATAGATTCTAAATGTAGCCATTGCATTTTGTGACATGTATAGTATATGTTCAGGATTTATTTTATCTTTTTAATCTGTTTTACAGTATCATATGTGAGAGGACAGCGGGTTGGGGGGACGGGGGAGGTCGCTCCCCCCCGTTCCCCCCGGGCAGACAGCGGCGGGACACAAGCGGCGTTGCGGCGGGTCTCCGGCGTGGAGGGGCTTGCATCCGGTGGGATTCAAGCCCCTCCAATCACGGCGCGGCAAGACGAGGTTGGCGCTGGGCGGGAGCCAATCAGGGCTCGCGCCCGGTCAGCCAATGGGAGCATGCCGCGACGAGCCAATCAGGGCTCGTCGCGTCATAGCGCCGCCCCCTCCCAGCGTCTTATAACAGACGCAGCGGAGCGGGAGCAGGCAGTCGGTGCCGGACCCGGAGCAGTGAAGAGCTCCCGAAGAAAAGAAGAAGCGGCGGTCGAGGGGAAGAAGCGGCGGCGGCGGACGAGAAGCAGAAGAGGCGCCAGAGGAAGCCGGAAGAGGCCCCCGCGGAGAGTGACAGGCGACGCCCGAGGAGAAGACGTCGAGACGGCTGGAGAAGAGGAGACCACCAGGAGGTCCGGTGGAGAGTGCCGCGGTGTGGGAAGCAAAAGAGCTAACGAAGCTCCCCACTGCGGCCTCTCCCTACGGTCTGGTAAGCGGCCTCGAGCCGAGTCTCCTACCCTCCCTAGACTACTGGGTGTTCGGGCATTAGGCCCGCGGGCACAGTCAGGCCCTCCCGGCCTGTGGGCAGATAGTCGGGCCCTCCCGGTCCGTGGGCACCAGTGAGTCGGCGTGTCTGGGCCCGGGGCCACGCGCAGTCGAGGATCCCCTCGGCCCGTGGCCTGTAGGCCCAGACCCGACCTCTCACCCACCTGGGGGTTCGGGCGTTAGGCCCGAGCCACCCTCAGCCACACCGTAGGCGGGCACTAGGCCCGAGGGACAGAAACAGGCTATAGGCCTGGGGTATAGCTAGGGGGCGCTCGGCTCTAGCATACTTTGGGCAGTTGGTACCTATAAGGTGACCCTGGGCACAAGGCCAGGTCACCCAGCGGGCACTGACTAGGCGGGCACTAGGCCTGAGGCTGCAATCGGGCTCTAGGCCCGTGTCACGGCCAGGAAAAGGCCTGAGGGAGAATCCAGGTCCTTAGGCAGGGGGACGATCTTAGTTCAGGTGGAGCCCCGCCCTTTTGGTACTCCAGTGGGTGAGCTGTGTGGCAGCCCGCGCGGGGTCCCTTGCAGGCTGGGCACGGAGGGTCGGCTGGCCCTCGCGTCCTGTATACGCCTTTGGGGTGGGGAGGGGCCGTGGAGAGACTCAACTGGGGCGAGGTAGCGGAACCTGCATCGGACCGGATGGTGAAGGTAATCCTCATTTACATTATATTCACACTGTGACCCGTAGTTGCTTGACATGTTGACGGAGAGTAGGTGAAGTAGCCAACCAAGTTGAACCGTTTGTAGTTATAGTAGTTTGGCTCAGTTCTGTTGTATCCCTTGTTTAGTTGTAGGGAGGCTGCTGTCATTCTCTCCCCAGGAGCGGAAGTTCGCGTCAAGCAAGCTGACAAGAGTACCAGTGTGAGTATTCTCTGTGAGTGTGTGTCCTTGTCCGTGTTGAGTGCCGGTCGCGAGACCCCGCTAGGCCTAGCGGGCTCGCTCCCACCTTGGTGCGCAAGTGCCAAATAGGTGACGATTTGGGTGGCTGAGGCCCACGGGCCGATGATGACATTCACCTAACCGGTGAACGTCGCGGCCACCCCGGTGTGCCACTTATTCTCTTACGAGGAAGGAGTGGGCACACAGTGAGAATATTCCTTGTCTTCTCTAGCCGCCGGCTTCCAGACTGACCCCCGGGCGGAGGCCCCGAAGAGAAGTGCTTCGTAGCCAGGGCGGAGTGGGACAGAGGGTGCGGCGCAATCGGAGGTAAGCAGTGGTACACTTTTACGGTCGCAGGTATTACACCATCTCGGTACCCTTACATTTGGCGTAGTCGGCAGGATAATTGGGGAAGATGGACCAAGAAGCAGACAAGCCGGAAAACGACAGCGGCGAGCCTTCCGATGAGGCAATTGACGCGCCCAGTGGTCAGCCTCAGGCCAGGTTACCCATCGGAGCAGCCCTCAACCACCTCGACAAGTTCGACGGGCAGAATATGCCCTTGACGGAGTGGATCGAACAGTTGGAAACCACTATCGGCCTCTACCAGATTCCGAAACGGGTACAGGTGAATTTGGCATTGAAGGTCCTGACTGGCGATGCCCGGAAGACAGTGAGAGTACGTCCTGAGCGGCTTCGTAGAAGTCTGGCCGACGTCTTCGCCATTCTGAAGGGCGTGTATGGGGAAAAGGCCACCACCACCACGCTGAAGAAGCGTGTGTTCGCATGGATTCAAAGGGAAGACAAGACGATTTCTCAGTTCGCTAACGCGATCCAGGAATACATGAGTGAGATCCAGACAAGGGAGGATGAAGAGTTGATGACGGGGGATCCGGATTCCACCTTGAGAGGTATTCTAATAGGTGGGCTGAGGAGCAGGTCCCTGCGGAACTACCTCCAGGATAAGGTCGATGGGGATGGCAAGCTCACCTTCTTCGAGGTGTTGGGCATGGCGCTGAAGAAAGAAGAGAATGCGGAGCTTAGCTCCAGCGCCGTGTCCACACCACCCACCCAACCGATAGATAGGGTCCGGACGCCGGAGATTAGTCCCTTGGAAGGCTGCATCAAGGAGTTAACCACCACGCTCCTTCTCGTCCAGGACGAAGTGTCCCAGTTAAGACAGAGGGTGGAACGGGCAGAAAGCCGGGACGCCGACCCCGAAAAGAGGGGTTGGGACGACGAGGATCGTTCCAAGGAAAAAAACCCTCGGAGGAAAAGGGAACCGGAGACTGCTGGACGTCGGGGAGGGGAGGTGCGCCCGCGGGGACCCCGCGAGTTGGTGTGTTGGGAATGTGAAGAGCCTGGACATTTCGCTCGGGATTGCCCGGGCCGCTGACCCGGAAGGGAGGGGCGTAGGAGACCTTTAAACTAAGGTCCCTCGCGGTAGCGGGACAATCCGCGGGGGAAGACGGCGCGCGAGTAGATGTCGTCAACTCATCCGACTTGTTCGGTGAGTGTCCCACGGTGGTGGCAAAGTTAGGAGGGAGGGATCAACGTTGCCTTTTGGATACCGGGTCGCAAGTGTCCACCATGTCCGAGAGACGGTTTAGGGAAGACTACGCCCATCTCACGACCACCAGTGTCGGGAATTGGGTGACCCTAGTGGCTGCAAACAACCTCCCCATTCCCGTAAAAGGGGTCGTGTGGATCGAAGTGGAGGTGTATGGGCAATCCCTGGGAAAAAAAGGGTTCGTAGTGGTGAGTGGCGAGGAGTTTCACCATGGGCCGGTGATTCTGGGGATGAACATCCTGCGGAGTCTGGATCAAGTACTCGTACACGATAAGGGCCCCCAGTACTGGAAGTATCTGGGTGTGCAGAAGCCGGTGCAACAAGCTTTCCAGAGGGTCATCCAGTGGAACGAGGAGACCGCCTCCGTGGAAGCCTTGCGGCCCCTAGGCCTGATCAAGACGCGGCAAACCAAAAGGTGAAGATCGCAGCAAGACAGGAGGTGGTCCTAGAAGTACCCGTCCGTGCGCAGCAGCGGCTGGAAGGAAGGGAGGTTGTGATAGAACCTTGTTGGTTCAGGCAAGTGGAGGCCGGTTTGCTGTTGGCCAGAACCGTAGCGGTCGTACGGGATGGTACCGTACCCCTACGGGTGTGCAACCTGGGGAACTCGCCAATTAAGATCCCGGCCAGGTCGGTTCTAGCCCATCTAGAGGCTATCCCTGAGGGTGGTATCGAACCAGGCCCTAGGGTTACCTTAAAGCCGGATGCATGCGAACCTTGGACGTTGGCCGTCGCCCTCGAGGAGAAACAAGAACCCACCGCGGAGTGGAGCGGGGACGTGATTCTGAAACAGATGGATGTATCACTGGAGGGCCTTAGTACAGCAGAGGTAGGCCGGGTAAGGCAAATGCTGTGGGCCCGACAGAAGTCGTTCTCCCGCAGCGAGGAAGACTTTGGCCACACGACCGAGATAGAACATGAGATCAACACTGGTGACAGTCTGCCTGCTCGGGAGCGCTATCGGCAGATTCCCCCGAAGCTGTACCAGGAGGTCAAGACCATGATCCAGCAAATGCTGGCCAACGGCGTCATCAAGGAAAGCAAGAGCCCATGGGCTGCCCCCATTGTGCTGGTAAAGAAGAAAGACGGGACAATCCGATTCTGCGTGGACTACCGGAGATTGAACAGCTGCACCGTCCGGGACGCTTATCCATTGCCCCGCATTGAAGAGTCACTGGCGGCTCTGGGGAAATCGCGCTTCTTTTCCACGCTGGATCTGGCCAGTGGGTACTGGCAGGTGCCCGTGGCGGAGAAAGACCAGGTGAAGACGGCGTTCATTACGCCCATGGGGCTTTTTGATTTCTGTCGAATGCCCTTCGGGCTCTCCAATGCACCGGCCACGTTCCAGCGCCTTATGGAGCGCTGTCTCGGGGACTTGAACTTTGAAGCAATCCTCATCTATTTGGACGACATTATAGTGTTTGCCCCCACCCTGGAGGAACACTTGCATAGGTTGGAACAAGTGCTTCAACGACTGGAACAATACGGCCTCAAATTAAAACCCAGGAAGTGCCACCTCTTGAAGTCCAGCTTGGAATACCTGGGCCATGTGGTCTCAGAGGAAGGGGTGCGGCCCACCCCCCGACAAAGTTGCCGCAGTCCAAGAATGGAGGACCCCGGGCAACGTGACGGAGTTGAGGGCATTTCTTGGATTGGTGGGCTACTATCGGCGGTTTATTTGAGACTTTGCCAAGATCGCAGGCCCCCTACATGGACTGTTGCGAGGTGTTGCCACGGATGTGCGGAATCGGGTAGTGGCGTGGGACCAAGCGCAGGAGGTTGCCTTCACGGGTCTGAAACAAGCCCTCACCCAGGCCCCCGTACTGGCTTATGCTGACTTTGACAAGCCATTCATATTGTACACAGACGGGAGCCACCAAGGCCTGGGGGCTGTACTCTCCCAGCTGCAGGAAGGCCAGGAACGAGTTATTGCTTATGGGAGTCGGAGTCTCCGGGAGTCGGAGCGGAATCCCGACAACTACAGCTCGTTCAAGCTAGAATTGCTGGCAGTCGTCTGGGCGGTCACCGAGAAGTTTGCGGAGTACCTGACCGCCGCCGACTTCGAAGTGGTCACGGATAACAACCCCCTGTCGCACCTGCATACAGCTAAGTTGGGCGCTCTGGAGCAGCGTTGGGTGGCGCGCTTGGCCAAGTTCTCCTTTAAAATTCGATATCGCCCGGGTAAGGCGAATACGAATGCGGATGCCTTATCCCGCTATCCGGTGGGGCTACTTACGGGGCCCACGGATGAAGAGAGGGAGGGTCAGGAGATCCCTGACCTTACCAGAATGATCCCCAGCTCACCCGGGCCCAAGGTGACGTGCGGGATTCTGCTACAGAAGACCTTGCCGGACTGGGCCATAGCACAAGGGCAGGACCAAGAGGTACAGTGTGTGCGTGGGTGGAAGGAGCGGGAGCACTGGCCGTCCTCGGCGGAGAGGTTGCAGCTTAGCCCGTGGGGCAAAAAGCTGGTACATCAGTGGGAACGATTGGCCGTACGAGGAGGGGTATTGTGCCGCCAGGCTTATCTCGAGCACGAGCTCCGGAAGGTGTGGCAGGTTGTTCTCCCCAGAGATTTAGCCCGTGGTCTGGTGACTGAGGCACACGAAGAAGGCGCCCATTTTGGGACAGAAAAGACCCTGCAATGGATCCATCGACAGTATTTCTTCCCAGGTTTGCAGGCCCTGGTGGAGGGTGTGTGTCAGACCTGTAGGAGGTGTGCTGTTACCAAAAGTGGCGAACAACGGGCACCAGTGCAGACCATCAGGACCACCAGACCCCTTGAGCTCCTCATGGTGGACTATGTCTTGATAGGAGAATCGGTGCGTGGGTACCAGTACGCTATCGTGATGACCGACCACTTTACCAAATTTACAGTGGTCGTCCCTACCATGGATCAGACTGCCGACACGGCGGCTAAGGCTATTGTCGAGCATTTTATCCGAAGGTACGGCTGCCCGGAGCGCGTCCATTCCGATCAAGGTGCGTGCTTCCAAGGTCGGGTGATGGAACGGCTGTGTCGCACCTATGGCATGAACAAATCAAGGACCACCCCGTACCATCCACAGGGAAATGGAGCCTGTGAGCGATTCAACCGGACGTTGCTACAAATGCTGAGGGTCCTGGAGGCTGACAAGAAGCGACGCTGGCCCGACTTTGTCCCGGAATTAGTGTGGGTATATAACAACAGAGTGCACCGGACCACGGGGTTCTCGCCGTATTTTCTGCTGTTTGGCCGACCGGAGAAGGACCTCCAGGATCTCGCTCTGTCCCTACGGGGGAGGAGGAACAGTGGACGCACAGTGGATGGATTGAGGAGCAGAAACGCCGCCTGACGTTCGCCCGGGAAGTGGCGGCGGGGAACATTGGATCCAACCTACACCCTTGTCCCGGGAGGTCGTTAGGAGGACCATTCGCTGAGGGGCAAAGAGTGTTAGTCCGAGAGAAACGTCCTGGGAACAAGTTGAGCGAGCGATGGGAGGTGATGCCATACATTGTGCAGCGGCGAGTGTCTCCTGACAACCCCGTTTATGAAGTAAAGGCGGAAGACGGGAGTGGACGTGCCCGTACTTTGCATAGGAACATGCTGCGTCCTTGCCTCTTTGAGGATCTGCTCCCCATTGAAACAGTTCCAGGGGCTACCCCTGAATTGGAGGAGGATGATTGGTGGGTTCCGCCGCCCGAAGGGGCACTGGACCCCCCGCCATCGGGAGAGTCAGTCGAGGGTAATGACCCGGTGGCTTCTGTGCCGGAGGCTTCCGGTCCAACCTCAGCAACCCTGCCCAGGCGCTCAACCCGAACGACATTGGGAGTACCGGCCCCCCGTTTCGCGGACCCAAAGTTCGAGTGGGCCACGGCCCACATCTTTGTAGGGACTACAAAGGAAACAGGGGGGGGGGGAATGTGAGAGGACAGCGGGTTGGGGGGACGGGGGAGGTCGCTCACACCCGTTCCCCCCGGGCAGACAGCGGCGGGACACAAGCGGCGTTGCGGCGGGTCTCCGGCGTGGAGGGGCTTGCATCCGGTGGGATTCAAGCCCCTCCAATCACGGCGCGGCAAGACGAGGTTGGCGCCGGGCGGGAGCCAATCAGGGCTCGCGCCCGGTCAGCCAATGGGAGCATGCCGCGACGAGCCAATCAGGGCTCGTCACGTCATAGCGCCGCCCCCTCCCAGCGTCTTATAACAGACGCAGCGGAGTGGGAGCAGGCAGTCGGCGCCTGACCCGGAGCAGTGAAGAGCTCCCGAAGAAAAGAAGAAGCGGCGGTCGAGGGGAAGAAGCGGCGGCGGCGGCCGAGAAGCAGAAGAGGCGCCAGAGGTAGCCGGAAGAGGCCCCCGCGGAGAGTGACAGGCGACGCCCGAGGAGAAGACGTCGAGACGGCTGGAGAAGAGGAGCCCACCAGGAGGTCCGGTGGAGAGTGCCGCAGTGTGGGAAGCAAAAGAACTAACGAAGCTCCCCACTGCGGCCTCTCCCTACGGTCTGGTAAGCGGCCTCGAGCCGAGTCTCCTACCCTCCCTAGACCACCGGGTGTTCGGGCATTAGGCCCGCGGGCACAGTCAGGCCCTCCCGGCCTGTGGGCAGATAGTCGGGCCCTCCCGGTCCGTGGGCACCAGTGAGTCGGCGTGTCTGGGCCCGGGGCCACGCGCAGTCGAGGATCCCCTCGGCCCGTGGCCTGTAGGCCCAGACCCGACCTCTCACCCACCTGGGGGTTCGGGCGTTAGGCCCGAGCCACCCTCAGCCACACAGTAGGCGGGCACTAGGCCTGAGGGACAGAAACAGGCTATAGGCCTGGGGTATAGCTAGGGGGCGCTAGGCTCTAGCATACTTTGGGCAGTAGGTACCTATAAGGTGACCCTGGGCACAAGGCCAGGTCACCCAGCGGGCACTGACTAGGCGGGCACTAGGCCTGAGGCTGCAATCGGGCTCTATGCCCGTGTCACGGCCAGGAAAAGGCCTGAGGGAGAATCCAGGTCCTTAGGCAGGGGGACGATCTTAGTTCAGGTGGAGCCCCGCCCTTTGGGTACTCCAGTGGGTGAGCTGTGTGGCAGCCCGCGCGGGGTCCCTTGCAGGCTGGGCACGGAGGGTCGGCTGGCCCTCGCGTCCAGTATACGCCTTTGGGGTGGGGAGGGGCCGTAGAGAGACTCAACTGGGGCGAGGTAGCGGAACCTGCATCGGACCGGATGGTGAAGGTAATCCTCATTTACATTATATTCACACTGTGAGCCGTAGTTGCTTGACATGTTGACGGAGAGTAGGTGAAGTAACTAACCAAGTTGAACCGTTTGTAGTTATAGTAGTTTGGCTCAGTTCTGTTGTAGCCCTTGTTTAGTTGTAGGGAGGCTGCTGTCATTCTCTCCCCAGGAGCGGAAGTTCGCGTCAAGCAAGCTGACAAGAGTACCAGTGTGAGTATTCTCTGTGAGTGTGTGTCCTTGTCCGTGTTGAGTGCCGGTCGCGAGACCCCGCTAGGCCTAGCGGGCTCGCTCCCACCTTGGTGCGCAAGTGCCAAATAGGTGACGATTTGGGTGGCTGAGGCCCACGGGCCGATGATGACATTCACCTAACCGGTGAACGTCGCGGCCACCCCGGTGTGCCACTTATTCTCTTACGAGGAAGGAGTGGGCACACAGTGAGAATATTCCTTGTCTTCTCTAGCCGCCGGCTTCCAGATTGACCCCCGGGCGGAGGCCCCGAAGAGAAGTGCTTCGTAGCCAGGGCGGAGTGGGACAGAGGGTGCGGCGCAATCGGAGGTAAGCAGTGGTACACTTTTACGGTCGCAGGTATTACACCATCTCGGTACCCTTACATTTGGCGTAGTCGGCAGGATAATTGGGGAAGATGGGCCAAGAAGCAGACAAGCCGGAAAACGACAGCGGCGAGCCTTCCGATGAGGCAATTGACGCGCCCAGTGGTCAGCCTCAGGCCAGGTTACCCATCGGAGCAGCCCTCAACCACCTCGACAAGTTCGACGGGCAGAATATGCCCTTGACGGAGTGGATCGAACAGTTGGAAACCACTATCGACCTCTACCAGATTCCGAAACGGGTACAGGTGAATTTGGCATTGAAGGTCCTGACTGGCGATGCCTGGAAGACAGTGAGAGTACGTCCTGAGCGGCTTCGTAGAAGTCTGGCCGACGTCTTCGCCATTCTGAAGGGCGTGTATGGGGAAAAGGCCACCACCACCACACTGAAGAAGCGTGTTGTCGCACGGATTCAAAGGGAAGATGAGACGATTTCTCAGTTCGCTAATGCGATCCAGGAATACATGAGTGAGATCCAGACGAGGGAGGATGAAGAGTTGATGACGGGGGATCCGGATTCCACCTTGAGAGGTATTCTAATAGGTGGGCTGAGGAGCAGGTCCCTGCAGAACTACCTCCAGGATAAGGTCGATGGGGATGGCAAGCTCACCTTCTTCGAGGTGTTGGGGATGGCGCTGAAGAAAGAAGAGAATGCGGAGCTTAGCTCCAGCGCCGTGTCCACACCACCCACCCAACCGATAGATAGGATCCGGACGCCGGAGATTAGTCCCTTGGAAGGCTGCATCAAGGAGTTAACCACCACGCTCCTTCTCGTCCAGGACGAAGTGTCCCAGTTAAGACAGAGGGTGGAACGGGCAGAAAGCCGGGACGCCGACCCCGAAAAGAGGGGTTGGGACGACGAGGATCGTTCCAAGGAAAAAAACCCTCGGAGGAAAAGGGAACCGGAGACTGCTGGACGTCGGGGAGGGGAGGTGCGCCCACGGGGACCCCGCGAGTTGGTGTGTTGGGAATGTGAAGAGCCTGGACATTTCGCTCGGGATTGCCCGGGCCGCCGACCCGGAAGGGAGGGGCGTAGGAGACCTTTAAACTAAGGTCCCTCGCGGCAGCGGGACAATCCGCGGGGGAAGACGGCGCGCGAGTAGATGTCGTCAACTCATCCGACTTGTTCGGTGAGTGTCCCACGGTGGTGGCAAAGTTAGGAGGGAGGGATCAACGTTGCCTTTTGGATACCGGGTCGCAAGTGTCCACCATGTCCGAGAGACGGTTTAGGGAAGACTACGCCCATCTCACGACCACCAGTGTCGGGAATTGGGTGACCCTAGTGGCTGCAAACAACCTCCCCATTCCCGTAAAAGGGGTCGTGTGGATCGAAGTGGAGGTGTATGGGCAATCCCTGGGAAAAAAAGGGTTCGTAGTGGTGAGTGGCGAGGAGTTTCACCATGGGCCGGTGATTCTGGGGATGAACATCCTGCGGAGTCTGGATCAAGTACTCGTACACGATAAGGGCCCCCAGTACTGGAAGTATCTGGGTGTGCAGAAGCCAGTGCAACAAGCTTTCCAGAGTGTCATCCAGCGGAACGAGGAGACCGCCTCCGTGGAAGCCTTGCGGCCCCTAGGCCTGATCAAGACGCGGCACAACCAAAAGGTGAAGATCCCAGCAAGACAGGAGGTGGTCCTAGAAGTACCCGTCCGTGCGCAGCAGCGGCTGGAAGGAAGGGAGGTTGTGATAGAACCTTGTTGGTTCAGGCAAGTGGAGGCCGGTTTGCTGTTGGCCAGAACCGTAGCGGTCGTACGGGATGGTACCGTACCCCTACGGGTGTGCAACCTGGGGAACTCGCCAATTAAGATCCCGGCCAGGTTGGTTCTAGCCCATCTAGAGGCTATCCCTGAGGGTGGTATCGAACCAGGCCCTAGGGTTACCTTAAAGCCGGATGCATGCGAACCTTGGACGTTGGCCGTCGCCCTCGAGGAGAAACAAGAACCCACCGCGGAGTGGAACGGGGACGTGATTCTGACACAGATGGATGTATCACTGGAGGGCCTTAGTACAGCAGAGGTAGGCCGGGTAAGGCAAATGCTGTGGGCCCGACAGAAGTCGTTCTCCCGCAGCGAGGAAGACTTTGGCCACACAACCGAGATAGAACATGAGATCAACACCGGTGACAGTCTGCCTGCTCGGGAGCGCTATCGGCAGATTCCCCCGAAGCTGTACCAGGAGGTCAAGACCATGATCCAACAAATGCTGGCCAACGGCGTCATCAAGGAAAGCAAGAGCCCATGGGCTGCCCCCATTGTGCTGGTAAAGAAGAAAGACGGGACAATCCGATTCTGCGTGGACTACCGGAGATTGAACAGCTGCACCGTCCGGGACGCTTATCCATTGCCCCGCATTGAAGAGTCACTGGCGGCTCTGGGGAAATCGCGCTTCTTTTCCACGCTGGATCTGGCCAGTGGGTACTGGCAGGTGCCCGTGGCGGAGAAAGACCAGGCGAAGACGGCGTTCATTACGCCCATGGGGCTTTTTGATTTCTGTCGAATGCCCTTCGGGCTCTCCAATGCACCGGCCACGTTCCAGCGCCTTATGGAGCGCTGTCTCGGGGACTTGAACTTTGAAGCAATCCTCATCTATTTGGACGACATTATAGTGTTTGCCCCCACCCTGGAGGAACACTTGCATAGGTTGGAACAAGTGCTTTAACGACTGGAACAATACGGCCTCAAATTAAAACCCAGGAAGTGCCACCTCTTGAAGTCCAGCTTGGAATACCTGGGCCATGTGGTCTCAGAGGAAGGGGTGTGGCCCACCCCCGACAAAGTTGCCGCAGTCCAAGAATGGAGGACCCCGGGCAATGTGACGGAGTTGAGGGCATATCTTGGATTGGTGGGCTACTATCGGCGGTTTATTCGAGACTTTGCCAAGATCGCAGGCCCCCTACATGGACTGTTGCGAGGTGTTGCCACGGATGTGCGGAATCGGGTAGTGGCGTGGGACCAAGCGCAGGAGGTTGCCTTCACGGGTCTGAAACAAGCCCTCACCCAGGCCCCCGTACTGGCTTATGCTGACTTTGACAAGCTATTCATATTGTACACAGACGGGAGCCACCAAGGCCTGGGGGCTGTACTCTCCCAGCTGCAGGAAGGCCAGGAACGAGTTATTGCTTATGGGAGTCGGAGTCTCCGGGAGTCGGAGCGGAATCCCGACAACTACAGCTCGTTCAAGCTAGAATTGCTGGCAGTCGTCTGGGCGGTCACCAAGAAGTTTGCGGAGTACCTGACCGCCGCCGACTTCGAAGTGGTCACGGATAACAACCCCCTGTCGCACCTGCATACAGCTAAGTTGGGCGCTCTGGAGCAGCGTTGGGTGGCGCGCTTGGCCAAGTTCTCCTTTAAAATTCGATATCGCCCGGGTAAGGCGAATACGAATGCGGATGCCTTATCCCGCTATCCGGTGGGGCTACCTACGGGGCCCACGGATGAAGAGAGGGAGAGTCAGGAGATCCCTGACCTTACCAGAATGATCCCCAGCTCACCCGGGCCCAAGGTGACGTGCGGGATTCTGCTACAGAAGACCTTGCCGGACTGGGCCATTGCACAAGGGCAAGGGCAGGACCAGAGGTTACAGTGTGTGCGTGGGTGGAAGGAGCGGGAGCACTGGCCGTCCTCGGCGGAGAGGCTGCAGCTTAGCCCATGGGGCAAAAAGCTGGTACATCAGTGGAAACGATTGGCCGTACGAGGAGGGGTATTGTGCCGCCAGGCTTATCTCGAGCACGAGCTCCGGAAGGTGTGGCAGGTTGTTCTCCCCAGAGATTTAGCCCGTGGTCTGGTGACTGAGGCACACGAAGAAGGTGCCCATTTTGGGACAGAAAAGACCCTGCAATGGATCCATCGACAGTATTTCTTCCCAGGTTTGCAGGCCCTGGTGGAGGGTGTGTGTCAGACCTGTAGGAGGTGTGCTGTTACCAAAAGTGGCGAACAACGGGCACCAGTGCAGACCATCAGGACCACCAGACCCCTTGAGCTCCTCATGGTGGACTATGTCTTGATAGGAGAATCGGTGCGTGGGTACCAGTACGCTATCGTGATGACCGACCACTTTACCAAATTTACAGTGGTCGTCCCTACCATGGATCAGACTGCCGACACGGCGGCTAAGGCTATTGTCGAGCATTTTATCCGAAGGTACGGCTGCCCGGAGCGCGTCCATTCCGATCAAGGTGCGTGCTTCCAAGGTCGGGTGATGGAACGGCTGTGTCGCACCTATGGCATGAACAAATCAAGGACCACCCCGTACCATCCACAGGGAAATGGAGCCTGCGAGCGATTCAACCGGACGTTGCTACAAATGCTGAGGGTCCTGGAGGCTGACAAGAAGCGACGCTGGCCCGACTTTGTCCCGGAATTAGTGTGGGTATATAACAACAGAGTGCACCGGACCATGGGGTTCTCGCCGTATTTTCTGTTGTTTGGCCGACCGGAGAAGGACCTGCAGGATCTCGATCTGTCCCTACCGGGGGAGGAGGAACAGTGGACGCACAGTGGATGGATTGAGGAGCAGAAACGCCGCCTGACGTTCGCCCGGGAAGTGGCGGCAGGGAACATTGGATCCAACCTACACCCTAGTCCCGGGAGGTCGTTAGGAGGACCATTCGCTGAGGGGCAAAGAGTGTTAGTCTGAGAGAAACGTCCTGGGAACAAGTTGAGCGAGCGATGGGAGGTGATGCCATACATTGTGCAGCGGCGAGTGTCTCCTGACAACCCCGTTTATGAAGTAAAGGCGGAAGACGGGAGTGGACGTGCCCGCACTTTGCATAGGAACATGCTGCGTCCTTGCCTCTTTGAGGATCTGCTCCCCATTGAAACAGTTCCAGGGGCTACCCCTGAATTGGAGGAGGATGATTGGTGGGTTCCGCCGCCTGAAGGGGCACTGGACCCCCCGCCATCGGGAGAGTCAGCCGAGGGTAATGACCCGGTGGCTTCTGTGCCGGAGGCTTCCGGTCCAACCTCAGCAACCCTGCCCAGGCGTTCAACCCGAACGACATTGGGAGTACCGGCCCCCCGTTTCGCGGACCCAAAGTTCGAGTGGGCCACGGCCCACATCTTTGTAGGGACTACAAAGGAAACAGGGGGGGGAAATGTAAGAGGACAGCGGGTTGGGGGGACGGGGGAGGTCGCTCACCCCCGTTCCCCCCCGGGCAGACAGCGGCGGGACACAAGCGGCGTTGCGGCGGGTCTCCGGCGTGGAGGGGCTTGCATCCGGTGGGATTCAAGCCCCTCCAATCACGGCGCGGCAAGACGAGGTTGGCGTCGGGCGGGAGCCAATCAGGGCTCGCGTCCGGTCAGCCAATGGGAGCATGCCGTGACGAGCCAATCAGGGCTCGTCGCGTCATAGCGCCGCCCCCTCCCAGCGTCTTATAACAGACGCAGCGGAGCGGGAGCAGGCAGTCGGCGCCGGACCCGGAGCAGTGAAGAGCTCCCGAAGAAAAGAAGAAGCGGCGGTCGAGGGGAAGAAGCGGCGGCGGCGGCCGAGAAGCAGAAGAGGCGCCAGAGGAAGCCGGAAGAGGCCCCCGCGGAGAGTGACAGGCGACGCCCGAGGAGAAGACGTCGAGACGGCTGGAGAAGAGGAGCCCACCAGGAGGTCCGGTGGAGAGTGCCGCAGTGTGGGAAGCAAAAGCGCTAACGAAGCTCCCCACTGCGGCCTCTCCCTACGGTCTGGTAAGCGGCCTCGAGCCGAGTCTCCTACCCTCCCTAGACCACCGGGTGTTCGGGCATTAGGCCCGCGGGCACAGTCAGGTCCTCCCGGCCTGTGGGCAGATAGTCGGGCCCTCCCGGTCCGTGGGCACCAGTGAGTCGGCGTGTCTGGGCCCGGGGCCACGCGCAGTCGAGGATCCCCTCGGCCCGTGGCCTGTAGGCCCAGACCCGACCTCTCACCCACCTGGGGGTTCGGGCGTTAGGCCCGAGCCACCCTCAGCCACACCGTAGGCGGGCACTAGGCCCGAGGGACAGAAACAGGCTATAGGCCTGGGGTATAGCTAGGGGGCGCTAGGCTCTACCATACTTTGGGCAGTAGGTACCTATAAGGTGACCCTGGGCACAAGGCCAGGTCACCCAGCGGGCACTGACTAGGTGGGCACTAGGCCTGAGGCTGCAATCGGGCTCTAGGCCCGTGTCACGGCCAGGAAAAGGCCTGAGGGAGAATCCAGGTCCTTAGGCAGGGGGACGATCTTAGTTCAGGCGGAGCCCCGCCCTTTGGGTACTCCAGTGGGTGAGCTGTGTGGCAGCCCGCGCGGGGTCCCTTGCAGGCTGGGCACAGAGGGTCGGCTGGCCCTCGCGTCCTGTATACGCCTTTGGGGTGGGGAAGGGCCGTGGAGAGACTCAACTGGGGCGAGGTAGCGGAACCTGCATCGGACCGGATGGTGAAGGTAATCCTCATTTACATTATATTCACACTGTGACCCGTAGTTGCTTGACATGTTGACGGAGAGTAGGTGAAGTAGCCAACCAAGTTGAACCGTTTGTAGTTATAGTAGTTTGGCTCAGTTCTGTTGTAGCCCTTGTTTAGTTGTAGGGAGGCTGCTGTCATTCTCTCCCCAGGAGCGGATGTTCGCATCAAGCAAGCTGACAAGAGTACCAGTGTGAGTATTCTCTGTGAGTGTGTGTCCTTGTCCGTGTTGAGTGCCGGTCGCGAGACCCCGCTAGGCCTAGCGGGCTCGCTCCCACCTTGCCAAATAGGTGACGATTTGGGTGGCTGAGGCCCACGGGCCGATGATGACATTCACCTAACCGGTGAACGTCGCGGCCACCCCGGTGTGCCACTTATTCTCTTACGAGGAAGGAGTGGGCACACAGTGAGAATATTCCTTGTCTTCTCTAGCCGCCGGCTTCCAGATTGACCCCCGGGCGGAGGCCCCGAAGAGAAGTGCTTCGTAGCCAGGGCGGAGTGGGACAGAGGGTGCGGCGCAATCGGAGGTAAGCAGTGGTACACTTTTACGGTCGCAGGTATTACACCATCTCGGTACCCTTACACATACAGTACATGCCCACTGTGGGGTAAGCAGTTGGGACAGTCATGTCCTCATCCTTAAGGGTGCATGGCCATGCTGTCTGGGGTCATGTTTAGTGAATATGATGCCTTATAGCTTTGATATTACCCTATCACTGATGCAATCATTAGTGGCAGGTGCACGCAGTACCCATTCACTATTCTGTTATCCAGTGCTGCAGTGTATGGACATACAGTACAGTATCTCTTCACATAGTTACCTATCTGGGAGGCAGTGGGAAACCTACTAGACTTCTGAGTGAATGAGAGATTGTGACATGATGCAACTGATGAAATCTTCCACTCTCAGGTACACAAACAAAAGCTGATATTTGTATTAGCTTTCTTATGCCTTAGACTAACCAATATTGTCTTCTATAGCTATAAAATATAACACTGTTCACCATTACTTCTTTTGCTACAGTATTTGTCATAAAATGGAATGAGACATTGATTTGAAAAATGTGTATCAATAATGATTATTTAAATTAATGACATGCTGGCTGTTCCTTGCAGTCACCTACTGTAGGAGGTGATGTGAACATTTTTCCTGCCCACCACTGTAATACCACTAATATAGTGGACTTTCTACAGCCATCCTACATTGCTATTTAGTGCCAAATGGTCTTATGTATTTTTTTTTTTTATTAATTTATAATACTGCTAATGCTGTATTAGGAACACACATATTGCTGTTTAAAAAAAAACTCTGATTCAAATATAAAAAAATTGTAGAGGAACATTCAAAAGAACTGATTTGCTAAATTTTCAGTTGAGGTCAAATACAATATGTACTTTACTCTCATGCCATCCACTAGAGAACAGACAAATACACTGTGTTTATGCATTACTGGTTTATGGGCTCCTGATAGGGGAACCTCCCATGTAAGTATTTTGTAATCTCGCCTAAGATGTAATTTCTACCATGGTATTGAAAGAGTGTGCTGATATACAAATGCCAAATGACAACCTTCTGATAATAAGGATTATGTGTCCTATCTGCTCAGGCTCTGCTCCTGTGGGCTGTGCTTTGGGTGCCTTTCCCTAGATAATCTAATGACTCCTTGCGTTCCAACATGAGCTGGTTTGAAAAGTCACAGGGATGAAAATAACAATCCAAAACCAACGCTAATCTTTAGTCTGGCTCCACAAACACTGGGACAGACCTACTAGACTGTTGCTATAATACAGTATCACCAGGTCAATGTGTACAACATACTTGTACTATAAGTCTATAAAGAGAGCTGTTTTGGTGCTTTTTAGTTAAAAAAGTAGAGGCACCGAGCAATGAAGTCATCCCCCAAGTGACTTCCCACTGATTATGGAATGTTTTATCTAACCTAATGTTAGTTTTCCACACCCACGTCAAATGTATAAATGATAAATGTTACATTAGGGTCATATTATTTTAACAAAACATTCTTATTACTTTATACTGTCATATTAAAGTGAGTGGTGCATGATGACACTGAGAAAAGGGCTACAATTATTTATTTAATGTTATAAAGCCATTTATTTATGTTAGTTGG